>NC_140583.1:1106245245-1106920090 GCF_964204655.1 Triturus cristatus
AGAGAGAGAGAAAAAAAGAGAAAGAGAGGAAGAGAGAGTGAGTGAGTGAGTGAGTGAGTGAGAGAGAGAGAGAGAGATAGACTGTCCGAGTGTGTCTGTCCGTGTGTGTCCCTGTGTCCGTAAATGTGTCTGTGTGTCCTTCCCCATGTGTGTGTATCGTGTGTGTGTCGTGTGTGTCTGTCCAAAGATATGACGGCAAAATAACACCCTTCCTCGTGGGTCGGTGCTCGTATGTTGGGGCATCACTGCAAATAAATCCAAGGATTAGAAGGCTTTATACTTACCTGCAAAATACTTACATTTGCGCTGTAAAGACATGTGTGGTAAAGGTATATGCGTGGTACAAGTTTTTCTGGTAAAGACATGCGTTGTAAAGACTAATGTGTGGTTAAAACCACGTTGCTAAGGCATGCGTGGTATTGGCATGCGTGGTTCCATCATACATCCAGCTGTGACCCTCTCCAAGACTTCTTGTTGATTTTCCCAGTTAGGGAGTGGGATGAAAAACTGTTTCTAGAACAGACAGAGAGGGTTTAACAGGGGTGGAACAGCTAGATTGCTTACCTGTGGGAGTGGAATGCACTAGACATTGCTGGAACCATTCTCAAAGCAAGTGTTTGAGCCACACTCACGCTACCGCAGAGACAAATACATTTTCCAGCACCTCCTGAAAGTTTGGAGGTACAAATGTTTTAACTCTGAAGTCCCAGAACAAGGTGCCAAAGTTATCAAAAAAAAGATACAACCTTGGCAGATAAGATTTGCCAGTGCACGGTACTAGACATTTTTCAAGCCAAGATTGGGTGTGTCACAGGGCTGGTGATACCAAGCAACTGATCTTGTGATACATTTTTCGGGCACATCATCGCACCTTTCGCCCCCGGAGGAGTTTGAGAACCAGACCAAAAAAAAAGTTTCTAAATGCAAAGGTAAAATCTTGACCTCGATGAACCAACAAGGTTTACCTATCCCTCCTCCACTGTGGTCAGCTTGACACTGTGCCCATCATTGCAGCCCTGAAATCGCACCTAGTTATGGGTCAAACTTATCTTTAACTTGTCCAGATGCTTTGCATTTTCTTGGTGCTTTTTGGACTAAAATGTTTTTGTTTTTTTGTTTTTAGATCATACCTCTTGTTCCCTTAATTCGATTCTGACCACTTTTTATGTTATTGTAATTATCACATTTCCCCTATATTTAACCTGGTTTGGGGCTTTAACTTGTTTGGTTTACTGATTTAAATTTTGCTTCGTTGCTGTAATACTTAACACACATTTGTCTTGGGAAAAGACTGCTGTGTAAGACCACAGCTTCTTATATCGAAGCCCAGGATTGGCGTGGTATCCCCTCCTGAACAAATAACCCAAGTCGTTGACTGATCCACGTTTTATCAAATGAGATTATCATTCTACTTGTGATGATATTTAATGGCTGGATTTGTGCGTGTGGGTGGCTACCTTAAGAAGATAAGCTAAAGTAGAAAATGGTAAGGAAGGTGGACAAAATAAAGTGAAATACTCCTGGTGGAGCGTGCAATGAATAGAGCTAATGTGTGTGAGAAATAAATCATTTCAGAACAGCTAGCTGATGGAAAGTGGATTTGTTAAAATCAAAAGAGGGCATAAGTAGAGACTTGTAGAGGGTATAAGTAAGAAAAGTTCTCAGGAAAGAAGGTATCAAAGATCAGAAAGGTGTACCTGTTTCAATACATCAAATGAGAAGTTAAACACACACTTTCACGCTTATTCAAAGGAGAAAGTAGACCATGGGCAGTATGAAGTAAAACAGTAACTAGGTATGTATACCCGAAAAGCAAAGAAACAAAAACATGGCATAACGAAAACAATAAAACACAAAGAATCCCTGTCAGGGTATCGTTACTAAGAAGATTTGCAACAAATATCAGTATCTATGGAAACCTATTGGGTATTACAAATTAAGTGGCTACTTAAAAGTTGGATTTTTTTTTTTTTTTTTTTTAAATGCAGAGCGAAAAGTACATAAATCCCTAAAACATTATGGTTTCGATCTCGCGTTTTATTAGCCTAGCATGATTGCCCTTATTTTTGGAACTGGTTAAAAACGTTCCAGCCACAGGTGCAGTCACTCCTTTAATGGAAGCGGAAACGATTTCTATTCTTCTGAAATCAGGCAAGGTCCCAGGAATGGAGTTCTTACTGCTCTGTGCCCGTTTTTTAAAAATGTTTTATTTACCAACATGAGAGAATTTATACACAATAAATAGTAATGCCAATGACAAAACATAGCATCTTTCAGAGAAGAGAAGGGAATTGGATTATGAAACAAAAGAGCATCTTACTTATACGAAAATATTCTGTAAATTTCAGAACAATGATCCCCAAATTTTCTTGAATTTACATAATGAACGGGTCCCCCTTGTTTTAGCTAGTGCTAATTCCATGTCGTACGTCTCTCTAACCAAGCCCCACCATTCCATAACTGATGGAGCACCCTGTGAGATCCAAACCCGGGCAATTTTCAGCCTAGCACATACTAATAAGATGGTAATTAAATGATTCTGGCTAGATTTCATATTTTGCCCGCTCATCATCACATCTATTATTGAAAGCGTTATAGGTCTCCCTAGTTTCTGGGACAGTATTTGAGCAACCTTCTGCCAATATTCTGTTAGCTCAGGGCATAAAAGAACATATGTTTTAAGTCGGCTGCCTGTAGATTACATTTTGGACACTTTGTCCAATCGCTAGTTGGATTATTACATGACCATTTCGATATTCTTTCAGATGTGTAGTATAGTAAGCATATAGTTTTATACTGCTGCAGCCTCACGTTAGATGAGTGCACAGACCTGCTGATACTGCTAAGAGCAAGCGAGATAGTATTGGCAGAGATCATTGTCCCCATACTTTGGCTCCAGCGTTCAGCTAGTCTAGTGCAGTCATCCTCTTTATAAGTGTTAAAGCTTTTATACCCTATACTAATCAGCAACTTATCATTTACTGCATAGAAGCAATTCCATATATCAGAATCCATAACATTTGTCAGCTTCAGATTACGTATAAAATCTCGAATCTGATAATATTTGAACAGCATACTTTCTGGAAGTTTATATAAGATTTAAGATATAAGATGGTTACAATATCACGTGCAGTCTTGAATTTGACCCTTTTGTGGTAATTTGGGTCATTAATTCTAAAAAGAAACATATTATAGTCCTCCCCTAGCATAAATTTGTGAAAGAAAATGTTGTTCATGGGATTTATTAAACTGCGAAGACGGCCCAGAAAAGCTGCCCAGAAGTATAGTTTAAAATCAGGAAGATCAAGCCCCCCCCTGATTGAATGGGAGCTTTAGTAAATCAATTGCTCGACGAGCCTTCTTGTAGCCCCAGATAAAGCTGCTAAGAATCCCATCTAAGCGTTTAAAGAAAGTATTATTCACGCGTAAGGGGATAGACCGGAACAGATAGAGGAATTTGGGCAAGAACTTCATTTTTACTATATTTATTCGCCCGACAATACCCATAGGCAATTTATGCCACTTTTTAAGTGATTTAGTTACTTCTTTCAGGAGCACCTCGTAATTGAATGCAACTATCTTGTCTATTTTGTCAGATACTCTAACCCCTAAGTAGGTAACCACACTGCATGCTCCTAACACTGGAGCTGGGGATTTATAGTTCAGCAAAACTTGAGTTTTATTAGTATTTAGTCTGTAGCCGGAAATAGCCCTGAACCTCTTTGCCTCCTCAATTATCCCCTTCAGTGTTTCTTCGATGTCTACTGAGTACACTGCGATGTCGTCTGCATACGCCGTGACTTTGAGAGTATTCATCCCAAATGTGAAAGGCTTTATTCGAGACTGGTTTTGCAAAGCCAGGATTAATAGCTCTATCGACAGTGCAAACAGTAAAGGTGATAGAGGGCACCCCTGACGGGTGCCACGTGAGATTAACAAAGTGGAAGATTGTAAACCAGCATATATAATTTTGCCACTAGGATGATCATATAGAGCCTGGACCCATTGCAAAAATTTACCTTTGATACCGATTGCTAATAGTGTAGCCCAGAGAAAGTCCCACCCCACTAGGTCGAAAGGTTTTTCAGCATCTAATAGAATCATACCGAACAGGGTCGATTTTGTCTTTGCAACATCAAATGCGGTTATGGCCATATTTACATGAGCCGTTGTATCCCTTTGAGAGATGAACCCATGTTGTTGGGGAGAAACCAAGCCAGGCATTAACGGAGCAAGACGGGTCGCCAAGATTTTAGCAAAAATCTTTGCGTCGGTATTTATAAGCGATATTGTTCTATAAGACCCACATTCTTCCGCTAGTTTATTGTTTTTTAAGAAGAAAACAATCTGTGTAATGTTCCATGAATCAGGGACCTTTCCTCCTGCTCCGATAGATCCAATTACTTGGCTATAAAGTGGGAGTAATTCGTCCATACAAATCTTATATAATTCGAGAGGTATAGAGTCTTCTCCTGATGCTTTGCCAGACGGCAAAGCAGCGATTGCCGATTTAATTTCTATCGTCGTAATATAAGCTGTTAATGAATCTGATATTTCCTCCCCCATATTTCTCATTGAATTAGTTTGTAAATAGCAGCATATATCATCCAATTCTGGTCGATTCTCCGGAGTGTACAGTTCTTTATAATACTTAGCAAATTGTTCTAATATCTGGTTTGGGTGCTCATAAACAGCATTGTTAGACCCTCTGATCGACTTTATAAGAGTCTTCGCCTTATCGTCTGCCACCTTATATGCCAGGATCTTCCCTATTTTTTCCCCACTCTCATATTGGGATAACCGGTATTTATTTAAATTAACTATATTTTTTTGCCTTAATGTCTTTTTCAATGCAGATTTTAGATCAATTAAACTATATCCCAGGTCCTCTGCCTTTGGGAGACCCCTTAAAAGTGCCTCTGCTAGTTGATTCTCTACTTTAAGAATATTTGCAATAGTCTTTTCTGTTTCTTTCTTGCACTCGCTGTTCTGTGTCCAGATAAATAGCTGAGAGAATCCTCTTATACTGGCCTTGCAAGCATCCCAAACTACAGTAGGCGAGGCTGAGTCCTTGTTTACTTCGAGGAATTCCTTCATATATCTCCTAATCTGGAACATGAAATCCATGTCTAACAATAGATATCTAGGAAAAGAGAAAGGCCTAGGTCTTCTTCTCTCCCCTGACAATTTAAAGGACAGAAGAATGGGGTTGTGATCAGAAGTGACCCTTGGGCAGATCTCCATTGTACTTGATTCTAAGATTTTATCAGAGACCCAGGCCATGTCTATTCGAGAACATAATTTATGTGCCCGTTTTGATTTTTAAAGTCTGTTTGCAAAGTCGCACCTATTCGCTTGCAAGAATTAACGACCAAGTGTAAAGATCCAAATAAGGCAAGATTCATTCCGAAGATGAACATGAAAAAGGTAATCAATATAGCAAAGAACCAAGGGAAAAGTACGAGTTTCTGTTACTGGATGCAGTGATTCTACAAAGTAGACTGGAGCAGTCTGAAGGAATCGCTTCAAACTAGAAGTTTTGGCCCCAGATTCCTGAACATGGCTATCGCAGGATATGCAACACCTAGCATCTGGATTATCATAATGGAGGAGATCCCCAAAGGCCACTCAGGGTGGCAGTAGAAAGGCATGCCAATTATTCCCCTGGCTTTTAACGCTCCACGTGATAGCAATTACTTCCAGTATCAGGAGTACGAGGAGCATACAGGGGGTAAAGTTGACCGAGATAACATCCTGGTTTCATTGTCAAATCTGCTGCACTCCTCAACGTCTCTGCTAAGATGTAGCGTAGTTTCAGACATCAAATTGAACATGCAGATATCTGAACCCCTGGTGGGTAAAAACTTTACAGCATGAAATGAAGTGGTTAATAGAGCGCTCACCTTTCAAGTTCTTTGATACTTCAATTCAGTATAAGGAGATGCAAATGGCAGAGATAATACCAGCAATTTATTGTGTCATATTTCCTTCTTTACTAAATAAAAGTCCAATGCTAGAACTCCCAGTTGCTGTCTTGGTTGGTACCTATTGCCACTATGGAGGTTAAAGTGCACCCCGTGATTGTGTTCCTCTTGCAGGCACTTTCTCTTCAGGTTGAATACAACTATCTTGAGTGCCTCCAACAGATTTGCATAAGTGGATTTAGAAAGTCACTAGTACCTTTAGGACCAGGTGCTTGCTGGCAGACCATTCTGGGAGGTGCTAGAGTGGACACAACAACAAACCATTTAATATCAGTAAATCCCTGATCACACAGGCCTCTCTGGGAGTCTAGGATCATGATTATGTGAGATGTGGACTGACTACCTTGCCGTCAGCTTGCAAACCATTACTCGGAACCCCTAGGTTCAGTTCTGGCTTAGATAGGGAAAAGTTTCATACATGGTGAGAAGCATGTTTAACGACAATAGGAAACTGGTTTCGTAAATAGGTTATTAAATCATGAGTCACAGTAGGGAAAGGTATTCTACACAAAAGTGCAGCACTTGACCAAATTCTTGCAGATTAGGGAAGCTGCAGCACGCCCTCTCACCCAATCTGACAAATTACACTGGAACAAGAGAGAAGACATGAATCTTCCTTTGAGAATACATAAACTTTAGTTAGATAAAGATGCACCTTTGCTGGGAACAAACCAAACCAGGTGGGAGAGGGGACTAAGTGAGCGATTTACGCACACACAGTGGTACACTATCATCACCAACACACAGGGATAACGCAAACACAGGGGCAAAAACACTGAGAAATTCTACTGAGATGGCACATAACCCCCTCAACTCCATGTAATACACCATTACTCTAGATGTTATAGTCTAGTCTGGAACATTACACCAGCATTGTGCGAATGTGACAGAATTGGAGGGTACTGGGTGGAGGTTCTAGAGATAGTAAGGCTCAGCAAGGGGTGCACACTTCAGAAACCTGTAGAAGTATTCGACTAGGATGGATACCAAATTTGTTAGGGGGATCCCATCATCTGGTTAATCTACTTCTATTAACAGCTAAACAACCCCTTCTGCATTAGTGTGAGACAACTCACATTCCATGCATATGTGAGTAGTATTCTGCATTGTGGTACAGCTTAGAAAATGGAAAAAAGAATTGAATGCCATCCAGCGATGAAATAATGCTTTGATGTCTCTGTGGAACCTTATACACTTCAGGAATGACTGCAAAGAAATGTACAAAGACATTAGAAGTGCTGCAGCCTCGATCGGAATACTGAATGAAGGCGAGAGGCAAATAAGCGAAAGTTAGAATGCCTATGCCCATACCGATCTCTAATAGTCATTCCCTTGTCTGCTATTTGCTGAAATAAAATATTTGCCTACAGTCACACAATTTGGTTAAGCGGAAAGCTGGGAGTAGTTCAAGGTTTTCTGGTTTCACGTTGTACAAATCAGCGAGTAAATAGGTATCTATTTAACTCTCCTTTTTACTTAAAATGTTAACAATTTGCTTTGAACTCTTTTTGCCTAAGTTCTACCTTGCTTGCCATGCACTGGAGAGACAAGTATGTCTCCTTCCTTCATGCCTTCAAGCTAACTAATTTGTCCCAGTTTGTATTGAAAGGTAACAGCTAAAAACCACAGATTGTTTTTTTTTGTTTGTTTTATATTTTTATTGAGAAGTACATGTCAGTTTATAAACAATACATAAAAAAGGAGTATAAACCAACCAAATTATGGCCACATAATAAATTACTATGAAATGTTAACTTCTCAGATTTCTAAATACAAAAAAGATAATACCAATACCAAAATATACAATAGCTGAGATACTCATAAAACCTGAAAAGGATGAAATAGGAAAGGTGGACTAGGGAGGAGAGGATATAGATAGTATACAATATGTAGTAAACAATATAGTATAGATAGTTGGAAGATAGTAGCAATAATATCATACAAATATACTATTTCAAGTGAAGATATTCCCACTAACTCAACAATGTTCAATAGGTGAACAGTAAGTCCTAATTCAAATAACAGTGTTACTGGCTAAAGCATTCACAGTCCTAATGATAACATCAACAGCATGAATATAAATAATGATGGTAATGAATTAATAAAGAAATTAAAAAGGAAGTGATTCCCTTATTGCAGTTCCTAATTAGAAGAAACATCTGAAATATTATCAGAAATAGAATATTTATTAGCTAGAAAGGGGATCCAAATTTGGATGAAAGTTCCAAGATTGTCCTGCAATCTATAAATGAGTTTTTCATATGATGCTATTTTATACATTTCAATAAGCCATTCATCATGTGTAGGGCATTGTGGTGTTCTCCAATGTCTTAAAATACACATTTTTCCTACAGTGAGTGCAATAGCTATCAATCGTCTGGTATGGTTTGTGAGATTTGGGAGATCAGTAACGTCATGTAATAGAACCAATTTTTCCGTTAAAGGAATGGACACTCGTATAGCTCTATGTAGAGAGGCAGTTATGGAAGACCAATATTTCTTCAAAATTGGGCATCGGAATAAAATGTGCAGTATATTGGAGTCCTCCTGTGGGCACCTTCAACAGGTAGATTGGTGTAGTAAACCTGCTGACTTGAGTTTTTGTGGTGACCAGTACCAGTTCTGAAGAATTTTGAAGAGAGTAGATTTCATTCTTGCCTCTCCGATTCCCTTATCCAGGTTTATAACATCCTCCCATTCCTCATCGGAATAAGCTACAGTAGTTAACCCTTGCCATTTGACATGAAGTTGTGCTAGTAATGGGTATGAGAGTAATTTATGCACTAGGAGATTATAAAATCCAGAGACTGCGCCTTTGAATTTCCCCAATTGTTTAACTATTGTAATACTGGGGAACCTCTCAGGAGGTAGGGAGTTGAATTTCTATATGAAGCATTTCAAAGGTTCTAAGCTCACCTTCTAAAGCAAGTAAGTGATACAACATTAGAATACCTGCTCTCTCCCATATATCCCAGGATATAGTCAGTTTATCTATTCTAATATTAGGGTTATGCCATATGGGGGCCCTTCCATGCAGTCCTGGGTTACTCTTAAGGAGTTTGTGGGCATGTATCCAAATCTTAAGCATAGATTGAATAATAGGGTTGGAAGTTTGTAAAGCAGGTGATTTATGAGTGTAAAACATGTGCAAACCTGAAGTTGCCGGTACAGTTTGTCTTTTAATGAGAAACCATAGTGGGGGATCATCCTGTCTGCGGCATAGATAAACCAATTGAGATACATGGAGGGCTGTATAGTAATGCTCAATACACGGTAAACCAAGACCCTCATATCGCCTGTGAGCGATCAGTTTTGAAATTTTAAGCCCAGGTCTCAGGGATCCCCAAATAAAGGTTTTAATACCTTTGTCAATATCTCGCAATATTGATATTTTAACTGTCAAAGGCAACATACCTAAAACATAAGTGAAACCGGGCTCTATAATCATTTTTACTGCCTGTACTCTACCCCAAAAAGACAATTTAAGATGGGACCATTTTTCATACAAAAAGAAGACACAGATTGTTAGCATAATTGTTCATTTTGTCACTACCATTATCTTGGGATGCCTGAGAAATTTACTTTGATACACAGCGCCAGTGGAATAGCCAGTGTGGCTTGGGCCTCAAACGTAAGCAAGAAAATGGGCGCTTTGGCCGCTGTTTTAACTGGGAAATACAGCAATGATCAGCATTTAGTTGGCCATTCAGGCCTCTGGACCCTGGAGTCAGTGCTTGGGCTGCCCTAAAGGACGCTATGCATCTACACAGCACTAATTGCAGCATTTTCCTTTAGAAGCACCATTTTACTGTTTTCTTGTATTGTGTACGAGTTGATGCTATTGCCATGGTGTAGATACCGTTAGCGCAGTAGATGCAGTGTCACCGGAGCCTATTGAACCATGTAAAATGCTGTATTTTACTATCCCAACAGCAGTGAAAGGGGCCATTTTCCTAGCTTGCAGCAGAGGCCATGGCGTCGTTGCTAAGCTACTGTTTACTACCACTCTGCATCTTAGTCTTTAAAAAAATATGCACAAACCCGAGCTACGTGTCCCTGCTAGCATTGATGTAGGATTATATTTTTGGGAAAGAAAGTGTAGTTGCTCTGGACCTCGCACAGGTAACAATATCATTATTATAAGTCACTGCAGCACCACTTTCTGAGAAGGAGTGATACATTTGCCTACCTCGTCTTGGTTCATGCAAGCTTCCCTTCTATCTAAAATAAGGTTTTCCCATTGTCTCATTTACAAAGTTTGCTTTTATAAATGTAGCAACAGTGGTCTCCAGAAAGTGAAATGGAAACCAAAGGAATGAATATAGACTCAATAGTAGCTATATTTAGTGGACTTGTCCAGCCGGACAGAGGTCTGATATTTACTTGTAGGTTTAGGATATAATCAATACATAAAATGGAACACAATCCTGTGTCCTACTTAGCCAGTAGAGTACATAAACAAGGGAAAAAATGAACAGGGGGCTCAGGCAAGGCTTTTCCGGTTTGTTACACAAGGAGGATATACAGTGTTACAAGAACAAATCACTACAAAACACCTTTACAGCGGAATGAACGAAAGGTTTTTTGCGTATATGGTGTATTAGGGTGTCGACGGCATTTCGATCCGTTTGAAGGATGAGCGGATCATCATCAGGACTTAAATAACATGCCTGTTAAATAGAGCCTCATTAGCCTGGGGGAGCAAGGGGGGGGAAGGAAGATACATAAGCGAAACAGTTAGGAGGATTACAGATAACTAGGAAACTTAATAGTGGCAACGCAG
The DNA here is from genome assembly GCF_964204655.1 of Triturus cristatus. Classification (NCBI taxonomy): domain Eukaryota; kingdom Metazoa; phylum Chordata; class Amphibia; order Caudata; family Salamandridae; genus Triturus; species Triturus cristatus. The sequence continues at coordinate 1,106,256,013 of NC_140583.1, forward strand.
TGACAAAAACATGCATTTCAGACTCTGAAAGTTCTGGTTAGCATGCATTAAGATACGAGAACCACATAGGAAGAGGTAGGTTGTGAGTAGTATGGGACATGAAAAAGGGCTGGTGTGCTCAAGTGGTATATGGACCATGTATATAATACGATGTGTAGACAAGGTGTGGTGGTTAACCTAGCAAGGTAAGGCCATGATGGGGCATTGAGAAGAACGGTTAGATAAGTCGTTGCGCCATGCTAAATAGTTAAGTGCACAGACAAGCGTATGCAGGAGTGTCAAACAAGGCGAGTGCAATCGCTGAGAAATAGGTTACAATCATGAGCCATGCTGAATAGCTAAGTGTACAGACAAGTGTATGCAGAAATGTCACCCAAGGCGAGTGCAATCGCTGCGAAATAGGTTAAAATTATGACGAGTGAGGGTGGAAGATTGTAGAACATGCTTGGACTGTGGAGGTTACTCAATTATACATTGGAGGCAGCAAGGCTGAGTAGGAACTGGTCACATAATTAGTCAGGCGTCTTAGTGCGATAGTATCGGCGGTGATGTTGAGTCTAACCAAGGAGTGTGGGAGGGTCAAATAGTGCACAATTTAAAAAAAGAAAAAATCCAGGAAGCATACATTTAGTGACTTAACCAACAAGACACATGCAATTACCCAGATTATTGTTAGCTCAATGAAAAGAAAGTTTATTTTATGAAAAACAAACTTGAAGTCGGAAAAGAGGTAGTTGCCAAAACCCTCTGAAACAAATTGAACTATAAGCAGAAATCTGTAAACAAAAGAAAAACAGGCATCAGAGCTGCTTCTTTAAGGGATCACTTCATCTTTTTAAGGAAACGAGTATTGACAATGCCATTAGCTCTTGCCTCTTGGGATTTGCCAATTGCCATTCAGTATCTAGAAAAAGGAGGGAAAAAAACAAAGCAAATGTACATACATCATCATGTATATGACATACGAGTCATCATAGAGGGAAGTTATTGGAAAGAAAACATGTTGGGTGAAAGGGGAGGCTCCTTCGTTGGAGCGCAGGAGCGTTGCACCACTTAAAAGCCCCCCAAAAGCCAGAGATTAAAAACAAAATGGTAATTTATTACCATTTTATTTTTCAAGCCCTGTCCCGAATAGAGTGTCAAGACGGGGGCAGGCTGCTGCTGAGTGACAGCAACCAGGAGGAGTGTGGGCTGGCTGTGCATGGTTTAAAGCGCGTATGTCTTTTTGGCTGGCCCTTTTGCGACAGCCAGCCACACATGCGCACTTTAAACATCTCTAAGTCAGCTGTCTTAAGACAGATGAGTTAGAGCAACCCAAAGCCTCCAGAGCGCTGTGGAGTACTGAGTGATGCTACTCCCCCCAATCCTAGCGCTGCTCTCATGCTGGTGAGAGCAGCGCCAAGATTGGCCAAGGGAGTAGCTGCATTCAGTTCCAGCGAAAGAAGAGGTCCAGACCAGAGCCAGAGGACGTCATGTTTGTGTAAGGTATATATAATTAGCGCGACCGCCCCTCCCACCTAGTAGATGCCAGCCACCAGTGTTGGGTGAAGTAAAGAAAGAGCTGGGTGGGTGGTAGGAGAACAACACACAGTGCTGATGGGTTGTGAAGGGAAAGCAGCATAAAAGGGAGGAGAAGGAAGCAAACCATAAATGCAATTCAATGGAGTGCTGAAACCAACAGAAAAAAAAATCGTTCTCTGAATGCAAGCAGTGGAAGGATACAGTAATCGAATCTAAAGAATAGTAAACTATAATCCAGAGGAGGGACAAGAAGAGGAAGGAAAGCAATCGAGTAAGAAGCAAATAAGATTGAGAAGAAAGCCAGCCAACGATAAGCAGCTGGATGGCCCAATGCCCACTGTAAGTATAGGTATTGTCCACCAACAGGTCTTTAAACAACAGACAGCTAAGGCTGTCTGTAGGCATCACCTAAAAAACTGAAACGGAGCAGTTCAGATAAGGAAAACATGCCACAATCAGAAGGATGCAAATATTAATAGCACAATGGAGGAGTGCCAGAATAAACAGCATGCCAGTGAAGATAGTAGAATTAACAGATGGATGAAGTGTATAAATCAAGCATCAAAGATTGGATATACATCTTTCATGCAAATGACAAATGAAAAACTAAAGAACTAAAAGCAGCAAATGGAAAAACACTTCAATCTTCAAGCGAAGTCTGGCACTGTCCCGAAAACTTGGTCATGTGGGCCTATGACTATAAATAAAACACTGAAAATCACTTGGATCCAAACAACTATAGAAGAATCTTGGAAAAGGAATTTGCTTAAAAAGAGCCAGGCAAGGGTGAGTGAGAGAGTAAAGGGTGAAATGAGAGGATAAAGTGGAGCGTCACACTCTAGTGAGTGGGGAAGAAGCAGCGGTCAAAATGTGGTGGCACGGGCTGACACTATCTTTTTGCTACAGAAAATGACCGACTATCATATTGGAAAAGAAACATTTGCTTTTCATTGGCCCCGAATTATTCTTCTTTTGCAGCGCCCTTATAATTTACCAGGGCTGCCAGACAGGTTAATCATATTACTGTTAGACATGCTCTGCTCCTATTAGAGGATTTTAAAGTCTTGCAACGAAATATGTTCGGGTCTATGCAAAAGTACTTATAAAAAGAACCACATCTAATTGGACAATCATGGCACGATGCAATTTACCATGGAGAAGACACTCGGGGGCTTACGCACTCTCTTGGAGGCTCCAAATCTAGGAATGGTAGATATTACTTTTATTTTGATGTAACACCAAGATGGAAGCGTACTATAGTCAAATTCCTCGTGGCTGAACAACAGGCTCAATTAGTACACAAAGCTGTAGCACATTTGAATACAAGTCTTTTGGTCTTATAAACATAAAACCCCTATTCATTATACTCTGAAATGACTGCCTGCGATCGTTCTTGGGAAACAGATGTTGGCTGCGAGCGTCCCTAAATTACAACTGACGGGGTTTAGGTCAACTGCTTCTGCAGTTCACTGCGAACCACATTTTCAAATATCAATATGTTGTGCAGCTGCTGAGACCCAAGGCACTATACCCAGCACTCAATAGACTGCAGCCAAGGTCATTCCTTGCAAACAAAAGGTGATGGCAGACTGAAATGTATCCTTAATACACGACAAATCTCTCATGGCAATGTGCACATCTAATCATGCGAAAAGTACTCTACTGCATCTGAAAGTTATAATGTTTTGGTGATTGCATCATAGTTACCATTGAATTTTCTGAGAACTTTACCTCTTATAAATCTTAACAGCGTTTGCCCTGCTACTGAAAAGATTGTAGCTTATTAAAAAGTCCACCTCATAAACAGCCAGGCAATGATTACACAAATAGTTGTTCCACAAGATTTCTGCGTAATTATGCTCCGTCCCTCTGGAAAATAACCACTGCGTTTTGTGAATCGTAGAATTTCGCTGACAACTTTATATTTTTATTTCTATATTACAGTTCTTTGGGAAAAAACGACCGCGGATCGGGATACGAACATTAAAACAAGGTAAATATTGCACGACTGCCAAGGTTTTATATTATCAACAGGCATTTTTGCACACAGTACATCTTTGCCACGTCATGGAAGCACGGGTAAATATAGACACTCCTAGTACTAAAGGCGTTTCTCTTTAACAAAGTTCCTCGTGACGTGTTTATAAGTCAAAAGATAAAAAGGGACAGTCATAAGTGTAGTGAATTTAAGAATATTTATTTTAGCTGGTGTTCTAACAACTGCAGCTTCGCTACAGGCACATTACAGAAATACCCATACTTGAATGCTTTCTGCGACATCATCCCTGAATACACTGCACCACAACCTATCAACACCACATCTTCCTCGGAGACCTCATTTTTTACCTAGACGACCCAAACGACGTGAACACAGCCAACTGCCTTGAAAGCATGAAGATCATCGGCCTCACCCAACTAGTCACCAACCCCACACACAACGCTGGAAATACGCTTGACCCAATTTTCACAGTCAGCGACTGAGTCAAGTACAGCCATGTCATCGAGCTCACCTGGGTGGACCACGCAATTGTCCGCTTAACCATCACAACAACCCCCAGCACCACCACTAAGCCACCCAGCACCTCATACCTCAGCTGGAACAAAGTACCCAAAAGCAAATGGACCGACACCCTCAACACCTCCCACCCGGATACCACAACTAACATTAAGGCTGTCAAGAACTTCACCGCCTGGATCACCTACAGCGCGGACAGTCTCGCCCTAATCAAACCCACCAAACTCAAGACATCCAAACACGCCAGTTGATAAACCCCAGAACTGAAAACCTCAAAACGCAACTGCAAGAATCTAGAATGAAAATGGTGCACCAGCAAGGACCCCACAGACTGCATCACCTTCAAGACATCACTACCACCAACTCCTGAAGGAGATAAAAAAAGAATGCCCTAGCTGACAGCATCAAAGCCAACTTCAACCATAGCGAAAAACTCTTCAGCACAGTCAAGGAGTTAGCCAACCCCTCAGAAGCCGAAAACTTCACCCCTTCCCTAGAACTCTGCAACATACTTGCAGACTTCTTCCATGACCAGATCATCAGCATCTATCAACACTTTGAACCCCAACCTGCCGAATCTCACACCCTCAGCCTCCTCGCTCTCACAGACTCAAACCATGAACACCGGATCACTGCCTAGGACTGGCTCACCACCCATGGCACGGCAGACATATACCCTTCAAGGCCAGTGTGCAGTAATCCTCCTTCTCACACCCACTTTATTTCCACAGAGGTTGGTGACTGTGATAGTGAAGTGCTATGAGTGCCGGTCCACCATCAGAAAGAAAGGATCAGAATCTGTACAGGAGCAGTGGTCCTATGTAAGTGGGCACTGAGTGCTTGTGAATCCGGATGGAGGCCCTCCCCCTGTGCACAGTTGCGGGGCACTGGAGTGCACCTTTCGCACCCTGCCTCATCTTGAACATGAAGTGCTGCGGCTGGTGCTTCTGCTTGCATGTGGTCGTCTGAGTGGCTGGTGACTGAGGCCAAAGTCTGGTGGTGAGGCAGAGATAGGGCAGTGACCTGTTAATCACTGGGCCATTGCAAGCTGTTAAGGACTCCTAACATCAAGAGCCAACGGTCCTTGGGCCAGGTTTCTAAAATGACAATCAGATTCTAAATAACAAAGGCTTTAAGAAGCACCCTGGATCAAAGTTCAAACCAGGATGACAAGAAGAGTGGGCAACAACAAGTTATTGCTAATTAGCCTAGTTCCCACCACTGCAAAACTCTGAAATAGCCAGGACCTGCCGGAGTGAGTGCAGTATCTGGAATACCAAACAGAGGGTACTCGTATCCATACCAGACCAAAAAGAAAAACACAAGTGTGGTTGGTCATTCTGAACATTCCGAGGCTCCCAGACTCAAATGTTTTCTTGAGGACTACTTGTCTACAATTGTAAGACCAAGGAGCCCTGTATAACTTCTTCATGGTAGAGCTTACAGACTGTGACCGGTGCCATAGCCACCACTGGGAAGCTCCTCGCAGCCTTACTGGAGTCAGGTTGCTTAATTACAGAGACCACTAGCATATGTTTGAGGCGACAAAGGAGGTGCAGTACACTTTGAGAAAGTGCAAACCATGATAATCGCCTACTATACACCAGAAGTCCAATGGCAGCAACACTTATTTACTGTAATGAAAAGGATATCAAGACTTGCAATTAAAATATACAGTATTATTTCCTACAAATTTGAAACTGAGAGTGGATTGTGGTATCATAGTAAACCAAGAAGCATTCCATCGGACAAAGCACCATGTTCGATGGGAACACCCCAGAGAGTGACAGCACTCTGAGGCAATAGTTAGGGAGGCCATTAAACAATGTATTAAGGGCCCTGATCGTCAGTACTGATTCAGACTCAACTTCAGAACAATCAAAGGGGGCTTGGGGAATCAGTTTATGATGCGATTACAGCCCCACTCTACCTGATTCCCTCACTGACAGCAGATTAGGTTGCACCATGTGAAGAACCCTGAAACACTTATATGCAGGTCAATTTCCCTGGTATCAAGTAATGGTGACAAGGGTTGTGATACCGGAGGGCTGGTGTGCACATTCAGGAAGTCTCAATTCTTTGTATATCTGGCACAGTCTGCCAGTGTCCTAGTAGCAAGGGTTGTACACTATATGGTCTTTACACCCTTGATTCAAACACTCTTTGCCACAATGGCACTCTGAATATATGAGTGGAAAAGTGGTTCTGCCTGGGTTATTTGTGAAGCATTTAAGTCATCAATGTCAAACATTAATTGTAACAGTAGATGAATCAAAATAGAGAGGACAAATCAAGGTAATAGTGACAATAAATGTATTCTTAAACTAAAATTTGGCTTACAATGAAGTGCAGTGGGTCTCAAGCATATCAAATGAGCAAAAAAAGTTTACAGTGCGAAAACCGCACGTGAGACAAAATTATAAATGGATGCCACAATAATATCAATATATTACAGGGATGTTTTCTATTAAGACCCAGAAATTCATCAGAGAAGGCGAAAGGCAGGCCATTTGGGGTAGCTGTTGAGGTTTTGACGCAGTGAGTCATTTAGAACAATGTCAGACAATTATGAAGTAGAAACCCTACATTCACTTTCAGTCACTGACAATTTTTGCTACTGCCTTGAATAATTATTGTTTCTGGAAATCAGTTGGCTTGCACTCAATTTACATACCTTGCAAATGAACCGCCTGCTTCCCTCAAAACCATTCCTTATATAAGGAGAATACCTACAGCCTCTGCTGTGCCGGCAAATGCACTGGGAGCATTGAAGGAAAGTGACTCTCTCAACAAGCAGTTCCACTGAATTCCCATGCCAATCACCTCCCTACCCTGAGATTTGCCCCCTCGCTTCCCCAGGCATGGAAGTCACGCCAGGCTGTCTCTTCCTCCCGCACTGCACTCTCGATTACCTCCTTTTCTGTCCCCATGCATCCCGCTTACCTAACCCAGGAAGTCCAAGGCCCTCATGTCTCACCCCTACTCCTAGAAGTACCTCAACCACCTAAGGGTTCTCCTTACCCGCTTGGCTGCCAGGGCGCATTCAATTTTCAATCCTCCCTTCCTCCAAGCACTCCCATTTATCCCAATGCACCAGCACCCACACTAACCACAGGACACCTCATTTGGGGAGCAGCAGTCCGGAGCCAGATTAACTTATGACACATTGTGAACACCTGTAGCATGATGGTAACCAAACTGTTATAATGCTGGCCATTGCTTAGTGTGGTTAATGGAGTCATATTATGTGCAGCCATGGTATGATAGTCCCAAGAAAAAAATGGCATGTGTTTGAATACATCAAAATTTAAGGACAAGCAAAAGACAGGATCCAGCAAAAGTGAATATATGTAAAGTACAGACTAGTGTACATGGTTAGCTAACACTCTCTCCACAACATAGGGCAGATGCTATGACTATCTTTTATATATTTCTCACCCTTTCTCCATCTGTTTGTGCACTGCTCTCAGTCCCTCTAGACTAACATTAGTTGTAAGTATATTCTTAAGTACGTAAAAGTGGCCCAATGTGGCTACCTTTCCTACATCATCTTTATAAATCTCAAATGCACACCGATATTCTCCTGTTCATTCATACTTTACTAATTTTTTTCATCATTCCAAATGGGGGACATTATTAGGCCTTTTGTCTTCAAGAAGCTCCCATACAATCAATAATACACAGCTACTGCTGAGGATTGATCGCGTTACCTCAGAAAGCAGAGGACACCGTGGAGAATACGACTTAAAGCAGTGCCGTAGTCGATAACCCTGAATTTCGTAAAATTCAGGAAACAAGTTTTGGACTTTGCCGATTGGGGTGACCAGTCGACCTGGATAGAAATGCTGTGGCTAACCGCCTTATGAAATCTTCACATGCTATCTTACTGAGTTAAAGATGACAATTTATGGATTGACAGGAACTCTTCTCTGACAGTCATATTCAAAAGGTTTGGTTAACTCTTCAGGCACTCGGAAATGTGTTCTTCCTTTCATTCCACATGACAAGCACACCCTGTAATATTTAATAAGCTTCATGATTCTGTCCAGCTTGGATCTTGGGATGCCGGATAGCTAGCTGAAGAAGCTCCAGAGAATTCTTAAATGGTCATAACACTAGGTTATGGTCTTTTCAAGTCTGACCACGTCTCACAGCCTGCAGGTTCCACCATTGGCTCTAAGTCTTAACTTCAGAGACTTTTGCTTTGTGCACATGGAATTCATTTAACAGGCCTGCAATTTCCATCTAACTAATCCGTCCCTTCATTCCCCTCAGACCCCACCATTCAGGCTCTCTCGCCCTAGCGGTTATTCCCAGTTTTAAGAAAACACACTCTGGTGGCAACACCTTCAGAGTGTCAGGTCCACAACTTTGGAACAAGCTTCCACTCCATCTATGGTACTTTGATAATTAGCCCACTTTTAGGAAAGCCTAAAAACCCATCTCTGCTTCTTTTGTTCGGCTCCTCTTTTATTTTTTTAGCTTTTCCAGTTTTCTGTCATTTAGTTGGATAAAGTTCAGTTAATAGCTCCATAACACCTACAGGAGCCTGCTTAATAAAGTGATAAGTGCTCCATCAATCCCCATTTGTGACATTATGGACGATAATTTGCAGCAGTACTGTGTCAAAAGCACAGGTTAAATCCATAAATGCTAGATGAATACTACTCCTTTGGGCTTTAGTGTACTTTTGGACAATTAGTGCCAAATTTAATGTTTTTTCCACTGTGCTCAGCCCGTGCCGAAATCCAAACTGGTATTTCGAGAGTGCTTGATGTCCAAGCACCCATAGTTCCAATTTAGCCAAAAGTACCCTACCCAGGATCTTGACTGAGCTATCTAGCAGGGAAATTGGGCGGTAGCAGTGGGGCTGGGATCTATCCCCCTTTTTAAAAATTGGGACCACAATGGCTTTTTGCCAGGTCTTAACTAATGGGCCCACTATTGCTGCCTTTATTACATTTGTTATCAACGGGGCCCAGAAGTCTGGTAAAAACTTATATAAATCAACAGGGATTCTATCCGGGCCTGGGGCTTTCTCTGGGCGACTATTCTCTATTGCCAATTTGACATCCCCCACCTCTACTGAGTCACTTAAAGCCTTAGCAGATTTCCCATCATAAACAGTTTCCAGTGCAGATGGACACTTAGATAATCCTAACTTTGGTGAAAAAATATTGGAGAAATGCTTAACCCATGCTTCAGCTGGCACTACAGTTTCTAACTTAGTTATTTTCTCACCAGCCATAGAGAATGAATTTACCACCTCCCAGAATGCACGTGAATCTTTGAGGCTTGAGGCAATTTTAAAATCTTCCCAAGCCTTATCCTTCAAAAATGGTTTCCTTTCCCTGATCACCCTCTTAAAATCTTTCATGGCTTTTGCTATATCGTCCTTGTTCCTTTGGTTCTTTTTTAAGGCAGACCATAGGGACCTATGGGCTTCAGAACAGTTCTTATTAAACCATCTTGCGTTCTCGGGGGTCTATTTTCTGGGTTTGGTTAATTTATCTGACATAACCGTATTTCAATTTATAAAAGCCCCTATAACATTTTCGGATGAGGCGGAATCTGAAAGTACTGTCTCAATATCTAGTTTATTGTCTTTCATGATCTCTGTTAGAAACAAACCTTTATCAACGTTTTCCCATTTGATGTTAATCCCCTTATTTCTATTATATTCTGCCCAAGGATTTTTTTTTACCCCTTTTTGTATTCACAGATAAATTAAAAGTTAAAACAATGGGGTTGTGGTCACTCACGCAACTTGCCTATACTATGCAGCTCCTACAAAGATGTGATAGCTCCTCATATATGGTCAATAGTCGAGGAAGACACGGGGCCCACCTATGTTGGGATCTGAGGCGCACTTGCCACGTTCAGATCTTGTGCAAATTTCAGATTCTTAGCGTAGGCTACTCTATTCAATGAGTCACCACACTTCGTATGTTTAAAGTGCTTCAGTGATTGATCTCCCTCATCGTGAATGCCACAAGACTCCTGTACCCTAGGATCACAAATTCTTATATTAAAATCCCCTACCCAGATTATTTCCAAATCCTTAACATGATTATTCAATGCTCGGGTTATGGCATCATCTAGTTCATCCACAATACTTGTCCAGTTGGGTCAAAAACATTATAATAATAATTAATTGAAAGCAAATCAGTAATTAAAAGCAGTTGGTAGTATTGCGATTTGCCCACAACTCTGACTGTGATATCTGTCAGTCGGACGGATATAAAGGTAACTAGACCCCCTTTGGCTCGGCCCACTTTTGACGGAACAGCAGGTACATAATACCCAACAAACCCATCAATATGTAGAGCGTTTAATGTCCAGGTTTCTTGTCAACAAACAATTCTGTATTTTTCAAGTGACTTTTTCCAATCCAGGTTGTCGATCTTAGAGCAGAGACCCGCAATGTTCCATGTGACAATGCTTAAATCAACTTCCTGAACAGAGTCAATATTGGGTGCAGAATAAACTGTGAGAGAGAACAGAGCACAATACTCTTTTTGTGTACAGCTATCCTCCAAAGGCACTGGCTGTCAGTCTTGTGCTTCCATGCCTGATAGAGCCTCAAATCTATTCTGGAAGGGGATATCATTCATCTGTTCCAATAAAGTCAATTTATCCATTTTAAAATCAGAATTCATTAAGCTATTTGTACGGCCTGTTGGTAGATAAACTTTTGGTAAGTAAAAGAAACCCAGAGGTTGTGTTCTGATGCCCTCAGCATTAAAAGAGTTTCATCTACAGCTATAAAGATTTTTAGTCAGGCGCGGATCCCTAAAATTAACTATTACACAGTGCCCCTCAGATGACATTGGTGCTGGGCCCACCCAGTCCACTGTTCTCGTATAAATAATTTCCTTGAGAGATCATGAGGCCAATCAGAGTTGCTCTTTAGCCAAAATGAGACTCTGTTTGGTAAGGATTTGTGGGATTCACATTGTGCCTGCTGCAGCAGGGGAACATTCTCTAAAACCATTACATATGGTGTACATTCTGGTGGGATATGTGGTCTTATTTGATTTAAATTGGATTGATTGACCACACTAATACCCTTATGTTCCATTTGGTTAGTGGCCAGTGTGGGATCCAGTGAGTCGCGGGCCATTTGTTTACCCACTGATGTCCCAAGAGACAGCAATGATTCAGATTTTGGAGGTAAGGTTTGTTGCAAAACTTGTCTCTGCCTTACTATATGTGTTTTGTTAGTAAGCCTTATGTTGACTCTTAGATGCCCATTAGTATATCCCTGTTGTTCAGGAATCTTCATTCTATATAAGAGTCCTTTTTGTGCTAAGATTAGTTCCTCTAGTTTCACCTCCAAAATGGAAAGTTTTTCAAATGTTCCAGTGTACACTCCTTCATGGAGTTAATCTAGACTGAAGGTTTGTTTTGGGCCGTCTTTTTTTCTGGCAGACTCCCCTTTAAGACGTTTTCTTATTGATTTTCTCCCTGGGCCTTTCTTCTTATTGGTACCTTGTAATACTGAAGGGCCAGGAGTCGAATCCAGGGGTGTCAATTTTGGTAATTCTGCTATACTTAGTTCTTGCCTGCTTTTTTTGCAGGGAGGACTGTCCAAACGTGATATAGTTTCTAGGGAAATTAGAGATTGTGTATCTGATATCTCACATGGGTTTGTGATCAGACAGGGAGAGCATTATGGGGGCTTTCTTGGAGATGATGAATCCACTTTCTCTAGAGCCCTGGGGATTAGGTTGTTCCGACGATCACACTCTTTTTGTGTTTGTTCCGCCTGGGTAGTACTAGGTTTAGCAGCAGCAGTGGGAGCTGATCTTTGTATTGCCGACTCCATCTTGGCGTCAACTTTGTCTATTTCATTTTCTATAGCATCCCTTACCGATGTCAGATAGCTTTTAATTGAATTATTCATTCCTTCGCCCTTCTCCCTTGTTGGGTCTAAATGCCCCCCTTTATTTTTTCCATAGTGGGACTGCAGTTCTCACAAAAAAGTTACCTTCCGGAACACTTTCGCGTCTCAAACAGCCTCTTTCAAGATAGTCTTTCCTGGGCACAGAACCAAGAGACGGGGCCCAGCCCAGCCTCTGTCGGATGCAGACAAGCCTGCCATGGCACGGGACGCCCGCGCCCGTCCCGCACTGCGGGAGCCCTCCTTGGATTTTAATGCGCCTCAAAGCGCAGGAATGGCGATGGCAGCAAGCAGCCGCAAAGCAGAACGGGACTTGTAGTCCCCAGCAACAGGAGGCAAGGCAGCTGGCGCGAAAGGTTGGAGTCTGCTACAGAAACCTGTCTGCTGTAATAGTACAACGAAGCAAGGGCCCTTCTATTGTAGACTTCCAGCTCACAGTCTAGAACGACTCACATTTGTTGACAGCGACCTGGTTTGGGGCGCCAATATGCACTGTACATAAATAAAATGCTTGCCCATGGAGTATAACAGCTATAAGCAGTGGTTGAACTTGTAACACTTTCCCTTCTCAATAAAAATCTACAAGAAAAAAGCAAACTGAACTCTGAAAACATAAGTCAGAGCCTTGAGTAATGCATAGAACAGATAACCAGGCGCCTCAGGTTGAAACCAACGCCATTCCACTTATTGAGCAGTATTTTATGAAAGATTACCTACTGTCTAATGAATCAAAAGAAAAGCTTAATCAGAAAGCACGGCAACCACCACTTTGTCCTGGAACGAGGTAGCTGAATCACTGCAAAAGCAATGCAGGTGACTGTGACGAGGAAGAGAAATGAAACATTAATAGTTGGCGTATAATGTTAACATAGGATTTACTAGAAAATGGTGGCATCTCGAGGGAGAGGACAGGGTATTCAGCAAAACCATTTTAGGTACTGCTAGTGAATAACAGACTTACTGTCGCACAGAGCTTTTCATCCGTAGCCCATTACACCATTAACTTCACATGGAAATTACAAGCAGGTACCCGAATGTAAACCAAGCAGCTGACAGCTATATCACGCTGTAAAACATTACCTGAGCTGTTTTTATTTAAGTTACTTGGGAGATGGGAAGAACTACATTTTAAACAACTGAGGCAGAAATACTTTAGGTTTGATACCGAAAGGAATTCATCAGGCACCAAATCAAACCACCCCAATAAAGATCTGCATTTTTTATAGCTAGATTGGTAGAAGAGAAGACTACAGCAAAGGAGATATACAAGAAGGAAATTGTACCATTTCAAAACTACTCAAATCTGCCGTGTTTTAAAGGCAAGTAACTGCCTTAATCAGGCACCTTACAGACTGTGGCACATGCAAGCATCAGTTGCACTGAAGATGGGAGCGGAACTGTCAATTGCTTTTCCTTCCTGCTTTTAAACAGCGGATACACCATTAAAATCCCATCCATGGTCCTTCAAAACCAACTTTTTTTTAGTTAAATGCATGTTTTAATATTCCTTGCCTCCAATCTCAGATCCTTTTAGTTTTTCAGGAATATAACTTCCCCTCCCCCCCTCTTTTTATAAGCAGGAAAAAGGCACTCGGGGCTCTATTATGAGTCCCACGATGTCGCGAGGAGTAGATACCAGGGCATGAATTAACAATACTAGATGGCATCTCCCCGTGAGATAACAGGAATTCGAGGTTACTTCCTTCAGAATAGGGAATACAAGGTCAATTCCGCATAATGTCAGGGGAAAGAAAACGCCCATATCTGAAAACGTGTATCACCTGCTTGGAGCAGGTGAGAAATGTTGCAGGCTGTAGTGTGGGGCGTGAAGAAGGAATGCTCTGAAGTCTCCGTAAGTAGTTTCAGCAAGAAGGTTTATTTCCAAGACATAAAGTAAGGGAGCCCACGGCAGAGATGCTGGCAAAGAAAAGCACCAACAGCAACTGTCGTGGAGGGACAGAAAATAGGAGAATGAAATGCAACAAAGATTCTCTAAATGGAATACATGTATTTAAATGAACAAGAGTAGTAAGAATGACATACTAAATACCACCCCCCATTAACACAAATTAATACAGCACCTAATCTTGAAATTTGATGGGCAATTTACAATTACGTTGGTAGCGTACAACTCCATAATTGGAAGACGTTTGAGTAGGCAAAACATCCCTTGAGGAACATGGAGGGGAATTAAGTGTAGGTGTAGCAAAATTATCAGTTTCAAAATTTATAATGTCAAAACCCGGACCAAAAGTGAAATCAGAATCATTTTCATCTACTCTGTTAGCATATACTTTGTTAAAAATTTTAACTTGAGATTTGGTGACCTTGACAACATTGTTCTTACTCCATCACCCTCTGTTTTCTAAAAGAACAGATGGTTTAGTAACTATAATAACACGAACAGGCAAAGTAAACCTGGATTGACCTTTATACACACACCTTATAAGGTTTCTTAATGAGAACCCAATCATTAACTTTAAGATCAATATGGTGAAATTTAGATCCACCATCATAAAATCCCTTTTGTAGTAACTGTTTATTAGCAACAGTATTTTTGGTAGTCTGAAGATCTATTACATTTCTTTTCTTTTCCAAATCAGACCCTGCTGCTAAATTGCTGAACCAGCTAGGCATAAGTTTAGACTTCGCTTCTCAGCGTCTGAGAGACTTAAATGGTGTAACATCAGTAGTAGAATGGGGTGTACTGAGATATGCCCATATTTTACTTTGTAAAAAAAACGCAACATCAACATTAGATGCGAGAGTTGTTTGAACTCCTTTTATGAAACGGTTTGCTCTCTCAACAAGTCCATTTGAAGAAGGGCTGTACAAAGCAACTTGGTAATGTTGTACTTTATGACTTTGCAAGAAATTGATAACTTGATTAGAGAGAAAAAGGTTGGCCACTGTCAGTGACAACACAATTTGGAGTACCTTCAATTTTAAAAATATTTTGTACAAAAGATATGACTGTAGCAGAATTCGCTGCTTGCACAAAGGAATAGTAAATCCATTTTGAATGGTAATCAATGGCAAAAATACAATATCTTTTGTCTGATGGCAGTAAAGTGAATGGACCTGAAAAGTCCAAAGCAATTTTATCCCAAGGAAGGTCAGGTAATAAAGGTTTTTTGTTAGTTTTCCAGTGTTTATCAGAAACAACACAGGTGGGACAACTCTCTATAAAAAGACTTACTTGCTTGTCTAAGCTTGGCCACCAATAAATACTTTTAAGTTTCTTACAAGTTGCAGAAATGCCTAAATGACCCTCATGAGCGATATTGATGATTTTATTTCTTAACACAGTTGGAGGAACAAAAGGTCCATCCCTGACAACCCCCATTTTCAAATTACCGTTCCTCACTGATTTGTGCAAAAGATTTTAACTCATTACTAAGACTTTTGGTATTGGGTCATTTAGTTTTGATGTAGATTTCAACTTTTTTTTTTTTTTTTTTTTAAAGAGTCATCTAGTGTCATAGCAGATGCCCATTCATCTTGAGAGATGTTGTTAGAACACATAGCAACAGCATCAATTAAACCAACAACACAGTCTTTATGAAAACGGTCTTTGCCTTCACTACAATCCGGAAGTGGAATGCGAGAAAGACAGTCTGCACGTACGTTTTTCCCTCCTTGAATGTATTTAATCATAAGGTTGTACTCTTGTAATTTAGAGAGTAGTCTTGCTAGTCTTGCAGATGATTTACCTAAACCGTTACCTTAAAGTAGACACACCAATGGCTTGTGGTCAGTGAATACTTCACAAGGAACTCCCCAAATGTAGGTTTTGAACTTCTGAACAGCCCAAACAATGGCAAGATCCTCATGTCCAATAGTACTATAGTTGCATTCGGTGGTGTTAAGGCACGTGATGCGAAGGCAATAGTACTCTCTTTACCATCCACCCACTGGCCAAACACGGCACCGAGGCCTTTTTGGCTTGCATCCACTGACCTGAAAGGACTGACTTTTGGAACAAAAGGGTGTAATGCAGGCGCATTTATGATTAAAAGTTTCACTTTTTCAAAAATCTCTTTAAGTGTGTCAGACCAAACAAATTTGCAACCTTTTTTTAGTAGACATCTCAATGGTTGTATTAACTGAGCATAACCAGGAACAAACCTGACGTAATATTTACAAAGACCAAGGAAAGAACGCACAGCGTCTTTATCGGTCGGAGGGGGAGCATTGCGTATAGCTTCAGTATTGCAAAATTTGGGTTTGATGCCTCCACTGGAAATTAGATGCCCCAGGTATTCAACTTCACGAACAAGTAATTTACATTTGTTGGCTTTTATGGTCATGCCCTTATTTTGCAAAATTGAAAATACTTTATTGAGGATAAGTAAGTGCTCCTCTTTAGTTTCTGTATGGACTAAAATGTCATCTTGAAATGCCTGTACTTGAGTCAATTCACCGAGTCAATTCACCGAAGAGATTATCCATGAGCTTTTGGAAAACGCTCGCAGCTGATGCGAGACCAAAAGGTAATCTCAAGTAGTTAACCCCTTGTGTGCCCTTGACGGAACCACGCCGTCATGAGCCACGGGCGGCGTGTGCTCATGACGCCGTGGTTCCGTCATGGAGCGGCCGCTCCTCCCACGCGGCTCGAATTCCCCGCCTGTGCGGGCGAATTAGAGAGTGGGCGGAGTCGTGACGGAACCACGCCGTCATGAGCACAGCTCGCCCGTGACTCATGACGGCGCGGTTCCGTCATGAGCACCGCGCCACCGTGCTGCCCCAAAACCCCCCCCAGCGCTGCGGCGGAATTCGCGCCGCAGCGAAGGGGTTAAAGGCACCAAAGGGCGTCACAAAAGCAGTGAGTAGTTAGGAATTAGATGAGAGTTGAATCTGGTGATAGGCCCAATGTAAATCAATGGTGGAAAAAAAATTTGATTTACCAATATTGGCTAACATTTCATGTATGTGTGGTAAGGGGTGACAATCAACCAGGATATTTTGATTGAGAGATCTTAGGTCAACACACAGCCTGAGATCGCCAGTCTTTTTTTCCTGCAAAACTACAGGAGAAATCCATTCAGAGGCATCCACAGGGGCAATGATACCTTCAGATTGGAGATTGGTTAAAAGGGCTTTTAGATCATCTCTGACACTGAGGGGAATAGCATTTTTCTTTAATAAAATAGTATGTTCAAATCCTTTGACAGTGCCAACTGAATTCTTAAACACATCGGGAAAGATAGTGCAATTTTATCGACAACGGAGTCCTGATCACTAATAGATAATATACTGGAGGGCAGTTCACCCAGTACAATGGGAGGATCTTGTCCAGGACACAGAATGATGCCTAAAAGAGCAAGGTCCTTCCATCCTATGATGTTTCTTCTTTTGACCGCTATATATACACTTTAGTTTTGATTGATCTGCCTAGGCATGTAAGTATGTCCTAAAAATATCCTACTAAATCAATATCTTGCTCGCCAAAAGCTTTTGGGTTAATGTCGGGAGCAATTAGTGGTGCACTGTTAGGCCATAGTTCGTAAAATGTAGTGTCTGCAAGGATAGTGAATCTGCCATGGCAGGAATAATATTGTTATCAATAGATATATCAATAAACGGCCCTTTGATAGGCTTGTCAGAACACTCGGTGACATCAATCGCGACTACAATATTAGTAAATTGGGAAGTGCAATCTTGAACTTCAGGTGTGTCTACAGAAACATTTGCAATTCTGACTCTGCTAGAGTTGCTATTGAAAACAGTGTTGGTTCTTTTATTGTATACACTTTGAAAATGTCCAAATTTCTGACATCTAACACATTTTTTTCCTAACGCAGAACAAGTAGGATTGTTTCCTATATGGTTTCTTGAACCGCACCGGAAACAAATTAATTGGGTCCTTGTGGGTTGACTTCTAATATATTTCCTTTCAGAATTTTGTTTTGAATTTATAGCACAAATAGTATTTCATTCAGAAACAAAATTCATAGTTTGAGGGATATCAGGGGTAACAGTCTGTGTGTTATTTTGAGTAGAAAAAGTAAGAGGTTGATTACTGGAAAAAACTTTGCATGTGACAATTGATCTCTCATATCAATTTTTTCAGCCAAAGTTGGATTGCAAGAAGTAAGGAGACGTTCTTGTATTTTTTTGGAGTGACAATAGAACACAAACTGATCCCTTATATAGGTGTCAACATTAGTACCAAAAGCACATTTCTCTGCTAGAACTCTTAAACTTGCTATATAATCTTCTACAGATTCCTCTGAGGATTGTTTGCACATTGCGAATTTAAATCTCTCTAAAAGAACACTTGTTGAGTCAGAGTATTGTTTTCCCATGCGTAACTTTGCTTCAATAAAGACGTTCCATGTAGCATCTTCAGACACTGGTGCAGGAAAATGTGGAAGATTGTCGAAGACCCTGCGACCAGCGGCTCCTAAGTGATTAATTAACAGGGCTAATTTCCTTGTGGGAGAGTAGCCATCTGCATCGATCTCAGTTAAGTAATTTTCAAAATCCTTCAACCATTCTGCCCATTTTAGTTCTGGTTTACCTGGTTTCTGTAGAAAAGGTGCAGGCTGGATAACACCTTGAGCAGTTGCCATAGTAATAATTAATACAAAGAATGAGAGTTAAATGAAAAGCAATAAAAACAAATTAAATGAGATGCGCATGGATTGGTAGGGAAACCAAAGTATGAAGAACAAAGAAGTCACTCACTCATCAGTAGTTGGAGAAGGTGCAGGAAACATGCAATATTTAAAAGATGCAGAATTAGCCTGAAAATGGCCACAAAATGAAAGGAAAATGAGAATGCTGTTGGTGTGCGAATCATCGATGCGTTGCACAGATGAGGAAACGTTGAAATCACGAAGAAACATTGGGGTGAAGTCGGATATTCTGCAGATAACTTCACGACTTAGCCAAAATGGCCGCTGTGTGTATGAAGTCAGCGCGCTCCCACAATGCTTTGCGCTCTGCACACGTGACGTCGGCGTAATCCCCAGAGTACTCTGCCAGACTTCCTCTATTCCTTCGGAAATGGAACAGAGGGGAACTGGAGCTTACGAGTGCTCGGAGTCCAAGATGACGCGATGGGCAACCAAAAGAATGCTGATATTTGAAAAGGTCGCGCGAGGCAAACAACGGTGAGTTCAGGCAAAAATCTAATTAATTCCTTTGACGAACTGAATTTCTGACCCACCTTCCGGATAAATTGTAGAAATCCTGATGGGTCGAGATGAACAGCATAAAACCAGTGGGCTCCAGAAAAGTTAAAAATCCTTGACTTAGGCAAATCCACAGAAAACAATATGGAAAATACTACCCCACTCCTGGTACCAAATTGTAGTGTGGGGCGTGAAGAAGGAATGCTCTGAAGTCTCCGTAAGTAGTTTCAGCAAGAAGGTTTATTTCCAAGACATAAAGTAAGGGAGCCCACGGCAGAGATGCTGGCAGAAAAAAGCACCAACAGCAACTGTCGTGGAGGGACAGAACATAGGAGAACAGAATGCAACAAAGATTCTCTAAATGGAATACATTTTATTTAAAGGAACAAGAGTAATAGGAATGACATACTACACAGGGGCTCTTACTTTTTGCCCATGGTAAGGAGAAAGGCGGTTGAGAGGCCGCGGAGGGTACGTTTCTTTTACCTCAGCTTCTTCTCCCCCACGCCAGTTAAAGGATGCATGTGGGGCCCAAACGCAACAGCTGCCCAACAGTCACAGAAGCTCCGCAGGAAAGTCCAGGCCCGATGTCTCTGATCTTGGAATTAACAGGTCAGGAGCTGCAGACACTGTAATTTCAGGCCTGGATACCCTGGGAAATATGTAGTTGAAGCAGTCCCCCACCTTCCTATCCTCACAGGGGAAGATGCTCTGGGCAACTCGTAATAAGGACCAGAGTGTCCACTTAACCAAATGAATGGTTTTAGTTAAGGAATCAAATTAACAAAACTATCTTTTCAATGATTTTGTTACCTGATATATTTTGGCTAATGTTTTAACCCTTACAGCAATGGGGAAACTTAGGGCGCAAAGCCCTAATACTAGTCTTCAAAACGTAGAAGCCTCTCAAGTCAACTTTAAAAATCATTCATCTATGGCACACACCTGTAAGCCTTGTGAAGTTTTACTTAGATTATTAAACTCGGACAACTGACACACTTTTGTAAAGAGGCAGCTGGTAGGCAAACGAAGAAAATAATAGTGAAGTCAGGCATGGTCATTACTTAAATATTCTATCTAAATAAAAGCATCCGACAGTCCAGTGGGTCGTCTGACACATACTTCTATCTGGGACATGAAATACTCCTAAGCATAACGACTAATACTGAAGCATAAGTGAAGACAGCCACAAAAAGAACAACAAGCACTACATTCTCAAGGAAGAAATAATAAAACAAAGCTAAGACATCTCCACCTTCAGCTGCTAGAGAAAGTCACATAACGGGAATTTGACTAGACGACAATTGCAGGCAAAAAATCCAGAAACACAATTTTAGTGCGAGGCTTCTAATTCAAAATTAAGAAGAGCCGGAGACCAGACAGCGCCTGCACTCTCTCCCGAGAGGTCTGGTCCACTGCTACTAAAGAGATAAAAGGTAAAAAGGATTAATTGCCTTCATTCATCTGACCACAGCACAGAGTGACAGTTTAGGATAGGGTGACCAGGAGTCCCGGATTTGTCCAGACAGTCCCTGGTTTTCGCCAGCTGTCCTGGCAGATTTCAGGAAATTAAGCTCATGTCTCGGTTTTTAGAGAGGGTCGGCTGAAAACAGTGGGAGGTATCTTTCTATGTTTTGCAAGGCAGGGATGGTTAGAAGCTGTTATAAGAAAGCAATTTAATTAACAGTCATGCTACTGGCTCTAAAAATTGCATTTTATGTAAGTTCTGACTGCGTCTTCTGTAATTCTCTGCTAAGAAGCACTGTCATTTTGTGTGCTGGGTTGAAGTAAAATTATAGTCCTTCTATTTTTCTGAAATGTCCTGGTTTTTGTCTTTAAAATTCTGGTCGCCCTAGTTTACGATCATGCTTTGATCATCACAGAGGTGAGGAGTAGTTAAGGTATATAAATCTATACAGATAAAAGGACAAAGCCAACAGACTGCTATATCTGGTAAACCACTTCTATGAACACATTCGTTCATTTCATTTCTGGAGTCAAGATGCACTACGTCCATGAAAGCATACCAATACTGTGCAGGACTAACCAAAAAGGTCAATTAGGAAAAATTGTGAACTTCACCGCTTCCACTAGCCCAAATCCCATCCATAGTCGGGTGCAAAGTGTAGACTTGAACGTCCAAGAGGTATGACAATCATTATCCAAAAAGAGCTAAAGAGGGTTGTAGGTAGAGAGCTCAATCCAGCAAAGCTTCATTAAGGAGTGTAATATCTAATGTAATGTTACCTCGCTAGTAAAGCATACAGACCACACAGGAGGTAGAAATAACATACTAAGTGACTCAATCTTTAAAATAAATTATGCTAGCTTATAGATAGTGTGTGTTCTGACATTTCAAGCATATTGAGACAAAGGTTTAAACCAATAACCTGCAAATAAGAGCAGGTGCAAATCCTGAACAGCACATCCCGACTCTAGCCATTCCACAGCTAATTGCGAACATATGACATTTGGAGACTCAAGAGTCTAGTAACCAAGACAAACCCAAGTGCACCATGTGCAACCAAAGACTACACAACTGGTTTTGCCATGTTAGTGAATAAGAGTCGCTACCAACGCCCATACATATTAATAAAACCCCATCCTGCTCAATTGAGTTACTAGCGCTGTGTGGCTGGGGTGCTAAAGAACAAGGTATACCTTGAAGTGTCATCAGCAGAACAAACATGATAGCCGATTGTAAATGAAGTAGAACTCAAAGATTTCTCAATATGATATGTCTCTCAGTAAAGCTTATCCTTTGAGAAGGTCAATGGCTGGTCAATGAACAGGATTTTAAAAGGTCAATCATATTTGACTTTTTCATAGTCAAAATAGGGTTGTATAACAGAGACACACATGGCTGAACCACATGTGCCTCTACAACGCGATCCCAACCACAAAAGTGTCTTAACCACATATCCCTTTACCACGTAATTTTGTTCTAAAGACATGAATGGTAAAGGGATATGCATGGTAAAGATCATTACTACCCCTCCCTAAAATCCTATCCCCTACCCTCAGCCCCACCCCGCACTGAAGCCTAAAACCTTCCCGCCCTGCCGTTAAAACTACCCTTCCCCTCCTCGCCCTAAGGACTAAAACACTGCCCCTTACCAAAAACCACCCCGACTCGAGCCCCCCACCCTAAAACCTATCCCCGCACTGCCATTGAACCTATCCCTGCCTTGGTGCCTAAAACCCTGCCCCCTTTTTTTTTTTTTTTAAAAACTACCCGACCCTCCCCAGAGCTCCAAACCCGTCCCCACCCCTAAAAACTCCCCCCAAACTCAGCCCTCAAAACTAACCCAGCCCCCTTGTCCCACCCTGAGCCCTAAAACCCAGCCCCCTTTTAAAAAAAGACTGCTCTGACCTGTACCCTAAAACCAACCCCCACCGATAAAAACTACCCCCGCAAACCCAACCCTTAAAACTACCCTGACCCCAACCCCCACCCTGAGCCATAAAACCCTGCCCCTTCCAAAAACTACCACGACCCCCTTGCCCTGAGCCCATAAACCGACACCCACCCCTAAAAACGACCCTCCCCCAAAACCCAGCCCCACTTACCTGTCAGCGTCCGACGCTTTCTGTCCTGACGCTTCCTGTTCCGAAACTTCCAGTTCCTCTCCCCACCCATCCGGACAGTAAACCACTATCTGCCTTAACCATGTATATGCGTGGTTAAGGCAGATGCATGGTTAAGGCAAGCGTTATTACGCTTGCGGGGAAACGGCAGGCGTGGCTCAGCCAGCGTTGTAAAACCGTTTCACTCAAAACATCTATAGCACGTTTCTTTAACACAGCACAAACATCAGGAGGGTAAGCTTTCCACAAACAGTACAGGATGGTGGCAGAAAAAGTGAGAGTGCCAGCTTCCATGACACATACAGAACAGGTACAAGGGCATCATCAGTGCAATCTTCCCTCACGCTAACAGCAGCTTAATAGCACAGGCAACAAGAGTGCAAACTTTACTCAAGGAAAGAGTGGAGGGAATAAAGGAAGCGAACGACAAAATGATGATATCACTAGAGTAAAGATGATGGCCCTAGGGAAGACATGCAAAGTCCGACAGCATGCTTTAACAGACTGACTATTACACTGCATGTATGCCAGATCGTTTGGTCACACCACTCTGCCCTCGTCATAAACAATGTGATGTCACCTAGGAAATAAAACGTGCCAAGAGCTGAGGAGCGTCTATATTACACATATACCTGTGGAAGACGGGGTAATGGGAGAAGAGACCCTGAACGATTATTTTGCATCGATTATACGCCCACTGGTTCGCCCGATCACTGTTCTCCATTACCTATTTCGTTTTTTCCACGGACAAGCCTTTCACTTTATCATCATCAAGAATCTTTATTTCGGCAATATTTCAGCCATAAAAGAACACATTAAAAAAAAAAATAAGTACAATATAAAATACAGTGACGAGTCAAAACTACAATTTCATGATCAAGTGTACACCGAAACTACTAGCCACTATTTGCAATTATGAAACTCCTTTTTATCCAAATAGCATACAGATATTTCGAGAGTGCAAACACAATATGACCTGCAGTGTCAGATTTAAATATCCTTAGTGCATCAGAACATTTCTTGAATCCTAAATTTCTGCAGATTGGTACTATCCATTTCTTCCTTAATCTACTATAAAGAGGACAGAAAAATAAAATATGGCATTCATCCTCGTTATTCATACCACAACCTAGACAATGGGAGTTCCTGGACAGGGACCATTTACTAGTAAGGCATGCTAAAGGAAGAGAGCCAAACCTCCATTGTATGTAAAGCTTCCTGGCCATGACAGGGAAAATTACATCCAGATAGTCTTCGAATAAGTATGCAGATTTGATCTCTAAGAACGATTTTACCATGCTACCATTCTGCGAATTATGCAGCCAGACATTAGAGCATCGTAGTCTATAAAGCTCAGTAAATAGATTCCCTGAAATCTCGCTGCAGGCTGGAGCTGGGTTGAGCCACATGTCGGTGAGGCCCATTTTCACAAGTTCATCTTTAATGTAGGAAAGCCAAGGAATATGCACTGCCTTGCCTAAGCTCAGAATTTCTTGTAATTCAACTCTGTAGTGCAGGAGCTCTGGGGTCAACCAAATCCTCCTCCAAAACCTAAGGGGTTTGATGGCTAGTTCCTCCTGAATAGGGAGTATGCCCAGATCGAGTCTCAGCGGTTGGAGAGGTGTACTTTGTGGGAGCGAGAGCATCTGCCTCAGAAAATTATTCTCTGCTTTGATCAATCCAGGTCTAACGGCATGCCCCCATAGTTCCCCACCGTACAGTGTTGCCACTCTAGCCCTCGTTTTGTAGATTTCAAGACCAGGGCTAATGGGTTTATAAGTGGAGGCATTTGACATTTTTAAAATTCCCCCCGCAATTTGTGTCAATTTAAGTTGTGATTTGACAAGATGGGGGGCCCAGGAGAGATTTTCACATAGTGTGACACCTAAGTATTGAAATGTATGAACTCTCTCTAGCGCAACCGAGTCTAAAGTGGGGGGTGGTCTAGTGTGTGAGGAAGGGTTAAAAATCATGTATTTAGTCTTGTCTACATTTATCTGTAGACCATGTTCACAGCAGAAATTGTTAAAACCTTCCAATATGCGTGGGATCCCCATGGGTGACTTAGATAGAAGCAAGGTGTCGTCCGCAAACATTATAGCCGCGACTTTCTTGCCAGCCAACCTGGGTGCATCGTTATTAGGCACTGCATCCAGGTAAGATATCAACCCATTTACATATAAGCAAAACAAGGTAGGGGCCAGGACACACCCTTGCCTGACTCCCTTGCTCACCGTGAACCTAGCAGACAAAACCCCTCCTCTAGCACACCTGACCTGAGCAAAGTTCTGAGTGTGTAGCCTCACCAATATCCCCAATAGGGAATTAGGAACTCCCAGATCTCGTAGAACGACCCAGAGTTTGCCCCTGGGGACTGTATCAAACGCAGAGCGTAAATCAACAAACACCATATAGAGGCTGCCACCCTCTATTACCACAGTTTTCCAGTACAGCATGATTAATCGGAAAATCTGATCCATGGTGGATGTTTTGCTTCTGAAGCCAGCCTGATATGGCGAGAGTATTTCATTCTCATCGGTCCACTCCTGCAAACGATCTAATATAAGTCGTGCAAATATTTTTTGGGGGACATCAATGAGGCTGATGGGCCTATAGTTAGCGGGGAGCAGGGGCGAACCCTTTTTATATATTGGTATAATTTCCGCTCCCAGCCACGAGCCCGGAACCTCTGCACCATACAAAATGGAATTGTAGAGTGTGCATAAATACGGCGCCCATATCTTAGGCTGTTCTTTGAACATGTCCCCTGGTAGCTTGTCGATACCTGGTGCTTTGCCCGTTGCTAATTTTCCAAGGGCAATGGAAACATCCTCTACGGAAAATTCCAGAACCTCGGCGTCCCCAGAGGAAAGAGGATAAAAAGACAGGAGATCTAGATCAGTAGTTGCCGCATATAAGGATTTGAAGTGGGATTCCCACACCCCCGCATCTAAATTAGCTTCAATTGCGTTACGGGGTTCCGCACATCCTGAGTTCACAATAGCCCAGAATCTTCTCGGTTCCTTATTGGCAAGTGCAGAGGCTAAGTTCTCCCATCTCTCCCAGTCCCAGTCTATTTTTGCCTGCTTTAGTACTTCTTTATATGCAAGCCTGAGGGCACGAATCGTTAGCCTATCACTGCCAATTTTAATGGCGTTAATCAAATCAGATTTGGATCTCCTACATGTGGCATTATACCATGAGGAGGTGGTAGGATTAAGAATATCTGCAAGAGTGTCAACCAAATCCTGGTGGAGAGTAAGCAGGTTCGCTGAAGTGTCCGAGGACAACCCTTGGGCCCAGATATCACTTGCCGATTTGAGCAAGGGGAGGATGGATGTGTATAAACTAGAAAGTGCATCCCTCCTCTCACGCAGAAACGCCCACTTTACCCTCCTCCTGTTGTTAGTAATAACCAGGCCTGGGTCAGTGGTCGGTTCCATGTGGGCTTTCGCAAGTTTGGGCAGTTCCATTTTCAACAACAGTGCGTTGTGATCGCTGTCTGTTCTATTCAATACCTCCAGGTCCACAATCCTTGACCACATCCTGGTCTGAACCATGACGTAGTCTAGATGGGATTCCTGATCTTTTTTATTATAGGTATACTTGGAGGGAATATCTGAAGGCATCCGACCATTAACCGCCCTGACTGAATTGTGGAGGGTTAGGGTCATGATCTGCATGGCCAATGGAGTCCAAGCCTTTGCATAAGTAGACCTACATTGAGGAATTCCCCAAAACTCATCTTCGTCCAAAATTGACCCCTCATTCAGCCCTTGCAGAGGCTCGTAGTGGCAGTTAAAGTCTCCTGCAATCACATAGTGAATGTCTCGATTTAAAGATTCAAGAAAAGATGATAATTCCCCAATGGTGTTAGATTCCTTTGCCAAGGCAGTAGGTCGGGAATACACATTCACTAGAGCCAGTTTATACAGATTGGGCCATATCAAAAGGACGCATAGAATGTCATCCGAGTTGGTCTGAATCAATTCCACCCTACAGCCCAGATGAACGCCGACCCACGTTGACAAACCACCGGAGGGACGGCCCTTGCCTCCCCATCGAGCTAAGATATTATAAGCCGCAAACCCCACTCTATGAATCTCCTCCCTGGCCCAAGTCTCCTGGAATAGGATCACATCAGCAGTGTCAACAAAAGTACCCCATGCTGAACAGGCTAGCTTATTTTTCAAACCCGCCACATTCCATGATATTAAATTCATGTACTGTGGGTGGCACGGGAGATGTGGTGAAGGGTCCAGTAGGCAGAGAGAGCCACACTGCTGGTATATTTCAGTTGGCCGGGGGGCGGCAGTGTCAACACTTTCTTGAATGACTAGTAGTTGGTGGGGATCAGGGGCCAATGCAGAATTCTCTAGGGGGACACTACTAATGGTCCGTACGGGGGTAGAGGGGCACCCCTGGTTGCAGGGTAGCAAGATCCTTTCCCTTATTAACTCAATAGGCTCTGAGCCTGTGGTGCTACCATCGAGTGAACCCAGTGCCACATGATTATACTTAGCCAGTCAGTCAACCTGATCAAGGCAACTGAACCTATTTGAGCAAGGGGGATAGGACCATTTTAAGTCGTAAGGGGCTTGCCTTGGATTCCCACCCCCTCCCCTATGCGAGTGCGGGATAAAGGTCCAGCCAGTTTCTTCTGGCCTCAATTGTTCGTTGGGATAGAAGTAGGAGAGAGGGCGCACCCCAATTTTTGTGTCTGAGCGAAAAGTGTCCCATTTACTGATATAATCTGCTGTCCGTGCGTCCCGAAAATTAACTATGACGCAATCGCCAGGTATATTTTTAGGGGTGCCCCCGACCCAACTTACCCTTCTGGCCATAATAATCTCGCATCTGGCATGCAGAGGCAAAGGCCTGTGAGTGCTGAGCCAGTGTATTACCTTGTTTTTCAGGTTGGGAAAATCTTCAGTACTGGGGTCATTAATTTCAGGGACCCCAGTAAGAACAACCAGGTAAGGGCTTGCTTCCGGGGGCAGGTCTAGTCTCAGGGAGGGCCTAGAAGCAACTCCCTGAATGTGCTTCCGTTCCAACCTCCCATTTGCAGTAACTTTGTCCGAAGGGGCCTTTCCTGTGATAATACAATCTGTGTGATGGTCGTTGGGGGGCCTGGCTTGATGTTGCACTTGTGGGGGAGTGTGTAAAATAACAGGGGCTGGCTGAAGTATGACAGGTGGAAAAATGGGTGGCCGAGTATCTCGACAGACAACAGAGGGGTCAAGCACTACCCCCCCCATCCCTAGCAATGGAACCACATTTACAAGAACATGTGGGAGGTAATTTGTTATTAGCACCATCTACTAAACCCCTTATTTGGTGTTCAAGCTTAGCGAGAAGAGTCACCATACCCTCCAACCTTGATTCCAAAGGACCCAAGAGGGTACGCAGCAGTAAGTCAAGTTGTTGCGATGGTATTGCATCCCCAGGTGTCTGTGTCAGAAAGGTAGGAGAAGCATGTGCCTGTACAGGGGGATCCCCGGAGGGCTTGGGAGAAATAAGGTCTGGGGGTAAAGAACAGCTTCCCAGGGTTTCTGTTTCTTTGGCCGCTGTATTAGCCTCTGGAACTATGATGGTATGTTGTTTTGTTTGTTTAGATCCCCCTAACTTGATACTGGCTTTTCTGGAAGATTTGGGCTTGGTCTTCGAGTTCAGCCCATCATTAATGACCCTTTTTTTACGCAGGATCGGTCCTTGTCTGGGCACTGGGGGGGATAAAATTCTCGGGTTAATCGTGATATCGTTACCACTCGAGGAATCACTGTCGGAGGTATCATCGACAAATTGGGTGAGAGGTAGAATGGTATTGCTAGCACCAATACCATTAGGGGTACGCGCAGTTGCAAGAGGGCCCAGAGAAGATCTCCTAGCTAGGGCCAAGTCCTGCGAAACTCTGCGCTCCATGAGTACAATACCCTGATCAATCACCGAGTTAGCTCTTACTATAAAATGATCTAAGGTGCCTGTCAGATTACCCTTGGACACATGATTCCTACCCTCTTTGGCTGCCATTTCTCAGGTGCTATAAACACAGTAAATCAATCGTGAAGTTAAGCAACAAAATGGACCAATGGAAAATTAATGACCACGGTTGGTATACAATACAGTTTGATGATTTAAAATGAACACATACGGCTTAGTCCGCAGAAGAAAGAGGAGGGGCCCGGTCCGGTCTCTCTCGGTCTCAAACGGGCTACAGCGGGCCCGGGCTTCGCCCGGACTGCGCCCCGCACGCGTCCCGCTCACGCGAGAAGTGATAAAAGTTAAATAGGCAGGAGGTGGAGTCGGGAAGAGGAACCAGGTGCAGGGAATCAGCAGTTGAGAGAAGCACCCTGGTCCTCGCAGTCCCGTGAGAGAAAGAGTTTCAGTTTAAAAGCCCCGTGCCTTTAAAATGTTGCAGCGTACTGTCCTCGCCGGGATCCTTTAGGTAGGAAAGTTCTTGCCCATCCAGAGCGTGGTACTGTGTCCTGAGCCTACGAGCGGCTCCCGCGAAGCGGGGGCAGCGAGGCGTAATATGGTGGCCGAGGGAGGAGTCGGGAAGAGGAACCAGGTGCAGGGAATCAGCAGTTGAGAGAAGCACCCTGGTCCTCGCAGTCCCGTGAGAGAAAGAGTTTCAGTTTAAAAGCCCCGTGCCTTTAAAATGTTGCAGCGTACTGTCCTCGCCGGGATCCTTTAGGTAGGAAAGTTCTTGCCCATCCAGAGCGTGGTACTGTGTCCTGAGCCTACGAGCGGCACCCGCTAAGCGGGGGCCGCGAGGCGTAATATGGTGGCCGAGGGAGGAGTCGGGAAGAGGAACCAGGTGCAGGGAATCAGCAGTTGAGAGAAGCACCCTGGTCCTCGCAGTCCCGTGAGAGAAAGAGTTTCAGTTTAAAAGCCCCGTGCCTTTAAAATGTTGCAGCGTACTGTCCTCGCCGGGATCCTTTAGGTAGGAAAGTTCTTGCCCATCCAGAGCGTGGTACTGTGTCCTGAGCCTACGAGCGGCACCCTTTCACTTTATGTAAATTGGGCCTTTCATTTGCACAAGAGAAAATGAGAGAATGGTTAGCCAGGATTCCAAGAAAAAGCCGGAGTTTCCAGAACAAGGGAATAGAAACTAGTATCTGGGCTGTGATATAAAAATGCATTTCATGTATGTTTTGCAGTAGTCTGGTTGCATGCATGTATTCTGTCAACAGAGGTTCAGACTCTCGAAGAGTAATGTTCTGGACATTAGCTCTGCTGGAGTCTAGGACAATGCCTTCGTTTTATGTTTATTCCAAGGCTCGGTCCCCACTGGCCAGATGCAACCGCTTTAAAATTCTCTGGAAAAAGCAGGATCTGCAGATGTCAGAGAAAAGGGGTTGGTACTTTTGTGAACTAGCACAGCAGGAAGTGGCTGCCACACCCCTTCCTCTTTTCCGAAAGTGTTGCGTTAACAATGTTGTAGACAATTATCCTTATTTAGAAAGCGGCTTGGAAATGTACCGCATTCCTACAATACAGAATACACGATACAGAACAGAATCCTTAAACATCCCCAGGGCAGAGATCCACTTAACACACACCTGATGTGGTATGAACCAAACTGAGAAAAATGTAGAGTAAGGACAGCTGTCCCGCAAATACATCTTAAACAATGACGAGACTCAAAGTGATAATTAGGGAAGGCATATTGGACATCTTGTAATGGGCCGACGCTGACTTGATTTATGGGTATTATATATGTTGTTATCAGGGCAATTTGTGATGTTATTTGTTATGCCTTCAAGAAGCTGACGATGGCAAGCACTTGTATGTTATAAAGAAATCTGACAAGCTATCACCATTATAGCAATGCACTGCATAAACTGTCCTCTATCACGATAATAAAGCTACTAAAATATCGACGCAGCCACTATAATTCCAGTGATCGTCAACAACTCATGTTTACAACTGCAGGGCCCCGTTTGCTTTAAGCAATCAAGATCAAGGATCTTACCACAAAGACAATGTCGGACAAAATTAATACATGCTAACATTTAAAAAAGCATAATGGGGAGATTTAAAGAAAAACTGAGAAAAAAAAATGTAATTTGCCATTACTTCAATGGAATGGAGAACATTTCAAGAGAGAGAAACCTTAAAGAAAATCTTATGACAAATAAAACGGCTGTACCATCTAATTCCAGAGTGCTGGCATGCATGTATGTAAAGTGGTCCAGCCATTTTATAAGCTATTTCAAATACATCCTTTTCCCAACAAAATAGGATTAGTGGCATGAACATAGCAGTGCAAAATACCCTTTGATTGTTTCAATCTTTTGGTTGATTGGCTATCCAATTTCTGTCTAAGCAGTTTCAAAGGGAGGTTTTAGAGGCTATCCAAGAGCAGCCAAAGGAGATGCAGAACTAATTGCACTGTAACACCTCTGCAGTTCACCATAGTGTAGCAACCGGCTTTCAGATGTCAAGCGAACTCCTGCCTAAGAAGTGGTATGGTTCCAAATTGGTTACACACACACACTCTTGTCTTAAGTGTGGGAAGATTCACAAAAGCTCAGCAACTGTCTCTTGCAAAAACGTGTTGTTGATCTTTTAACTCAAACAACTCTCCCTCTTGACTGTTCCTTTCAAAACGTAAATTAAATTGGTGCGAGTAGCTGCATCCATTCACGGCAGGTTGACAACCCTTCTGTTCTGTAAGTGGCTCTTCGAAGGAGGTAATGATGAATGGCAAGCTGCTGTAAATTAGACACATTTTGAAAGCCTGCGGAAAGCGAAGGGGGTCATAGGATGAACTAGCCTG
Organism: Triturus cristatus; assembly: GCF_964204655.1. Lineage (NCBI taxonomy): Eukaryota > Metazoa > Chordata > Amphibia > Caudata > Salamandridae > Triturus > Triturus cristatus. The sequence goes on from NC_140583.1 coordinate 1,106,287,461, forward strand.
ACCTGGAAAGTTTCCAATGGGTGTTACCCTGATCAACATACCGGTTACTATTGCTGTCCGACTAGAAGTGGCCATGTACAAGTCTAAGAAAATTTGTGAAAAGCGCCAAAAAATAGCAGTCGCAAATTATCCAATAAACGTGCCAGTATTTTCAAAGATAATGGGACTTGAATATATTTAGGATTCGGCTGAAACGTCGATTAGCACACATCTAAGAAACAGAAAGTCAACTGTAGTTAAATGAATCTTATTGCTACCAATCTGCATACAAAGTATTAACAAGCATACCAATTATGTTTTCTCATCTGTAACAAATGATCGATGTATGCAACCTCTATTGACTCCATTATCATTGATGTGGTGGCTATGGCACTAGTACCCTGAAGCCAATTATGGTAGAAATTAAGCATCTACAAACGAATATCAAATCAATTTCTTATCATGCTCCTAACAGATTTAATCTTCAATGCCCTTCACCCAACCAGAGAACCATCAACTATTGGCAAATATGCTGTGTAACAAATGTCAGAGTTCCTTACTGAGAGCTAAGGAAGTCATGAGGCTGTTTTTGCTGTGGCAATGCGCAGAGACCAAAATAAAAAGCAAATAAAAAAATAAAGTAAAAAAAACTCACAGCATACAGTGCCCAGAGAAAGCCATAATAAGAGAACTGCTCCTTAAAGGATTTATCCACTAGGCACCATCAGTCATGGAGTTTCACAGCTTTCAGAAGTGGTTGACAAAAACTGGAAGCTCAAAGTACAAAATGAGAATTGCAAAATAAATCCCACATATCATCAATGGTTAAGAATATGAAATTTCTTAAGGGGTGTGCTGCAATCCTCAAATATTTTAGGACCTCTGTCAGATCATCTTCTCGGGTCATTGTATAAGTATACAAACACACTCCTCACCATGCACTCCTTCCACTACAACACCCCTCAGTCACTAAGAAAATATCTTAACCAAACAAAACGCGATTCTTCAGTGGGTACTTATTTAAGTTTTGCACTGCAAATAATAATATCACTAATGATAAAATGTTCATTTTCAAAATTCAACTAAAATCTCCTGGACACCCTCCAAGAGTTAAACTCTAATATATTTCACAAAGCATGCCAAAAGACAACTTCAAGCTTGTTGTTATCAAGGTGTCAAACGCCATTAGGCACCAAGCTATACTCTTTTCTTAGATACCAGTTGCAGGGGTAGAGTATTAGTGTTCCTGTCTCGACCAACTAATAACATTCAGTGCAATGCAACATTTTAAACTGTCCCCATACCAATATTATCCAATCCTAGACCACAAACATAATTTAGTAGGTTTACTTGCGCATTTACAGTAGGATTACTGGTGAGTAATATTTGTAGCATGGGCAAAGGTACATTTCAAAATGCAACAGTGGATGAATATACAACAATGAACATCAATTAAGACAGCATTGCTGGTTCAGAAATGTTCTAAACCTGTCAAATTCTTGATATAGTTCACCAATACTACAAACTAGAATTTAAAGATTAGCAAATACATTTCGGTTATTCAAATAACACTGAAACAGGCGTATAACATTACTGGCCCGTTTTGCGCTCCATAATCAGGCAAACACTTTGATAAGAACAATAGGAAGCAGTGAACACAGAACTCTTCCTAAAGTTCAGACCCACACTGCTCTAGAAACCTGGCGTTTTAATTCTTAGTTAGATTACGGATTATGTTATACATTGCGACACTGACTATACGAAATTAATTTAATACACGGTACTTGCAGAAGACAGAACTTTACTTAATGGATTATTGGATGAGCATTTCAAAGAGGCAACTAGAAATGTGTCACCATTTTACATACCCACTACATGGGCCGATGCTTAACATGAGTGATTATTGGTCGGCAAATAATTAAAAGTGTTAAGGCATGGTGATAGTAGTGGGGAACAAGAAGATGCAAAGTGACACAATGGTGAGTGTCCAATCAGGTGGACGTTAATGGAGCAGGGTGAAATGTCACCTATGACTTTCACGATGAAGGGATTGCAGGGTGTAGAAAACAAGTAATGGAGGAGAGGGTAAAACATTCAAGAGGAGGTGACTGCTGGAAATAATAGCTGGTTTGGAAGAGGAATGGGGGTAATAGATGTCTGTCTGAGATAACTGAATCCGCAGTATACAGTGGAGGGCGTTAACTATGCCTGTGTGTGACGGCTATGTCGGGCGGTGGCTCAGGCATGCCTGCTATTCGTGATAACATGTCAGCACCACCGACCCTAACTGTCAGCGCTCAGCCCTGCTTCTCCTCCTCACCTGCCCTCTCTGCTCCAGTTGTCTGTCACGGCTTTCCCCAGGCGGTGGAAGCGGCTCTCATGGAAGTCTCTGCAGTTCACACACACACACACACTGCCCCGTCCTCCGATCTCAACCCTCAGCCTGTGCTTCCGCCCTCCGTTGCCGTATGCCAGGACGAAATCTAAAACAAGCACAATCCCCAATGAAAACAAAGACATAAACAAGCACAAGTTCTACCAAAAAGCCCAATGTAGGTCCTCACACCGCCAACAGCGAAAAATACGATTGAAGAGAATAAATAATTGACATTGAAGATATAGCGTCCTGAAAGTTCAAATACACGCTTGAAACAATTACTACATTATAGGTGCTCGTTAACTTTTCAAAAAATAAATTAAATGGGGGGTGCACAAAATATTTCTGACTAGCTTGATTTAATTTTTTTCCAATTTTTTTTAAAGTTTAGTCTATTAAACGAAAAGTAATTGTAAAAATAGCGTCCTTGCTTACAATTTATTCGTTAACTTCAAGGAGAAACATTTACTTCCAAGATGGCCACCACGTCACTTACACTAAACAGTGCTTCTCTGTGAACGGACTGTCTCTAACTTTCACATATGGTGAACAATTAATGACCAGTCTCATTCGCTGTCAAACTGTTGAAAGTAGCTAATTTCCGATGTTAATCTAAAAAGCGAGAGCATAAACTAAGATACGGAAGTAATACAAGTGAAAAGAACAGTAAAAATGTTGATTTAGCGTGCAAAAATAAAAAGTGCGAGAGCGACCTCAACATTTTAGCACACGTTTACAAAGCAAATAGGTCTGGTCTTATCGGACAGCCTTTTGGCTTTATCATCGGTTGTTTGGGTTTTTCTCATGTTTATTGCAAAACTTTACTTTTGGAGAAGCTACCAGACCCTTGTCAAGCCCAAAAAATTGACTTTAAAGCAAAATTATTTTTTGCCTCAAAGCACGCATTGCAACCTGGCACTGAAGAAAACTACTTTGTGTTGTGTGTGAGCTCCTGGTTCCTGTGAAACCAGGTAAAGTTAGCCAGTGGAGGAAGTGGGATAATCCATTGCCCTATGCTGTCTGCTGTAGGATAAAGAAAAATGTGAAAGACAATAACAGACGGCAATCTTTTTTTTTGGGGGGGGGGGGGGGGGGGTATTATGGCAAGAACTGCCGCCTTTGGCATCAGTGTTGATTCTGTCTTGGAGGGCCGTTTTCTTTGTGGTCTTAAGGAGGAGGTGGTGTGTGGTGACAGTGTCTTTGAAGGCTGGGTGGCCTTCTGGGGTTTTGTTGTTCCTCCATCTCATCTTGAGCTGTCTACAGGTGCAGCTGGGCTTGTGGAGGGCGGTAGTCAACCAACTGGCTATCTTGGAGTGTTGCTTGCCAGGTGCTTTCTTGAGGGGCGCCAGTGCATCAGAACAGTTGGAGATTCATCGCTGGAGGTTGCGTGCTACGTTTTGGCGTCTGTGGATGTCGGCGGTGTCGTGTCGTGTTACTCCCAATAACGAAAGACACCGTGGTCATTAACTACGGAGCTTTATTTCATCTCCTCACACTTTGCCGTCCCTACTCGAACTGCCCGCCTCAGCAGTCGCTCCTCCTTTTCCCCTTCCTCCCGATACTCCGCCCCTTCAACTACTAGCCTGCGCACAACTGCACATCTCCCCCTTTGTTAACAAAACAATGTGACATAAGTTTATATTTCTTCTATTAACCGCTTGGGCCGTTGAATTGTCTGTCGCGGTCGGACTGAGGGACCGGCCTTCAGCCACAGTTCCGGAGGGGCCTCCATCATCCCCTTCCTGATTTGTGGTAGCCTCACCTTGTTCTTCACAGTGCTCAGTTCCAGTCGTCGTTGGCCCCGACACAAGTGCTTCTTGCATGGCTGGACTGCATTTTTGGAAGTGAGACACGTTCCGAGTGATGCGCCGGTTTTCTGATTCCGCAGTCAGCATGGTGCCTTTTCGTCGAGTGATTGTTAAGGGCTCCGCTCTAAACCTGCAGTCTGTCTTTCTGCCTTGATCTTGCTTGACCACAACACAGTCCCCTTCCTGAAAGGAGAGGGATCTGGTTCGTCTCCTGCAGTCAGCATATGCCTTCATGTTTTCCTTGCCGGCTCTGTCAGCGATCACCACTTCGTGATGGATGCGGCTTGGGGACACTGATCGTAAGGCTCCCTCCCAGGTGGGTATCCGTGTTCGAATGGGGCGCCCTAGCATGAGTGTGGCCGGATATTTGCCAGTGGTGGCATGGGGTGTTGTTCGATTTGATCGAAGCACATCATTGAGAGCCGTTTGCAAGTCTCGTTTGTCAAGCGTGGCTTGCTGGAATGTCTTCTTTAGGGTGGCCATGAACCTTTCAACGGTGCCGTTGGCTTGCGGCCATAGGGGTGTTATTCTCCGGTGTCGCACATCCATTAACTTCACAAAGTCGCTGAATTCCTGTCCGTTGAAAGGGGGACCATTGTCTCTTTTCAATTCCTTGGGCACACCCCAGGCTGCAAAGACTTCGTCCAACACTTTAATGGTGGTGGCAGCGCTGGTGGATGGCACGAACTGGGCGATGGGGAATCGTGAGTATTCATCAATTACTACGAGAACGTACTTGCCCGATTGCATTGGGCCGTAGAAGTCCATGGCTAATTCGTGCCATACCCCAGGTGGTAGCGGCATCATCTGAAGTAGGGCTGGAGGATCACCGTGCCCAACCACTTGGCACTGCGGACAATCCTTCAGAGTGAGCTCCACCATTCTGTCAAGAAACGGGAACCAGACCCGCTCTCGGAGAGCCCTCTTTGTCGCAACTACACCTCGATGACTTTCGTGAGCCAGGTTAATGACTCCTTGGCGCAGTTGACTGGGAATGACAATTCGGTGATCTCTTAATAGCAGGCCCTCGGCGGTGACAGACAGCTCTCCGCTCACGTTTCTGAACGCCTGCAGTTCCTGACGCGTCGTCGGATCACTCCCTTCCTGGGGCTCTTCGTGCCACCATCGATGTGTCTGCACCCTGCGACTCACCCTCTGTAACATTTCATCTTGTGACGTGGCTTGTTGAATGACCTCCAGAGGAACAGCAGGTGGTCGCGCTTGATCCACTACAAAGTGAATATACTCCTCGGCCACAGACGGTCTGGAGAGTTGGGATGCCCTGGGGTGTCGCGACATATAGTCTGCCGGGTTAGCTGACTTTCCCGGCTTATGTACAATGGTGTATGTATACTCTTGCAAACGCAGTCCCCAGCGTTCAATGCGAGGCGGCATTTTGGAGCGCGGATTCCCTAAGATGCTGACGAGCGCTTGGTGATCCATCACCATGGTGAAGTGTTTCCCATATATGAACACGTGAAAGTGTTCCCAGGCCCACACTACCGCTAGACTCTCCTTTTCGGGTTGGGAGTATGCCTTCTCCATGTCGGAGAGACTCCGGCTGGCATGAGCCACTATGTGGCGTTGATCTGTGTCGTTGTCGTATTGGGCTAGGATGGCACCTAGGCCGACAGGGCTTGCCTCCACCGTTATTTCAGTCTTGCGGTCAGGGCTGAAGTATGCCAGACTCTCAGCTGCTCCTACCGCCTGCTTAATCTCCTCGAAGGCGTGCTCGCAATCACGAGTCCACTCGAATGGCTGTCCTTGCTTGGTCAGTGTTCGGAGTGGGTGGCTGAGGGTGGCATAGTCTTTGATGTACCTCGAGCAGTAGCTCGCCATTCCCAGGAAGGACCGCACATCGCTGACGTCTCGTGGGCTCTTGGTGTCATTTAGCGTGCTCACTTTATCAGGGTCGGGCTTCATCCCGGCCCCCGAGAAGACGTGCCCAAAGAACTTCAGCTTCGATTGGTGAAACTCGCATTTATCTTTGTTAAGCGTTAAGTTTGCTTCCAGAAGGGCATGGCAGACTCGGTCCAAGGCAGTGTCATGGTCCTGGACATTTGCCCCATACACCAGGATGTCGTCACTATAGTTCAGTGTGTTGGGGATGTGATGGATGGTCTGGCGAATGGCCTCTTGAAATATTTCGGCGGCTGAGGAGATGCCGAAGTTCAGTCTTTTATATCTGTATAGCCCCAGATGTGTTGCAAATGTTGTGATGTACCGAGAGCTCTCGTGAAGTTCCAACTGATGGTACCCTTTGTTGAGGTCGAGCTTGGAAAACACTCGAGCACCATTCAGTGCGGCTATCATGTCACTCAGGTGGGGGCCTGGGTGACGCTCTCTCTCGATGGCGGTGTTGGGCATCCGCATGTCCACACACAACCGCACCTTTCCCGGAGTCCCTTTCTTCGGAACAATTACCACTGGTGACACCCATGGTGTGGGATCTTCCGTCCGTTCGATGATGTCGGCCGTTAGCAGATCTTGCAGTTCCATCTTCCACGGCCTGCTGGAGATGGAACGGTACCTTCCGAGGATGCTGGGCAACCGGCTGGACTTGGTCATCAATGTGTAGACGGATCTGGCCCCTGTTCATTTTGCCAAGTCCAATGAACAGCTTTGGGAACTTGTGGACAATGTTGCAGTCATTGCTGACACGATACAAGATCTCCACCAACCGCAGTCGTTCGGCCGTCGGCAAACTAAGAAGACAGTCAGCCTCTGGCCCTTCTATGACATGTATCACGGCAGGAACTGATATTGTTTGATGTCTAAGTATAGTCGAGAACTTCCCGAGACAAGGAAGTGGCTTCCTGGACATCCAGGTGTAGACCCGGACATGTGCTGGACTCAGTCGAGGACGAGGTTTCATTTTGTTATACTCTGTCACGGGGATGTAGTTCAGTGGCGCGCCACTGTCCATTACACATTTTTTGGTATGTTCGCCGACGCTGATGTCCAGTCGGGGATATTTCTTAAGTTGATCTGGGTCAGCGATCATGTTGGCATATTCAACCGAATATTCTCGTTCGTCCGATGGTGATCTGGAATCCCGAGATGGTGACCTCCTTGACCATCGCGATGTCTGCGACTCCCGGCTGGAGTGAGAGGATCTTGACGAGGACTTTGGGCGATCATGCACCGCTGGCGCGCGTTGTTGGCGGGTGTCGCCTCGCGACGTCCCGTGTGTGTTCTTTTCCTTCTCCCGGCGATACTCGCTGCACATGGCCTCAAAGTGATTGCTCCGCCCACACTTGCGGCACTGCTGTCCCATAGCTGGGCATGTTCCGGTATGCAGGAAATCATACCCGCATCTGTAGCATTTCCGTGCTGGTGCTTTTCTCACATGATCATGGCGCTTGCTTCTCCGCCTTGCTTCCGGCCGACGGTGTCCAGAATGACGGTGGCGCGACGATGGCCGGGAGTGCCGCCCTCGCTCCCTGGACCCTCGGCGGGAGCGACTGGTTCACACATGGCATACCTGTTCCCCGCGTTCTGTACGTCCTGCTTCCATGGTCCTAGCGTGCTCCTCAGCCTGATCGTGCACTCTCGTCATTTCTTCGATTTCGTCAAGGGTGTGACTTTTCTTCAACAGTTTGCTCCGGAGCGTCTCAGACTGGCAACCGTCGATGACGTGCAACCGGATGGCGTCGTCCGTCGAGAACGCTTCAAAGTTGCAGTGGCGTGCTAGCCGGCGTAGTCGAGTTATGTATGTACTCATCATCTCATCTTTTTCCTGGTGCGCCCGCTGGAACACATACCTCTCGTAGTCTACGTTCTTCTCGTGTAAAAATTTCTTAGCCAACGCTTCTCGTACCTTGGCGTACCTCCCTGCATCCGCAGCTGGAATTTCCTTGATCATTTTGCTGATGTCTTTTCCCACAAGGTTGCAGAGCGCTATTAGTTGGTCTTCATCACCAAGCACCTTGAAGCCTTTGATGTAGTCTTCAAAATCTTCAATCCATTCCTCCCATCGAGGCCCCATACTACTCCCAACCACGAGCGCCAGAGGCTCTGGAGGGCGCAAGTGCGACAGTCCCATCACAACGGGTTTCACCTCTTGACGTGTGGGCGATCCTTGGTTTGACATCGTGCTTCGCTTGCGTTTGTTTAATTCCTCTCTTGTTTGCTCTCCTGTCTTTACTTGGGCTTGATTGCTTTCTTTTATTTTGCCTTTGCTTGTGCTTGCTTAATTATTTTCTCGTCTTTGCTTGTGCTTGTTTAATTCTTATCTTTCCTTTGCTTGTGCTTGTCTAATTCTCTTCTTGCCTTTGCTCGTGCTTGTTTAATTTTTCCTTGCCTTGGCTTGGGTTTGTTTAGTTCCTTCCTTGCCTTTGCTTGGGTTTGTTTAATTCTTTTCTTGCCTTTGCTTGTGCTTGTTTAATTCTCTTCTTGCCTTTGCTCATGCTTGTTTAATTTATTTCTTGCCTTGGCTTGGGTTTGTTTCTTGCCTTCGCCTGTGCTTGTTTGATTCTTTTCTTGCTTTTGCCTAGGCTTGTTTGGTGCCTGACTTCAAAATGGCTGCTTACTTGTTTCACAAGGGGTGTCCTAGAGCAGCCGCCTGGTTTAAAGATGGCCACCGCACCGGCACCACACACGGGGCTTGACACGAGGCTCAGCAATTCCTCGGGTTCCTCCCTACATGAATCACGCTACATCGGCGGCCTCACTCACCGGCTCGGCTCCGTGGGACCTCATTCACCACAGGGTAGGCGCGCGCTGTTGCTGCTACTTCTCCTGGCACGCACGTGACTCTGGCTTCACGCTGGGGGGCTTGACTTCCACTCGGCGAATTACTCTTCGCCTGGGACCGACGCTGCACTCTAGTCGCCGCAGCAGGGGTCAGGGCAGGGGCCAGGGTCTCGCTTTCGCCCTGCACTCTTAGGGCACTTGATCCGGCACAGGCTCCGGTTTCAGCGCGGACAGCGCTGCTTTCAAGCTTCTCTTGCGCCTTGCCCAGGGGACAGACCACGGTTTTCTTCAGGGTTCAGGGGAGCGTGCCGCTCAACCCACCCTCGTCGCCAGCTGTCGTGTCGTGTTACCCCCAATAACGACAGACACCGTGGTCATTAACTACGGAGCTTTATTTCATCTCCTCACACTTTGCCGTCCCTACTCTAACTGCCCGCCTCAGCAGTCGCTCCTCCTTTTCCCCTTCCTCCCGATACTCCGCCCCTTCAACTACTAGCCTGCGCACAACTGTACAGGCGGTGTGTTTGTTCTGAGGGAGGCGGTGAGATGTTCTTCGATGATCTTGTTCCAGTTACGGCAGCGGGGCGGTGGATGCGGTGGAGTACTGTGAGTTTTGTGAAAGCGAAATGCATGCAGTGTCAATCGTCCAGAGGAGTTTGGAGATGGGTCTCTAGGAGATGTTTTTGCTGGCTGAGGAGACTGGGTCGAGTGTGTGTCCTGCTGCGTGGGTCAGAGAAATAACTAGCTGCTTGGGTCCAATGTTAGCAAGGTTTACCAGAAGGGTTGCAGTGTTCTGGTCATTGGGGTTGTCCAGGTGATAGTTGAGGTCGCCGAGTAGGATGTAATCGGTAGATGCGAGTGCATGGGGTGCGGTGAAATCAATGTTGGCATCAGTAAATGGCTGGTGGGGGTTAGGAGGTCTGTAGACAAGGGGGTGGTGTTGAGGTTGGTCTGCACCTGGAAATGGAGCTGTTCCATGGTTGTCGTAGGGTCGTCTGAGTGGGTGGTCAGGCGGAGGGAGTATTTTGTGGACAATGGTGATGCCTCCTCCTGGTTGGTCGGTGCGGTCCTTGCGGGTGATCTTGTAACAGTGGGAGATGGCGGTGGCGATGTCTGGGTCTGAGCTGGGGTTCGTCCAGGTTTCCATGAGGAAAGCGATGTCGGGGGAGACGGAGCCGAGGAGGTCCCAGATTTCCGTGGCGTGTTTGTGGAGGGAGTGCGTGTTGAGGAGGATGCAGCTGAGCCAGTCGGGTGCGCTGTGGGTCGCCCGGACAGCGGGAGGAGCTGGAGTGTGGAGGTGGGTGAGGGTGCAACTGCAGTTCTGGCATGAGAAGGGCCCTTGGGTGTCCTTCAGCGATGCGATGTGGCAGACGGCGTGGCGTCCAGTGTTGAGGGCGAGGAGGGTGCTGGCATCATATCGGTGGAAGGTCTGAGAACCCGGGTCCGTGGCGCTGGATGCGGTCGAGGCACAGATAGGCACAGACAGGCGCAGATGGGCTTGACATTGGCGCGCCAGCTGCGGAGCCGCCGGTAAGTTGTGGCTGTAAGGTAGGAGGTGGGAAACTCGGCACTAGAAGAAGGTGGGGCCACGGGGGTTAAGCAGCATCAGGGGCATGGCAATAATGAAGAGAGTGAGAGTTTGGCAAAAAAGTGAAAAAGTAAACACCAAGAAAAAGTCAAAAAGAGGGCACAGGCAGAGAGGATAAAGAGGCAGAGACCGAAAGCACAAAGACAGAAGGCAGACCAGCAGCTGAGCAAAAGTGCTCCCCACTAGCCCACCAGGGAGGTGGAGGAGGGCCTCGAACACCAACCAGCAAGGGTCAGTGGGCCTGCAGGGACAGCAGCTACCAGGCGGAGCTGCGCAGGGAGGGAAGCAGTTCACTGACAGTGTCAGTGAAATTGATCCTTACCTGGCTCAGCGGGCTCCATTCAGTAGTGGCTGGGCATCGGGAGGTGGAAAACACAGACCTAGAGGGGGGCAGGCTGCAGGGGTTGAGCAGCGGCAGGTGTACGGAGCAAAAAAAGACAGCGAGAGAGTAGGGAAAAAGTAAACAAAAAGGGGGAAACAAGAAAAAGTCAAAAGGAGTGCGGAGGGGAAAAAGAGACAGAAATCACAAGGACAGAAGGCAGACCAGCAGCAGAACAAAGATACTCCCCACTAGCCCACCAGGCATGAGGCGCAGGCAGGAGCCTGCAGGTGGAGGAAGGCCTCGAACACCAGCCAGCAAGGGTCAGTGGACCTACAGGGGCAGCAGCTACCAGATGGAGCTGCGCTGGGAGGAAAGCAGTTTACTGACCATGTTACCCATCAAAACTCCATCATGGTAAAGCATGGCAGCAGTTTTATATACCATGCTAACATTGTGGACAGTCACATTAAAATGGTAAACAATTAAATGTAAATAAAAGGAAGAAAAGTGCATATTGGCGCATGCACAAAAAAGGGAGAGAGTGGTCCAGCAATATTTTTCAGGTGCTGGGCCCTAAAAAAATAAAAAAGAATAATACATTTTTAGAGGGGGACAGGTAGCGAGGAACATCGGGGATGGGGGAGGGAGGAGAATGCATCAACATAATTTAGAGGTCGCCAGGTAATGCAGCTGAGACCCCTGGGCTACTTATTGTGCCCTCTAACACTGCAAGTGTAACAAAAGTAATGTCAAGAACTAAGGAGCACTGTTTACTTAATGAAGCTCCCACTGGGATTTTACACTTTATTTCATAAACTAAATGCATTCAGCCATGCAGCACTCTTTATAATATATCACAAAATTAAACAAATGGAAAAAATACGAATTTATTAAACTCGTTACCATGCAGCATTATTGTGAAAAGATGATAAACAGGCATTGGCAAAGTCGGGCTTTGATAAGCTGGTGAGATATATATATATATTTTTTAGTTTTTTAAGCATATGCAACAAAAAAAGTAGTCATGCCATATGTTTACAACAATAATCTTAAATTAAAAAATATAACAATCACATAAAATGTACTAAATCAAAATGGGTCCTTGGTAGCAGGCACGTATATTTAGAACCGGGTGAAAACTCTTTTTAGCTTTATGCATGTCACAAAAAAATATGATTCTTATTTCCACAAATAAAATGTACTGTCCAGTCTGAATTACTGTGACCTGAAGATGTAGATGACTATAAATAAAAAAAGTTAAAGAATCGAAATAAAATAAAATGGAAAAGTGATGTATTTGTGCTCTATCCCTGGGACTGAAGTTCCCTTTCTTGTTTGTGGATGCGCACATGTGAGCAGGCAAAATACCATCATGTGTGTTTAAACAGAGAGAGACCCCTTGTCAGCAACCTAGGGAGTAGAGTAATATGAGTACAAAAAACAAATTATCCCTTGATTCACTCAATCAACAAGAACCCCCTATCAATAGTGGAATTATTAATTCATATAAAACACATATAAAACTCAAAAAAGATCTCACTCAAAATCCCTGAAACACTCAAACAATGATACTACTATAACATGCAGTGCAAACAAGTCAATTTATTTCTTTAGTACATGAGAATATTATTAAAACACAAATATTATAAAAATGCCTATAATAAAACACAATGCATCATTTCAGCATGATTAAAAACAATACAATTCATCAAATCAGGACATAACATAACATCTTATGACACTTTTACCACAGAGAGCCCTAAAAAATATGGAGGACGAACAATGATAGACAGTATGCTTTGTCTTTTAACTCAACAATTCCCTGGGAATAATTTTAGCAAGATTAGCCTGGATACATATACTCTATTTTGTATCTACAGGTCCAACTTGTGCTCGGGATAATGTATAGAAATGCGTTGACGCGTTTCGATGGCTATCTGGTTATTCCATCTTTATCAAGACAGTCATTATGTTCACTTTTCTTTGTGGTATATTTGATTGTTATACCCTGAATGAAAAGGAGTTGATATTTGCACTTATTCTTGTACTTCTTTTGCAGACTCGAAGAATGGTCTATTTACTGGACCCCCTTCTTAAATGGACTTCAATAATCCCCGTCCTGCTTCGTCCTTTTGGAAAACATTTTCCAAAAGGACGAAGCAGGACGGGGAATCCCTGAGCTAATAAGAGCGCGACGTAAGCGCATCGGCAGGTGAGGAGGTGTATGTATTAAAAGCCCCTCAACCTTGGACCTCATATGCGGACCCCTTGGACACAAAATTAGAAACCTGGGGTTCCGGATTGAACCGTTCAAGAATATACGGCAGTTGGGAAACAGGGATTATTCAAGTACGTTTAAGAAGGGGGTCCAGTAAATAGACAGTGCCTTTCCATGACGTGACTGTGGCGGTCAAACCGCCACAGCTGAGCTGGCGTAAAGGGACGGATATAAGGCTAAAACTCAACTGTACTTAGCTACACCTTATCCACCATGGAGCCGATCGTACACGTCCTGTTGCTACTACTTGATGACATCCAAAACTGACACAGTAGTGGATGCAACTGATAGTAGGTCGCAGTGTACCCCATTTCCATTGACTTCCCAGTGAGCAGATGCACAGGCAGGGACCTACATTGAAAACTATTAATAGGAAATGTTAATTACCGTAGGAGTTGTGGGAAGGGGGTGGAGGGAGGGGAGAGGGGATGTAACATGGTACAGGTTCTAGATTTTGTGTTAGTTATCTTAATTACGCAATGGAGCTTTTGAGTACGGTTTCTGCTATTCATATGCTTACAGTATGACTTAATACGGAAATATGATGGTGGAATTTCTACGGAGTACCCTGCAAGGTTTGCAGGGGGAGGGGTAATTCAGCTAGTATACCATCAGGTAACAGTGGGCATGATTGTATAAGGAATGCTGTGCATTAGGATGTTTTACGTAAGTGAAGGCTTCTGATTGTATTACTATTGAACGATATATAATGTTAATCAATAAACATATTTAAAAAAAAAAAATAGGAAATGTTAATTAAACCACTTTGTTGAAGAAGTATTTCAAGGTCATCATGGCAAGACTCTCTGTGGAGCAGGGTTAACTCAATCAAGGGGCACCTTGAAAATCTGGCTCCCTGGGCTCGAGCCCACTTTTCCAATGCCTATAAACGTCTCTGCGCACAGGCCACTGGTTTCAAGTATATCGGGCATAACCAATGGCATCACCAAGTGCCATGCATATGTGTGTAATGTGTAAGTGCAAGATAGAAAAACAAACACATCAGCAACAGCATTCTTCTCATATACCTAAAGTGGTTTCAAGATACAGACAAAATAATGGACACATGTCCAAAAACAAAACACAAAAGGGTATGACAACTAACCAGCCTCCAGGTGTGGATAAACAAATACCTAATAAATAACTTGCACACATCAAACACATATCCAACATAAATCATAGGGAGAAGTGCAAGAGAAATTATGTAGACATTTCTCAAGACAATATGAAACTGTACCATGCAAAATAATACCCCAATCAATGCCTGGCCCAATTTGGAATCATACCACATATCCATCCATGCAACATTTCCCCTTGTCCCGTGTGACTGTTGCACAGGTTCCAAGCTCTAAAATACAAACTTGTTCATATTGGTCACTAATCCGTGTGCAACAAACACACCTATAGGCACACATTCCAATGTATCAAATCACATCAATTAGGTGATGCAAGTGGTCAACATTATGATGAATGCCTGCCCATAAAAAATAATTACAATGACATACCATATCAAATTGTGCATGTTACGTAACAAAGTACACTCTAAAAATATTTGTAGTATAACCTGCCATAATGTATAAACACAATAACATTGCATCACCATTTAACTTCTGCAACATTGCTAGGTTCCCAAAAATAGCTAGGGAAAAGTTTGTGAACTCAAACAAACCAGATTTTATTTAGTCAAAATAAACACAGGGACAAAACATAACTAAAGGGCAATGGTCAGTCCATAGTAAAATGGTGTGGCATAGCCCACTGCAGTGCCACAAAATGTGCCCTGAATGACACTGCTACAGTCACCTCCTCACAAAGGGGCATCCATTGGGCAGGGCAGGCACCTCTAAGTTGTTACTTGGGATGGGGACGTTTGGTTTTGGGCGGGGTGCCCTTGGGTTGAGAAGTGGTGGTTTTCAAAGAGGAAAGGGCAGAACATACGTTTAGAAAGGGGGATTTGGGAATGGGAAGTAGAGGAATTTGGCAGGGGTTCTGTGGGTATTTGAAGGGGTGGATGGATCTGTAAGAGAATGGATTTTGAGGTGATCAAAGATATTGCTATAGCAGTTTGGAATTAGACGCTGTCCTTGACGTCCTGGGTGTGGGAGGGGTGGTAAGGTCCTGAGAAGTGGTGGTTGGAGGTTTTGGAGGGGTTTTGGCAAGTGAAAATGTGTGATCTTTAGTAGGGTACTTAGGAGAAGAATGGGTAAGGAGTGGGGTCTTGGTGGCAGAGGGAGTGACTTTGTGTGGCATGCTGGGGTCTTGTGAGGGTGCAACTGCATGTTTGTCATGTGTATGTGCTGCAAGTAGGGGTGTGTCTTGTTTTTGTGGTGTATGTTGGGTGCTTGTTTGTGTCCATCTGTATTTCTTAGGTGTGTAGAATGTGACTGGTGTATCTGTGGATTTTGCAGCAGTGGAAGTATTGGATGTGGGTTTGGATGTGGTGGTGGGGGTGTTGTGTGCGCATGTGTGTGTGTGCTGTCATCTGTGCTATGTGGAGATGTGATGGGGAGTGGTGTGAGTATGTGAGAATTGTCTGTTGTGGTTGTGGATGTGATGGGGGTGCCCGTGATTGTGGTGATGGGTGCAGTGTCTGTCTGTTTGGATGCGTGCATGTGTGAGGTTTTTGCATATGTGTGGATGTGCTGCTTGGGTCCGTGTGTGTGCAAATGTTTGCATCTGCTTTTGATAGGTTGGGGGGATGGGAGGCTGCACTGAGGGAGTAGGCCAGAGCCTGAAATAGATCTCTGTCAGCCAGACGTTGCACTGTGAATGCCTTCTAGGTAGCCAACCATCTGCTGCAGATGGCTGCCTTGCCCCTGGATGGCATGCATAGTGCAGTCTGACGGACAGAGATGTTTCTCAGTAGGTCAATAGCCTAATTCTGAGCAGTGGGGGGGGCGGCAAAAGCAGGGGACTGAGGTGCCTGGAGTGAAGGATATAGCTTCCCTCTTAGAGGAGCGGGCCCGGCCAACTGCATAGGGAGCAACAGAAAGCGTGGCTTTCGAACTGGGGGTATAGGACACGGATGAAGGTGGAACACATCCTGTAGGGTCGACCAACACTCGGGACTCTCCACAGGAGGATGAGTCTATAAATGACTAAGTCGAGCTTGCATCCTCTGTGGCACTCCCCACACCCTCTCGATCACTGGGTCTCCCCGTGTCTGAACTGTCATGACCGGAACCACTGTGACCAGCTGTGTCCCAACAATGCTGGCCCCTTCTCCTTTGCTTGCCCAGGATGAAGCTGAAATGACATATGAAATTGGCTTATTGCAACTTCGATACCACACCTGACCATCAGATATTAACACAAAACATTTATAAAGTGCACAGATTTCACCAGCTTGATGATTCACTAGATAGGCTTCAACATTAGTATGAGCACATGCATGCATGCTACATAACCTGGAAACAGTTGGCCATAGTGATGTCATAACCCCAGACAGCTCCAACTGCATTGATGGACCTGTCTACACTCCATCCTTATGTCTATACTAGGATAGTTGATCACCTTGTATACTTTGGTCCTTGTAGTACACCATAGTAAACTGATGTCCTCAAAGAAGATGGCTACTAAATATACATTTACACACTGTTCATACAAAGCCCAGAATTTACCATATGTTTATTTATCTGAAACCACATCATGATGTCATGAAGGTCAAGTTAAAGAGCAATGTACCAGCACTATGTGATGTAGCCGGCGGCTGCTGAAAGCAATGACACATTGTTGCACTGAAGAGCCCCGGCTTCAATCTGATCAAAGATATTGCTACAGTAGTTTGGAATTAGACGCTGTCCTTGAAGTACTTCACCTCCTTTGCCTCAGGTCGCTTGTCTGCAAATGAGGTTGCAAAGATACTCTGTAACTCTGCATATTATTTTTTGATTTAGTCTTGACGGCTCAAGTCTCTTTGACTCACCTACCAGCACAGATTAATTCTGTGCCTGTGAGAGGACCCAGTCTTCTGTTTTTGGGCCCTTTTTCTTGTGACTTCTATCTCCAATAAATCATGGAATGAGGTTTCCCTAATGAGAAGATACCTTTCGGACCTTCTCCTTCATAATTGAGATCTGCTGTGTTCCTCACCTGGTTGATGTTGCCCTTAGGTTGCTCCTGTCTTATTGGTTTACTCTGTCCTGAAGATGACCGGCTATTGAGGTACTGACTGGACCCTCCTTTCCCCACACCGGGTCGAAATGTCGACATATTCTTGAACTGCCTGGATTGTTTAATTTTGCCACGGAGAGGAAATGATGTTTGAACACAATTACCTTTTTGGAGTGGAGATATATATTTTGAGTATATGAAATGATATACGCCGACGACACCCAACTGATACTCTCCCTCACCAAAGACCCAGCCACCACCAAAACCAACCTCCAGGAAAGAATGAAAGACGTCGCAGAATGGATGAAACTCAGTCGCCTGAAGTTGAACTCAGACAAGACGGAGGTCCTCATCCTCGGACAATCCCCTTCCGCCTGGGACGACTCCTGGTGGCCCACAGCGCTGGGCTCCGCACCAAAACCCACGGACCACGCACGCCACCTGGGATTCATCCTGGACTCCTCCCTCACAATGACCAAGCAAGTCAACGCCGTCTCGTCATCTTGCTTCAACATCCTGCGCATGCTCCGTAAGATCTTTCGGTGGATCCCCACCAAAACCAGAAAGACCGTCATCCAGGCCCTCGTCACCAGCCGACTGGACTACGGAAACGCCCTATACACAGGAACCACAGCCAAACTTCAGAAACGACTCCAGCGCATACAGAACGCCTCCGCACGACTCATCCTCGACATCCCCCGCCACAGCCACATATCCGCCCACCTAAGAAACCTGCACTGGCCCTCCGTCAGCAAGAGGATCACGTTCAGGCTCCTCAACCACGCGCACAAAGCACTCCACGACAATGGCCCCGAATACCTCAACAACCGCCTCTCGTTCTACACCCCCACCCGCCAGCTATGCTCTGCCAGCCTCGCCCTCGCCACCGTCCCACGGATCCGCAGAACCACCACCGGAGGAAGATCGTTCTCCTACCTGGCAGCCAAAACATGGAACTCCCTCCCCGCACACCTACGACTGACCGAGGACCATCTCACCTTCAGGAAACACTTCAAGACCTGGCTTTTCGAGCAGTAGCGACTCCCCCCCCCCCCCTCCCTCCAGCGCCTTGAGACCCTCACGGGTGAGTAGCGTGCTCTATAAATGTACTGATTGATTGATTGATTGATCTACAAACAGGCTTTGTTGAAAAAAGTTTATAAATGCGATGGGTCTATCCCTCTCATTTCTTTTCCACCTTTTATCTTCGAGCACTTTCTCCTGAGCACATTGTTATGGTTCCTGGAGCGACCATTGTATGTAATTAGTAGATGTTTTGCATCAATATAAATTGAATTTCATGTTTTGAAATAGCACTGCATTTTGTGTGAAGATATTTTTATACTTATATGTTCTCTCCATGTATTTTGTGTTAATTGAATATTGATTTAGGATAGCCTAAATGGTTTGTTCTATCCTTGGTATCCATTTGGACCGTTGTTTTCTGTATCGTAGCAGAAATCATGTTGCATGCAAATGCTCATTGCACACTGATAAAACATAACTTTAACAACAGGAGAGGGAGGGAATTTAATTGGAGCCACTCTTAGTCCCCCGGGGCTAGTATAAGTAAACAAAAGAAGAGTGTATCCATCAAGACTGAATTAGTGAAAAAAGTGTAAAGCAAAGTGAATCACTGTGTTTTAAAAGAACCCTCACTCACCAACCTAGTTGGTGACATGCTTCATCATTGGGTTCCCACCGGAGAGACCGAATGTCTCCCCAGTGTGCTACGACGCCTGATTTACAGCGGAGCTGGTTTTGTTGTGTGGAGACAGTGCAATCTGTGAAGGTACTGGTTTAAAAAGTGTCACAATTTTAACCAAGAGGTAGCTTTAATGGTGGTAAACTGGACACTGTTAAAAGGAGTGAGGTGGACGTGTGAACTCTGGTGATAATTAGACCAGCTACGTCCTAATTAAGGTGCAAAATGGTCAACATGTTTCTGCTTCTAACAATACTACATGAAGCATTCTTCAGGACCTAATTATGGACAACCACGGCGGTATACGCTCGCTAAGGCGCACCCTAACCAGTGGTGTCTAGAACCGCTAGCACTTACGGTTATGGAAAAGGGCTTTCAGGAATGCTGAAAGCTTTCAATTGTGCTGTTCGATTAAACGTCACAGCATGAGTCCGGTGGGGGGCGAGACTTATAGTCAAACTTACGCCAAAGCCTCCAACCCGCAGGAAACCTACTTGTCCCTCCTTCGGACTCGAATGTGGTGGGAACCCAATGATGAAGCATGTCACCAACTAGGTTGGTGAGTGAGGGTTCTTTTAAAACACAGTGATTCACTTTGCTTTACACTTTTTTCACTAATTCAGTCTTGATGGATACATTGCACACTGATGACACTTTTGACTTGACACTTCATCCTATGTCCACTTCCCAAAAAGTCTAATGAAAGCTGTACTGAAGAAGTTTAGCTATGTATCACATCTAACATAGAAAAGTAGCCTGGAAACATTGACGGACAACATTTCAGGAGATAGATGCACATAGCATAAGACGTCTTAAGCTATGTGCCAAAGACGTCGCTATGAATATCCCCAAACCTGCTTTGTACAGGTGACAACACCATTCTTAGATTGTATTCCTAC
Organism: Triturus cristatus; assembly: GCF_964204655.1. Lineage (NCBI taxonomy): Eukaryota > Metazoa > Chordata > Amphibia > Caudata > Salamandridae > Triturus > Triturus cristatus. The sequence continues at coordinate 1,106,307,225 of NC_140583.1, forward strand.
AGGCCAATACACCTTTGAAGGTTGCTATGTGTCAGTCAATATCTATGACATGAATAGGTGGGATCACTAACGTCCTAATGGGATGGCACATCACAGCACCATTTGGTGTAGCAAACACAAATGTCCTTGTAAGACAGTCACGTTTGATCTCTACATTTCTACATATCACTCCCTGATGCATGTCACCAGTCAGTGAAGGAATCTTGAAACAGTATTGCATATGAAATAACAACAGGGAATGGTACACATGGCAATGTGTAGGCAGTAATGCTGATGGCACCAGTGATGCTTGCACATGTTAGTGTGGAATCCCAACTTACCAATGGGAAGTGTTGTCCAATCACTGCATAAAAAGTGACTGTATGCCATGTCACATGTAACAGGGCTACCATCACATGAGAGACAGTAGTGTGGGAACATCACTCCTCACACAATAAAGACAAGTGGCCTGTTTGGTACAATTGCCACCCAGAACATCAAAGAACATGAGGTGGATTTATCGCTTTACTCAGCCATGTCTCTGCTCATGACAGTAAATTGGTAGTGGATTGGACTCTGCTGTGGTCCTGTCATAAAAACAATAGACATAGCACATCTTCATGCACCTACTACCAGACCTACACCAACAAGAACTCTTCTTGTGTGTCGCACATGGGTCAACCCCAATGTTGATAGGGAAATGCCTGCCTGTAACCCCAAATTTGGCTGCAGAACATGTACAACTCTGGCTAGGATTCACCCCCTTGTAGCTGCTGTAGGGCACTCAAGAGCCCATCAAGATCCAGATAGGCCACCGCCAGTATGCGGGCCGTTAGGGGGATCAGGGTGCGGCGCATGCCCCATTTACACTGGAAGGACTTTCCCAGCTGGACCTTGGCGATCTTGGCCCACTTCTGATGGGCGTTGACCTGTATGAATACATGAGATAAATAAACAGATTATCACTGCAATGCTTTCGATATCTCATTTGTTGAGACACAAGTTGCAAACATCTAGCACAAGCATACATCAATAGTTAACACAACATGTATAGTTCTCACATGCTGAGCACTACAAAGACATGAATACACACCTTTGTAGTCATCTGCTGACTATCTTCATCTCTGGTCATGTCCTACACTGACTGAGCCAGTCCAGTAACATCATTTAGCCCAGGGTCATCTTACATATACTGTGATGTGAGCTACTTTGAAACACAACACACCATTGTGACCTTCCAAAGGGTAAACTACTTGTGCATGATTGTACAGACACCTTTACATCCAGGCCCATTGACCTGATGCATAATGTCCATACAGCCTGGTACCATAGTATAGACTACAGTCTATGACATTGGTCTTTGTGAAAGGGCTGGCATGGGGTCACTAGGAGCTTCATGTGTGGACATGTTGTCTACTTAATTGTTATATTCCATATAGGTACCATAATATAGACTCCGTTAATTTCCTTACCCTTCACCTATATTTTTCCCTAGAGTACACTTATAACGGTTTACAGGGACTGACCTTTTACCTAGATGCGACACTGCATTCAGAACACAGGTTTTCCCTAGTTCAAAATCTCATACATTATGCATGAGGATTCTCGGAAGCACAGCAGGACTAGCATCTCCTGTATAAAATCTATGTATAAAGTTTATACCCGACGTCATCCTTAAGCCGACACAGTAATACAGCGAGGTAGGACCCCTGGGGAGACCTATGGGTATATATACATCACATCTTGCTAAGATAGAGAAAAGAGACCGAGACTTCCCGGCCGACACACTGATCAGAGACGCTGAGGTTCCTGCATGCAGACACTCCAGCTCCCAGTGGTCTAACGTTCCGTGCAGGGTATCCAACTTGAGACCAAGACGGGGTCCCACAGTCTCTCACTTCAGGTAATGGGGTTGACTAAATCCTAGCAGGATTCTTGGCTTAACACCCATACACATGCTAGGTACATGTAGGTACCTCTAGCTAGGAAGGCATAGTAGGAGTACGCATCTTTTTATATTGTTTTATATATTCATATGTATTCATGATTGTTTGAAGATGGTAGACCTATACCATCCATTTACCTTTATAGAACTGCTAATCATTTATATCTTATACTGTCTAACGGTTGTTGCAGCTCATCTATTCTACACCAGAATAACAACTGTTCGATAAATACTTATTGAAAACGCCCTGCCTGTTTATTTTGTGTATCTCTCTGAGAAGAAACTAAGTAGGCACGAGTGATTGAGCGAAACGTAGAATATTGTTTCCACGGTCCTGAGGGATCAGGGTTGTCATGTTCGATGGTTGCCAAGAACTATTCTGTTGTTGGTAGGAGGAGATTCTAGTGGCACTGTGAGCTAGTTGGTACAAGAGTCCAACATACCCGGTGGGGGTGTCCAGAATGAGTGTAGCACCAATCCTACAGTGTATGCAGTCTAAACGCGCAGATCCTGAATAATTTTTATTGGAGCTACACAACATGATGCCACCAACATTGGTTGGGTACTTATTTTTTGATAAACAAGTTTTTATTTTCACATCAACAGCCGAATCAAGAAGGACATACATCAATTTGAGTAACGTGGCATCAACAAGACCTGTCAGATAAGCAGTGATAAACAATCGCATGAGCCGTCCCCCCCATCCCCTCCCCTTCGCTCCCACCCCATGTATTCCTTCTCCTAAACTAGGCCCCCAAGCCATTTTCCCCATATTCTGCGAAACTTTTTGGGGCAGCCCCGGGCTGCGTACAATGTCCGTTCCTGTGCAGCACACCAATTCACCCCTCTCCTCCATTTAGTCCCACTGGGCGGGTCCATCTGCTTCCAGGCGGCCGCGATATCCCTTTTGGCCACCACCAGAGCCGTAGTTAGGAAGAACTTCTCATTACGGGAGCCATCCAGCCCATCCGTGATCCCCAGCAGCGCTAGTCGCGGGTCATGGGGAACCTCCCACCCCAGGACCTCAGTTAGTTCAGTTTCAATCTCGGCCCAGAAGCTATCCAAGCGGGGGCAAGACCAGACCATATGAAAGAAGTCTGCTGGCTCCCCCCCCCGCCTGGCACAGGCCCGCTCGAAACAGACGTTCCGGGGTCAAGTAAGCCGTGTGGAGATAGTAAAGCTGAATAAGTCGCAGTCTAGCCGCTGTGGTGATCGTCCTGGGAGCCATAAGGGCGTCCCTCCAATCGTGTTCGTCCAGGGGACCCACCCAGGCCTCCCAACGCTGCTTCAGTCCGTTCCAATCCACCGGGGTGTTGTTGACCAGGGACCGATAAATACGGGATATGCCTCCCCTCCCCAAACATCCCAGCATCACCTGAGCCTCAGGCGGGCAATGGGCAGGGAGTCTGGAGTCCAGAGGTACATGAGACTGGATCGCGCGGCGTAGCTGGAGATACCTATAGAATTGCATGGGATGTAAAGAAAACCAGCTCCGGAGCTCTTGGAAGGAGCACATATGGCTCCCCCGCCAGACATCTCCCATGCAGGAGATCCCTAGAAGATCCCAGGCACGGAACCCGTCAAGCCCCGACACCTCCCGCAGCCACGCGCCATGCCAGAGCGGCGTAACCCGGGTCAGCACCCTTGACCAGCGGGTGTGCCGTAGGGCGGCACGCCATGCCAAAAAGGGAGCCTGCACGACCTCCGGCAGTGACCGAGGGATCGTCGCTCCATAGAGCATGCCTTGAATAGAGGGGAATCCGGTGAGCCGCACCTCCAGTCTATAAGCCGGATCATCCCAGCCTCCCGAAAACCAGTCATGGACCACCAGCAATCGCGTCGCGAGATAGTACAGGTAGAGATTTGTCATGCTCAGGCCACCATCATAAGAAGGAACCCGGCAGTGGTCTAAAGCCAACCGAAGCCTACCCCCACCCCAAAGAAATTTGGTCGCGGTCTTGTCTAGGTCTCGAAACCAAGGGCGGGGAAAGGAGCAGGCCGTGTTTTGCAGCATGTATAAATACCTAGGGAGGGGTTGGGTATTTATTTAACAGTAGAATCTGAGTAGTTCAGTCATGCTATTCTCAGAAATCCCTACTCACACAACACCAGAGATGTCTGGAGTGGGTGGGCACAAACTCCGCCACAGCTGAGTAGGCGAAAATACTATTTATTGGCTGTTGGCTAATCAAGCTTGAAGGACACAGTGTTCCTGAAAATTGTGCAAAACACCTTATCTTGGTTCCCTTGAAAAGGTATTACGTGTTTTTTAAACACAATGACTAACCAGGTCTTAGACCCACTAGAACAGCCACTATCCCTCTCAGAAGATGAGGAAGATGCAAACGCAATACATATTGCGGCAAATGTTAGAAAAGCGATCACCCTGAAACCGCTTGTGCATGGTCCAACACCTAGGGGCGGCATAGTAGCTTTCGTGATTGAAGCACACAAATCATACAGAACAGAGGTATTTTATTTGTGGCTTAAATTCCCAGCAGCAAATGCAAGAACAAAAACATTTCATTTCTACACAGAAGACAAACAACCAGCGAAATATTGTTTTTGTGAGGACATTGAAGTTCCGCTCACATGCCAGGAACACGTATACTGGTTTAAAGGCGCCCTCCCCCGTACAAGAAATAGAGTAAGGCTCGGTCCGCTCGGAAGAGAAGGAGCAACATGGCCAATATTAGCGGCCTACACACCACATCCTGACATTGAAACAATGCCAGGAGGAGACTTACTTATACTTCACAAAGAATTAATGAAAATTTACAGAAACATGACACAGTTTGTCATGAAGACACTTACAGTCTATCTGGCAGCCGTTACAACAAATACAACTACAATTCAAAATACAGTAACTAAAATAACACCACAACCGTTACACGCAGTAATGGGTAAAATGCCCGCAAAACGTTAACAAATGCCATTCCGGGTAGCTCAGAAAATAGCACAGCTAGAAGCAGTATTTCCGATGACTAGCCCATATGAAAAACACCGAATGCTGACAATCTGCTTGCCCATGGGGAGAACACCACAGATAAAGGATTGTACCTCTTGGGCTACAGTTTTTGCTGCCATATATACCAGAACTCAAGGTATCCCGTCATAAGCAGTAGTACCAGATGTATAGAGACAAATACAAAATGAGTACAGAGCAGAACTTGCTCTGAACCTAGGAATGAAATTACTAAGTAATTATGCACAGGTATCAGCCATAATATTAGGGAGTTCAGTTCTTTACAACAGGAGCACAAACTACCTAAAATAATTGAAACTGCATATGCAGAATTAGGCTGGGACAGTCTGGGTGGAAAAGCATTAAAACCACAACTGATGGGTCATCCCGAAAAGTAGACCATCAAGCAGACACCTACTTCATCAAAAAAGAAGTGGGACAATAACATAAAACAAAAAGTTAAAGAAAACATATCTTAATCCAGAGGTAGATCTCCTCCACATGAGCCCTCTGAAAGGAGGTATAATCTTAGGAGACAATATGAGGAAACCTGATAGATATCAGGATACGGATACATGTTCCTCTCATTCCTTTCAGGGTTCAATGAAGAACTCTGAGAGGGAAGGACGGTCAGACAGACAAGAAGAGTGTACAAAGTCCAGAGACAAGCACCACGCTCAAGAATATACTTCCAAACAAGAAGATAAACCAAAACAAAAGCCACATTTAAAAAAGAAGAAGGTTTCAGATCTAAAGATCAGACATGCCCAGAATTCTGAGGACTCGACTGCTGAATGGGAAATGGGCTCTGAGGATGCTAGACAGTGTGGCAGAAGTAACAATAGCGTGCCAGAACCTGATGGAATTTCTGGTGACAGCGGACTTGAATGATTATATCACTGTGGAAACACCTGATAGTAGGGTAAGTGTAGGCGTTTCATAAACAGCACGTCTCTGTTTACTTCATACAATCGAATGGAAAAACAGAGAGAGATGGCACAAAGGGGATCAAAGTATAAAATGCTGCGTATTGAAAAACTGGACAGATTAGCCTTTACAGTGGTAGAGTCAGCGTCCAAAGAATGGTTAATCCATGGCCAAATAACTCTTCCGGTCACCACTTTTCAATTGCAATATTGCCTTGAACAAATGCAGGCAGGCAGGTATGAAGCAATGGGTAGGGAATTCATCAAAGAATCTTGGGAATTACTATACAGATTCCGATGCCGGAGTGGGGAAAAAGAAGTGTTTCTAAGCAGTACAAACTGTGAGAATACTTTATATGAATCACTTATATGCCAGGATATAATGCTTCATGGGGCCTGTAACAGTTCGGTAGCGAACTCTTCCTGTCACTTAAGGGGTGCCCCAGCTGCTGTGATCACTCCAGTGTTCAGACTACTTTCAAATGGGAGTTACTTGATGCTGAAGGTCAAGGGTGCTGTGGGATGCTTCCGGGCTTCGCATATCTGGTAACCGTGAGCTTCAGGGTTACTTGCTGTATGCAAGTATTGTTTCCAACAACACATACAGTCAGGGAGGCGTCGTTATGGCCTTCACTAAATATTTCATTAATACGGCTTGATGCTTTGAGCAGAATGAAAGCCATGCTTTTACAGAAATCCGTACCCTTAACCTCCTCTCAAGAGACTTTTGATCTCCAGATCGCAAGGTTTTTGGCAGAGAGACAGGCACTCATACGTACAAACTGCCCCTTCCATTTTTCAGAAATGGTAAATCGTATCTTTAACATGTCTGATATGACAGGCATCGTCCACCTATTTAGGACCATAGGTTCTGGACTATTAAGCACCTTTCGGACGGCCCTCAGAGTTATACCAAACTTTATACCCTCCGTATTTGGAAGCATATTTAGAGGGCTGCCGCTGATCCTGTTTCTAATAGCAGCTATCCTGATTGTTATTTTTCTGCTACACAATGGACGTCGCAGTCACCAAGGAGATGGAAACAGTATTCCTGGAGCCAAAATTCAGTGATCGCGTGGTACAACATCTAGGCACACCTCGCCTAAGGGAACTAAGTGCATCTTGGTTCTTGTCATTTAGACCAGTCTGGATGGACTGCATCTTACCTGTCCTCCGATGCCTGTTTTGCAGAGAAGTTTGCATGTTAGATCTCTGTCTGACACTCCTATCATGTGCGCAACCGGACGTTGATGATTTACTGGACCCGAAAACGGCCCATGTTCTGCAGTGTCCCCAGCATATTCCAATGTTGATGGCGGCATTCCTGGAGCCACCACAGGTGGTATCAGCTCCTGTTGGTATGGACATCGGCTCCTCCTCTGACACCCAGGCCTTGGATGGCGCACAGGCTGCCCCAGCATCTGTGTTGAACAGTACGAAAGATCATCTGTGCTCAATTCAGATAATCTGCGAGGTATTGCAGGGACCGTCATCTGCGGAGGCAGGCAACGAGAATGTTGTGTCTACCAGCCAGGACACATAAACAATTGACTCATTCGGCCTGTCGTGTGCTTGGAAAAATTAGACCTTTTATTTTGAGAAACAAACAGAAAAATTGGAACTCCATATCAAAATTGGCATTCTTTTGAGCATGCATGGCTTTTAAATGCTTATAGTAGTTCAAACTATACCTGCGGACACATTAGGACTATGTCTTGAGTGACAATTTCCTGTTTAAATTTTTATGGATTTTTTAGAACTTTTGAAACATTGTTTTTAGCACAAGAAACTATTGTTTTTAACTATTTGCGTACCAGTATCTAGTCAGCCTAGTAATACGTTTAGAATTTAACTATGTCGTCCATTCGGAAGAGGAGTGGGTGTTATATTCCATATAGGTATCATAATATAGGCTCCGGTAACTTCAATACCCTTCACTTATATTCTTCCCTACATTACACTTGTAACGGTTAACAGGGACTGACCTTTTACCTAGATACAACACTGCATTTAGAACGCGGGTTTTCCCTAGTTCAAAATCTCATACATTATGCATGAGGATTCTCAGAAACGCAGCAGGACTACCATCTCCTGTATAAAATCTATATATTAAGTTCATGCCCGACGTCATCCTTAGGCCGACACAGTAATACAGCGAGGTAGGACCCCTGGGGAGACCTATGGGTATATATACATCACATCTTGCTAAGATAGAGAGAAGAGACAGAGACTTTCCGGCCAACACACTGACCAGAGACGCTGAGTTTCCCCCATGCAGACACTCCAGCTCAGTGGTCTCACATCCCTCGTGGGGTGTCTAACTCGGGACCAAGATGGGGTCCCACAGTCTCTCACTTCAGGTAATGGAATTGACTAAATTCTAAAGGGATTCTTGGCTTAACACCCATACACATGCTAGGTACATGTAGGTACATCTAGTTAGAAAGGGATCGTGGGAGTACGCATCTTTTTATCATGTGTTTTATATAGTCATATTTATTCATGATTATTTTAAGGTGGTAGAGCTATACCATCCGTTTACCTTCATAGTACTGCTAATCATTTATATCTTATACTGTCTAAAGGTTGTTGCAGCTCATCTATTCTACACCAGAATAACAACTGTTCTACAAATACTTATTGAAAACACCCAGCCTGTTTATTCTGTGTATCTCTCTGAGAAGAAACTAAGTAGGCACGAGTGACTGAGCGAAAAGTAGTATATTGTTTCCACGGTCCTGAGGGATCAGGGTTGTCATGTTCGATGGTTGACAAAAACTATTCTCTCCTTGGTAAGAGGCGATTCTAGTAGCACTGTGAGCTAGTTGGTACAAGCAGCCAACATACCTGGTGGGGTGTCCAGAATCAGTCTGGCAACAATCCTACAGTGTATGTTGTCTAAACGCACAGACTGTGTATAGTTTTTATAAGAGTTACACGACATAATGGGATATCACACTTCATCTGATTGAGTTTGTGTGGTATGTACTGCCATCACAGGACACACCTTTTGCCATATGTGGCATTGTTGCATGGATTACATCAACATATCTTTGTATTTCATGTTTGATTGGTTAAATGTATCAAATCTGGTGATTGACATATCAAAATCACTTCAGAAATAACCAACTATCAGCAATGTGACAAATGTAGAATAGACCTGTACAGTGCAAGCATGACTTATTGAAAAGTGGCAACAGACCTGTGGGATTAAGGAGCCTATCATAAGTAAATGGCATACATTGATAATGTGGGTCAATTGAAAGAAATATCAGGTTAGGGGGTTACCTCAGTCACCATTCCAAATGTAGTCCATGTAAAAGCAATCAGGGCTACTTTTGGTTCTGAAAATTCATTTTGGGACCATCTAAGAATCTGCAGGTCTGCAGGGAGATTATCCTGTGCATCAGTTTTACTGCCACAGTAACTCTGCCCCAGCCTGGACCATGGCCCAGACTGGGGAGAACTCATTGTTTGGGCTTGCTCTCTGCAGACTGAGCATACCGATCCCTCATCAATACCACTTCAATATATAAAAGTACATCTTGTGCCCTTCTAATACGTACCCTCAATGTTGTGTGGCACTCTGAAGGTGTCTGTGAAGTATAACTAGCTCTCAGACAACAGTTTAGCAAGCCCTGACCTGGGCTGAGCGATATGTGTGACTGTACATATAGCTAACATATAGCTAACATCATCCTCAACTGCTTCTTACATTATACATACACAGCTCATTCTGTAAAGGCTATACATTTGTTTGCACATTTACCATGATCTGATTAGTAAATATATCATAGGTACAAGTAAATGAATACAGGCATAGATATTTGCATGCACCACAAGTAGAATCTAGGGCTGAGCACACATCACAATGGTGATGTTAAGTACACAATGTACGGTACTCAACAATCCATTACATGATTGTCCTATGCAGGGACCTTAAAATGTTACAAAAGTAATCAGACTTCACTCTGGAACTCAGAGACACATTGTAGCCTGTAGCAATGGATATGATGGAATTAAACAGAATAATATATGTATGTAACCTAGTTACCTGTTCCTCTGGTGAGCCATAGAGCTGACCATGCAGGAGAAGGACCTCTTCAGCCAGTTGCTCGAGCTCTTCTGGAGAGAAGGCTGGAGCCCTCTCACCTGCTTGGCCTGGCATTATTGCTCCCGTGCAGTCGACTTCCACTGGCGGCAGCAGGTTCTGAATGTCCAATATGCAAGGTCAGGCATCCACCATTTTATCAGTTTGAAGTACAGTAAGGGTGATAGTTAAGTGCATCACCACCACTCCAAATAAGGTGTTACATAATTACATATGTACTACTCCATTGCCATTTAATTTCCTTTACACAAACATCTGTGTAGTGCGTTACTGTGCATAAACGCTATGTTAGCTTGGTGCACTGTACATCACCCGTCTTGGTATTTTGAAAGAAAACATCAAAAATTACAATATTGAGGTGCTCATAATACATTTCCTAGATGTATAATGTGTACATTTATACACGTGAAGACCACATTGGGGAATATAAGTGGATGTTGGACAGTAAACAATTATTATGTGAATAATGTGTAATGCTTTCTGAACCAGTTATATTTTGTCAAATGACGTTTGGCTTACTCTTGATATCTGCTAATCTGGACACTGTGACCATTGTTCAAAATTGTTGTTCACTCCACACATTGGCACCGTGGGAGAGGGAGAAGATGACAGCCTCCAGTGTACCGCCCATTTCGAGACCTTCGTACCACCCATTTCCAGACCTTCATACCATGGAAGAAAGGGATATCATCAAGAAGTTTCTTTTGAATAAGCAAACGGGGCTGGAATTTATGCAATCAGTTGGAGCCTGATCGCCTTCGTCGAAACACTAATCCCACATGTATTCCACCAATTGTGAAGCCTATGGAAGTATTGTATTTTCTGGCCACAGGTTCTCTGTGGCTATATCTGGTGGTTTTTGCTTTGTTCGCCATAAGTTGGCAGGGTATGCTCAGACGTGAGTCCCTTGCTCACTTTGCCACTGGATTCAAGCAAACCTGGCTGAAGACGGCTGAAATGCCAGAAACCGGTCCTAGGAAGCTTGTTTCCGGTCCAGGGAAGACATGGCTTGGCAGTTCGGGCTGGACTGTTTCCATGAGGCACAGGGTCAGACTGATTTGCATATGGCCATGTCTGAACTGGGGTGGCAGAGTGGGCTAAAGAACGGTGATGGATTAAACCCAGATCAGTTGACTGGGGGTGAGTGCTTGCAATGTTCAACACTCAGTCCATCATTTCCTTTGGTTTTTGCTTTGTTCGCCATAAGTTGGCAGGGTATGCTCAGACGTGAGTCCCTTGCTCACTTTGCCACTGGATTCAAGCAAGCCTGGCTGAAGACGGCTGAAATGCCAGAAACCGGTCCTAGGAAGCTTGTTTCCGGTCCAGGGAAGACATGGCTTGGCAGTTCGGGCTGGACTGTTCCCATGAGGCACAGGGTCAGACTGATTTGCATATGGCCATGTCTGAACTGGGGTGGCAGAGTGGGCTAAAGAACGGTGATGGATTAAACCCAGATCAGTTGACTGGGGGTGAGTGCTTGCAATGTTCAACACTCCGTCCATCACTTCCTTTGGTTTTTGCTTTGTTCGCCATAAGTTGCAGGGTATGCTCAGACGTGAGTCCCTTGCTCACTTTCCACTGGATTCAAGCAAGCCTGACTGAAGACGGCTGAAATGCCAGAAACCGGTCCTAGGAAGCTTGTTTCCGGTCCAGGGAAGACATGGCTTGGCAGTTCGGGCTGGACTGTTCCCATGAGGCACAGGGTCAGACTGATTTGCATATGGCCATGTCTGAACTGGGGTGGCAGAGTGGGCTAAAGAACGGTGATGGATTAAACCCAGATCAGTTGACTGGGGGTGAGTGCTTGCAATGTTCAACACTCCGTCCATCATTTCCTTTGGTTTTTGCTTTGTTCGCCATAAGTTGGCAGGGTATGCTCAGACGTGAGTCCCTTGCTCACTTTGCCACTGGATTCAAGCAAGCCTGGCTGAAGACGGCTGAAATGCCAGAAACCAGTCCTAGGAAGCTTGTTTCCGGTCCAGGGAAGACATGGCTTGGCAGTTCGGGCTGGACTGTTCCCATGAGGCACAGGGTCAGACTGATTTGCATATGGCCATGTCTGAACTGGGGTGGCAGAGTGGGCTAAAGAACGGTGATGGATTAAACCCAGATCAGTTGACTGGGGGTGAGTGCTTGCAATGTTCAACACTCCGTCCATCTTTTCCTTTGGTTTTTGCTTTGTTCGCCATAAATTGGCAGGGTATGCTCAGACGTGAGTCCCTTGCTCACTTTGCCACTGGATTCAAGCAAGCCTGGCTGAAGACGGCTGAAATGCCAGAAACCGGTCCTAGGAAGCTTGTTTCCGGTCCAGGGAAGACATGGCTTGGCAGTTCGGGCTGGACTGTTCCCATGAGGCACAGGGTCAGACTGATTTGCATATGGCCATGTCTGAATTGGGGTGGCAGAGTGGGCTAAAGAACGGTGATGGATTAAACCCAGATCAGTTGACTGGGGGTGAGTGCTTGCAATGTTCAACACTCCGTCCATCATTTCCTTTGGTTTTTGCTTTGTTCGCCATAAGTTGGCAGGGTATGCTCAGACGTGAGTCCCTTGCTCACTTTGCCACTGGATTCAAGCAAGCCTGGCTGAAGACGGCTGAAATGCCAGAAACCAGTCCTAGGAAGCTTGTTTCCGGTCCAGGGAAGACAGGGCTTGGCAGTTCGGGCTGGACTGTTCCCATGAGGCACAGGGTCAGACTGATTTGCATATGGCCATGTCTGAACTGGGGTGGCAGAGTGGGCTAAAGAACGGTGATGGATTAAACCCAGATCAGTTGACTGGGGGTGAGTGCTTGCAATGTTCAACACTCCGTCCATCTTTTCCTTTGGTTTTTGCTTTGTTCGCCATAAATTGGCAGGGTATGCTCAGACGTGAGTCCCTTGCTCACTTTGCCACTGGATTCAAGCAAGCCTGGCTGAAGACGGCTGAAATGCCAGAAACCGGTCCTAGGAAGCTTGTTTCCGGTCCAGGGAAGACATGGCTTGGCAGTTCGGGCTGGACTGTTCCCATGAGGCACAGGGTCAGACTGATTTGCATATGGCCATGTCTGAACTGGGGGGGCAGAGTGGGCTAAAGAACGGTGATGGATTAAACCCAGATCAGTTGACTGGGGGTGAGTGCTTGCAATGTTCAACACTCCGTCCATCTTTTCCTTTGGTTTTTGCTTTGTTCGCCATAAATTGGCAGGGTATGCTCAGACGTGAGTCCCTTGCTCACTTTGCCACTGGATTCAAGCAAGCCTGGCTGAAGACGGCTGAAATGCCAGAAACCGGTCCTAGGAAGCTTGTTTCCGGTCCAGGGAAGACATGGCTTGGCAGTTCGGGCTGGACTGTTCCCATGAGGCACAGGGTCAGACTGATTTGCATATGGCCATGTCTGAACTGGGGTGGCAGAGTGGGCTAAAGAACGGTGATGGATTAAACCCAGATCAGTTGACTGGGGGTGAGTGCTTGCAATGTTCAACACTCCGTCCATCATTTCCTTTGGTTTTTGCTTTGTTCGCCATAAGTTGGCAGGGTATGCTCAGACGTGAGTCCCTTGCTGGCTTTGCCACTGGATTCAAGCAAGCCTGGCTGAAGACGGCTGAAATGCCAGAAACCAGTCCTAGGAAGCTTGTTTCCGGTCCAGGGAAGACAGGGCTTGGCAGTTCGGGCTGGACTGTTCCCATGAGGCACAGGGTCAGACTGATTTGCATATGGCCATGTCTGAACTGGGGTGGCAGAGTGGGCTAAAGAATGGTGATGGATTAAACCCAGATCAGTTGAGTGGGGGTGAGTGCTTGCAATGTTCAACACTCCGTCCATCATTTCCTTTGGTTTTTGCTTTATTCGCCATAAATTGGCAGGGTATGCTCAGACGTGAGTCCCTTGTTCACTTTGCCACTGGATTCAAACAAGCCTGGCTGAAGACGGCTGAAATGCCAGAAACCGGTCCTAGGAAGCTTGTTTCCGGTCCAGGGAAGACATGGCTTGGCAGTTCGGGCTGGACTGTTCCCATGAGGCACAGGGTCAGACTGATTTGCATATGGCCATGTCTGAACTGGGGTGGCAGAGTGGGCTAAAGAACGGTGATGGATTAAACCCAGATCAGTTGACTGGGGGTGAGTGCTTGCAATGTTCAACACTCCGTCCATCATTTCCTTTGGTTTTTGCTATATCTGGTGGTTTGTGACAACCAAAGTTCAGTGGTGTACTGCAAACAGGGGCGTAGCTTGGTCAGTAAGATTGTGGGGTTGTGAGCCTCAGATTTTCCCAACAATTGCACTGGCATATAATGTTATAATACATTATAGAACATGTAGGGTGCAAGAGATGGGCCCAAGGGGCAGTGGAAAGTGAGAGTACTGTGGATTGATAAGAGTACTAAGTGAGAAAAAACACAATATTTTGTAACGTAACCAACATTTTTGAGGACTTTCGACAGAGAGAGAGAGAGAGAGAGTGTATTGTGCATTTTTGTCTGTGTGAATGTAAAAATTCCTTGTGAAATCCGACAGACAGCTCTCCATACCTGTCTGAAAGCACCTGCACCCAACTATTTATCAGAACATACATTTATTGTGAGGTGTAACACCCCAAACACCCCCTCTGAAGCTACGCCCCTGACTACAAGACATGCTTTCAGCAATGATGAGACACATTGGTAATACATCCAGTTCCCCAGACGTGAGGATTTAGCCACTGTGAAGGTTGACTTCTATGGATTAGGTTGCCTCCCACATATGGTTGGAGCCATTGATGGCACCCATATTGCCTTAGTAGTACCGCAAGCCAGGGAACAAGTTTACCATAACAGTAAGCCCTTGCATTCTATCAGCGTGTAAGTTGTCTGCTTATCGAACTTGTATATCTCATACATCTGTGCCCGGTTGCCAGGATCAGCCCATGATTCCTTCATACTGAGGAAGCAGCATATCCAAGCTGATGTCACGACTACCACAGGAGAGGTCCTGGCTTGTTGGTAAGTATGATCTCTCCTAACTTTGTGTGGGTAATATTAGGTAGTAGAATCAGACAGTGTGTAACATACTGTTGCACTGATATCTGTCTTCCATTTTGGAGACTTTTGGGCTCCTGGAGGCCAGATTTAGATGTCTGGACAAGACTGGGGGGAGCCCTCCTCTACTCACCCCGGAAGGTCTGTAAAATCACTGTAGGCTGATGCATGCTCTATCATTCCCTTTGGTATCGCTTTGCTCCAGAACATCGCCCTGCGATGGAACATCCCTTATATTGCAGAGGATTGAGACAATGAAGTGCCACTGGGTGAGGATCCTTAAATGCCAAATGATGAAGATAATGGTGAAGAGGAAGGAGCTGACTTGCGTCAAGATCTCATCGACAACTTCTTCTCATGAGTGTAAGTATTTTGTGAAATGTCAAGACTTGGACTGTTACAGCAGCCAGGGGCAGCCGGCAGAGGTAACAGTGGTGGGGCGGAGTGGGGGCGGGCACGGGTGGGGTGGGCTTGAACTCGACAGATGAAGGGATAGAGACAGTAAAATAAAAAAATAAACACAATCCCAACACCGTCCCACCTCTGTTACCTGTGCCGGCTGCGCCTGACAGCAACTCTTGTTGTGATGATGTGAGGAGTATGTTAAGGTAAAATATTAGGAAAGTCAAGCTCTCGAAAATCCGTTCTGAAAGGTGTTTGTTGAGGAAGCTTTTGACATATGGTCATTTTGTTTCTATTGCTTTGTTTAGGTATCACTTTTGTGTCATGGACTGTGTTCTCCAGAAGTTGACTATGAAAATTGTCTTGTATGTATGTGAGAATAGCTAATGTATTTGATTTGGTGTGTTTTAGGGTACCTTCACCATGGCATCTTCATTTGTAGTTTCAGAGTTGTGACATTTGTGGGTTTATGATGCTGTTTGACAAAGGGGACATGGGTTGTTTATGGGGATTGACTTTCACAGACTTTGGGTGTACAAATCCTGTACCAAGACATCTTGCCCAGTGCTGAGGAATCCATTGGACTTGTACCTTGTTGTGTGGTGGTCCTAATGCAATATGTGTGCCATCATCAAACAAAATGTTGTTGTGGGGCCAAATCATGTTAGTCTCCCTTCACATTGGTAAAATCCTCATTGTGTGTAAAGTGTACGTAGCTGTTGATGTGTCTCCTTATTGTAGGACAAAGTGCTTGTGGCACACCACTGACATTTAGTTGTGACATTCCACCAGATGCAGCAACAATGGATTGGAATGATCCTGTGATCAGAAATTGTAGTACTGCCATGTCTCTATCTATTTGTGTTATTGCTGTGGGATTCCTTTCATGAGCTAGGCGATATGGCTCCAGCTGATGACATTGACTATTCAATAGGACATTGTCTGATGTGTCCCCAACTTCTATGTTGTGAAGATCTACAACTGAAAATCTCATCACTCTCACAGAATAGTTGAGTCGTGTGTGATTTGCTATGTTTCTGACATAATGCCAGCCTATTGTTTTAATGATGGAATAAAGATAGTATATGAGAATACACTTATATGTATGTGTCAGTGACACAGGGTTGGGATCCTGAGTTAAACATCATGGAAAACAATAACAAAGGGGGGCGGGGGAGTTAAGAGGTATACAGGTAGAATCTACCTCCTGTATAACTTTTTATAAACAATGTGATTCTACCCTGTATAAGTGAAACTTATTTATTAATTTGTAGTTTTTTTAGTGATACTAGATAAAGTAAAGTGCTCCATGAATTGTCATGGGAAGGCACTAAGTGTTTTTAAAATACCCCTCACACACTATGAATCCCATGGTGTCATGCTTCATCATAGGGGTCTTCCCGTCCCTCTACGGGGCAGGGTTTGCTGCGACCAGCGAATACGCGGGAGCACTGTTGTTTGTGAAGGAATAGGCTATGTGTAATGTGGGAGTGAGAGTGGTAGGGTTAGTAAAAATGGGGATATGTAGGGGATGTACCTTAATTAAATACTCCCTACTGAGTCAACATGTTTCGTAAGCAGTCCCCACTGCTTTACTCATCAGGACCTAGTTTGATCCCTATTACATTCCAATATAATACTTGGTTTATATCAATTGTATGCCTATTTCTCAAAAAAAACAAACTGCAAAAGTTTTGTAAGGGTGCAATGTCCTTTATCGTTTGTAATAACCAAAGTCGGTATCTGAAATGATAAGAGAACATAAAGTAAACAACCCTGTGGTTGTTCATTTGAACACATCACAATACTGTGGAGTCACCTTATTAAAAAGAAAACGTGATATATTTTTTCTCTCTAGCTGTTATTGGCAGTCAAGGTTGTTGTTCTAAAAATCAGTGAGAGGCTGGCCGCCATTTGCGGAACATAATCGCTGGTTTTTGCACTTGGTTTAGACACAAAACAACATACACACACGTTCATCCTACTCATCTAGTGTTGTTTAGTATTGTATCAAGAGTGGTGAATTGTTCATCTATTCAAACAAACATGCTTATGGTAACGGACTCATCCCGGTTTGTTTCACACATACGTAATGATAGTTGGGTACATACACTGTTGGGAAAAATTATCCGGCTTCATGAGCTTGCACCGGAAGGAAGGATGCCTTGTAATGGTCACTGTAGATAAAGTGAGAAAGCATATATGGCGTTAGCGTTTATCGATCTCGCCGTGTCATCATGGCGCGATTGCAAAGACCTCTGAGCATAAGGTGAAAGTGCCTGGTTTTTAAAGACTTTGGCCTCAGTCTTACTCACATGTTGTTCTGCTTGAGTTTTCGGATCAGATAGAACCCGCTCATCAGAGCCTCACTAACCCAGCCAGAACGTTACCCCCTCCCTAGGGCCTGTTTACAATAGGTAACCACATATATCTACCACCTAAGGACAGGGAATTCCTACTCATACATACCAAGACCTCTTATAATCGGCGGCCTCGCGATCCCATACGGATCCAGACCTCTCTGCCCATACGACAGTATCAGCACAATCGGCGGCCTCGCGATCCAGACCTCTCTACCCAGACGGCAGTCTCAGACACAAGTGGCGGCCTCGCGATCCCATACGGATCCAGGACTTCCTACCCAGACGGCAGCCTCAGACACAAGTGGCGGCCTCGCGATCCCATACGGATCCAGGACTTCCTACCCAGACGGCAGCCTCAGACACAAGTGGCGGCCTCGCGATCCCATACGGATCCAGGACTTCCTACCCAGACGGCAGCCTCAGACACAAGTGGCGGCCTCGCGATCCCATACGGATCCAGGACTTCCTACCCAGACGGCAGCCTCAGCACAAGTGGCGGCCTCGCGATCCCATACGGATCCAGACCTCTCTACCCAGACGGCAGTATCAGCACAATCGGCGGCCTCGCGATCCCATACGGATCCAGACCTCTCTACCCAGACGGCAGTATCAGCACAAGTTCATCCTATGATCACCATAACATACAGGAAGGGAATCAGTCTCACTATTCATCAGATCACACAAGGATTGCTAGTTCGAGCACAGCCTGTTCTCTGGTTCGAGGGGCTCCTCTCTCCCTTATTCAGTTACCACTTACCTGATCAGGGTTAACATCTGTTCATGTCAAGTCACAGCTGACTAGAAGAATAGGCTACCCTCTTATACAAGAACACGCAGCACATGTTGGTTCACTACAAACTGGGTACTTTATTACTCATTACATACGCAATCACATAACATTACAATATAACACATAACGTGCAAAGAAAAGTGAAAGATTAAGTTGTACACTCTAATAAGAAAGGGGTCGACATCACCTTAGTAGTGTGTAGCCTGCACTCAATGGTCATCTAGGTTCCCTTCTCGTCTGTGCCTCGGCTCGCCTGGAAGTCACACCTCCGCAGTCACGGATCTGTTCCCTTCACCCTTCTCCGAGTCACTGGGACCTCTTCCTCATCGGCTACTCTCTCCTCTCTGGCTATTCTGCTAGAAGAGTATCTGTCTCTCGGTTTTTCTCCGCCTTCAAGATGGCGTCTGTCTTCCCTGGAATAAGTAGTAGCTTTACTGCTAACGGCTAGATGCCGCCTACGGACTGAAACAAGTGCCAAGTAACTGCCTCGGACTTTCACTAATATAGAGGTGCATTTCCTCATGGAAAATTCCGGCCCGTAACCTGCCGCCCACCAAATTCTTGTACCTCCCCGTACCAAGGACACGTTCCCAGCCGGCCGGCCTGATGTAGTGTCTTCGGCATGAAGAAAAATACAATCCTTCGATAAGGGCCGGCCTGAACCGGTTCTCTCCAAGCGAATAACACCTCATAACTAAAACATTACATTTGACCTAGAAGCATCCCAAGCTGCCGGAGCAGAAAGAAAGATGGAGTCTCTCCCGTTTGAGGCCTACCAGGCCTGAATTCAGCACGGCTCCATGAAATACCCTCACTACAGGACAGGTTATCCCTAATACTAACGAATCTATCCCCTAGGCTATGTGTGCAAGCCCTGATCCATGGGGAAGAGCACAGGATCATGTCGAAGTGCCTAGTAAATAGGCTCCATTCACTACTCTAACCCTTAGACCTGGATGATAAGAGACCGAAGTCACATTAATCACCCTTCAACACAAGAAGGCCGGGAAAATCGAGCAGTACATTTCACCCTTGACTTCAGTCTATTATACATCCATTAAACAGAACTAACATCTGTGGAAGAATAATATGAAACAAAACTAACTGATCTATGTCTAGTACCAGGTGTGCAGAATTGAAGTAGTGAAGGAATACACTGAATAAAGCAACAGATAGAAATCAAAATGGCGATAGTAATCAGAATACCTCCTAATATTTGATGTAACATATACAAATCAGGTAACCAATTAAAGAGCCAGTCAAACCAGCCCTGGTCAATGTGTTTTCTAACTTCTTCTGTCAAGTCATGTAGCTTGTCAATGTGAGCTCGAATGGATTGTGTATGATCAGACAAGTTAAAACAACAAAGACCCTCAAAATCAGAACAATTGTGTCCATGTTTAAGCAAAAGATAATCAATGGCCGCTCGATTTTGCAAGATAGCTCTGCGTTCACCCTCGGCGTCTAATAGCATGTCAGACAGGACTGTAGAAGTATGATTAATGGATTTCACCATCCAGCAGGCCATTTTCTCAATAGATTTGGCATTATAAACTGCCAAAGCAGGAACACCAATAATTGAAATAGCCAGGCTAAGGTATTCAGACTTGGAATATAAATGCAAAGATGAGTCACAATCCTCCTGTAACCTCACTGTATCTCGAATCACACGAGAGTTGGCATTCGGATGTGATGAAAACATCAATAAACTCAGTCTAGTAATGGCACAAGGGCCTCCAGAAATATTTGCGGGGACATATGGCCAGGAAGTATTACCACATGAGAAAAGCCATCCGGCAGGTAGTAACATCGTGCGATAATGACTGGGGGCAACTACCAAACTCTTGCAAGTCATGTTATTCTGAACAGAAGTACATGTTTTCGGTGTCCTTTGAAGGCACAAAGTTCGTTCATGAGCGGTGAATGAAGTGGCACCTTTCAATTTTAAACGCATACATTCAGAAATTGCACTAGGATTACACGTAAGGAAAAAACACAAATCACCCTGTGTGATATTATAGGTAACTATTTGGGACTGGATGGGGGGTATCGGGTCTGACAGTTCAGTACACAAGGGGCAATACTCATGGGTAGCAAAATCGCCCAGAAGAACATTGGGGCGAGCATTCGATATATTGAAAATATGAGTCAAAGTCTCCAACGAAGCAGGGACAGCAACCAAACAAGTTGCTAGAATATCATTCACCGATCTCATCGGTGTCAAACAGAAGTGAGGGGCTTTAGTCACCCGTTTCGCTAGTGAAGTCCAAAAGTTCGACGACGAATCCCACGCAGCGAAGGAACGCGACACTCGGGTTCTCAACTCATCCCGGGTTGATGGGATCCCTCCTCTCTCGTCGTACCAGCCCAAAAACAGTCCAACGCCGACACATCCTGCAGCAACAGTCCAAAGAATGATCTGAAAGAGAATCAAATACAGGCATTATTCATTCTCGTAAGTAACATTTGTCAGCCGGGACTGCTTCCCAGCTATCTTTCCCTGGTCTCATAACTAAAATGGTATTGTCTTGACCGGTTGCAATGACCTCTGCTTGTTCAGGGGGATTCTTAGGCGACTGCACCCAAACTCTGGCCCCAGGATTATCTGTGGAGCCAAAACCTTTCTGGCCTCGTACAGTTAGCAACGTTGGGGCAGTGCCTTTCGTTATCTCACCACTGAAAACAGGCATTATTAGCAATTGAGCCACTCGGTCAGTTTGATGTATCAGTAAGTCAACCTCACTGCTATTCAGCAGGAGCACCTTAATCTCTCCCTGATAATCACTGTCAATGATTCCTCCAAGCACCTGAATGCCTTTTACAGCCAGCCCCGATCTAGGGGCGATTAATCCGAAATTCCCAGTTGGTATGTGAACACCAACACCAGTTTCAATGATGACCCGATCTTTACTTTTTATAACGGTGTCATCCATGGCATGCAAGTCTAAACCTGCCGACCCTGGGGTCGCTCTACATGGAGCCAAAGCTCCGGGAGTAATTTCCCAGTACATCACAGTCTCTCTGATTTCATTGGGCTTAACATCAACATTCGGAGGAAACAAACGCATAAGTGGGGATTCAGCATTTAGAAAGGGGCGATTATTCAAGATCAATAGCGCTTGGGGCAAAAAGTCTCGCCAATTCTTATACCTGTCATCTGTTAATTTTCGTAATTGGTCCTTCAGCAGGCCATTCAACCTCTCCACAAGACCCGAGGCCTGTGGATAATATGGTATATGAAACACCCATTCAATATTGTTTTCCACACAGAATTCCTGTACCAATCTTCCACGAAAATGGGATGCATTATCAGATTGAATTTGGAATGGCACACCATAATACATCATAATCAATTCCAATGTTTTAATGGTATTCAATTGAGTAGCTTGCTTACAGGGAAGGGCCACCAGCAGGCCACTGTATGTATCAACAATAGTGCAAACATATTGACAATTCCTACTCATAGGAAGTGGGCCGATGTAATCAATCTGCCAAATTTGAGCGGGCAATTTCCCGCGATGCAAATGACCTTTAACAATTTGGGGCACTTTACGCTGCCTGATATGCTGACAAATGGGACAATGTAGAATAACATTTTTGATTAAATCTAGGGGAATATAAATTCCTCGATCAGCAGCCCACCTGCTAGTGGCTTTCTCTCCAAAGTGTCCTGCTTTCTGGTGGGCCCATTTCGCCAATCCCGCAATATCAGAATCTTGCCTGTCCACCACTGCCTCAGCAATTTTAGATTTCTCATCTGCAATGTTATGAAAAAATTTGTCAAGAGAGTCTATCGGGGTATGAGCATCCACATGGAAGATTGTAACAGTACTCTGTGGGAGCATTTCCCAAATCTCCTGCCATAATTCTTTTCCCCACAGTTCTTTTGAATGCAATTTCCAACTATGGGAATGCCAAGTCGGTAACCAAACTGCCAGTCCATTGGCAGTAGACCAAGAATCAGTGAAAATATGACATGTGCCAGGTAACTCTTGTTTCAGAACTTGATAAACAGCATAGAGTTCAGCAAATTGACTGCTCTTACCCTCACCAGTTGTGCTCAGCAATGTTTGTGTGATCGGATTATAGGACACCGCCTTCCAGTGCCGTTTCATCCCTATGAACCTTGCTGAACCATCCGTAAACCAGACATGGTTTCTGTCCTCTGCGGACAAATCATCAAAAGGTCTACCCCACTTAACAGGAGACTCCTGTACTAGAGGTACGGAACATTCACTCTCAGTCTCAGTCGATGGCGCTCGCGCCACCTGCTCATGCAAAGATGCAACTCCTTTTTGTCCCACACGTGCCCTGTCTTGTATATACCATTTCCATTTAATCACACTCGCCTCTTGAGCGTGTCCAATTTGGTGAGTTTTCGGCGAACTCATAACCCACTGCATGATAGGGATTTCAGGTCGCAAAACTATATCATGTCCCAAAGTCAATTGCTCGGTATCCACCAGAGCCCAATAACATGCAAGTAACTGTTTCTCAAAAGGTGTATAACGCTCACCAGCATCAGGTAACTTTTTGGTCCAGAAACCTAACGGTACTCTACTCCTACCTTGTTTCTGCCACAAACTCCAATTCGCATAAAGGCCTTGTACAGACACATTCAAATCCACATCACCATCACGTACGGGCCATAAATCCAGAGCATGCTGAATTGCTTCTTTTGCTAGACTGAACGCATCTTGCTGTGGTTTATCCCATTCAAATGCATTCTTTTTACGAGTGACACGGTACAAAGGGGCCAATATTTGACTCAAATGAGGAATATGCTGACGCCAAAAACCAAACAAACCAATGAAGCTTTGGGCTTCTTTCCTATTCCTCGGAACTGCAAAATCAAGAATTTTCTGTTTAACCTGAGGGATCACTTCTCGGTGCCCTTCATGCCAATTAATACCCAAAAATTTCACAGCCTGGGACGGACCTTGTAATTTATCCGGGTTGATTTCCCAACCTTTCTCACGCAGGCACTCAATGACTCTGTCCAATTGGGTCTGAACTTCCTCTTGTGTTTCGCCTTGGATCAAAATATCATCAATATAGTGACATATCTGAATTTGCGGCTGAACTGGCACCTCAGCCAAATGCTCTGCCACCAGCCGGTGACATATCGTAGGACTATGCACATAGCCCTGAGGAAGACTTCTAAACGTCATCTGACGCCCGTTCCACGTAAAACTGAATTGTTCCTGACACTCAGGGGCAATCGGAATCGAAAAGAAAGCATTAGCAATATCAATGGACGCATACCATGTACCTGGATGTTTTTGGATTCTTTCAATTAGGGTAATAACATCTGGTACTGCAACAGTGAAAGAGGGTGTGTGTTTATTCAATTCTCGATAATCAACAGTCATGCGCCAAGAATTATCACTCTTACGTACAGGCCAAACAGGATTATTCCAAGCAGAAGTAACTGGGGTTATAACTCCTGCATCCACCAACTCCTGAATAGTGGTACTAATCTCTTCATGACCACCTGGAATACGATACTGCTTCTGACAAACCACTTTTGTCGCCTGGGGAACTTTTATGGGGGGCATTCTTAAACGACCAACCCGTACAGGCCTGGACGATATATAATGTGTAGTTCCAAATTGGTAACATCCATCATCTAAATGCAAAGTCATTCCTTTCAAAATATCAATTCCAATTATGAATTCTAAGAGTGGCACCACTAATACAGAGTATTCTTTTCTAGGGATTCTACCTATTCTCATTTCAAGTAAAGTTTGAACTGCGGGAGTTTCCTTTCCACCTAATCCGGTAATTGTAAAAGGCTGACCTTTAAACTTCTTTGATTTTCCATGAATAAGAGTGGCCTCCGCTCCTGTATCTACCAATGCTTGGGCCCTTTGGATATTACGATGTCTCCAATAAATATCAATATCTACATAGGGTCTATTATCTCTGTGAGCCCATCTGTGTACTGGAGCTTGACCTATTTCCTAGTCATTTTTACTGCATTCTGTGTACCAGGATAAATCAGGATAAAGACTCTCACGTTTCTTAGGTATCGATACCTCCTGTTCATATCCATTTCCATTACGAAATGGATTCCTGTCCTCTGCATTGTACTGCAGGTTTCGATCGGCCAATCTGTGTCGATCCTCTCTCCTGCTCAACTCAGGGGATTGATCCCTATCATCTCTACGTCTGCTGTTAACATAATCATCTCTCCCCTTTCTCTTTCCCCCTCTCTCTCTCTGTCTCTCTCATGACGGGGGGACCAATCACGTACATAACGTCGATCATCACGACGATCAGAGCGCCCACGGCGGTCGTCATCACCGCTACCGTCAGAAAAACCACGATCACACTCAGTCGTCCGAACACGCCGGGCACCCTCCTTTCGATCCAAGCCACGTTTGCGAAACATTTCCCACAAACGAGTAGTAGTCTCACCGTCAATGTCCTCCTTCCGCACACCATCGGCCATAAGACCAGAAAAGATATCACGTCTAGTAAGTTTATTGTCACCAGGAGTACGAGTGTCAGGCCGGGACTGCCGTTCAGGTTTAAACCACTCACCCAACTCACCGAGTTGGCGTACCGATTCCAGCACCATAGATAACACGTTACCAGTCTGATTAATCAATAAAGTCATCATGACCTGCTTATAGGCAACAGGGGAAGAACGAATAATACGATTCTGCACAGAAGATGTCAACAAACCATCAAGCAACCTGTCAGCAGTACCCAGAAAAATTGCCGTTTTCATCACCTCCTCTTTGAGACGTTGCGCAGCGTCGCGCAAAGTATACCACGGTTTGTCATTCACAGGCCAGTCAGACTCAGTAGGATATTTTTGATTACAACCCTCAGTCGCTAACTGAAGCAAAGAAATTTGACCACCACCATTAAAGTTACGAAAATGATCTTGTACAGTAGAATCCGAACTCAAGGAACAAAACTTCAAACAATCGCCAGTATCCAACATAATACCAGCAGCGCCCAGTTCATAAAGGCGCACCATCCATGTGAGCAAGGTCTCACCAGCTCGCTGCCGAAATCGCTGCAAAATATCACTAATTTCTTGTTGAGTAAAATCCTCCAAAGAGTCTAAAGAAACACCATTCGGAGCAGTGGGAGACTGCTGCAACTTCCGTCGAAAAACTGGATGCACTGAGACCGCGGGACGAGCATCACAAGGAGCTCGATCAGTACACGTAGAGGGACAATCAGTGCAAGAAGTATCGACATCACTCGAAGGACGAGCGCAATCACGGGGTGCACCATCAGAGGTGCGAGAAGCAGACTTACAATCACGGCCGGAGCGAGAGGACTCGCGCTTGGCAGACTCCTCACCCGAGGAACAAGAATCACTCGAGTTCCAGATATTACCATCCCATTCATCAGGATTCCAATCTAGTCCGGCTTTCGCCACGACCAGACGCACCTTTCGCGTCGAAACCCGACCACGCCGATTCTTGTATTTATAACGAGCAATTCGCACAGCCGCCCTCTCGGCAATAGTTTGGTAAGTCTCAAGTTTGTCAGCAAGCAACTTATTTTTACACCGCAACAAAGTCTGAGAATTCTGAATCTCAACAAAGTGCGCTTCCACATCCTTATGAGATATCTGTAACTTCAACAACCTCTCATGCAGAATCCTGTACGCAGACAGAACAATCCAACCTCTGCGACCCAAAATGGGAATCTCCTCACCCTTCGATACGGGTGCCTTCTGTAAACAAGTAATCACATTAGCCGGCTCCGCCAGCTCCAAAAAAGAATTCCAATTCTCACTCAAACCAGTAGAATCAGCCCACTCACGGGCTAAGGCTTCATAAGGCGTTGAATCCCAGCCGGGAATATCAACGGGCAACTTAAAAGTAGATTTCGATTTTCTAGAAAACATCTCGGAAAAGAAAGAAGAAAAAGAAGAAAAAGAAAAGAAAGAAGAAGAAAAACTATACACACAATTATATAGAAATAATATACAAACAAAACCACGCACGCGCCGAAAGCAAACACGATACAACCACAACGCACACAGGTTTCGTAAACGGTTCGTGACGCCAAATGTTCTGCTTGGGTTTTCGGATCAGATAGAACCCGCTCATCAGAGCCTCACTAACCCAGCCAGAACGTTACCCCCTCCCTAGGGCCTGTTTACAATAGGTAACCACATATATCTACCACCTAAGGACAGGGAATTCCTACTCATACATACCAAGACCTCTTATAATCGGCGGCCTCGCGATCCCATACGGATCCAGACCTCTCTGCCCATACGACAGTATCAGCACAATCGGCGGCCTCGCGATCCCATACGGATCCAGGACTTCCTACCCAGACGGCAGCCTCAGACACAAGTGGCGGCCTCGCGATCCCATACGGATCCAGACCTCTCTACCCAGACGGCAGTCTCAGACACAAGTGGCGGCCTCGCGATCCCATACGGATCCAGGACTTCCTACCCAGACGGCAGCCTCAGACACAAGTGGCGGCCTCGCGATCCCATACGGATCCAGGACTTCCTACCCAGACGGCAGCCTCAGACACAAGTGGCGGCCTCGCGATCCCATACGGATCCAGGACTTCCTACCCAGACGGCAGCCTCAGACACAAGTGGCGGCCTCGCGATCCCATACGGATCCAGGACTTCCTACCCAGACGGCAGCCTCAGCACAAGTGGCGGCCTCGCGATCCCATACGGATCCAGACCTCTCTACCCAGACGGCAGTATCAGCACAATCGGCGGCCTCGCGATCCCATACGGATCCAGACCTCTCTACCCAGACGGCAGTATCAGCACAAGTTCATCCTATGATCACCATAACATACAGGAAGGGAATCAGTCTCACTATTCATCAGATCACACAAGGATTGCTAGTTCGAGCACAGCCTGTTCTCTGGTTCGAGGGGCTCCTCTCTCCCTTATTCAGTTACCACTTACCTGATCAGGGTTAACATCTGTTCATGTCAAGTCACAGCTGACTAGAAGAATAGGCTACCCTCTTATACAAGAACACGCAGCACATGTTGGTTCACTACAAACTGGGTACTTTATTACTCATTACATACGCAATCACATAACATTACAATATAACACATAACCTGCAAAGAAAAGTGAAAGATTAAGTTGTACACTCTAATAAGAAAGGGGTCGACATCACCTTAGTAGTGTGTAGCCTGCACTCAATGGTCATCTAGGTTCCCTTCTCGTCTGTGCCTCGGCTCCCTGGAAGTCACACCTCCGCAGTCACGGATCTGTTCCCTTCACCCTTCTCCGAGTCACTGGGACCTCTTCCTCATCGGCTACTCTCTCCTCTCTGGCTATTCTGCTAGAAGAGTATCTGTCTCTCGGTTTTTCTCCGCCTTCAAGATGGCGTCTGTCTTCCCTGGAATAAGTAGTAGCTTTACTGCTAACGGCTAGATGCCGCCTACGGACTGAAACAAGTGCCAAGTAACTGCCTCGGACTTTCACTAATATAGAGGTGCATTTCCTCATGGAAAATTCCGGCCCGTAACCTGCCGCCCACCAAATTCTTGTACCTCCCCGTACCAAGGACACGTTCCCAGCCGGCCGGCCTGATGTAGTGTCTTCGGCATGAAGAAAAATACAATCCTTCGATAAGGGCCGGCCTGAACCGGTTCTCTCCAAGCGAATAACACCTCATAACTAAAACATTACATTTGACCTAGAAGCATCCCAAGCTGCCGGAGCAGAAAGAAAGATGGAGTCTCTCCCGTTTGAGGCCTACCAGGCCTGAATTCAGCACGGCTCCATGAAATACCCTCACTACAGGACAGGTTATCCCTAATACTAACGAATCTATCCCCTAGGCTATGTGTGCAAGCCCTGATCCATGGGGAAGAGCACAGGATCATGTCGAAGTGCCTAGTAAATAGGCTCCATTCACTACTCTAACCCTTAGACCTGGATGATAAGAGACCGAAGTCACATTAATCACCCTTCAACACAAGAAGGCCGGGAAAATCGAGCAGTACACATGTAAAAAGGTCACTCCTCGCCTCTGTCTGCCTCCGTGCTGCTCTGTTCGATGTGGTGCAAACATTGGCAAGGTATATTTAACTGATTCGTAATTGGTTAGAACTGGGAAAAGCGCCCATCTGAAAAAAGACTAGAGTGTTGCATACCTTCAAAATGGCTACTCTTTTCGTCCAGAGCGGGGGATCTGGAAAGCCTTATTTCCTGGTTTAGCGGGAGGTTTGAGACCACGGGATGCCCTTCGGTTTTATTAAGAAAGATTTGAGCGTGCGGTTGCTAGGGATGTTGATTCCACGGGAAGATGTAGATGGTGCTGGAAAATCCCTGAACAAGTGTGTGTGAATGTCCTGCAGCACCCCTTTGAGGGAGCTCATGTTGGTGTTATGGGCCTGCATCTCATGGTGTATGTCCCTCTGCAACTGCTTCATCTCCCGTATTTTGGTTAGTACCTGGCCCATCACGCCTTGTGAGTCCTGATTGCCTCCCAAGACTTGACCGTTGGTGGCCTGGGTGTGAGTGGCACCAGTGGTGTCACTCAGCTAGTCCACAGTACCCCTCCCATGGCCCCTACACCTACGAGTCTGTGCACTTGGCTCAGAGTGCCCTCTCCCACTGGATCCTGGATCCTCTCTACCTGGGCTAGTTAGTGTTACCTAAGAATCCAGGACTGGGGGTCACAAGATAGATGTAACTGTGCTAGGAACACAGGTTGGGGGACTGAGGTTGGCAGAGGTGTTGCAGCTGGGGTGGGAGGTGTTGGTGTGGACACAGTGGAACTCATTGTTGCTGTCTGCCCAGGCTAAGCAGATGGACCAACGATGTCATAACGTCCAGATCTCCAGGAGTGTGGCAATCACTGAAGCTTGATCCTGGGGTGGAGTGGGAGTCTCTTTGGCGGCCAAGCTCTGACCAGGTGCTCTGCCAGATTGACCTGTTGTAAAATAGAGAACATTGTGATTGCTGGAAGTGTGGTATCTACACCCAAATGTTTTGTGACACAATAAGTAGAAACCTAGGAAAAACAAAATAGGGAGAGATTACTATTATGATATTTCAGCGGTATCAAACTTGTTAACAAGACATTTGGAGACACTAATTACATGAAATTGAATTAAGCAGCTCATTAGAAGTCCTGAGATGTTGCATTTTGATTTAAGGAATAAACATGATAACTCCCAAACATTTAAGGCAACACAGTGGAGAGGTACATGTGTATTTGACCTTTCCAAGCCCTGCTAAACAGCTAATCACACAACTTGGTTGTATATTTAGAAATAATCATCATGTGAGCAGTGAAGAGTCAATGGTTCACCTGCCACTTCTAATCAGCTAAGTTACCTTCATGCCTTTCAAATATTTGAGCTACACACTTGGTATGGTGTAACTCATGACATCAGTAGTTTCAGTTGCGGAGACCAGAACAATATATAGCTAAGTAGGCAGACATGTCTCTGAGTACAACATTGTATGTAGATTGCTCAGCTCATGAGAATTGAACATCAGTTGTAATATGTCAGACAACTGAGAATGGGCAAAATCACAATTTCATCTTTTTTTGAGTTACAGAAACAGGGACTCATAGTAGTCATTTGAATCTCTACTTGCCAACACTTGCAAAATGGGTAACTCCATGAGAAATGAACAGTTGTAACATGCCAGACAAGTGAGAATGTACAACATCACAATTTCATCTTGTTTTGAGTTGCAGAAACAGGTCCTTGTGGAAGTTGTAGCCATTTCAGTCTCCACTTTCCAACAATTGCAAAATGGCTAACTCCATGAGAAATTAACATTAGTTGTAATATGTCGGACAAGTGAGAATCGGCAAAATCACAATTTCATCGTCTTGATTTACAGAAACAGGACCTCATGGTAGTTGCAGTCAATGTAATGTTGCTAAAACAGAGGTGATGTTATTCGGTGAGGCCAAACTCCTGTGGACTCCGGACTGGTGGCCTCAAGATCTTGGGCCAGTCCCTGAGCCTAAACTGGTAGTGAAGGACTTGGGTGTCAGGCTGGACCAGGAGCTTTCCTTAAAACAACATGGTAATCAAGTGGTGGACTCATGCTTTCATATCATTGGGCTGCTTCGGAAAGTGTTTCCTTTACTTCCAGATGCCACAAGAAAGACCTTGGTGCAAGCGCTAGTTTTGAGCAGACTAGACTATTGTAATGGTCTGTTACTATCAGCAAACGAAGGAGTCATCTCAAGATTGCAGGTGGTTCAGAACACTGCTGCTCGCCTTGTACTAAACGCACCCCCTCGAACACCTTCCAAACCCTTGTTGGTTAAACTTCATTGGTTACCAGTGAAACAGAGGGTGAAGTTTAAAATATGCAGTATCATACAGAAATGCCTGACTGGGAGAGGCCCGGCCTACCTGGCCAACAAATTTACTCCGTATGTCCCCACACGCTCTCTCAGATCTAGTGAACAGGCCTTGCTATGGCTCCCCAGGGCTAGGAAAGCAAGACAGGGGTCCAGAGCTTTATCTGTGGCAGGTCCTATGTTGTGGAACAGCCTCCCCATAGCTATCAGACTGTACAGAGAACATTTTCCGTTCAGGAAACAATTAAAAACCTTCTTTTTTCAGAATTAGGATACCACTTCAATGTTATAATGGTACACGGCTAGTGTCTGTTCTTTTGTTTATTGATGGTGCTAAAGGGCGCGGAGATACTCCTCAGGGAGTTGATTCCAGCGCGGTACAAACATGCAAAATAAATAAATAAATTTAAATCTCTACTCGCCAACACTTACAAAATGGTTAGTGTACCACAACTGTTGCCAAGTTGCAGTTGGGATGGACCATACATTTGCATGTTATCACTGGTCCTGGAATTATATTTTTATAGTAATATACTGACAGACAGCATTCCAACATGTGGCATGTAATGGAGATTGACACATGTGATCTTCTATGCAACAATACACATTAGGACAGACAAACCTAAATCTCTGCTACTCTGAGGATTGCATGTTAGGAAGCTAGGTACACAACACAATGGCAAAAGCTGAGTTCAGAGCAAACAGGACATTGAAGTATTATGACAGTTAGTGAGGTGTAACTTACCAGACTTCACTCCCCCAGGTATTTCTGTCAAGCCCTTAGAATGTAGGATGGTCAAGACCTTGTCCTCCCAAGTAAAGATTTGTAATGGGGCACTGGGAGAACCACCACCAGACTTCTGGGCCTCCTGGTGTTGCTTGGATGCCATGGAACACACCTTCCCCTTCAGGTCATTCCGCCTCTTCCTAATTTCCTTCTGTGTGCGCAGGATGGTACCGACAGCATTAACTCTGTGGACTATTTTGGACCACAGTTCTCTTTTCTGGGAAAATGCCCAGTGCCCGCTACAGCCAGTCCGGCCCTGTTGGGAACAGTTAATCTGACCACCCCCACCAAAGTAAAACACTTTCTCCAATTTTGTTAGATGTGGAGTGGTAATTGTAAGTTGGCCCTCCTCAAAGACCAAGACTTTTCGCAATGTGGCTAAGTTTGGCATGGAAATAGTAAACTTGATATCCCGAAAGTCCAACTAGGCAAAATGTTGCTATGTTTGGAGAGCAAATAATAAATTTGACCTCTCCAAATCCCAACACTTTCCCTAATGTGGGTAAGTTTGTAGTAGGAATAGTAAATCTAAACCCTTAAACTCCAACCCTTACTCCAATGTGTCCATTATAGTAGAAGGAATAGTAAATCTGACCTCCCCAAAGTCCAACACTTTCCCCAATGTGACTAAGGGCATCATTTTGATGGGAGTCGGACCACACACCGACAGGCCGTCAATGGCAGTCTGACCGCAGGCAGACCTTCGGTCCGACTACGAGATTACAATCCAGGCAGTCGGACCCTGAGCAGTCGGGGGAAGACACCCACCTCCGCCAGGATCAGTGATCCAGACGGAGTGGTGGTCGAAATCGTATTCCAGAATGGCGGCAGTGCCGATGCAGACACCACAGTCGGAATTATGTTATCCGTTTCTGACAGCCTTTTCATGTCGGTAAGACTGCCATGAAACATCTGTCGGAAATGGAATTTGGGGGCCCCAGACAGGGCCCCTGTCCGTCATGCCCTGTGGGCACATGTAGTGCCCCCACTCACCTCCAAACACCATGTGCCATGCACAACATGCTGCATGGCACACACAGTGCAAGGAGGTTCAGGAGGTGCTACATACAACGGCAGCTTGTGCTGCGGCCCTTTGCTAGGGCGTCAGCAAAAGCCACTGTGGTATAAAGCACTTTCCGAGCACCAGCACAGCGGTCATTTCATAATGCTGCAGTAGGACACCCGCATGCTTGTCCGTCAGTCTCCTGACCACGGCAACAGCAGACTGTGGTCCGACTGTCCACTATCAAAATGAGGCCCTATGTTTGGAGTGGAAATAGTAAAGTCCCCAAAGCACAATATTTTCCTCAAAGTGGCCAAGGTTGGAGTGCTAATAGCAAATATAATTTCACCAGAGTCCCATACTTCCCCAGAGTGACTTAGTTCAGTGTAGGAATAATAAATCTGATCCAGTGTCCCATGCGCCAACAGCAATGACGGATTGGCTGGCCACAACTTGAGGGGAAAGTTGCAGCTGTCATTTTGCACATCGTGACACAGTTCCCGGGAGGGGTAATAAAATGTAAAAGGGATCAGGGTGGAGGCAACCTGACCCCGTTCGACTGATTGAGTGGTCTGTGAGGGCAAAAATTGATTTTTTTTTGCACACGAAGATCAGCTGATCCACCCGGATCTGTCCGGATCTTCATGAATTCAGGTGGATATGCAAATCCAGACCTCAATTTAAAAAAAAACCACATACACCCACTCCAAGACCCACTCACCTACTCACACACTCACTCACACACACACACCGACTCACACACCCATAAAGCCACTCACACACATACTCACAGACCCACAAAACCACTCATATACCCACTCACAGACCCACACAGCTACTCCACACCAACTCACACACTCACACAGTTACATACATACCCACACAACTGCTCACATACCCATACAGCCACTCATCCACCGGCTCACAGACCCACAAAACCACTTACACACACATATACTCACACAGCAACCTGCATAACCACACTACAACACACACACCCATACATTTACTCAAACACCCACTTACAGACCCAAAAATACATTTACACAGTTACTCACAAACCCACACAGCCACTCACACACCCATTCACATACCTAAACAACTACTCACATACCCATACAGACACTCACACACCTATTCACAGACCCACAAAGCCACTCACACACCTACTCACACACACACATTCACTTCCGCACCCACACCCACCCACACATCCACACATCCACTTAGACAACAAATTACACACCCATATAGCCATTCACACACCAACACAGTCACTCACACAGCCACACAGGCAGTGATACACTTATATAAATTGCAATAGAATATGTTTGTATTAAATGTGTTGTTGCTTTAGTATTGAATGTGTGCAATATACCCAGCAGACCCCTTATTTGTCCCAGGATTCGTGACTTATCCACAGACCCATGATTAATTTAAAAAAAAGAAAAACATGGTGCATTGCATTTATAGAAAGACTACATAAGTTACCTTATCTTAATTTTTACATTTTTAGTTTTAAAATATATAATAAGAATGAATGTTTTAATAAAATGTATTTATAAACTTGTGATAATGTACATCAGTAAATTGAAGTGAAGAGCCAAATCTTAGTAAAATATATATTTAAAAAAGCGGTGAAGTTCACACACAAAAAATGTACAGGGACAATATAGTTAGGAAATAGCATTAAAAAAACTTAGAAAGCCACTGAAAAAAGCAAAGGTTACAGGGACGTTATAGTTAGGTTCAGATTTTACACATGCAAAACCATAGAAATTCAGCAATTATAATTATAGTGATTGAACGTAACTATAACTCGTGCCCTAAGGTAATTATAACTCGAACCCTCGCCATGCACTGCTAATTTCCCCACATATTACATCGCTCATGACATCTTCTATGACATCATTGATAGCATCACTGCAACACTTGCAGTGAAATTATTAATGTGAAAATTGTGCATGGCTGGGGCACTAATTATAAGTAACTTTTCTACCACTGTCTTCGCATAGAACATATGGCCCAATGTGCAAACCTCTTCTCTGGTCACAATCCCTGCAATTTCCATAATCTATGGCTTTGTGACTTCAAAAGTGCTTTTCTTAATGGGCAAAAATCTTTTATCAGTCAGACAATTCTTTTTGACTCATAGAAGGGCTTTAGAGATCCTTTCTGAATTGCAAAGAGGAAGGGCATGAAAGGGGCCTCACCTTCCTACATACAAAGAGGTCGCAAACCATTGAGGAGTTGGGGTGGCAACTGATTCATAAACGGGAAGGGGAATCTAGGGCTAGCCCATGCTCTAGGGAAAAGGTCCAGAGGACCACTGCCTGCTCCTCCCAATTTCTTTCCAAAGGGCAATTTTTTTTAAAGCAGCATCTACACCTTTAATGCACCTTTAATGCACCTGGGTGGCTTTAAAATAATGTTTCCCATTTCAGAAAGTAAATACAAGGATGGACGTCTGTTGTTCCTTTCAGACCATTCCTATATCAGGAGCCATTCGGATAGGGTTGTCAATTGCATATTAGGAGGGTCGTTTTGCACCCCGCCAATAGACAGCTTGAGATGCTACCTATCATTACATAGGCCGTACAGCAAATTCTCACAAATCAGTCAGGGCTTGATTCACAAACTGCACTTTGTAGTACATTTTGTACTACTACAAACGTTGCTACAAAATGCTATTCACAATCTATGGGTGGAGTTTATGCCTATGACTCTCCTATCATTTTATGTGCTGAGTCTCCGCAAGTTGTAAAATATGGTCAAAATTTAGATGTCGTAACTTTGTAAACATAATTTATGACTATGAAGGCTCCACTCCCTCAACCAAGGGTGATAATAAATTAAACTAACTAAAAATGTAAGCTTACCTTTGTGAATCAAGCCCAGAATGTTTGGAAGGACTGCATCTTAATGAAATAAAAAATGATTTGATGCTTTTAGAGAACTTAATTGTAAAGGGAGAATTGAGAAATTGTGTTATTTGTTCTTGGATCTTCTCATTAGCACATCAGACAATTATTTAATTTATAATGTATTGTTGACGTGTAATCCCCAAATTCACACTAAGGGCCTGATTTACAGTTTTGGGGGACCTGGTTACACCGTCACAAACATGACAGATATCCCATCCACCGTAATACAAGTCCATTATATCCTAAGACACTTGTAATACTGGATACCCATCATGTTTGTGATGGGGTAACCCATCCGCCAAACTCTAAATAAGGCTCTTAGCTGACATTCTAAATGTCACAACATAAGCAATAATAGGTGCATCCACAAAATGATGTCCGGTATGAAATCTATGCCCTCCAATTATGATGTGCAGGTCAACAGCAAAATGTAAATTTAATGGCACTAAAGTTTAAGTATAAATATCATAATCTCTTGTTACAGTACTTGCAGGTTGTGTAATATGTGTTAAGTGCACCAAAACATGGTTCTTCTACATGCCTAGCGAGGTAAGCAATAATGATTTTGTTTAATTAGTATTAAAATATTTGATTTTTTTCAATGCTTTCCATGATGAGCATGCAATTGCTAAATAGCCTGAACCATTACCACTTCATAGCAAGCTCACCATGATCATAGATATAAAGTGTGGTGAGGGGTTAGCACAATACCCTGTGAAAAGTACCTTGTAAAGGACCTAAGCAAAACCACTCCCCCTGAGATGTCTCTTGGTGGCTCTGTGAACTTGCCCCCCACAAGAGCCTCAGGATCATCCTGGACACCAACCTTTCCATGAGCAGACAGATCAACACCATCTCCTCATCATGCTTCCACATCCTGCGAATGCTACACATGATTTTCACATGGATGCCACTGAACACCAAATAAACGGTCACCCAGGCTCTTATCACAAGTAGACTTTTTTTTTCCAAGTCAAAACACTTTATTTCACTTTATTTCCGTAGCATGAAAAGTACATGAAATGCATATCACTATAAACGTAATGTAGTCAAGGCTAAAATCAGAACTAAGATAATGATAAAAAGTGCTCATACACTACATTATTGTCCAATTATAAAAGCTGCAACACTGCAACCTAAACCTCCACTAAAAGTAGTGAAAGTGCCAACTGCACGTTGCAACTCCAAGGGTATATCAATTCAATTATGTTTAAAAACCTATACACATAAAGTTATAACGATCTTTGTCAAAACAATGAGACCATCAAATATAAAAATACATACTATAACACTTCATTGAATAAAGTGGAGATAAAACTGTCAGCTCAAATTCTTGCAACACAATCTATTTGAGATCTCCTACTCTACAGAGAGGACCAGAGAAATTATGCTAAAGAACGGCAGACCAAAGGGTCGTCAAGCATTTGGATAAAAAACAGTGCAGGCTGGCATTGACTAATATTGTATCTACACATAAGCTGACAATAAATCTTGTCCTCTAAGTAATATGAAATCTACAAAAAAATAATATATGATGATCTGTCTGCATTGACATCTCATCACAGGGGCATAAGGTCAGTTCTCCTTCTGAATAAGTGTTAGTTGGAAAACCAAGCATCAGTGGCATATAATTTAGGCGGGTTCTGTACAAAGGCTAAATGAGAACGTGCGTCCTGAGTAATGGAGGAGGGACATTTGATGTAACCTAACCGTGGATTTATTTCTGTTTGCCTCCTTTCTAAGTTAGGTGGGTCCTCAAATAACTCTCCTAAGCCCAAATTTCGTAGGGTGCACTTTACATAGTCTCCCTTCTCAAGGGCAGTATCCCTTCTCCAGAAGTAGATTTGAGTACGAAAATACCCTCAACACTGAAAACCCAGCCCATGTCCTACGCCAACTCCAAACCACCCAGAACGCCGCCATCAGACTCATCCTGTAAAATAACCACATCTCTCCACACCTCAACAATCTCCAATGGCTCCCAGTCCAGGAAAGATGTAAATTCAAGCTACTCACCCACGCCTACAAAGCTCTCCACAACACCTGTCCAGTTTATCTCAACCTCTGCCTCAACTTCTACCAACCCACCAGACACCTTTGATCTGTATACCAAGCAAGAGCACATCTCCCTTGCATCAAGAAGACCAGATGCAGAGGTCGCTCCTTTTCATACCTCACAGCTAAGACCTGGAACAACCTCTCGAAACACCTCATAACATCCACCTTCCTTATGGACTTCTGAAGAAACCTTAAGAAATGGCTCATCTAGACGAAATAGGCATGATCTCTTCCTCCCCCTCAGAGCTATACTACTTAGTGCCTGGATACCCTTACGGGTGATTAGCCATGCTCTACAAATTCACATAACATAACCACAAACCAAGGTATGAAGAAAAAGTCGGCAGATAACTAATCCATAAATTGCCAACACATCGGATTAAACCATCATATACAAAGTAAAACTAAGAGTATGACAGCAGCTGGAGGCTTGTGAGTTAGCTAAAAGCAGTTTATACAAGGTGAAAAAGCAGTTGATTCATTTGTGGTTGTGATGAATTGAAATTACATTACATGTGTGGTTCCTACCCAAACAACATGATTCGTGACACAGTCCAAAACTAGGGGACCATAATAACAAAGTTCCAATGCCTGGTGAGAGAATTAATGGAAGTAGCCTCTGAGAAAATCTAAAGATGGCCATATGCTACAACCAACATCACCAGGTGGTTGATGGTCCTTAAGATAAACATTTCATCATAATGGTGCAAGGAACTCCATGAGAGCCTCATGCTAGTGTCATATAGACTGGGTGGTTTGTGGCACATCGCAGATTTGCAAGCTTGCCGGCAGGGTGTCACAGGCACTGCTGACCTTTTCGGGAGCCTTCCAACATGATTAAAGTCTCACAGGCAATGCAATCTGTACACCTTCCCTGAACACCCAAAAAATACTGCTATCACCAGATAATGTTTGCACTGGAGTTACACTTGATCTGGTGCAGATCCAAAAAAGAAAGTGGCACACAGCATTTCCACGAAACCGTTCTACAAGTGTCTTAGCATATGACTCACAACTCAAAGAATAATCTTTAAGAATGCTTGTGAACTTGAGCCTAGCATGAGCTCAGCGCTGTGCATTTATTAGCGAAATGGCTTTACTGACTTGTACAGAAATCCAAAATTCACATCAGATATTTCTGTGACTTATGGGCTTGGCCAAAGTAAGAAGCACTTCCACTAGAGTCCTGAGGTTAACACGGCCTGGAGGCGAGCCAGGTGCAAATGAAGGATTGGTGTTACCAGAAGGCTACTATACAGACAGATTATCAAGGTGTGGGAAGACCAGGCCTGATTTTACCAGACAGATTTTCAGTGTAGCACTAGGCAGGAGCTGTAGACAGGTGCAGCCCAGCGAGTCCCAAATCCTGTACTACAACAAGGGTGGAGCATATATGGATTTGCTGTGTGCATGCATTTAAGTGTTTGTTCATGTGTGTGTGTGTGTGTGTGCACATGTGCATGCCTTAAGCCCATGTTTCCATGAACTCTTTCCTCTCTCTCTCCCAATCAAAACCCATAACAAAACATGCAAAATTTATTTGATGTTCGATTGGCAATTCAAAGTGTTTTTACATTTAATGTTGATTTGAAATTGTTTCCCAAAGTGGGTTATACAATACCATGGCCACTTCTTTGCACCACTCATCAGCTTAGGCTTCCACGTTGTAAAATCCTTACTTCTAACTATTCATCAGTAGTAATCCTAAAATAATTTATCAATGACAATCCATACACACATATAGTAAACGCATCCTAAAAAAAACTATGATTAAGAACTAAGAATACCGTACCTCTTATTTCTCATGTTACCAAAACTTTACTTTAATTTTTCAGTTCATTTTAATAATTCGTACAAAACACATTTACTTGCTAAGTTATACATAAGCCATCACACGAAAACTGACACAAAATAAAGATATCACAATGAAATATTGGGGTTCAAATGGCAAGTGTAAGGAGATAAACGGATGAAAAAAATGTCCTCATTCATTCTGGGATCACACACTAAAAGATTGGAAATTGGGCTTGTTTGGCCAGTGGACTAATTCATCCACTCCTTGATCTGGTTTTCACCAATGGTAGCAAGTTCAAAATCTTCCTGGTCCACTCTAACTTTCATCCTTTCGAACCCCATAATGTGAGCACTATTAAGCTTGATGGTGATGCAGCTGAAAAGCACTAAGAATCTTTACTTCACACGAACTAATTTTGAGACATTTTGAGTAACACATGAATAAACATGCACCAACTACATGCTAAAGAGACACGAGAAATAAAATGTGAGCAAACTTAGTTACTGCACCATAAAAACATGCAGATAAGTGTAGGATAGGTGAAATCATATTCCTTTGAAGAATATATGTTTATATTTTATTAACCATACTTAGCATATTGTTTCAATTTGTAATAGAATGTTAAAGTAATGTACTCACTTCCTAACCATACTCATGCAAATAGTAAATTGTGTGAAGAATTAATTAAATTTAACATAATTTAGATAACTTTACATGTGATATTGAGGGTTTCATTACAAATTCCATCAACTGCAAATGTGAAATTGTGCACCAGATGAGAAAAGCAAAAATGGCGCTACACAGTCATATCGATTGCAAATATCATGAAACCTTCAGATAATAATCTTCACATATGTACTAATATAGAACACCTGAAACAAGATTCATATTTTATGACTTGAAATAATTTTACATGTTTGTACCTTGAAATTGCAGTAAAAAGACATTGTTACATGCAATCTTTGCAAACAGATTATTAAAATTTTGAATGTTTATAAGTTGAAATGGTCTATTAGAATATTGATTTACCTTAATGAAATGTATATTTTACTACTTTATGTCCTGTATATTCTTAAATTGACTCTATTCTAGGCCTTCAATTTTATTATTCTGTGTAATTTTATACTCGTGTGAAGCTTTCCCAAATTTACAATGTGAAGCGAAACTGTTGCTTCCTACAGAGTTCTCACTAGCTTAGCAGAGCTGCTTGTAACAAAGTTGACATTTTGGGAACATTTGTTATGGGAAACTGTCCTCCTGAACTCACTCATGCGCCTACTGCTAAAGGATCATTGTTTGGAAGTTTACTTGTGCCAGGAGACCCTACAAATTACGTGATTAGTACCACCTCTTTCTATAATATGTCTCTTGCTTTATGACTCATGACAATCATCATATATGAACTGACCAAATGATTGAGTGGTCTGACATGATGAGGTGACCAAGGAGGTGTCACCCCAGAACTAGAGGAGTATATTACACATTGATTTGATGGATGGAAGGGCAGAACTACTTTGGATTTTCTTGAACCTCTCCATTGGGAACTCTTTCACTGACTTTGTTCATACTCTGCTGGCTGCTTCCCTGGGGACTAGTCGCTACGCTGTATGCGCCATACTATAACTCTTTCAGAATGGGACAATGCCTATGAGCTATTGTGACTCACGTCCTGGCCGAACTTTCCTGAATCCTTTGTCACTTTATGGCAAGTCCAAATTAGCCAGAATATCCTGTACTCTTTATGTTTATTAATAATGTGATGATATTTATTTGAAATCTTTGATAAACAAAATGTAAATAGAAACATTACTTGTCTCCTTGGGTTGATTGTTCATTCTAAATTAATTAATTAATATCAAGGAGAGATAAGCCTAGAGAAATTTCTGAATTTAAGGTAGTAATGTTATTGTTTGTATAGCCCTAGCAGAATTAAGGGTTAGCATGATCTTAGTCCAACATAATTTCTTCAGAAGGTTTGGACAAGCAGTGAAAATTGAGAGTCATATACATGAATCTAAATATTAGCTTGTAAGTTGGTTGTCCAATTCCTGGTACTCATTGGATGGCCGGATATTAGATCCTCTGTATTTATCCCCTCATTGGCACAAAGCAAGATCCATCAGAGGACCAACTGAGTGATGGCGAGATAATGGTTAGAAGAGAAACCAGAACCAACAAGCATTTGCAATGCAATAGGTCTCGCATTAGTTACATTTTGAGGTATTAGACTTGCAAATAGCAATGTTTCTTTGTGTATGAGTTCGAAATTTAGTAGTGGCAGGGATCCTAAGAAAAAGCAAGCAAAAATAAGCAAAGCACATGCATGCCTGATAAAGTAAACTGCGGCTTTTTATGGATTCTTAAAAGGGAAGGGGGAGGGCAGGAGAGAGTGAAGGGAAAGAGAGGAAGAGTGAAAGGGCTGGT
The DNA here is from genome assembly GCF_964204655.1 of Triturus cristatus. NCBI lineage: Eukaryota > Metazoa > Chordata > Amphibia > Caudata > Salamandridae > Triturus > Triturus cristatus. Next base: position 1,106,348,994 of record NC_140583.1, read on the forward strand.
GGGGATAGTGAAGGGGCAGATATACAGGAAAGAGATAACGAAGAGTGCTAAAACTGTAGACCAATTTCTGTGGTTTATTCTGTGGCTATTGAGGTGTGCGTGGTTCGTACTGTTAGTTACAGCGCCTGTGACACTATTTGAAGCACTACTTAACATCTGTGTCATACTAACAGAACAGAAACTACGCTGCTTCAGCCGTATGCACAGACAGTTCAACAGTGTGTGCATAAAATGAGCCTCGATGATTATTAGGTGCAGTGATGAGCCCAGTTTAGTTGGCACTAAGGAAGGATGAAAGGCTCAATTGGTCCCTTCCTTTAAGGTTGCAAGCTGGGCTCTGCAGTATGCCAAAGGAAAATACAAGGCAGTGGTAGAGCTGCAATTTTTAAGCTAATGTGTTTGGGTGTGAATAAAACCATTCTGGCCACTTTGTGACCTATTTGTTTTGCTTTATTTAGTCAATAAAAAATGTTTGTATTGTAAACCTTTTTTGTCTCTCCTTCCCAAGGCTGCATTTTGTAACAGAAGAAATTTGACATTTCCAGCAAAAGCATTTCTTTTTTTATTCCATCCCAAAGGGAAGAGAAGGAAGGAAAGGAGAGGAAAAACAGGTTTATTGAAATCACAGTTTTGAAGAAAATGGTAATCGACACTAGCGCTTCATTGGCAAACCCAAGTGGGGCTAATGTGTTTGGATGTGAATAAAACCAATCCGGGCACTTTGCGACCACTCTGTCTTCCTTTATTTAGGTAATTGTTGATTTTTAGTATTGTGGATTTTTTTTCTTACTGTCCCGAGGCTGCTCTTTCGAGAAGAAAATGTCAGAAACAGATGATATTACACAGACCTAAACAAGGAAAGCGGGCAGCAGAATAGTGAACAAGCAGGAGCAGCAGATGATAAAGAAACTAGCGATTCGCCTTTCTAATCGTCTGGGTGTTGTCGTAATTTAATATTCGGGACCGCGTAGGGGACAGGGCCCTACCCCTGTCTATCCTGGTATTAGCGAACCGCAAATGGTTAATGCGGTATGTACAAGTGCTTTATATAACGTTCTAGCTATGAATACACTGCGTACACGTTATTCTGCACCACTACGCGGGTTCCATTTTGGAAGCAGTGGCCATTTTGTGATTGCCCTCACATAGGCTATAATGAAGCAAATACGGGCCTTGCAATGCATTTGCCTTTCCTTGACTCTTCTGTGACCTGGGCAGCTGGCTCTGCTGCCCCAGGTCAAACTGGTCTCACGAGCTCCCCTTCCTCCGGCCACCTGTGATTAGTATCAGGGCTTGACGCACCATAAAGTCCTTTCATCACACACAAGCCTCCGGCTAATCACTTCCGCACCTGCTTGTTCCTGCTTTATGGCCTGTTTCCCAAAACAGGAGATGCTCATGTTTATTGGGGCCTATCGATATCTGATGTGGGATCTGAGCTTTGCTGTGTAAATCATTGTGGGCTGGCTTGATTGGAATGTGGGATGGTCATCATGACTCTGCCTTTTCGTTTGAACTGTACATTTGTAATGGCCATATCATAAACCTAGGAATGTATGCCTGAAGCAGGAAAAACCGTATTTAAGGAGAAGTCCGTTTCTATGTTTTTCAGCAGTCTCCTGAGAACATACACGCTGTTGTACTTCTAGGATACCTGTAATTGGTCTGCAGCCAATAAATGAATCTTTGACTTCACCCAGAAGACTCTGTGTTTCTGTAGGTCTGGAACAGGGAGAACCCAGAAGTCATAGGGTGTGTGCCCCTGCACCACTGGGTCTAAAATACCCAGTACTTCAGTGTGGAAAAGAATAGGGGAGGAAGGGAGTGTGAGTGCTTGTCCATTGCATACATCTGATATTTATACAAAGAGCTTTCCATTCCATCACAAGTGTCCTTAAACAGATGCATGTTTAGCTCAAAGTCTCAGATGGAAACTAGTCACTTTGCCTTGATATTTCTCCAGAGAAACGACCCGTCCTTTCAGATCCTTCACTTAAAAAGAATAACAAGAGGGGGCAAGCTGCGATGAGTGAGGAGGTGGGGCATGGTGTGAGGCAGGGGCAGGCCGGAGCCCCGTGAGTGATTGGAATGGGGGGCTGTTATGATGTAAGGAAAAGTTCCAGTATACGTAGTTAGGTTATAGATGAATACGTTTATTTTTCTTAGATAAAAGATGGTCTTCTAGTAAGTTCAGTAGTATAGATGTAATTAGACCTCTGGCTCAGCCCAAGATCCAACTGACACTCCACTTCACAGCAATCCACACATTCCATTACATCACCATCAAGACCAACATTCTATTTAACACATTCACACTGGCTGAGCAGCAGAGGCAGAGAAACAGGGAAGATGCATGATATCAAAACCCAAGATATTACACGGGGTAGGGGGAGTGCAGAGAGAGTGGGGTAGAGGAGCGAGTTGAAAACAGGCAAGTGAAAGCAAAACTAACGCAGCACTTGTGACATGGCGCCGCACTGATAAGGAACTAATACCTGCAATTTTTCCTGGAGACTAGGGCCAGTCCACGGCTAGGGGAGCTGCGAGCAGAAGGTGCAGACCAGTGCCCTCTGTTCTGAAGCTGGCTGCAGCATAACCCACCTTCTCTGTCCGCCTGGCTCCGCTGCTCTGCTGGAGAATGCTGACTGATTGAGAGGGGCAGGGAAAGCAAAGAAAGTGAAACCAGCGCAGCACTTCTGAATCGGGCACAGCACTGATAAAGTATGCTTTAATCACCACCAAGTGAAATTAAAAAAAAAACTATTTCACTGGCGTGACAGGCAAAAAGCAAAGTGGCTGCGGCTGAAGTCACGGTGCGCAGGAAAGAGGAAAAAGACTACTCTGGAACAAGAAATGAAGAATGGAAGTGGAAGGTAACTGTAGTTGGTCGGTGCTGCTCTTAGAAAAACGGAAGTGAGGTATCGCTGCTTGAACCATTTAGCATGCGCTGTCTAGGCTTGACCTTAAAAGGACCCAGTTTCTGCTGGAACAATGGCACTCAACTCAACTTCCATCATCTGTTAACAACACCAAATGACTTTCACTGCTGAAGGTGCACTCTAGACATGTACCTGTGGTGTGTTTTTTTTGCCAATAAAATACTCTTTACAGATAAAGTGACCATTTATTCAACAACTTCTGCAATTACGTAAATACAGCTTTACAATCTCTAGTTTCAAGTATATCTGTAGTAACAAGATTTTCATGTCATATAAACCTTTGGTCCGGGTCACAAAGGTAAACTTGACTATAAACTAAGGGATTCCAGCTCATCAAGGTGATTTCCCCTCCATCAAAGAAGGGCACTCTGCCTGAAAAAGGAAGGAGGGAGACACAGTTGAAGGGGGAAAGTAGGAAATGGTGCACCAGTGACTCACTTTCTCCCGCTAATACTTTTACTCAGCCCAACGCTGTTTAATGCTGTTTAATATTTATGTGTCCTCTCTTGCCATTCTGATCATTTGACTTCTCGCTCACTTCCTATGGAGACGACACGCAGATTGTTGTCTCCCTCTCAATCATGATTCTGAAAAGGAAATAGATTTTGTAACTGTACGAGGGCAGTTAGTACCTGGATGAACAACAACTGTTTGAAACTAAATGCGGGTAAAACAGAGGTTGTTCTGTTTGGAGATAACATCTCTTTCTGGACACCATCATGGTGGCTTGACAAATTAGGCTCTCCACCTATGCTGGTAAGGAAAGCCAAAAACCTGGGAGCCCTCATGGACACAAGCTCTCCTTTGGAGATCAGATCAATGCAGATACCTCCTCCACATTTTATACCCTTAGCGTAATCAAGAAAATGTACTTTTGAGGCACAAAAACCAGTGGTGACTTCATTCGTGATGTCGAAGCTAGGTTATTGTAAAGGGCTTTACCTTAATATCCAGAAACAACATTTTTTTTAAACTGCCAACGCTGCAAAATGCAGCAGCCAAACTGCTTCTCGGATTACCCAGGTACAAATCTGTTACCGCCGAAATTCAGAAGCTATATTGGCTTCCAATTAGGCACCGTATCACCTTTAAAGCTCCGTGTACTGCTTTAAAAGCCCTTAACAATACGGGACCTGACAATCTCAGACAAAGTAACAGAGTACTCCGCTCTTCCAATGCAAAAACCCTAGTTGTCCCTAAGTTCAGGAAAATAAACTGGGGTGGAAAAAGCTTTATTTTGGGCACTGCAAACGCTTGGAATACACTGCCTCTCTACATCAGATCTATTTATTTATTTATTTAAAGGGTTTTATATAGCACAAACGTGACCCTTGGGTATCAGAGCGCTTCATAATTACATGAAGTAGGTTAAAGATACAACTTGTGTAGCAGAACGTTTTACAATGATATGAGGTAGGTTAGGTATGCAGCTATACAGTATTAGCATAAATATATACCGTGACAAGATTTAGGGTACCGTATGATGTCAGCAATCACATATATATATGTATTTCCTTTATATGTTTATCTTCAATGCTCCAAATAAAGTTATTGGAACTGCTTATTGTACAAGGTGTACTGGGACTTCCAATACAAATGGTTCAGAGTGTCTTTTTCCGTGCATTCTACATCCACGCGTCTCGAGTAGTGTAGTACCGTGAAAGGTTATCCCCAGTATAACTGGTGACTTTATCTTTACATACTTCGAAGGTCTGTTTTGGGAACATCTATATCACGGTGCTAGTGATGAACTGTCTTGCCTCCTGAAGGAACTTACTCATTAGGAAGATCTTTGCTTCCCTCTTGAATGTTGCCGTGTTTGGAATTTTCCTAATGTTTGGAGGGAGTGAGTTCCAGATTCTGGGGGCTGCTCCGGAGAAAGCTCTATCATACGTTTTCTTCTTCCGGAAGATGGGTGGTCTCAGCAACAGCTCCTTGGCACTCCTGGCAGGTCTGTTTCCCACTGATAGCTCAATTTTCTGGACCAAATATCTTGGTGTTTTGTAGTGGAGCGCTTTGTGGGTAATACATGCCATTTTAAGTTGAATTCTGGCTTCGTAAGGTAACCAGTTTAATGCTTTCAGATGTGGGGAGATGTGGTCGAATTTCCTCAATCCGGTGATGAGTCTTGAGGCCTCATTGAGACATGCTTTTAGTGGTGCTGTGGAAATTTTTGATAGACCTGCTAAGGTTGTACATCCATATTCAATCCTTGAAATAACTAAGGATTGGACTGCCAATTTGAGGTCTGTCGTAGAAATGAATGGTTTCACTTTTCTAATGTAGTTCAAGTGAAATCGGGCACTTTTTGCCATTGATTTGATGTGGGCTTTCATGTCTAAGTTCTTATCCAGTGTGATTCCTAGCGATTTCGCTGATTCGACTAGAGTAGGGGTGCAGTTTAGTGCTGTGATCAGTTTCATCCATTCTTTTGCTTCTGTGTGGTTCTTTGGTGGTAAGATTAATAGGAATTCAGTTTTTTGTGCATTTAGCTTCAGATGATTGCTAGTTAACCAGTGTAATGATACTTTTAAAGCCTCATTCATTAACTTGATGTCTTCCAGAGACGCAATCTTGATGTATATCTTCGTGTCGTCCGCGTACATGTGGTAACATATGCTTGCATCTCTGAGAATTTCTGTAAGGGGTTCGACATACAGGTTGAAGAGTGATGGAGATAGTGTGGATCCTTGAGGGACTCCAATTGAATTTGGGCATGTTGGGGATAGCGTCTGGTTGACCTGGAATCTTTGCTGTTCTGAAGGAAGGATTCAAACCATTTCAGCACATTTCCAGACAATCCCATCCTGTCATGAAGCCTGGCTAGTAATTTTTCATGATTTACCATGTCAAAAGCTGACGACAGGTCAAAAATGATTAGTAGACATGTTCTATTGTGATCTAGGGCCTGTAGCGCATCATCCACAATATGTAGGATCGCTGTTTCTGTGCTGTGGCCTGTTCTGAATCCCGACTGGCAGTCGTCCAGCAGCTTGAAATTTGCGATGTGATGGCTAAGTTGATTTTGCACACATTTCTCAATTAATTTGGCAAGTATTGGAATATTGGTTACTGGGCGGAAGTTATTAGGTTCTCCCAGGTCCGCTGTAGGTTTTTTGATGATGGGGAAGACTTGACCTGTTTTTAGGCATTCTGGAAGGATCCCTTGAGATAGAGAGGCATTTATTATTTTTGTCCAAGTTGGGATGACGATATGGCTGATTGTTTTTAGGCATTTAGAGGGGAGTGGATCATTATAGTGGTTATTAGGTTTGATTTCCGAGTGCGTTTTGGCGATGGTATTCTGGTCATATAGCTTGAAGGTAGCCCATTGTGCCTTGTTTTTAGTCCGTTCATTTTCGATTGTCATGGTGGCATTGTTCATTGTGGGTGGTTGGTTGGGAAGGTTGTCGGCTGCCATCCTGAGCTCTCTTTCAAGCGTGTTGGCCTTGTCGGTGAAGAATGTTGAGAATTCTTCACAACTCAGTTGAGTTTTAGTCGTTTCTTGGGCCGATTTTGCCAACTTATTGGATTGTTGTTTTAAGATCTCGAATAATTTCCGTGGTCTGTTTTTGGCGTTGTCCAGTTCCGATCTAATAAATTCCTTTTTAGAGTTGAGGATTAATGGATTTTTATCCTTCTCTTTTCAGTTTTAGTGGCATGGTGGAGTTGACTATATTAGTTACTGACGTAGTGTAGCGATCCGTTAGATCATTCACATTCTTCAAGTTGTTAGGCGGAATTAGGTCCTTTTCACGTCTTTCTATTAGTAGTTCAATATTAGAGTCTTTGGTGTCCCGAGTTCACTTCTTGAGTTTGATAGGCTGCGTGGTCTTGTTCTTTTTCAAGGTGGGTATCAGGAAGGTTATGGCATGGTGATCTGACCAGTCACATGGAACAATTGAGTGGATTGAGGTATCCTTGTTTCTCGATATTATCCAGTCTAACGTTGCTCCTTTCGAGTGTGTTGGCTGTGTGCAGGCTTGGGTAAGGTTTAGCTCAGTTAAAAAGTCTTTAAGTGCGTTGACCTGTTTGTCATTATTGTCGTCCCAGTGTAAATTAAAATCGCCTCGGAATATGTTATTAGAGTGAGTGTTAGAGTTAGCCGTGATGATCTCCATTAGTTGGTCTATGAACGTAGCATTATTTCCTGGTGGGTGGTAAAGCGTATGCATGTTGCACCTTTGATTGTCTGCCGATCTTATATTGAGACCTAGGTATTCGCAGGATTCGAGTGGGTCAGATTGTATTTGGCTGACCTCTATATACGATCGATGAATGCAGGCCATACCACCTCCTGTCTTTTTTAGTCTATCTAATCTCACAATGTTATACTGTGGTAGCACCAGAAGATCCATGAGTGGAGAAGAGGATTCTGAAAGCCAGGTTTCTGTTAGGATTGTCAGGTCAGTTTCCTGGCTAATGATGAGGGCAGCGATGTCTGAAGCATGTTTTACTGCGGACCGACAGTTGAGCAGTAGGCATATCAGTGGTTTCCCTGAGCTACTAGGGTTAAGCTCTTGCGAGTTGGTGGTTAGCTGGACTTGTTGTAAGTTGTTAAGGTTGGGTTTCCTTTCCTTATGTCTGGATGTTCTATTAGCATCGATCGGGACTGTCGTAATTTCCTCCCCTCTACTGCGGTCTGTGGGCTCATACGCCCGGAGTAAGGATAAGGTTTCATCTTCAGATAAGTAACTGAGATTTCTGTCTGGTCTATTATGCCTATTTGATAATGGCATGGCTGTCTCACTGCTCTTTCCTTGAGAATTATGCACTCATTTTTGGATGTGCTTGACTTTGGAGCGAGTGCTTACAGTGATTTCAAGTATCTTTTCCATCGCTTGCAGTGAGCTTAGAATGTCCTGTGACATATTGCTTATTTGTGTTTGTAGCTCTTCGATTTCTCTCTGAGTCCAGGGTGACATATTAGGAGTACGCATCCGCTTATTTCAGGATTCGCGGGTTGCGTCCCAGTGTTTTAGATCTGTTATTTTTCCCGACTTCCTATTCTTTTTGTCATTAGTTTGGATGTCTGCGCCTCCTCTATGTTCGATGTGAGATGTGCTATCTGTGTCTTGTGATCTTAATACCATGTTCGGGGGGTATAAGTTTCGTACAGTCCTAGATGTCATTTGTGCTGTAGTAGAGGGGGGTATGGGAGGGATGATATCTTCCATATCATTCATTTCTAGATTGCCGTTGAATGGCCTACTCGTAGAAGGGGTCCATCATGGGGGAGAGGTGTTGGTTCTTCCCTCTGTAACATCGTCAGGGCGGTATTGGCATATTATATAGATATTTCTGTTGTCTCTGTATCTTTCCCATCCATCGCGCCTCCTGTCACAGTTGTGTCTCCTAGTGGCATTGTATGTTGTGGTTCCTGAGGGTCTCTAGGTAGTATGATGCCTGTGGTGGTAGTGTTGGCGTTGTATAGGGTGGATAATTGTGAGGTCTGGTGTTGTTGAGATCTTGATTTCTCTACACATTCTTTTAAGGTTAAGAACAGGTTGTCGAACTTTTCTAATTCGTTGTTGGCTGCTTGTATAAGCACAATTTCGTTCTTGTAAATAGTTATGCATAGGTTCGCTCTGAGACTTAGTGACGGTATGGTCATATGTTTTGTGCTATGTGGGATATTACATGCAGATTTTATGTTGAGCATCTCTGTAATGACAGTGCGCCATTTAGCCATTCTTCTGGTAAAAAAGATCAGGTCATTTACAATAGTGCCTTTGTCTAGATTAAAGAAGGGGTCAGATATCAGCGTGTCCGGGTTTTTCCTCATTAGCTTGTGTATTTTGGCTGCATTCTTAGATAAGATGGTTGGATACTTTATGGCATGTGCGTTTATGCCTACTGGTTCTAAATTGGTATCAGCCATATTTGCTGGTTGGTGTAAGGTACTTTAGTGGTGACCTCTCTTAGCTGTCACTATCTGTCTCCGGCTGTATACATGGCTGGTGTTCATGTGGTTTATCAAACACAACAGGGCTATACCCAAATTACCCTATGATACTTGGGTATGGGAAACAATATGTATGTATGAAAAAAAGTATCACGGAAACAATATATCTCACAATTGTTCATGAAAAAGGCACATTTAATTACCCCTTCAAAAATATCAAATAATCATCTGGAATATATCTGGCATCATTTACAATATATCACAAGAAAACAGGTGTCCCAACGCAAGTCTGTGAATCACTGGAGTTCAGGTGACTCCTCCATCCAATATCTGTCGACGTGACCACGTTTCAGCCAAAGCAAGCTTGAGGCCTCTTCAGGACAGGGGTTAGATAACAAGTGTATCTTCTACATGTAGCACTTCCGAATCTACTCGCTCGATATCAAGGAAGTGTCCTTATAGGATGCTACTCGCGCTTCTACTCAGGTCCTTCCCTAGAGATCAAACCACCGTTTCTCCACACAATTTTCTGTAAAAGAAGGTCAGTCTCTACACGGGTTTCAAAATTCAAACGCCAGTCCGCACCACAAATGGAAACGAAGTAACGTTTTGGCTGAAACGTGGTCACGTCGACAGATATTGGATGGAGGAGTCACCTGAACTCCAGTGATTCACAGACTTGCGTTGGGACACCTGAAATAACATTTGGGTCATAGTTGCCCTCATTGCTTGTGTTTCCCCCCTAGTTTTGAGCTTGACTACCTCCAAGTGGTCCGCCTGATACTTAGAAGGGGACACTGTTAAAAATTGCTTGCTTTTGGGTTAATTGGTGTTTGTTCGACATTTAATTGATGTTGTGTGATATATGTGTTTGTATCTTCCTTTGTATAAACGCCTGTTTTCTTGTGATATATTGTAAATGATGCCAGATATATTCCAGATGATTATTTGATATTTTTGAAGGGGTAATTAAATGTGCCTTTTTCATGAACAATTGTGAGATATATTGTTTCCGTGATACTTTTTTTCATACATACATGGTGTTCATGTGGTGTCTCTCCTCTTGCCAAGTGTCCAGTTTGATGTGTCCCCTTGCCCCCCTGTCTTCCTGTGGTTTCTGCTATTGACCTTGCTCTCTTCTTGTACCTAATGTTGTGATCATTTATAAGTTCCCCTTGTCTAGAATAGATTTGATTAATTCTTTTGATTTTGGTCTAGGGCGTATTGCCAAAGTAATGTTCAGAGTACTTTCCCATGCCATTCCTCCTTTCCTTCATTGGTGTTATAAGAGAGAAAGAGACATCCCAACATGGCCGACGTCTTAGTTGCCAAGCTCATCTGAGAGCTGGATGCCCTTATATGTTTCTAATTCATAGTCCTCTTTCCTTGTTACTTCCATTTTGTAGATCAACTCCTCAGCAGGGAGCCATCCCCAACTCGAGATGGCCGGGGCATCAAGGCAGCAGAGCACCAAGGTGACGTGTGCAGTTAGAGTGTTAAAGGAGTCTGATTACTGTCTGCCTTGCTTTATTTGGGGTGCCGCTCGAAGGCTTTGGACTTCTCTGTACTCACCGGCTGTGCCTTCATTGCAGATGTGACCGCCGCCTGGAGACAAACTTAATTTTAAAGACACGGGGATTTTGTTGTGCATTTCCTCGCGCACGGGACTGCGAGGACCAGGGTGCTTTGTTGTCCATTCATCTCCCGCACCTGGCTCCTCTTCCCGGCCCCTCCCCCGTCAAGTACTCAACGCCTCGCGGCCCCCGCTTCGCGGGAGCCGCTCGTAGGCTTTGGACTTCGCTGTACTCACCGGCTGTGCCTTCATTGCAGATGTGACCGCCGCCTGGGGACGAAATTAATTTTAAAGACACAAGGATTTTGTTGTGCATTTCCTCGCGCACGGGACTGCGAGGACCAGGGTGCTTTGTTGTCCATTCATCTCCCGCACCTGGCTCCTCTTCCCGGATCCTCCCCCGTCAAGTACTCTACGCCTCGCGGCCCCCGCTTCGCGGGAGCCGCTCGTAGGCTTTGGACTTCGCTGTACTCACCGGCGGTGCCTTCATTGCAGATGTGACCGCCGCCTGGGGACGAACTTAATTTTAAAGACACGGGGATTTTGTTGTGCATTTCCTTGCGCACGGGACTGCGAGGACCAGGGTGCTTTGTTGTCCATTCATCTCCCGCACCTGGCTCCTCTTCCCGGCTCCTCCCCGTCAAGTACTCTACGCCTCGCGGCCGCTCGTAATGTAATGTAAAATCCACTTCTATAGCGCTACTATCACTCCAAGGAGTATCTTGGCGCTCACCCAACCCAGATGTACGAGATGGGGGGGAGTAGACACAGTTCGCGCAAGACACTACATCATTAAACCATTGCTGTGCAGGCTGCATCGGTCATAGAAAATACCCAAGTTTTTAATGCTTTCCTGTATTGAGTTTCATCCGACAAGGAACGTAAAGAGAGGGGGAGCTTATTCCAGGCCTTAGCACCCAACACAAAGAGGGATTTACCACCTTTGGTTGTTAGCTTGAATTTAGGGATAACCAATAGATTCTGACCCACAGACCTTAGACAGCGTACCGGATTGTATCGTCTAAAGCCCTGACGTAGATATTTAGGGCCTTGATGGTAAAAAGCCCTGAAGGTGATCAAAAGGACATTGAAAAGAATCCTCTTTACAATTGGGAGCCAGTGAAGCAAATCCGGTGCTGCAGAGGCTGATGATCTACGGGGCCAGCCTAATACTAGGCGGGCCGCTGCATGTTGGACCATTTGTAGTCTGTGGAGTACCGATCTGTTGGCTCCAGCATATAAACTATTACAGTAGTCCAGCCTGGAGGTGATTAAGGCTACTGCAACAGTTTTCCTGGCTGACAACGGCAGGAAATCAAAGAACTTTCTCAAGGCTTTAATTATGTGGAAACATGTGCCAGCTACAGCGACAGCTTGTTGTTTGAAGGACAGCTGATTATCAAACTTAATGCCTAAGTTCCGAGCTGATGTGATGGTATTGGGGGGAACTACTTCATCATCAGGCCAACAACCTTTCGGGGAAAACAAATTTTCTTTTCCGAATGGCAGGATTTCCATTTTACCAGCAATTACATTTAAGGTGATTGTCAGTCATCCATTTAAATGTTGCTGCTAGGCACTCTTTAAGATTTTCTTCGGCGCCAACCCGATCCCTGTCTAGTACTAAGATAAGCTGGGTATCATCAGCATACGAAATAGTACTGATCTGAAAGGAAGCGATCAATTTTATCAGGGGGGCCAAGTACAGATTAAAGAGTATAGGGCTTAAACTCGAACCCTGGGGGACTCCGGAATTGAGGGCCTTAGCTTCAGATTGATACTGGCCCAATACTGTAATTTGGCGTCTGTCCTTAAGAAAATTTCTCAGCCAGGTCAGAGCTATCCCATCCACTCCCGCGGCAGCTAAACGGTCCACTAAGATGTTATGTGAGACCGTATCGAAAGCTGCCGACAAGTCGAGTAGAATTAGGACAGCCTTCTTTCCCTGGTCAATGGCCATACTGTGAGTCTCAGTTGTAAACAGTAGGGCAGTCTCGGTAGAGTGTTTTGACCGAAACCCTGACTGATTTGGATGTAAAATATCATTGACTTCCAAAAAACTCGTAAGTTGGTTATTCACAAATTTTTCAGTCAGCTTGGACATCACCGGAAGCAGGGAGATCGGGCGTAGATTGGAAAGGGTGGTTGGGTCGACAAGTGTCTTTTTCTGGAGCGACTTGACAGCAGCAAGCTTCCAGTCATTAGGGACATCTGCCGTCGCTAGAGATGAGTTGATGATACCGTTTATGATGGGCTTAATAGCTTCTGCTAAAGATTGTAGAGCCAAAGGAGGGCAAGGATCAAAGGGGGATCCCGATTTGCTCGCAAGAATGGCTTTAAAGGAGTCTTCAAGGGAGACAGGGGCGAATGTATCCAAACAAGTTGGAGGTTTCACCCTCTCCACTCCTTCAACATCTTCTAGGATGGAAGAAACTGGGGGAAAGGTTCTCACAATTTTAAGAATTTTATTCTCAAAATAGTCTGAGATTTCATTACAGAGACTTTGAGATGGCGGAATCTCCTGCAACAAGACAGAAGGATTCATAAAGTCCTTGACTATTTTGAAGATTTCTTTTTGCTCTTGAGCTGCCATGTCAATGGCCTGAAGATACTAAGCTTTTTTGGCTGATTTTATATCTGCATGATACTTTCTTCTAGCCTGCTTATAAGTGTCACGGGCAATGGTCTCATAATGCCTGCGCCACCGACGTTCCAGTATTCTTAGTTTTCCCATTTCTCCTCTCAAGGCAGATGTAAACCAGGGAGCCTTCCTTTTAATTTTAGTAGGATTTTTAATGCTGGTAGGACCTAGTTGATGGCCATAGTTATCCAATCACGCAACTTTTGGTTATCTGCGGAGGTATTGCCTGTTGGCACCGGGATACAAGTTCCAAGAGCATCCAACACATCAGGTCTGCTGGATAATTGTTTCCAGTTAGGTTTGCAGATCAGATTAGAGGTAGTGGTATTATTTATAGTGATACCCAACATTTTATGAGTTAATGAAATATGAAACGGGATGAAGAAATGGTCATACCAGATTTGAGGACAGGGAGGTTTAACTATCAGCCTGGTGGAATTAGAGCAGATACAATCTAATAAATGGCCTCCCAGGTGTGTGTGTTGATGGGTCAGAAGAGTGAGTCCTAGTATGTTAATGGTATCCATAAAGCAGTCGACTCCTGGAGCCATTGGAGAGTCAAGATGCAGATTTAGATCACCCAGTATAGTAAAGTTCGAGAATCTGAGCGCCAAGTCACTGAGTGCTTCTCCCACAGTTTCCAAGAACTCCTTCATGGGGCCTGGAGGACGATAAATAAGTGCACCTGAGAATGTAAATGAATCATGTATTCCCAGAGAAAATGCTAATGCTTCTGCTCCCTTGATATCAACAAGTTCATGGGAGGAGCATTTTAATGAGCTACGATACATGATAGCAAGACCTCCTCCCCGTTGTTCCATTCTGTCCAAACGCTGGATAGAGAAATTATCCGGGAGAGCTATAGCTAGATCAGGATTGCACCAAGGCTAAGCCATGTCTCCGTGATCAGAAGCCAGTCGAGGTCATTGTCAAGGATAAGCTCATGTATATTCTGAGCATTTTTACAAAGCGAACGGGCATTGATAAGGCCGCCTCGCAATACCGAAGAAATAGGCGATGTCTTGATGGTAGACTCGGGCAATGGCACGACAGTATGTTGTTTACACAAGACAGGAACAGGGTGAATAGCAGAGTGTGCAGCCTTATGACAATCTGAGAGGGGAGCAGTACATAGTGGCACAATGGCAGATGACAAACCTGCAGTAAACTGAAATGGATGGAACCCGATGCAGAGTCTCCCGCCTCCGCGCCTCCGTAGCGCTGACGGGCGCAGACGGGCAAGACTCTGGCCCGACTCAGGCGCTACCGCTGCGCAGTCCAATACGAGGCTTAAATAGTGACTCCCCTCACCTCCGCCTGAGCACTAGAGCGCTCAGCGCGATGGCGCCATGAGGGTTCTACAAGATGGCGTCAAGCACGAGTAAATCAACCGATTCTGCCCGCTAAAAAAGCGATGAGTTCACAATTTAAATGCGAGTGTGTGGGCAATAGATACGATTTAAAAACAGGGGAGAATGTGAACAATTAACTAACCAAAATACCAAAATAGGATATAGATTTAAAAACACACAGGTAAATTCCTAATCATGCTCGCTTAAGCGCAGGCTAAGTACAAGCGCCGCGGTCAATGAGTCCAGCTTTCCCTCGGCCACGCTGACCAATACTCGCCTTAAGTAGGGACTCCCCTCACCTCCGCCTGAGCACTAGAGCGCTCAGCGCGATGGCGCCACGAGGGTTCTCCAAGATGGCGTCGAGCACGAGTAAATCAACCGATTCTGCCCGCTAAAAAAGCGGTGAGTTCACAATTTAAATGCGAGTGTGTGGGCAATAGGTATGATTTAAAAACAGGGGAGAGTGTGAACAATTAACTAACCAAAATACCAAAATAGGATATAGATTTAAAAACACACAGGTAAATTCCTAATCACGCTCGCTTAAGCGCAGGCTAAGTACAAGCGCCGCGGTCAATGAGTCCAGCTTTCGTAGGCTTTGGACTTCGCTGTACTCACCGGCTGTGCCTTCATTGCAGATCTGACCGCCGCCTGGGGACGAACTTAATTTTAAAGACACGGGGATTTTGTTGTGCATTTCCTCGCGCACGGGACTGCGAGGACCAGGGTGCTTTGTTGTCCATTCATCTCCCGCACCTGGCTCCTCTTCCCGGCCCCTCCCCCATCAAGTACTCTACGCCTCGCGGCCCCCGCTTCGCGGGAGCCGCTCGTAGGCTTTGGACTTCGCTGTACTCACCGGCTGTGCCTTCATTGCAGATGTGACCGCCGCCTGGGGACGAACTTAATTTTAAAGACACAGGGATTTTGTTGTGCATTTCCTCGCGCACGGGACTGCGAGGACCAGGGTGCTTTGTTGTCCATTCATCTCCCGCACCTGGCTCCTCTTCCCGGCTCCTCCCCCGTCAAGTACTCTACGCCTCGCGGCCCCCGCTTCGCGGGAGCCGCTCGTAGGCTTTGGACTTCGCTGTACTCACCGGCTGTGCCTTCATTGCAGATGTGACCGCCGCCTGGGGACGAATTTAATTTTAAAGACTCGGGGATTTTGTTGTGCATTTCCTCGCGCACGGGACTGCGAGGACCAGAGTGCTTTGTTGTCCATTCATCTCCCGCACCTGGCTCCTCTTCCCGGCTCCTCCCCCTGCCTATTTAACCGACACCTGTTCTCGCGTGAGCGGAACGCGTGCGGGACGAAGCTCGGGGCGAAGACCGGGCAAAGAGCGGGCCGTTTGAGGCCGTTTGAGACTGTACGAGGTTGTGTTGGGCACGTCCCCTGGTCAGTACTTACCAAGATAAAAACACCATGGCTAATGGACTATTGAGGCTGGCCCCCAAGGGGTGTACTGTGGCAGGAACCTTGGACAACTTCATTACTCGTGCAAGTAATGTCCTGGCCTATGAAATTGCTGCTACTGAACGCAGATTATCCCTGGACCCCCTCTTAGGGAAACGCTCCTCATTGGGGGGCATAATGTCCGCCCCCTCCCCTGATAAATCTGCGCCCGTGTGTCTTGATGCTCCACTAGACGAGGCATCATTAATAGAGTCAGCCTCCTCTGTTGGCTGTAATATACCCAGTTGTTCTGCCATAAGATCTGCAGAGGTTAACTCACTATCGACCGAACCTCCTTCCTCTGTTTCTATCTCTAATTGTGCCACAACAAGGTCCATGTCGGACCGGAGTGTGAGAAGTCAATGTCTTGGGGTAAAGCCACCTGCTACGAAAGGGAAGAAACGCGAAGGGGTCTCTATGAGATGCCCTACCAAGAAAAAACAAAAAAGCATGGTAGAACCTAATTTAGATCTTAACCTTTCTTTGAAGTAAATCGATCCATCTAGAGCTCCTACCCGGGACCCCGTAGCGACCCCTATCGCTATAACCACCGGCAAGGAAGACTCGTGGGGCTTGACCCAGGATGCTTTTTGGCTTAAAATGGCATCTCTAATTGATAGGAGTCTGTCCCCTCTAACCAAGCGCTTAACCATCCTAGAAGGCAAAATTGCATTGATAACTGATACCATCCAGTCCGGCCTGGAGGCGATTGTTGATCCAGCCAAAAAGGCACCTTGTCATCAACCATCCACCTCACCCAACACTAGATCAAGTGAGCTGGGTGTTAATTATTCTCTTAATCGTAACCCACCCCCAACTGAAAGGGATATACCCCCTAACAACGATGGTAGGTCTGTTCCTCTCCTTCCCCCCCAACAGGTTGAAGCCACAAGTAACATCGGCCGTTTGGCCTGCCCTCCTCATCAGCTTACACTTTCTCCCCCTGTAAATCCTGCCCCAAATATCTCTCCTAACTCTTGGAATTCACAAAGAATAGACCTCCCACCAGATTGCAGTCCATATGTCGTGGTTCTCACAGGTGTTCCTGAACTCCCCCCACACAAACCCGAACCATACCTGTCCTTGAAGCACAAGGTAATCCATTGGCTGAATGAACATAGACCTCTGCCACCTAATTTAAATGGGGAAATTATGATGGTACGTAGAATATCTTGGGTAGGCCGGGGCGAGAAATCTAGAAGGGGAGACTGCATTCTAGTAAACTTTAGAGACAAAAGGGTGGTAAAATACGTGGGGGAGGGGGGTTGGCCTACATTGGTTGATGGTATCCAAACTTCTTTTTTATCACACTTTTACCCACTGGAAGCATTCAATCATAGGAGGGTCACAGCAAACTTACATGGGGAAAGAGTGGGGCTGGGCTATGGTTACAGTGGAATTCCAGAGGCAGATCAACATGCCTCATATTTTAACATACCTTGCCATAACAGGTTTAGCCCGTTGGACTCTGTCGACTGACTCATCCCCGACTCAGATTCCGGGCCTATTGCCCCAATGCAAACGTTGATGAACACTAGGGTGAGCTGGGTCGCTTTTCCTCATTCTCATGCTTCCCTCGAACATGAATGTCAAAAAGCCCGGGAAGTCGAGACTGCCTTGAGCATTGAAGGGGGTTATGGAAGCTGCCATGTATTGACCCCGATCACTAACCCGGGCGAAAGCTGCACAAAAGGGACAAACCACCAAATAAAGCTGAACCTAGCGGAGCCATCTCTTTCAAAGCCAAGCGTGCTCCTCCCTGCTATCCCTCACACCAACTTGACGTCTTTAGGGTTTCCTAATGAACTAGGGCTTTCTGATCACACTAGGGCTAACCCAGGCATCCCCTTGGAGAACAGTTCTATTCCCCACCGGACTGACCTTGCTAACCACCCTATTAACCAGGTCGAGGGGCTAAAAATTTTATCATGGAATGTGGCGGGATTATCCCGCTTGCTAGATTCCCCTGATTGGGGGGAATTTATTGATAAACATGATCTTTGCCTTTTTCAGGAAACCTGGGCATTGAAGCCCCACCATCGCTTAGGGTATGCCACTTACTGGGAACCTGCAGTGAGGTCTAAAAGGGGGAGGCCATCGGGTGGGTTGACTATCTGGGTGCGAACACATCTGGGATGTGCAATCAGGAAAATCATCACTGATTCACCTGATATCATGTGTCTAGCCATGTCTTTCCGGGGTAATCAGGATCTGAGCCTGATCAACATCTACTCCCGCCCAGTGAACCATGGCCAAGTGTCTTGTACACTTACTAGCCTTGAGACACTCTTGACTTCACTCACTAACACCAATCATATTATAATTGGCGGTGATTTTAACTGTCATTATGAACCCTTGAATGGGTTAATCTGCCCAGTTTCCCAGGAAGAGGACCAAGTGTGGGACATCCCCCTGTCCAATACCTACCCTACGAAGGCCTGGACACCCTTGGTCCTTCAACTTACCTCAATAACATTGACTTTCTCGCTAAGGGCATGCAACGGTAGGTTTCCCGCAGATAACCCAGGCAATCCCACCTTTGAAAGAAACGGCCAATCTTCCATCATCGACTACATAATGCTCAGTATGGGATTGTGGCCCAGGATTCTGGACTTCCAAGTTAAGAAACGATGCGAAAGTGACCACAATCCCACTGTAGCAACTTTGGAAGGTTTTACTATGTGCCCCCACCCCGTTAATGATTTCACCACTTTAGCCCCCCTGGTTATAGTCAGTGGTGCTCGTAGAGTCAGATGGGAGAAGATCGCTCAATCCCAAAGGGATCTTAGTGCTATGTACACTGAGATCTATCCCCTCCTCGAGAAGACTTTGAGTGAACCCAACTCGATAGAGGGCCACTCAGATCTGGATATGATAGGAGCAACCCATACAGAACTCTGTCGTATTCTAGAGTCCCACTTCTGTCGGGAAAACAGGAGAAGCAAGGCTCCCGTGAGGGGGAACAACACCTGGTATAATAAATCCTGTAGGGAAGCCAAGTCTCTGTTATTGACAAATCTTAAGAATGCCAATAACATACTAATTAAGGAAGCGAGGGCTTATTACAGGAAAATCACCAAAGAAGCGAAAAAAGACTGGGAAACAAATAGATGGGGTGAGATCTCCATTGCACTGAGGAACAGGGATTCAAGGTCGTTTTGGAATCTGGTTAAGACCGGATCGTCATGCTCTCAACAAGCAGTCCAACCCAACATTGGGGAACAAATCTGGCGTGGCTATTTTGAAGACCTATACGCCTTCAAGCCACTTATAGCAAACCACACTCCCCCCCTCCCCAATGTTTTTATATCTCATACTCAGGGAATGCTTCAAAAGTGCACTCTCAACGAAGTCAAAGTGGCTCTTAGCAAAGTCCTTCCAAATAAAGCCCCAGGCCTAGATAGGATCCCTGGTGACCTTTATAAGAGTGAGCCAGACATCTGGGTTCCTTATCTATACGGCCTTTTTAACGCAATTTTAGCTGGAATGCCGCTACCACCTACTTGGGCTGGTGCCGAGATCATACCAATCCATAAAAAGGGTTCCCCCCTTGATCGGCAAATTATAGGCCGATTAGCCTAATTGATGTCGCCCAAAAGATCTTTGCGCGTATCCTCCTAGCAAGACTGCAAACATGGATGGACGATTCTAACATTTTAACCCCTTTCCAGGTCGGCTTTAGAGCCAAAATGTCAACTGTGGACCAACTCTTTAGGTTACAGATGATCCACTGGAAATCTATTATTCTAGAAGGGGGCAGCCTTTATCTTACGTTTGTGGATCTAAAGTCTGCCTTCGACATGGTGGATCGTCGCCAGCTGTGGGATCTGCTAAAGGGGATGAGAGTCCCCCTTTATCTTTGTGACCTACTAGAGCGATTACATAAAGAAACTTTCGCTAGAGTAAGGTTCGGACTAAATGGTGAACTTACGCACCCATTTGGAGTAGAGAAGGGAGTGAGGCAGGGCTGTGTACTAGCCCCCACCCTCTTCTCTCTTTTTTTAAATGTGCTGGTTGAGGATATACTGACCATAAAAGACATAGATGCACCTAGGTTGGCGGGCAGGAAAATACCTGCACTAATGTTTGCAGATGACACCCTGCTCCTGTCCAGGACTCCCATGGGGATGGAAAGAGTCCTGCACGGATTTGCTTCATTCTGCAGGAAAAGGAACTTAGTCATCAATGTGAGTAAGACCAAATATATGGTCCTCCATGCAGACATCACAAACCGCCCTACACCAAAACTAGCCGGCCTGCATTTAGAACGGGTGGACATCTTTGACTATTTGGGTTTGATACTTAATAATGAATTGGGGCCCCCAGATCTCAAAGGTAAACCTCAAATTTGTACAGATAACTGGGGGAATTATAAAGATGTACAAAAATAGCCCATTAAAGTTGATTAGCCCTCTGGTAGAGGTATACAAAGCCCAAGCAAGGGGGATGGTGGCCTATGGTGCGGAACTATGGGGCCACAATAAAGTCGACACTTTAACCAAGTCAGAAAACCTTTTTTTTAGACAATTACTTGCACTCCCTATGAGCACTCCTATGCAGCCGCTTAGGATGGACTTGGGTATACAATCCATTGCTGATATGGTCGCTTCAAGACCAGTTATGTATTGGCGCCGACTATGGAGCACTCCCGAACTTGCTAAATTTCAGGAGGAACTGAGATCTATCTTGATAACTCCAAAATCAGGCGCCATTCCCTGGTTAGCATTTGTAAAAAAACTCTGAGGGCAATCGGGAGAGAAGACCTTTGGCTCACACCCGAGGAGTCATGCCCCTTATCCTCCAAAAAATCTCTGGCAAAAACCCTGGAGGATCACAATCTGATCCAGATTTTCAGATCAGTGCATAGTCCCAACCTGACCTCGATATTTCTCGGAGTTAAAAATGGTTATAGCTTTGAGCCTGCATTAGATCTGATCCACCCGGTCATTGCCAAGAAATTATATATACAATTCAGGCATGGCTCCCTCCCGCTATTTGCAAGAACGAATAAGTGGGCTGGTTCTAGTAGCCAAACCTGCCCTGGGTGTGGTGATCAAGAAGAATCAGAGGTTCATGTTATATTGTTCTGTGCAGCCTATAAAATCCCCCGTCGAAAATGGATTATCCAGTTGGCAAAAAACACGGGGGTTAGGAACTATAGAGATTTGTTCAGGCTGCTGAAGTATGACCCTTCTCCCCTATTTGTCACGGTGATTGCTAAATTCCTATTTTCAATGTGGTTAACCAGGAGACGTTTACTATTACATTAAGGTAAACCTTGTGATACTATCCATCCTAAACTTAGTGCTTTTTTAGTCCATGTTTGTATGTTTTTACATCTACATTTTCAACTATGTACCACTTCCTTTGTATTTATTGTACATGTTTTATGTTTTATTGTGTTTTATGAACTTTTATGGCTGACAGCCGAAATAAAGTTTTCCGACTGACTGCTTTATTTTCACCATTTTATTTCAGTTCTGGTCATCAGCGGCGGCCGCCATTTTAAGGTCAGGCCGGCCGTGCCCTGACTTCCCAGCTTTGCTGTGCGATTTGGCCGGCTTTACTGTGCTATTTGGCCGGGCTCTGACTCCCCTGCTTACGGGGCGCGTATGGATTTGGGCCTCAAGCACCTCCCTGCATCCTTAAACAGCTCCTGCTGTAGTGTAGTCCCTATCAGCGGCTGGGGGCCGAAACTGCCTACGTGGGCAAATTAGCGCCCCAGCGGAATCCGCGCCGCCGTCCCAGCAGAGCAGTAGTGCCTTGGGGTCCAGGGAGTTCAGGGAGCTCCCGCAGCAGTTCAAAGACATGCCGCTCAGCCTCGGGTGAACAGGCTCTGGTCAGCCGAGCTCCGCGCCTCACCGGAGGTTAGTGGGGGCCGGGGCAGCGCAGTCTAGGGGCATTGAACAGCTTGCGGGCGATGCGGCCAGAGGATCTCACCTCAGTCTTGTGTCTTCCTCATATGCCCTCCAATGCCTCCGACGGGACAAGCCAGGGAAGCCACCGTTATCCCTCGTCAGTGCGGTCGATCCGCCGTCTCTAGGTGGTAGACATCGGTCCCAATTACACGCTCCTCAGCGCCATAAGTTGAGGTGATTTTGCTGTCCCACAGCGATTGTGTGTGTGTCCAGTGTACACTGTTGCAATTACCGGGGCGGCGAGTCTGGAGAGGAGAAGGCGCGATGGACGATCTTCCCGGGGGTAAGCTGATTTTTTCTTCTGTGTTTCTTCAGTGTGATCCTCGTTGATGGTAGTCGGGTAGCCGGTGGATGAATGGCGGGGTTTTACTAGGGATTTAAACCGCTTTGGTTATCCCGAATCCAGGAGCTCTAGCATAGAGCTCCTACTTGGCGGCCATTTTAGGTACTATCGTATCGTATCCCAGTCTTTCCATCTTTAGAAAGGAACTAAAAACCTGGTTATTCAACCTCTAAAAACTGTCAGGGACCGTACTGCGGTTGTCTAAGAGTCAGTGTCGGGACACCCTAGGGTAGCCGTGCGCTATACAAGCTCATTTAACATAACACAACTATATGGTACAAAGGTGCTTGATAGCATCCTTAATCAAGTCACCAGATCCCGAAGGCAGCAACAAGAGAGAGCCTCACTTCAAAAATAGTCTGGAATGCATCATAGAAGTATGCACAGAGTAAATAATACCCACTTTCTGTCCTCGAATCCAACAAATCAAAGCCTTTGCAAGATTCTTTTAGACTCCAAGATCCAAGTTCCTATAATTTCACATCAAATTTAAAGGCATTTGCCTCAACATTTGTTTCTTCTTACATCCTTCTGTGCCCAAAGGAAAAAGATAAATTGAAAAAGAAAAAAGCTTTAGAACTACACAAAACTGATAATTATACTAAGCCCACCTCAAATGTACCAACACAGGCCTTGGATGGAATGACCTAGAATGGAACTGAACCAGTATTGCCATTAGTGATTCTGCGAGTGGTACATGACATGCAACGATCCATAGAAGAAAAGGTTTGAGGAGTGGTATTAGAGGTCTCTCTCTTCAGACAGGACCTGAGAAACATGGCAGATCACATTAGAGAGGTTCCGACCTAGATCTTGGTCACAGATGGTCTACAGACGTTCCAAAGAAATAAATCACACATCTGCGCGCTATGACTTTGTGGCTTGAGAAATGCAGAGAAGATGCAGAAAGAAGATCTTGAAGAAATAACTTCAGATTCATTGGTGTTCCAGAGGCCCAGATGGGGACCAACACAGAG
The DNA here is from genome assembly GCF_964204655.1 of Triturus cristatus. Classification (NCBI taxonomy): domain Eukaryota; kingdom Metazoa; phylum Chordata; class Amphibia; order Caudata; family Salamandridae; genus Triturus; species Triturus cristatus. Next base: position 1,106,372,092 of record NC_140583.1, read on the forward strand.
CTATTCCTTATCTTAACCTTCAAGAAAGAGGTGAAAAGAATCTTACACAAGAAATTCCTTCCATAACAATGGTTGAGGACGAAGCAGGATGACTTGACACACTCTCTATGAGCTACAGTTACCATTGCTACCATAGGCTACGTTGAACTGTTGCACCCCTGAAGTGCAATTAGGGGCAACAGACTTTTTTGGACTGGAGCTCGCTCCCTTGCCACACTAGAATATAGATCAAAGAATAGGTCATGGTGATCTCTGGACGGGCCCTCTGTATTTGATCTTTGTTTGTGCTATTACTTGACAATGTATGTTTATGGAAAGGGGATTGGCTTTTGTCTGTACAGCGTTCTGATACCCTTAGGTCAGGTAACTGCTTTATGAAAAGCTCAAAATAAAATAAATTATGGCTCAAAGCATGGTTGCTGCAGTGAAACTATAAGTGTACTTTGTGATTGAGGACACACTTAGACACTGGCAGAGAAAACCCTCCTAGGAATGCCTCTGTACTCTTTGATCCCCTCCACATTTGGAAGGGAAGGCCAGGATAAAACAGAAAAGTTCCCCATAGGACCACAAAAGAGTGTTGAGTGGACGGATCCCAGACCATTTGTGGACAGAAGTAGGGAGTGTTAGTGGGAAGAAGCCCATGGTGCTGTATCACCAGGCCCAGTGTTATGACTGTCTATAGAGAGGGCATAAGATTGGGGACTCTGTATGTACCCATAAGCCACCCACAGGTGGCCACTTCACACGGATGACTAGTATAGCCCTAGCTGTAGATCATTCCCAGGAGCAGAGGATAGAGCATGCCCTAGTATCCTTTAGCTGGGCGGAAGAGCCTAGAAGATAGGTTTGTGATCTCTGAGGGTGTTAGACATCCCTTCCAGGAGGTAAGCTGATCTACATCACCTTGTTGGCACTGGTGGTACTATTCATCTACTACTATACATCAGTGCATGAGCTAGGGTTGGTCCTATCCCCAGTGAGGTCCACAGAGTTACCCTAGAGAACATCCCGACACATTCACATGTTGAACACTGACGGTGATAAACTTAATGCATTCATTTTTCGCACCCAAGACATGGAACATCCTTCCGCAACACAACAGAGCCTCCTCCTCACTTCTTGATTTCTGAAAGAAGCTGAAGACCTGGCTCTTCGTATAAGCATTTTGGGAACCACACACCTACACACCCACCCAAGCGACTGTATAACTTCTCGGTTGATTAGTACGCTATACAAATCAACATAACAGTGCATAATTCTAAACTATAGCAACAGTAGTCTTCATTCATTAAGACGGTATCTATAAATACAATTAGATAGGGGAAGGGGGTGCACCCTTCTTCTCCCTCTGTTCCCCAGAGCTGTGGTTTTAACCCTGTTTGTTACTAAACTATATATTGGTGAAAGATTCTTCAGCTTTGGAGTGAAGGTGTACATTATTTTAACAGCTATTAAGTTCATTGCAGCAGACAGTAGATGTATATTCTATGCATTGAATATCCACACATGCCAAGCCACTCTGGTCTGCTTTACAGAAATGTCTGTGTTCGGTAGGTATCTCTAACTTGCAGCTGAGCCTAAGCCCAAAATCCACAGCTACCAACATTGTAAAAAAAAGGTCAGTTTGAGGGGAAAAATGCGATCTGTACAATGTGGAGCCTTTCTTCTCACAAGGCCCATCCACACAAGTGGGGGAATGGTGGGTGGTAGGAAATTTGTAGATCCCTGCAGATTCTAGAACTTTCTCTGAATGAAATGTGACAAAAGGTGTGTTTTTTGCCAAAGTTGAAAGCTTGAAGGGCATTGTGGGTAAGAAAATGTCCTGGGAACCACACCATTCTAGGCTAGGCTTGGTGTCTAGTTTTCATTGGCTGGGTTTGGTAGATTTTGTTTGAATCAGGCTGAGCTAAGGTCCAAAATCAGCAGCTACCTGCAATAGGATAACAAAATGTTGATTTTGCTGGGTGAAATGTAATATGTCCAGATTGCATTTTGTGCCTTTGTGTCTTGTGGTTGCTAAGCCCAGCCACACAAGTGGGGTACAATTTTAATTGGGAGATGTATAGAAATACAGAATATGGGGTAATGTTAACGAGGAAAGGACGGGTTACTAAGCCCTGATGGGCACTCCAATTGGTGCGAAAGCGGCTAGGGCCTGCCCGCTTCACCCAAGAGCGAGGCACATGGATGCCCATATTAGTGGTATACAAAGAAAACTCATTATAAACCGCAGATCAGATATCAGCTCTTGGTACCACATGTTTTTGGAGAAACTACAAACCCTATACCAGAAGGATCTACTGAACGTGATAGTTTATTGCTTTGTAAATTGGTCATCATGACAAACAATTGCAGATAAAAACGCTGGGCCCGATTCACAGAAGTAATCTGAGACGAAAGTCTAACTTTAGTAGTAGTAAAGTTAGACTTTTGGTCCAAGTTTAGACCAAAAGTCTAACTTAGACCATAGGTTTATCTTTAGTAGTAGTAAAGTTAGACTTTTGGTCTAATTTAGAATATTGGTCTAAACTTAGATCAAAAGTCTAACTTTAGTAGTAGTAAAGTTAGACTTTTGGTCTAACTTTACTACTCGTAAATGCCCTTTGTAAATACCGAAAGTCATAAAGTTAGACTTTTGTCTCACATTACTTCTGTGAATCGGGCCCGTTGTATCCAATGGTTATTGTTTCCTACTCATATTTATTATTTTCAGAGTTCAACAGCTTGTGTCAAGCCGTTATCTGCACTACAGCCAGAAAATTATATTTGGTACGGAACCACTCCAAACTAGTTCCAGAACCTTAGTTAGTGAATCCACATTATAAAAGTGGGATTCAACCCAACTCATGTTGGTCCAGTTCCAAGTTCTGCTGGATCGTATAAGAGAGTACTCCTCAAAGCACTCAAAGAGTTCCAAAGCGGGTGTCTACATTACAGCTAGTTTTCCCAGATCTGATGGGACATCACCTGGCATCTGCACAAGTAATGGAGAGTTGCTGCAGGCCTGCCTAGTGCCTAGATGCTGTCTGCCTGCTGAGAGAGGGAAGGAGAGAACCTAGACCTGCAGGAGGTGAGTCTGTATAGAAAGAGAAGCCAAGTCATGCTTACAGTATGTGGAATATCTAGAGGAAGATCACTGCCAAGTGGTAAAATGAGCGGGAATTATCTGTGTGGTAAATGGTTGTCCAGTCTCCCAAATTGTGGGTCTTGTGGTGAACTGCATAAAGGACCTTTGAGTCAAGGAGCAATTTGCCATCCCACACCCTTGAAGCACGGCCGAAGGACTGCTGATGCTGCAGCTTACGTGTGGTGCCATCACGAAGGATCCAACGCCATTCTTGAAGCAGGAAATCTGTCCGGGCCAGAGGCTACCACTGCTGAAGGCACTAATACCTTCTGCATTTAGATAGAGAGGAGTGAGACTGCTGCACAGGTCAAGTGACACTGAAGATGATGATGGTGTAAGGAAATCCACCCACCATCATCACCGTTCAAATCACATCTTCAGTGAGCAGGTAGCCCGAGGCCCAGCATCCATGGACTAAAAGACAGTCAAACAAACACAAAAAGATAATCTTGTATAAGGACATTGTCCTTACTGGTAACACTCTTGATCTTAAGAACTGCTCGAACTGACCGACAACTTGCAGATGCTTCACAACAGTAAACTTGAATTTTCACTTTTACCTAATCGTGCCTACATTTGAATGGCTGTGAAGATGTTACGGGACACTGCATAATGGGTAGGCAGACAACGTAGTGGATACAGATCTTCATTAGGTGCCTTTGGGTGAGCTCATTTTATTACTTTGTAGCTATAGCCCATATGTATTTTAAGTACTTCTTAAAAGATGAGCACCAAGCTTCAAGGTGATTTACTGTGAATGACTGTTTGAACTCTGAGTCTCTACCCCCACACTAAGTCCCTGGGAAGATTTTGACTACTCACACTCACTACCTTAAAAATGAAATGTAGAAAGGGTGTACTTATTTCAATTTTAGGAGCCATAGTAGGATGGGCTCCAGGATACAAGTAGCAAACCTCCCCACCCACCACGGTCGTGGTTCAGTAATCTCTGTCTGCCCAGTGGCTCCCAGAACAGGGTCTGACAGCCTGTTAGATACAAGTGTGTAGATGACCAGGATGTTATTTTCAAGGTGTAGGACACAGATGGTTATATTTGTGGAAGGAACGTTATGATTTAAAACTATCATTCGTTGCATACAGTGGGGATGTTGGAGAACTAGGAGTTTTGATTCAGTTGTAAATGAAAATATTGTTTTTTCATTGTTTATATTGTGATAAATTGTTATAGGTATTTTGCTATGTGTGAATGTGAGTTGGGGGATTTAATTTGGTGAAGTGATGTGACTACTGGTGTGGACTCATGATGGTGTTTGTTTCTGGCTTCATTGTATTTCTTAAATTGGCAATTGAAGGCATTGGTATTGCTAGATTGACAAGTATTTGAGATTTGTGGTTGAGGTATTTGTGGATCAGGTGGATGTTGATGCTATGTGTTTGATATTTTCAACCGCACTTCAAATTGTGATTTTGGAGATGGATGTTGGAAGACTGTGTTCTCTGATCTTGTCCATTGTTTCATCTATGATTGTGGCTTTCCCATTGAAATTGTGATGCGCAGTATTTTGTACATTTCCATATGTTTAACTGATTTATTCAGTTTTTCTATGAGTAAGTGAATTCTTTGTAGCTTAGAAGTAGCTTGAAACCTTACTGATGGTTTTCTATCTGTAAGTATTACAGTTGCAATTATACATTTTAATTTGTGATAAGAGTATAACATTTTAGATATGTTTTAATATGTACATGGGTGCAGCCTTGCCTCTTTCAGAATCAACTGTGCCCCTAATGTGCTAGCAATGTCTATGTCTTTTCATAGCAGCTGCTGGCTGAACCTTCTTGTCATGTGTTCTGTGGGAACATGCCACTACTTTTGAAGAGGGTGAAATGGTGGTTGGGGCCTGGTGTAGCATTAAGAACTCTATAGTGCGATGGACTCTTGTGACACACCATGCTGTCAGTGTCCTCCCAGGCTCTCCAATAGCCCCCAAAAGTGAGAACTCTGTGCTGTGGGAATTCTTTGTTTCATTTGAAGTAATGTTGACAGTCAGCATGGACTGGCATAACTGAAGGACTCTGGTGACTGGAGTGAAATTCTGCCATATTGGGGCCGATTCCAATCCTGGAAAAAGGCTGTACGAATCGTTGTAGGGAGCGTTTTCTCCGTACGACTCGTACCCGGTAAACTTTCCTTACAACCTAGGAAGTACGATTCGTACAGAAAGCCTCTTTCCGTACGAATCGTACAAAAGACCGTACGGGTAAAAAAAAACAACGAATCGGATCCGGAACAGCCTGTACGCGACGTCCGTACGTATTTAAGCAGCGGTTTCCGGCCCAGCAAGTACGATTCGTCCCTACGGCACTCCGTACGGCTCTTTTCTTACGGGAGCCAAAAACAGCCGTAAAAGCAGAGTCCCCAGGGGTACGAGTTGTACAGGCATACACCCCCATGCGTTGCGTATGTACGGTGCGTACCCCAACATTGCGTATGTACGGTGCGTACATACGCGATGTTGTTGTAAGGTGCGTACATATGCATGGGGGGGCCTGTACGACTCGTACCCCTGTACGACTCGCACCCCGGGAACAACTTTTCCCGGGATACGAGTCGCACAAAGTTCGCTTCGTAGCGGGTAAAGTCATTCCCCGTGTACGGGACGTTTTCCGTACGATTCGTAAATCGGAAAGCCGGTCCGGATCGTACTTGTACGGTCGGACTGTATTTTTACGATTCGTACGGAAAAGTGTCCGGGTCCGTCTGGTACAACTTTTCCCGATCCGATTAGCACGGATCGGGCCGATCCGTATGTATTTTTCCCGTACGAATCGTACTTCACGGGTCGGACGGGACTTGTACGATTCGTACGGAAAAAATTACGATACGAGTCGTACGGAAAAAAAAAATACAGGATCGGAATTGACCCCATAGTGTCTCTCCAGCACCTTACCAGAGAATGTCATCAATCAATAATTTATCTTCTGGTTTATTAAAACGAATGTCACTGGTAAACACGTCCAGAAACCATACAGAGTATATGTTTAGGAAAGGTAGAAATGTGACAATTGGTGGGAAATAACATTCACTTATGTGGCTTATTAAGAAGGCAACTAGGGGGTCAATCTGATTTCCATGCCAAGCAAGTATTTAGACAAGTTCCTGAGAAGAAAAGGGAGGCAACAGCAATGCAACGAATTTGAAGGATGTTAGAAAGGGATCTGGTGAGGGTGACAAACAGAACAAAAAATGACGGAGTGTGAATAGGAGGAAGTTGGAGGTATGGAGAGGGACAGTGAGACTGTGTGTAAATGGACTTGCACGGAAGATGTAGAGAGGCAGAGCCGGGAGACAGATTTAAAGGAGACAGAGGGTAGAGGCATGGAGGAGGGGGTCACAATAAGTTGGGAAAATGGAATTCACCAGAGAGGGAAGTATGGAAAATGGAAATATAGGAGAGTTTAGTGAGAGAAGGAGCTGTGGTGGAGGCTGAATTGGTGGGAGTTACTTAGATAAGGGAAACAGGGTAAGCAAAGAGCTGAGAGCTGGTAAGTAGATGGTGGAAGGCTCCAATAAGAGGGATGCATGTTGAAAGGAGCCACTAAGTACCGAAGAGAAACAGAGTCATGAAGCGAAAATAAGGAATTTGAACCAAAAAGGAAGCTTGTATCAAGTCCACTCATTCGGATGCTGACAGCTTCATTCAACATGATTTGCATTGTGGAAGCAAGAGACTTGAGAAATGAGCTGACGGCTGCTCAACAGGTAGAGTCTGCCTGAGTGACTGTTGATTGCAGGAGTGCATAGTGGACTCTTAGTTGACGTTTTTGCCCTCTCCCTTTCCTCTTGATTTCAATTCAAATATATAACATCGCTATTTGAATGTTGTGGACAGGTGTATGACAAGGCATGATAGTGCTCTATATGACCTGTCTTTATAATGTATTGCAAAATACACTGTTGGATATTAACTGTATTTGAATGTTTTTCTTTTACTGTACTTTTCTGGTCTATTTATTTAGATCGAATAAAGTTTACTCTGACTCTGACTGCTGATTACACTCAAGGGAATGCTCCCGTATATTGACACTACCCACCCGCACAGGTCCTGAGAAGGCTTCTGTTGGCATTTGTTCAAATGAGTTTTTTAAGAAGGGAACTGGCAGGTCCATCATATCCCTGTCAAGTATTTATTGAGGCAATATCAGGAGAGTAAATTGAGGAATAGAAGAGTATTTGAAAGGGAGGGGTAAACTTTTTTGAAGGATTGTAAAAGCTCCAGAGTTTAAAAACATTGAGAGGCATGTAAAAGTGAGTTTATAAATGCTATACTTAGTCACATCTAATAGTCAACTTCAATTAAGCCCTTACAGTCCCACAGAAGCTAGTCACATGGCTGCACAGCTTCTTATTTACCTAATTGTGTAAACATATGCCCAATGTCTACAAAAAACTGGGAAGTAATATCTAGAAGGTATCTCACATATGCTATGTCAGGAGACTAAACTGGTTCCTCAGCTAGAAGATGATAGGCGAGAAAGAAACAGAGCCCAGTGTCCTCCGGGTTGCAACCATGGCTACTGGGAAAATAAATATAATCAAAATAAATTTTAAAATCAATAAACAAATATTAACTAAAAAAACAAAAAGCAGCCAATCCTCTGTAAATGACTAAAAAAGTAAGAAAAACCAATTAATTTTGAACGGTGGGATCAGGCTCCCCAAACAATGCAAGGAAAACAAATATGGGCAAAATACAATGGAAAATGACTTTGTTTGAGTGCTGCCTTCATGTGCTGTGCTAGTGGAGTAAGGCCTGTCTGTCTGGAAATCTGGCAAAGTAATGCCCAGCTGACTTATACCAGGAGCGAACAAAAAAGAGAGCCAAGTGTCCTCCAGACTGCCAGCGCAGCAAAATGTTAAAATCCAGAACAAAAGATTAACTAAAATAAGAAAGAGCAGCCCCCGCGGCTGTGAGGACTAACATAATAATAATATAAAAGGTAATAAGTCTTTAACAGCTAATTCCAAGCCCATCAGCTTCGTAGATTGTATACAAAAAGGTTTCTGCCACATAGTCCTAGAAAAAATTCAAGTTTGGATATCTGAACGGTTCTTCTTAGGCCCACTCCAAGCAGTATTCAGAGTCAAAAGTTCTACAACAGATCAGGTCTTCCGGTTTGTCTTAATGTTCTGGAAGGCTATACTGATCTGCAAGGGTAACTTGTTTGTTGCCTTTGTCGGTCTTAAATCTGCTTTCGGCCTGGTCCTGCGCTTAAGGCTGTGGCTGGTTTTGAAGGCGATGGGCATGCCCCATGACATTTTGGCCCTACTGATTAGGCTTCAAGAAAATACATTTGCCAAGGTCAGATGGGGTCTCAGGGCCAAATGACTCATAACGTCCCAGTGTCGAAAGGGGTAAGGCAAGGCTGTGTATTGGCCCTCACTCTCTTGTCTCTATATTTGAATGGGTTGGTAGACTAACTCTCTGATGTTCAGATGCTCATATGATGCTCAGATGATGTTCCAACAATAGCTAACACTAGGGCCCCCATACTGTTGTTTGCAGACAACACTCTTTTAATTAAAAAAAAACCCAGAGTGGTCTGCAAATGCTTCTTAATACATTTAGTGCTTTTTGCCAGGATTGTGACCTTGAAATTAAAGTAGCTAAAACTGAATTTATGGTGATTAGCACCAACAGGAAGGTCAAAGGTAACCTGATGTTAGGGGATACATTCTTAGAGAGAGTTATTTTGTTTGAATATTTAGGAATCAAACTTTCATCCAATATGTCTTGGTCCGCACACATCGATAAGGCCTGCTTGTAGAATAGACAGATTACCTTAGTCATTTTTAAAGAACATCGTGCATCCTTCACCAAGCCAGCTCAACCAGCCCAACAGGTGTACGAGGCCAAGGCCATTGGTGCTGAGCTATAGGGCACTGAGTTGCGGAGTTGGTTGATGTTTCCACCTTGGAGCGGTCAGAAAATAGTTTTTTAAGTGGATTGGTCTCCCTTACACCTCATACCCCTTCGTTTCCCTAATATATGGACATGGGTGTCAAAAAAGGTAGCCCTTAAGGCACCCTAACATATTTTGCTGTTCTGCCGAAGATTATGGGCCACTCCAGAGTTGGGCCATTATGCCACTGCCCTCCAAGATGTCATTAAGGCAGATAGATTTCATAAAATACCTTGGTTGAGTTTAATTAAAAACGGCTGATCTCTCCTTGGTGATCTTTGGCACCATCTGTCCATGGGTTTAACACCTTCCAAGAGGGCACTGAAACAACAGTACTGGGCATTGACATTATAGAGATAGGAACAAAAAGTGATTGACACAACATTGATGGGGGACTGTTAGAAATGGGATTTCTGGTTGGCTAGGGCTTGCGCCAAAGCCAGACAGAAACCACCACTCTAGTCAGGGCTGGGGAGTTACACGCCAAAGATAACCCCTGCTCACCCCCTTGGTAGCTTGGCACGAGCAGTCAGGCTTATCCCGGAGGCAATGTGTAAAGCGTTTGCACGCGCACCCAGCAACAACACCCAAGGAGCCACCACAAAGGAAACTCCACACAAGGTATTATATCAAAATAGCCTTTGTATTATACCAAAACACATTAGATAAAAACACACACTTTACAATGTGCCAACAGGCACGGGCAGAATTTACAGGGGATATGTACAAGACAGGGCCACCTGGGCCACTGTCAGGAATAAGCACTTTGTAGAAATAATACTTTAGAACATAGCACATACAATCACTGTAGCACCAATTAGAACATGTAGCGCACAACCAGTAATCACCGGTCACAGGTAAGTACCACCTACGCAACCCTAACCACCTTAGGAAAATATTACGCAGGGAACCATGAACTTACTAGTTGTAACCTGTACCAGGAAAAACCCTGTCCTACGCATAGGCACAGTTAGGAATAAACATAGCATAAGGGAAAGGCATATTGCGCAAAAGTACACGGTTAAACATAACCATGTGCCCCAGGTGAGGGCACAACCCCAGAAACTGTCCCCCAGGCCAACTTGGCCTTTCAGGGGCTCAAACGCCCTTTGTCCAGCAGAGTCAGGGCAAGACTGCGCAGGCTGCGCCAGTTAAAGCGTAAAGCAACAGGGCCCAACCTAAACGTTGCAGCTGCCCACTAAGTGCTGGGCAGCTGGGAAAATGCTGGGGCACCACGGTGCCTTTGGAGCCCTCTCTGGGCTCTGGAATGCCCCACGATAATGTGGGAACCTCGTGGGCTCTACACAAATGATGGGGCCAACGTTGGAGCCTCACAGGGCTCTTCAAACAATGGGCCTCGTGGGAGTCTCTCTGGACTCTTTAAACAATATGCCCCGGCGGAGCCTTCTAGGCTCTAAACAGACAATGCGCCCCGTAACGTGGAGCGTCCTAGCACTCTAAGACAACCAATGTGGGGGACGTTGGAGCCCTCTAGGCTCTGAAAGCAATGTGCCCCACAACGTTGGAGCCTCACGCGGACTCTGGAACAAATACTGCCCCCGGGGTTGGAGTCCCGCTCGGGGGCTCCGAACAGATACTTCTGGCCTCGGCTGGAGCGACCTTCCCTTACTCACCGGGCGGAAGCGGGGGCTGCGCCGACGTCTCCGGTGGCGGCGGGGCACTCCCCGGGACCCTCTTCGTCCCTACAGCCGCAATGCCGAGTCTCCCGGGCCCTTCGAGACCCGCAAGTGGGAACCAATCCCAGCACGGCCGCTGCAATGACGCTGCCGAACGGGAACCAATCCCGGTGCAGCTTTATCGATGACGCGGCAGGAATCCCTGAGGCTGGGGACCAATCCCAGCGCGGCCGCTGCTGACGTCGGTGGGCCCGGCACTTGGATCGAAGTCCCCGGGCCAGTGGCGGTGAATTCCTCGACGCGGGGTAGGCTCCCGTTTATCTGTACATAACGTCCCTGGCGGGGTGGGCACCCGCGGCAGGCACAAGTAGGCGGGGTAGGCTCCCGCAATGGCAACAAGGAGATAAGCGGGGTGGGCACCCGCGATGGCACAAGTATGCGGGGTGGGCTCCCGCAAGTGAAACAAAGTCGATAACGGGGTAGGCTCCCGCTTCCAGCACATGAACGCGGGGTGGGCACCCGCTCCCCAAGGGATATAAACGCGGGTTGGGCACCCGCTATAGGCAAATCACTCCTCAAGGCGGCACAAGTAGGCGGGGTGGGCTCCCGCAATCAAGACAAGGAAATAAGCGGGGTGGGCACCAGCGTTCGAGCACAATACGGGGTAGGCTCCCGTGATTTAATTAAAGGCAACAACAGCGGGGTGGGCTCCCGCTTGGAAAGCAGCAAAAAGCGGGGGAATCCCTACGTCGGGATTCCCTTGCAAAGGATCGCCGTCCAGCGCTGTTCAGCTCACGAAGGCGCTCCTCAGGGCGGTGAACACCAAGTCCAGAAGGTGATCAGGTGGAGAGCTTCCCCACCAACCAGGCAAGGTCCATGGAAAGTCTTGCAGATGCAGAGGGGGCAAAGACTGGGCCCAGGGGCCAGCTCACAGGGCCCTCCAGCAGGGAGGCAGTCCCCAGTGGTGGTCTCTCCTGGCGCCCAGCAGCAGCAGGCCCTCCCTCAAGTGAGGATCAGAAAAGAAAAAGCAGATTCATGGGGTCACAGCCCCTTCTTATACACAACTTTCCTTTGTCTCAAGGTGCAGGGAGGGGGCGAACCAGTTACAACTGGTTCCTGAGCCCTTTGTTTTGCTCAGCCCCTCTCCCTATTCACAGGGCAGGCCAGGGTCATCAGTCGCACCACAGGGTGCGGAGCCAGCATTGTGTGGGGAAAGCCCAGCCCTATTCAGGTCCTAGGTGTACTGCTCCCACCCATCTGGCTGCTGATCTCCCTATTCACCACTGGGTGACTCCTCCTGACTCTGGGGATTCCCTAGTTCGTCACATGACCTCAGCCAGCCAATCGCCAGACAAGGCACTCATTTCACACTGCACACAGAAGTGCCCACTTCTAGAAGCGGCACTTCCACACTAGGTACATGGACGCCGCACACATCATCGCGCAGCATTTCATCACACGAGTCCGTACATACCAAACTCGCACCTGCACTCCCCACGCATCAGGAACTCCCAGGGACACATATATTCCCCCATGCATTCCTATGGGAGGGCAGGCCAACCTCACTACATGCACGCACTTTACCCTGGGACACAGTGGTAAAGTGCGCAGAAGCCAAAAATCACTACAGCAGGTCACAATAAAAAGCAAAAAAAGTCTAGGGGTGAACTTGCCAGAAGGGCCAAGTCCAACAGGGACTTTTTTAAATTTTAAAGCAGTACATGGGTTAGAAATTTACTGGGACTTAATAATGGTTACGTTAGATGGGAAGTTATATCATCAATTTAGAGTATGGACGCTTCATTCAAAATCATTCTCTGCAAAGTGGTTGGGTTTTGACCTTGGAAATTGTCCTTTTTGCACTAATCAAAAGACGTCCATGCCACACATGATGTGTGCATGCCTGGCCTATGGGCAGTTTTGTTTAGCTGGCAGGCATCCATATGCAGGCAAATGGGTACCTCAAGTCACTGCTCTGAGGCTACTAGGAACGGACTCTTCCACACTGTATGCTTGTGCAACAGCAACATTTTTGGGTCTGATGTGGGTGAAAAGATCAGTAAATGATTTTTTAACTGTGATTCACAAGTGCTTGTTTTTTATCAATTGTTACAATTTATGCTACCTTTAAAACCACGTTTTAATTATATGTGCAATTCTTTGGATAATTTAACGTGTAAAATGAGTTCAGGTTGCAACCTGTGACACTTCCTTACAAGCAATGAATTGGGTTTAAAAAGAAATGTAACCACTATGCTTAATGAAAACTTTTATGGCTTTGCCAAAATAAAGTTATATTCGGATTGAATTGACTAATATAATAGGTTAAAACAATTAATTGTGACCAGTTGGTCAAGGACCCGAAACAATACAAGGAAACAATGTGGACAAATAGAATGGAAAATGGCTTTATGGAGTCCTGCCTTAGTGAGCTATGCTGTCAGAGTAGGCAGCAAAACTCTTTCTCTCCACATGATAGTCCCTCCTTTTCCTCAGTGTGCATCACTGCTCCAGCCCTTTCCTTTTTCACTTGCATCGGTCTGCCCTGTCACTCCTGCCCCTTCCTCTTTCATCAAGCGTGTATGGCTGCTCATTGCTCCTTTCCTTACTCTAGCCACCAGTGTGTCAGATGCTCCAGCCTCTCTCTCTGGAACCTCCCACCCCTGATGTCCCATGCTTTTCCCACCCTGTCTTTTTGCCCCTTCATAGACAGTGTTCATAGACAATAGGGCAAGGCCATGGAAATTAGGATGGAACGAAGGGTGGATGGGAGGAATATTGATATCCGATGAGGTGGTTAAGGTAGCTCGGGCACAAGGGTTGACTGATCTTGGTTCCAGTGAAAAAGAAGGAGGGCTGCAATAGAAAAATAAGAATGTTTGATAGATACAAGCATTGCAAAAAAAGAATAATGTTTGATTAGAAAAATTAGGTGACAGAAAAGGATTTTATCGGTATATTTCATGCTTGTCTACAAATCTATGCTATTTATGTGGAAGAAAATAATCTTAGGTTTCCAAAAGATTTTTTGGCGTAGCCTCTTCCACTCCTATACTCCAAAGTTGTGCCAAGAGTAATAACATCAGGTTAGACTTTTTAAATGATTACATTACCCTAGTTAGACCTGCAGAGTTATTGCAGCATACGGTTTCTGGTGTATCATCCTTTTCAAAATGTATATGCATTTCACAGATCACTATTGGTCCACCCAGATAAATGATAGATTTAGGATGAAACGTTTCTGGAGCAAAACTGTGAACTGAATTATCTTAAGGGAGTCGCTCACTGGACTGAAAGGTGTGTTTTTATTAAAGCTCTTAACACTAATTTTAATCTAGGCTCAAATAATGGCAGAAAAAGCCCTAAAGTAACACGAGTTTACTAGGGCAGAACAAATATTAAATTATGCTAGTGTAATTTGCTTAATTTTAGGAATTTCGTGTTATGCTTGTAACACTAAGGGGTCTATTAGGATGGCGGTCGGATGGCTATCGCAACCCAGTAAACCGCCGGTCCCATTAGCATGGCGGTGACGACCGCGGCGGTGAGATTTTCTGCCCGCCACTTTTCTGCCGGTTGTAGTCCGCACGCTTGACTGGCGGGCGAAGCTGGACCACTAAAATGGGGCCGGTGCAGGGTCAGGCTCCGCCGGCATGATTATGATGCCGGCGGTAGCCAGCCTTTCCGCGGCGGTGGAACCGGCATGCAGATAATGTCTCTGAGGGCCCATTGTGGGCCCCTAATGTATTGGGGGGGTGTGGGTGCACAAAGGGGGTACCCATGGTACCCCCTACATGTCTCTGTACCAGGTGGCAGGCACTGTGCAGTGCCTGCCGCACAGTGCAGGGATATGCTGGACATGCTTTTTTGGACATCGCGGCAGTGCTGCTGGCAGCATCAACTGCCGCAATGTTAAATGCCGTGATCGTACCGCCGTGGTCGGATTTCGACTGCGGAGCATACTAACCGGCGGTTATGCCGCAGTCGTAGCGGGCGGTGTTTTCCCCGCTACCATGGCGGTCGGAGTCCGACCGCCATCATAATAGACCCCTTAGTTTGCACAATTACACTATTATGCTACAGAATTACGCCACCGTTCATGTCAAAATTATAGTGTGGGATAGCGGGAACAATGTAAATAACCATAATGCAAGTCGCTGTTGTTTGTATTTTACACGCAATTTTTTTAGTGCAAAATTTATCCTCATGTCTAAAATTGATGCAAGGACGTATTTTGCACTAAAATATAGCCTCAAGGGAGGGGTTTGCATTTTGTGTAATTATGCGTAATTTTCACGAAAGGTTGCATATTTACACAAAAGCAAATTATTCCAATGTAACCCCCCTCTCCAGATTTTACCATGAATAATATACCTATCATTAATGTGTTTCAAACTGCATAGAAAACATAAAAGGCCTGCGCTTACTTGTACAGGAATTTGGCCAAACAAGAATTGAAATGCATCAATACATCCCATTTCATCATGTGCCAAATTTCTAAGTGGAGAACCATTTCCATTTCAAACAGTTTCTATGATCACATACAAAAAGGGCTTTGAAAGTCCTTGCTCCACACTTCACACAGTTCAAGGACCATCCTTCAAATGTCAGTGACTTGCAATATCATGTTCTTCCTGCGGTGGTGAATTACCAAGATCTTGACATTCTGACACCAAGACCTGTGGGCCACTGATACTTATTTGAACAGTTTATCTGTCCCCAAACAGAGCTTTCTGCACTATTACCATATCCATCTTCCACATCCACATCCATATACATATTGAGGTTTAGCTTCATTCCAGAAACAGGTTCTTTGGGTCTGATTATGATGTAGGGCGGATCGCCACCGCCCGCATGGCGGTGGTGATCCGCCCTACATCATACCCCGCCCGCCACCCATTTCCCCCGCCATATTAGTATGGCGGGGGGGACCCAGGCGGACGGAAAGACCGTCAGCCAGTTTTCCGCCGGTTGACCAGCCGACCGGGCGGAAAAGGGTCTGGATATGGTGGCACCGCCATCCATATTAGCATGGGTGCGGCAAGCAGCCTTTCGCCACGGAATGGCTTGCAGATTTTGCTGTTGGGGGCCCGTTGCGGGCCCCCAGGGTATTGGGGTGGGAGGTGCACATGGGGAACACCTATGGTACCCCCGACATTGTCACGGACAAGGTGGCAGGCACCAGGCGGTGCCTGTCACCTTGTGCATGACAATGCACGACGTGCATTCGCAGCATTGTGGCGGGCGGTGCTGTGAGCACCGCCCCCACAATGCTGGAAATAGAGCATGCCTGGCATCCTAATTGCAGGTGCGGGACCGCCGCACCACTGGCGGCCGGTCCCAGCACCGCTAGGGTCCGCCTGCCATCCTAATCGGCCCCTTTGTGTCTCAAGTTCAAAAACATTTGACTAGTAATTGCCAGTATATGGTCCCATACGGCACAAGATTAAAACATTTGGGGAAGCTTGACATTGCTAGTGTCAGTAAATGTAACGTTCGGATCACTGACATAATATCGTCAGTCAAAATATCGAGGTACCAGAATATCGTGTCCAAAATATCGATGGACAACATATCGACTTTCTATCTCCATAAAGGTATGTACCAAAATTTCGAAACCAAAATATCGTTGTTAAAAATATAGTTGTATAATATATCTATTTTTTTTATGTCTTAAAAATAATATAAAATTAATTAAATTATCAATATAATTAAATAAAACATAGTTAGAATTAATTTAGAAATAAATAAATTAATAAATAATAAATGTAATGTAAAAAATATTAAACATGCATAATTAAAAATGTTTATATATATTAAGTTAATATTAATAAATAAATATTTAATTTAAAGATAAAATGTTAAAAACATCATTTGAATTATAATTACATATACATCTATTTAAACCTGTAATATAAATATAAAAATTAATTTTATATATAATAAATCAAATTATATATATATATATATATTTTTAAAAAAATAATATTTCACACTACATTAATTATAACAGTAGGGAAAGCATTGCATAGCGTATGGGATAAAATTACTATTCCCACTCCAGTGAGTGCAACAGTAGGGAAAGTGTTGGATAGCGGGTGGGTAACAATTACTATTCCCACTCCAGAGAGTGGAACAGTAGGGAAAGTGTTGGATAGCGAGTGGGAATAATTTACTATTCCCACACCACCAAGTGTAACAGCAGGGAAAGTGTTGGATAGCGGGAGTGTAAAAATTACTATTCCCACTCCAGTGAGTGCAACAGTAGGGAAAGTGTTGCATAGCGGGAGGGTAAAAATTACTATTCCTACTCCATGAGTGCAACAGTAGGGAAAGTGTTGGATAGCGGGTGGGTAACAATTACTATTCCCACTCCAGAGAGTGGAACAGTAGGGAAAGTGTTGGATAGCGAGTAGGAATAATTTACTATTCCCACACCACCAAGTGTACCAGCAGGGAAAGTGTTGGATAGCGGGAGTGTAAAAATTACTATTCCCACTCCAGTGAGTGCAACAGTAGGGAAAGTGTTGGATAGCGGGTGGGTAATAATTACTATTCCCACTCCAGTGAGTGCAACAGTAGGAAAAGTGTTGGATAGCGGGTGGAAATAATTTACTATTCCCACTCCACCAAGTATAACACTAGGGAAAGTATTGGATAGAGTAGGGGATTAATTTAGTATTCCAGCTCCTGCAATATAATTATCAATTATTTAATTTAAACAAAATAATTTACCTCCCACCATATTCCCCTATAAACGTCAACACCAATATTGTAAAATATTAATCAATTAACATAATTCATATCAATTAATGAACTAATAACAATTGACGATAACATTAATAACCATCAAATGTAAATTAATTCACACAATTAACACTATAAAATAGCTTTAAAAAATATTACATAACAAATATTACATTTTTTAATAAAAATTAAATTACTTCCCACCCTACTCCCCTATCAACCCTCAACCCACTCCTAAAAAAGTACACATTTAAACTATTTAACAAATTAATTATTAATAATTAATATCAAATAATTAACAACACAATTCATATAGTTACCAATAAATTATTAATTATTATTAATCAATTTATAATTAATTAAGAATTAATTAATTAACACAATTAACAATATAAATTATTGAATACAAAAATATTAATTAATTAATTAATTAATTAATTAATGTAAATTAAATGACTTCCCACCCTAGTCCCCTATAAACCCACAACCCGCTACAGAACTAAAATATGCAAAAATAATTTAACATAAAATTCATTACTTTTAACAAATTCAAACATACATTACAAAAATAATATATACTTTTAACACATATATTAACATTTAAAACATTAAAAAAAATCGATATTTTTAACAACGATATTATGACTGACAATATTACTAACTTCGATATTATGACAAACGATATTTCTTACCTGCATATCGATATTCTGTACCACTATATTTTTGACAGTCGATATTCTGTCCTCTCGATATTTAAAACTCGATATTTTGTCATCTCGATATTTAAAACTCGATATTTAGACTGTTTACTGTAACGTTCAAAGGTGCAAATGAATAAAAAATTTACCTGCGTTGTCACAACTGTTGAAAGTTTAAGAATGACACCAGCATATTCTATATTGATACATCTGTGGCTCATTGATCTAATATTCAAGAGCAACACCAGGAATATTCACAAGAGAAAAAATACCAATGAAAATAAAGTGTATATTTTATTCTTGTCAATTTGGGCTTCTGGAATTTCTTGAAGTAAAAGAGGCCCAGACCATAATTAATTCTACTTCCCTGCATGACTACCCCTAACGTAAGTTAAGAAATGTTTGAGGATTCTTCAGTGCAAACACGGATCCTAGAGGGTGAACAACCTTTACAACGCAACTTTTACACCGCACTACCATTACAACGAAACTATTACAACGCGAAATCTGTTACAACGCATGCCATTACAACGCATGCCATTACAACGAAATGCACTAGATGGCGTGCTAACATTAGAAATAGTGTAGTTTTACTATCCAAACACCTTCCCTACTGCAACGTGGACTGGAGTTAGAATAGTAAATTATACATTTCTAATGTCAGCACTCCATCTAGTGTACGTCGTTGTAAAAGCATGCGTTGTTAAGGCTTGCGTTGTAACAGATCTTGCGGTGTAAGAAATGCGTTGTAACGGCATGCGGTGTAAAAGCATGCGTTGTAACGTCATACATCCATCCTAGAGCAAGTTTGATATTTGATATTTGTGGGGTATTTATAGAGCGCAGCGTTCGCTCCGAAGGGAGCATCTTGGCGCTAAAGATCCTATGAGAACCAGTCCAGGAGGATTAGATAGCTGCTTTGGAATAATTGTCTGGGAGAGAGAAAATCCAGGTTTTAAGAAGTTTTCTGAAAGGTTTTTCCTGGGTGAGTTGTCTGAGGGTTTTGGGCAGTTTGAATTTATAAGTTATAATTTTATTTAAAAAACTGAGCAATTACTTAAGAGCAAATACAGGGAAAATATTACTTAACTATTGGTTATTGCTCCCAGAATACACTGCGAGGCTGCAGAGGTCAGGTACACTTTCTTGGTTGGGTCCATCCACAACTAATATGTGCCGGCCACCCAAGGCTTTCAGGATTCCCTGGCTCATATACATAATGTTATATAGCACATAGCCAGGCAGGAGCAAATGCTCCAGACTACAGAAACCTGCATAAACTACTCATTGCCCGCCCTTGAACCTTTAGAGGAGGAAACAAGCCCTAAAATATGCATGAGTAATTAGCAGAAACGTCAATGGCACTTTTAGTTATCTGTGGCTACAATGGTAGCTGAGGCTACAATGTCACTATCATAGAGAGGGCCCTTGCAATCTTATTTTACACCCTTTTACAGTCAGAACTGAAGCATAAATGTTTGTACTCTACAGACATAGGCTGCAGGACAACAGTAAAGGCAAGTGGGAGAGTTCCATGAAAACATTTCTACCAGGCTAGAAAGATTGCAGTACATAAAAAAGAAACATGATACGGTGGAATAACAGATGGAGGATTGGTGTCTGCTTTAGCTTGAAGATCACTTCAGGAGGGCTGTGGGGAGGAAAAGGGAAGGATGTTTTTCCAAAGGGCACAGGAGTGGTTGCCCTGAGCGAAAAATTCCTAAGGGGCGCAAAATTTAAAAATAAAGTGTTGCTCTCCCTAACCCGTGGACCGTTAGCACTATCTGAGCTAAGGCAGTATGGGGTGCCAAAAATATGTGATTAGGAATGGCCATGGCTGATGGGGCAATAGAAGAGGAAGTGGAATGGGTGATGGGAGGTTTAAAGGAATTTGGAGGACTGCTTGAGGTAGTGAGTGTAGAACGGTTGACTGAAGTTGGATCCAGAAAAATAGATGGTGAGCTACAGAAGACAAATGACTACGGTTGATTACAAATAGGTGGTGTAAAACAAGATCATCGATCTGTTTAATACTTTTGTAGGCATCAGGTGTTTCTGGGGTAAAGGTGAATTATAAGTTTTCAAAAGATTCTTCGGCATTGCCTTTTCCACTTTTTAACTTCCTTTAGAGGGAAGCATTTTGTGAAACTAGTAACCTGTTTCTGAACAATCATTTAACGGGTAATTCAGGGAAATATATTGCTTGACTATAGATTATTGCTCTCAGAAAATAATGCAAAGCATGGCAACCAGGTACACAAAGTGGATGGGGCCCATCCCAAAATTGAGAGCAAGTCCATCAAGGCTTTGTGTTCTACAGGGCTTGCATGATGCCCTCACACATGTGCCCAATGCTCCCTAGAAAATGCTAGGGAAGGAGTAAGTAACCCAGACTACAGAACCTTGAATAAGTCACTTACTTATTCGTTTTGCATAGCGCTTATCAACAAGCATGAAACACCCAAGCTGCATTCCTTTGAATCTGTAGGGGAGGGAACAAGTCCTTAAACAGTATACAGCTAATTAGGAGAGGCTATGATGCCACTTTAGCACAGAGAGTGTTCTCAATATACTTCCATATGCTCTTCTGCAGGCAAAGCTGAGTTGTAAACTTTGCAATGTACAATTTGTACATGTAAATATATGATTTAGAATCTCGGTTTTCATAATTAAGCCATTAATTCATGAATATACCTATCGATGCAAAGGAGTGAAAGTTTGAGCGACACATAAAAATGAATCATGCACTTATAAACACTCAGTCATACCTTTCCTACTATAAAACTCAAACTAAAGAATGCAATTGATGCCCTTCATATTTGGAATCAGGAAGTCAACCAGTGATGACATTCCAAAAGCACTTATTTGTGACACTTAGAAGACGATTCCGATTCCGGCCGCAAAATCAACCGACCGACACGGACCCGGAACGGAGACCGACCGACACGGACCAGCGCCGTACGACCCGTGCAGTATGATGCAAAGTGTGTGAATTACAACCGACACGTACGGAATACAAGCCGTACGACCGAGCCGAAGGGAAAACAGTGATTCGCCTGGAAAACGGACGCGATTTACACCGACTGACACGTACCCAGAATGAACCCGACCGACACGTACCCGCGATGTCCGATCCGTGCAGTATGATGCAATGCGTGTAAACCCAGACCGACTCGCACGGAGCCCAAGCCGCATGACCAACACGCCCAGAAAACAGGGACCCCAAGAAATAGAGATCTCGGCGACTGACGCGTATGAAACACAGAAGAAAGTCAGCATGAACGAGCTGGAGAAGCCCGCACGAACCAACATCAGCGTCCGTCTCGGTCAGAAGAACGTCTCCTTCATGCCTAGAAAAACCAAAGGAAAAAATACAAAAAAAGGACCAAACAAGCAATGACAAAGCCAATAAATATCCCAAAACAAACTTGGAACAAAAACACACCCACAAATCCACCTATATAAAGGACATCAATCACTACCATGATCCTTTGCAAATAGGAGACAACAGCCAGCAGACAACACCATCACACAGCAACCACAGACACACTCACAACTCACCCATCACACAACTTACACACCATTAGCACCTCACCAAAAGCACACACACATACAGCTAGCAAAACCAACACTAACCCACCCTCACTTGCACCCTACACACCCATCACTCACCACCACCACCCATCACCATGCCCCCAAAGAAGAATCCAAAGTTCACAGATGATGAGTTAGAACTGCTGGTAGACGAGATCATCAGAGTAGATCAACATTTGTTTGGTACATTGGTCCAAAGTACCCCCATGTCACAGAAAACAAAGATGTGGGCGAGGATTGTGGACAAGGTGAACGCACAAGCACCAACGTTGCGCACAAAGGACGATATCCAGAACAAGTGGTATGCCGTGCGCAGGAGGGTCAAGAAACTCATTGAGAAAGATCACAAATCATTGAATCAGCACACCGGCGGTGGCCCTCCTGCCAAACCAGTCTACTTCAGGACCTGGGACGAGAAGGTGCGGGACATCCTACCACCAGAGAGCGTCCATGGTCTAGCAGACATACCAGAGCCTGGTGAGTACACAAACAACATATTCAATATTGTGTGGCAAGGGAACAGTGAAACCATGCACAGTTAGCAAAGCCACAGTAACCAATAGATAATCATCCCAAGATGTGTATGCTAGTCAGACAAACACAATACCTGCCATCTCATAGTGACTTGGAACTGTGCCATGACATGTACCAACCTACCAACAAATAGAGCAAGGCAGTGGCACAAAGCCAAATAAACACTGTCAGACAGTTTGCCACCACAAACACACTACCTCACAGTGCAGCTGACTGGCAGGAAGGAATAGTGGGTATGCAGGTGAAGTGAGTGTATCCAACAGCATGATTGGGCTTGTAGTCACAGATAATGCTCCCCCTCCAAATTGGCCCATCAAGACCTCTCTGAACCATGCCCACATCACAGGGAGTGGGAAATGACTGACAAGATGGCTGACTATGGGTCCTGCTGTGGGGAGCATAAGGCCCTGGTAGGGCTTGTGCGCCAGTCAGAAGCAGGACACCACTGACTGACATCATGAAAGACAACTTGCACGCCCTCCAATGGAAGCACATTTCATGGTGGGATGTCTGGCCGGGTAAGAAGGAGGACTGACAGCTCTGAACATACTTACCAGCATGTGGAGACACACACAACCCTCAACTCAAACTGCACACAACTCACCGGGTAGAATGCATTGACTCACACCGTAGTGAAATATCACCCAAAGATACACCGTACTGGGTGCTGCTGTGTGATGCACAGGGGCTCTCTTTTGACTTGTATCCAAACAAACACAAGGACTACACAGTCAGCCATATTGCCATTGCTGTCACACCCCCTCACAGGGAAGTAGAGTGAAGAGGGAGGGAGTATGGGCATGCTGGGAAGGGGGGTGTAGCCAAGAGCATGATGGGAGTTGCAGAAAATCCTCACCCACCCACATGGCCCATCAAGCTCAAACTGAACCATGCTCGCTTCACAGGGAGTGTGAATGGACTGACAAGATGTCTGACACTGGGCTCTGTTGTGGGGAGCACAAGGCCCTGCTGGGAACTGAGCACCAGCAAACACCAGGACTTCACAGTCAGCCATCTTGCCATTGCTGTCACACCGCCTCACAGGGAAGTAGAGTGAAGAGGAAGGAAGTATGGGCATGCTGGGAAGGGGGGTGTAGCCAAGAGCATGATGGGAGTTGCAGTCACAGACAATCCCCACCCACCCACATGGCCCATCAAGCTCACACTGAACCATGCTCGCCTCACAGGGAGTGGGAATGGACTGACAAGATGTCTGACACTGGGCTCTGTTGTGGGGGGCACAAGGCCCTGCTGGGAACTGGCCACCACCAAACACCAGGACTTCACAGTCAGCCATCTTGCCATTGCTGTCACAACCCCTCACAGGGAAGCAGAGTCAAGAGGAAGGAAGTATGGGCATGCTGGGAAGGGGGGTGTAGCCAAGAGCATGATGGGAGTTGCAGTCACAGACAATCCCCACACACCCACATGGCCCATCAAGCTCACACTGAACCATGCTCGCCTCACAGGGAGTGGGAATGGACTGACAAGATGTCTGACACTGGGCCTGAGAAATGATGTGGCTGAGAATCACACATATGCACTAGCCAAACAAAACCCGGTCGCACACACAGCCATTGCAACCATATGTTCAAACTCATTGTCTGGGGATGCAGTTTCCAGGGGTGCCCCCTGTCCGGTCTGGAAGTGTTGAGAGCCATATATGGTACATTGCACAAAACACACAGGAACTCACATATACATCATTGACAGGGGACATCTGACAGTGAATGGAATGGACACACCAACATAGCCGACACCATAGCATGGTCTCATTCACACTCGGTGCTGTTGTGAGCTGTATTCCACTCCTACATCGTGGTGAAACATATGCATCCTTCACACAACACAGCACTCACTGACATGAACACTGTAGACACAAGCTCTAACCTGGACTGTATTGGAGGAGACATGCTACTCACAGCAGCCAAACTGCAACACACACACCACCGGCCCTCACTGTCATGAGCATTGAAAAGCCAGAGTGCTACCTTGCCCAATCCATGTCACCATGGAGAACATTGGCAAGTCAAATCACATATGCATGTACAAAACTAAGCACCAGACTCATAAACGATGGTGACATCATCACTTGTATGAAATGATTTGGGAACCAGGAACACTGTTAAAACACTTCCTCCAAAGAGATCACAGGCATACCGGACTGTGACCATGTCGTACCAATACACCAATGTGGCACACAAAGACTAGCAAAATCTGCTACCACACATGCCGCAAGAGTACAACATATCCTCAGTGGAATAGCACGTACGTCCTCGTTAAAGCTCACATGTGTACAGGGATGACACACCTGAGTCAGCAACGTGATGGCCCTTGAGTAGTAATGGTCATGTACAGACAAATCTATACATGAGCTGGGCATGCACACACTTCGACGTGCACATTGAAATGTTTCCTTTTGCCTGGGCAATGTGCAACAACAATATCAATCTCTGTCCGTGACAACCCTGGACAAAGCAGTGTACAGGCAGGCATCCCGACGTACAGTAGAAAATGTCATGTTTGTGAACCATTGATGCCTGTAGAAACCTAACTTACATTGTGTGTCTCTTCCAAACACAGGTGGTGCTGGGGACACAGCACCAAATGAAGAGGAGTCCCGGTCCCAGACTCTGGTGGACCCTCAGCTCTCTGGTTTGAATCTGTCTCTGTCCTCTTCGGATGACGACGAACAACCTGGCACCTCCGGTGTGAGTCATCATGCAGCACCAGCATCTGCACCCCCTGCACCCACGCCTCCAGCATCTAGAAACAGACAGGACACCCCCACCAACACGGACAGACCAAGGCCACAGAACACCGACAGCACAGAGACACAGAACCCCCAGGAGGCTACAGACAACACCACCAGCAACACCACACAAGGGGTCCCAGTGTCACCTGTGCGTGCTGGTCCTGCCCGTGTGGATAGAGGTGCTGGGAGGGGTGGGAGGCAGAGGGCGCGCCTTGCAGAGGGGTTCGGACTGCATGATGACCCCCAACTGGCACGCATCATAGATGCGTACCAGGATAGCACGGGAGGATTTGGCCAGGTAGTGGGGATCCTCAAGGACATTCAACAGGAGCAGGCTGCCCACCATGCCCGCATGGAGGCAAAGTGGGATGCACTTACTGCGGTGCATCGGGACATACTCCAATGCCTCCGCCAGATCAGCACAAACATGTCCGCACCTCCCTGTGTGGCCACAACATCTGTTGCCACACCATCTGCTAGTGCCACAAGGAGGGAGGAGGACTCTGGCGGAGAGGCCTGCACATGAGGATCCCCCCCCCAAGAAGAAGAGGGGTCGTCCGAAGAAGGACATGTGAGATGCAGATGTCCCTGCACATCCCCCAGGGCCTATAAACCTGTTCTGGACAATGTTCTTTGTGCGCAACCTGTTCACCTTGTCGTACCTGACACAACTCGCCTACATGACATGGAGGGTTCATGTTGGTCCAATGTAGCAGATGACTGTGGACTTTACTCTGGACATTTCAGCTACTAACACTTCCAACTCTACTGTGAACTTTGGATTCAAAACCCAATATACAACACCCACCATCCTGTGCACTATCCTCACAAGTTTGTAAATAAACTCACCAATACACCATACTTGCCTCTGTTGTGATTCCAACTTGTCATGTGTCATGGAGGTGTTGATCTGCTAAACAACACAGTGCATGCCAAAAACTACAACAATGTGACCACAGTTATGTGAGTCATGGCGATGTGACACATGTGAGGGAAACACACCACTATGGCACCACAACACATACTCACCATGTCCATGTAACTCATCACACACAATGATGTTGCCCTGAAATACATTGGTATGCACAGACACAACACCTATCCACAGTCAGTAGTAACAAGTCCACAGGTGAGGTAAGCAAATGTCACTCAGTTTCATTACACATCAGCAACATGTTTATTACACAATAGTTGCAAGGTAATTGTACGTTACAGTGGACACACGGTCACAAAGTGTCGGAGAATTGAAGTCCAGGGGTGTGTGGCACATCACTTGATGGGAATTGACAACTCCCACACTGGTGTTGGATTCAGGGTGTTGGGGGTCAGTGTTGACCAAACAACAGGCAAAGAACCCTGGGAAGGACAGACACAAGACACAGTCAAAAGCACAGCAGAACATGAGAGAAATGCAATACACATGCACAAAACATGTCACAAGAAACCTACACAGAAACAAGTTAGCAGTTCTACACCATTGTGGAGTACAGACCACCTGAATGGACACATCACTGAAGAAGTTGTTGATGAGCTGTGTGCGGACGTCACCCTCATCATCATCATCACTGGCATCGTGTCCCAGGCCTGGATCCTCCACAGGTGGCGGAGGGCGGTCATCGTCTTCCTGTATGAGAGGCAACTTCTTCCGCACTGCCATGTTGTGTAGCATGCAGCATACAAGGATAATTTTGCACACCTTTGCAGGCTCATATGGGAGGACCCCTCCGGTCTTGTCCAGGCAGTGGAAGCGGCTTTTTAGGAGACCAAATGTCCGCTCAATAACCCTCCGGCTCCGACCATGTGCCTCATTGTAGCGCATCTCGGCTGGTGTCACAGGGTTCCTGAGGGGTGTCAGCAACCACGGCATGTTGGGGTATCCGGAGTCACCTAAACACAAACAATTGAACAATTAGCAGAGTTTTGAAGGAGGGCGGAATACAACATTGCCAAACACACACAATGGTAAACAGTCAGTACACACCGACAAGCCAGGCACGCTGGTCTGGCATCTGTGACATCAATGTTGCAATGCGACTACTCCTCATGATGTAGGCATTATGCACAGAACCGGGGAAATGTGCACACACATGTGTGATACACATGTCTGCAAGGCATACCACCAGAGCATTGATGGAGTGGAAATGTTTCCTGTTACGGTATGCCTGCTCATGTGCCTGTGGTGGTATCAGGGCCACATGTGTACCATCAATAGATCCGATGACGTTCGGCATCCTCCCCAGTGTATAAAAGTCATTCTTGATTTCAGTGAGTTGACCTGGGCTAGGAAACTTGATGTACAGGTCAAGGAAATGCAACATCTCCTCCAAGACATTGCGTAGTTTGCGACATACCACCAGCAGTAGCCACAGTGTACTGGAAGGTACCAGTAGCAAAGAAGTGCAGGGCTGCCATCACCTTCACCT
The DNA here is from genome assembly GCF_964204655.1 of Triturus cristatus. NCBI lineage: Eukaryota > Metazoa > Chordata > Amphibia > Caudata > Salamandridae > Triturus > Triturus cristatus. The sequence continues at coordinate 1,106,399,532 of NC_140583.1, forward strand.
CTGGGGTCAGTGCTGTAGGGTATTTCCGGCCAGGTAGCAGATGTGGCGCCAACTGCTCCGCCAACTCCTCAATCAGTGGCCTGGTGAAGCGGTACCGTCGGATGCAGTCGCGTTCCTGCATGGTTTCAAGGTCTGGAAATGGTCTATGGACAGCTGGTGCCCTGCAGAACAGAGATGCACAAAGGAAGATTGGCGGTTCATCCACCCATGTGGCTATGACCAAGCAAAATATCACATGATACATCATGACAATACACAATGTACTGAGGTGTGTGCTATTGGACATGGACACATATGTCACCTACATGGCCATCACCTCACATCTCAAGTCCACATGTCCACATAATTCCCATGTAGTGCAATGGCCAATCATTTGGCTGTGTCACCCTACCTATGTACTGCTGTGAAGTTACAAACACACACCACAGTGACAAGTGAGGCCTGATGTCTCCCAGGCATCACAGATCTTTGACATGCAGATACCCAGGGTCCCTGTATTGCCACATGGACACTGGCATGACATGGCGTATCATGTACATGCAACAAGGCAACCGTGAGTCCCACAGGTAGTGGCCACTGTTGTCTCTGCAGGCCCTACATGTACGTTTCTTAGACACACACACATCAATGTTGATGCACAAACCACATGGATGTGGCGACTGTCTCCCATTGGGCACATTTGCTCAGCCACATCGAGACACAACATGCACACAGACTGTGGGTGTACATCAGATTTGTAGCTACAGGTCTCACTGTGACGTACATGCCATCACCCCCACAACTCAGGGTGTATGTGACATGTCCTAAACACAGCCTTACATGCCATGGGACACTGTGTGGCCAATGCTGCAGTGTGGTAGGTGTGCACCTGAGTCCCTTGCAAGTAATTGTGTGCTGAAGCCGTCAAATAGTCACACTAACGAGGCCCGACGCGGGTGACAATGCGTACGCATTGCACAGTTCATGACCGAGCCGTGCGTACGCTTTGGCATTGACTGCAATGAGGTCCGACGCGGGTGACAATGCATACGCATTGCACAGTTCATGACCGAGCCGTGCGTACGCTTTGCCATTGACTGCAATGAGGCCCGACGTGGGTGACAATGCGTACGCATTGCACAGTTCATGATCGAGCCGTGCGTCTGCTTTGCCATTGACTGCAATGAGGCCCGACGCGGGTGACTATCATGCATACGCGTCGGGCAGGCATGGTCCGAGACCGGCGTACGCTTTGGCCATTGAATCGTATCGAGGCGGGTGCATGTGTTTTTTCAAACAACGCGTTCTACAGTCAGTTGACCGTGCCGGGTGCACCCATTGGCTCTGGACTGTCATGGAGACGGATGCAGATTCAAAACTTGTACGAGTCGTGCGCTGGAAATTCAGTTGGATGCTTACAACAATGTTGCAATTACTAGGGTTTCATGAAGTGAAGAGTTGAACGATGCGCAAGACGTGTACGAGTCGTAAATTTCCATGGATTTGCCAGATTCATAGAATGCAACCGTGTTGGACCTATCACTTGGGACACATGGCGCAGAGTCTGCCTCTGCAGCACAGATATAAGGCTGGCTGGCCCCCAGGGAGCTCACTTGCCTGCACTACATGCTACTGGACCACATCCCTGCTACCACTGCTGCTGTCTCTGCATCCTCTGGCTACTGCTATTGCACGTACTCTGGAGAGGGCCCCAGCCTTCACCGAGGAGGAGAACCAGCCCTGCTGGACGGGCTCCTTCCACAGTACAGCAAGCTGTATGGGAAACCAGGGGAGCACGTGAGTGTGCAGTCCACTGCCTTCCTAATTGTGCATTGTGTCTGACTAGCAGTACTAGGAGTGTGTACACCAGTGGCAAGCATACTCACTGAGTACTTTCATCCCCCAAAGTGTGTAGGTACAAGTAATGAACAGGTGTTCTGCAGCTAAAGTGCATTTGTGCAAGCTTAAACTTCCCAGGCATTGTTAACATGTCAGACATGCAGGGCATTTGTCCTTTTCTATGGGAGCACTACCTGTGTAACTCATTTTCCTTTGTGAAGATGACATGTATATACAACTGTGTGCAGCACAAATATGGGGCATGTGTGTTAATGGACTTTTAACTTTGTCATCCTCACAGGTTGATGCTCACCAGAAGCAGGAGATATGGCTGACCATCGCCCGGGCAGTTCGATCGGTGGGGGTCTACAAGCGCCGGATCCGCAACTCCCAGAAGAGGTGGCAGGACCTTTGTGGCTGGACCCAGGAGGATCGCAAGGGTCCAGCTGAAGCTGTCGCCTCCTCGCAGGAGGGACGGACACTGGACCCTGACCCCCCACATGCTCCAGATACTGGCGGTGGTCTTCCCGGACCTGGATGGGCAGCTGAAGGCCAGACAGCAGCAAGGAGGGGGTAAGTCCATGCCTAATCTGTGTACTATGACTAACATGCTAATTGCAGTCTTTTGGCCTGGTCACACTTCCACATTACGTAGGTCTTGTAGTCCAATACTCATGTCCCTCAAGTTGTGTGATGCACCCTCCTCATCTGATCCACAGGTGTGGACCCTACGGTCTGTTGCTTGTGTCCCTAAGGCACTGTGTCCCTGCATTCAGCTATGCTTCAGCTTCCGGACAGCATCTGTTACTGTGACTCTGTTGTGTGTTTCATGGGTGGGTCAATTGTTCACACAATGCCTGAGATCTGACATGTGATCTGTGTGTGCCCTTGATATGTGTTACAATTGCTGGTCTGACTCGCAACATGTGGCAGGGGTATTTCAAACAAACACATGCAGCAGGGGACTCCAATTTGTGTGCCTCAGGAGTATGTGAAACACTTGCTTAGCTACCTGACTACTGTCCAGGGATAAACACTGTTTCACGTAGACCTGGGCAGTCATGCCTACTCAAGGGCATTTAGAAACACTTTGTAATCCCACTCCTGTGTATCAACTTACAGGTTGTGCTTAGTGACATGTGCCTTCAGGTGTCAGCCTCTGTGTCATTGTGGTGTGGCTTCCTTTTCCGTACAACTGGGGTGTTCATGAGTTTGAGGGTCAGCAGGACATCTGAGATGTGACTATGAGAGACAAGACCTGTGTGACATATAGGTGTGTGATCACTTGACAGTGCACAATGGTGTATGCAACTGTGCACTTCAGGCAGCTGTGTTACATGCACAGCAGACTGTGATGTGCTAATGTACAGGGAGTTGTGTTCACAGAGACTCATATGTCTGAGTTGTATGATGTGGGGTCTTCTGGGTCCGGGATATGTTGTTTGCAGGGGATGGGCAAGTAAACTTGTCAGCTGCAGAGTTTGCTTTACCCCTGAGCTATGATTGTGACACAGTGCATACTGTTGTTGTCTGGATGCCCTGCCCCTGTGACAGGAGACAGTGTTGACTGACTTTCCAGGCATGCCAGTGCCATGGCATTTAACTTGCTATGAGTGTCCTGCATTGTGTTCAAGTGTGCTCCATGCACCCCATTGTGGCAGGACATGAGAACATCATAGTGTGTGTTGCTGGCATGCATCACAAGCATGTGAAATGAGACTCTGCCCATCCCTTCATCCTGACACCTGTAGTGTCAGGATGAAGTCAGTGGCAAGAGATGTGATGTGTGTATAGTGACATACTCCTACATGTTCACTTGAATGTCCAACAAATGTGTGGGTGGTGCATGTCGGCACATTGGGGTATTAGCATCCAACATGCAACAGCCATATGGGTGCAAGTCCAGGAGGGATATGAGTGCCATGGTTGATGGTGAGACTGACAATTGGCTTTTTCTAAACAGTGTGAGCACTTTGAGCAGTGTTCACCTGATGATGCCAGGGCTTGCCCTGTGATGTGATGTACTCACTGTGGTGTGTGCAGTCAGTGCAGGTGACTGATGTTGTTCTCTTTTTTCCTAATTCTATCCAGATACATCCACGGCCACAGGAGGGGACAGCTCCACGGACCAGGAGGAGCCACAGAGCCTGACTGGGACAGAAGGCGAGGAGTCGGAGGGACCCAGTAGCACGGAGGGCGAGTGGAGCCACACCGAGGAGTCCTCAGCACCATCCGCCCCAGCTGAGGGCCACAGCAGCTCGGAGGATGACTCCCTTGTGGAGGCGGGTGTCAGCAGCCACCAAACCCCATCTAGTGAGGCTGTCCCCGCCACCGCTCCCACCACCACCATCGCCACCCTCCCAACGGCTCCCATCCCAGAGGTCCGTGGAGGCTCCTGTGTTCGGGAGCATGTCTCCTTTGTGCCAGGCACAGCACCCCCTGTCCTTGTGTCCCCTGCTGCCCTGAGTGAGGAGTCTGTGGACTTGCTTAGACAGATCCATGTAGGGCAGACATCAATGCTGAGTGTCCTCCATGCACACACCAGTCTGTTGACACAACTGGTGTCGTTCATGGAGGGCATTTCATTGGGCATGTCTGCCCTACAAAGGACCAATCAATCTGTGGCCTCCTCCCTGACGGCAGCAGTGTCCCTCCTCCAACAGTCCCACACCCCTCCTACCCCTGCACCACCCACGATTCCTAGCACCCTACCTGTCCCAAGCACACACACACCTGCACATTCTCACAAACCCACAGACACGGGCAGCACACACTCATAGGGCTTATGTTGCCCAGCACCCTTGCCACCCCCACCCATAGGGCCTATGTTGCCCATCACTACTGCCACCCCCACTCATAAGGCTTATGTTGCCCAGCACTCCTGCCACCCCCACCCATAGGGCTTATGTTGCCCATAACTCCTGCCACCCCCACCCATAGGGGACCTGTTACCCATCACTACTGCCACCTCCACCCATAGGGGACCTGTTGCCCAGCACCCCTGCCACCCCACTCATAGGGCCTATGTTGCCCAGCACTCCTGCCACCCCCACCCATAGGGGACCTGTTGCCCATCACTACTGCCACCCCCAACCATAGGGCTTATGTTGCCCATCACTCCTGCCACCCCTACCCATAGGGCCTATGCTGCCCATCACTACTGTGACCCTCACTCATAGGGCTTATGTTGCCCATCACTACTGCCACCCCCACCCATAGGGGACCTGTTGCCCATCACTACTGCCACCCCCAACCATAGGGCTTATGTTGCCCATCACTCCTGCCACCCCCACCCATAGGGCCTATGCTGCCCATCACAACTGCCACCCCCACTCATAGGGCTTATGTTGCCCAGCACTCCTGCCACCCCCACCCATAGGGGACCTGTTGCCCATCACTACTGCCACCCCCAACTATAGGGCTTATGTTGCCCATCACTCCTGCCACCCATAGGGCCTATGCTGCCCATCACTACTGCCACCCTCACTCATAGGGCTTATGTTGCCCATCACTACTGCCACCCCCACCCATAGGGGACCTGTTGCCCATCACTACTGCCACCCCCACCCATAGGGCTTATGTTGCCCAGCACTCCTGCCACCCCCACCCATAGGGGACCTGTTGCCCATCACTACTGCTACCCCCACCCGTAGGGGACCTGTTGCCCAGCACCCCTGCCACCCCCACCCATAGGGCCTATGTTGCCCATCACTACTGCCACCCCCACTCATAGGGCCATGTTACCCATCACTACTGCCACCCCCAACCATAGGGCTTATGTTGCCCAGCACTCCTGCAACCCCCACCCATAGGGGACCTGTTGCCCATCACTACTGCCACCCCAACCATAGGGCTTATGTTGCCCAGCAGTCCTGCCACCCCCACCCATAGGGGACCTGTTGCCCATCACTACTGCCACCCCCACCCATAGGGCTTATGTTGCCCATCACTACTGCCACCCCCACCAATAGGAAACTGTTGCCCATCACTACTGCCACTCCCACCCATAGGCCTCATGCTGCCCATCACTAATGCCACCCCCACTCATAGGATGGGTGATGCGCCACACATCCATCATACACCAACATTAGGTATGTCAGCAAAATACATCCCCTCCACAATATGACAACAGTGTGTAGTCTGTGACAAATGCCCACAACAGTGATTATGACTTTGAACATACAATGTAACTACCATCACATGTGTGACCAAAAAATGAGTGAGGCCTACACAAGGCAAGCATCACTAGCACTGTGTCAATGTAAGAATAACACCCCCTCACTGTGTAGAACAAAAGTTAAGTGTGTGCTTCCAAACTGCAGCAAATTTTGAACATTGTGGTGATGGGGTCCAAAACCCCCCTCATCACAGTGACCAAAAGGTAAGTGTCATCATGGTCAAAGCTGCAAATGCCAAACAGCATGTATGATTTCTGCTCCTAACACATGAAACACTTTTGGGGCAAAGTAGTGGTTGTGTCCCATACCCACAGAGATGTGGTGAGGCTAACAGTGCTTTGAAAACCTAACATACGCTCGGCCATGTGCACACAAGCACCACCCATGGGGGCTGACAATGCATACAGTGTACAATGACACAAAAGCAGAAGTGACCATAACAAAGCATATACACAGCTCGAAAATAGACACACAAATCAAAACAACCTGTGTAGACTGTAGGTGTCAGGTCACAAACTCCCATTCCATGCCAGTAATGGGACCTAACAACCAGGATGAATGTGCACAATGATGTGATATGACTCACAGGGACAGCAGGGTAAATCACAAAAACAACATCCAGACAATGGCCCACAACAGCAATACCAATGCACTGGTGCAGATGCACAAACACAAACAGGCAACCTCACACTGCACATCTGACACAACATGTGTGCATGTGTGTCTCAGTATCCACAGGCAACTACACAGCACATGAGGGGGGCTGAACCACAGTGAGACAGATGTGGACACAGTGCCATACAAAAGTAAACCATCAATGGTTCCCCCTTAGTGGGCAATCAGGCTTTGTGAGATGAGTGGGAGCACAACAGATACATGTGACACAAGCTTAAGCCGACAGCCAGGAATACCCTGTTACATTACGACAGTTTTCACCCTGTTACACAGAAAAACAGCATCCCTTTCGGTGAATTTTTGCGTCTTAGACGCAATTGCACCAGTATTATGGGCTTTGACACCAAGTCTACAGCCATGAAAACCAAATTTCAGAATAGAGGTTACCCTAAGAAGATCATCAGAGATTCATATAAGCGAGCCCGGTTCTTCGACCGGCAGCACTTGTTGACTCCAAGACAGGATACAAAAGATCCTTCTTTAGTGTTTATTGCCCGTCACTCTATGCTGACTGACAGGATTCGACACGCAGTTTATTCTAGCTGGCAAATACTCAATGTGGACACATTGACTACAGATGTTTTGCCTAAACCCATGTTTGCGTTCAGGCGTAACAAAAACTTAAAAGACTACATAGTCAATTCTCGTATGAACAACATTGTCCCATCGTACCAGACCAGTCTATCAGGAAATCAACCAGTGGTTGGCACATATAAATGTACTAGTTGTAAATCATGTTTATCAGCAATAGAAGGTCCAACATTCCAGTTCAACAATCAGATTCTGACCTCTACTAGCTTGAGCAATTGCAAGACATCTAATGTCATTTATCTGATACTATGTCCATGTAGCCTTGAATATGTAGGCGAAACAAGCAGAGCCCTAAATGTCAGATTAACTGAACATAGGTCCGCTATACGGACCAAAAAGGCTACGGCCCCTATGGTTACACATTATCTGGAACAGAATCACCAACCAGATGACATGCAGTGGTATGTCATCGAAAAAATCATACAGAAAGTAGGAACTAATATGGATAGTATCAGAAAATTCAGAAGTGTACTGGATCTTCACTCTGGGGTACAGCTATTAGGGGATTGAATTTGTCAATTCCATGGGATCAAGCGATCAAGTAAAGTCATTTGATACAGATAATCCCCTCTGATTTTTCATTGCTGAGTTATCTTTGATCCGTCATTTGGTTGGGATCAATAAATGTATTTTTTGCCATCTTTATTGTGCTATATGTGTCGAGCCGTGGTTTGTCGTTGGTACCACGTGCTCTACTGTTTGGGATGGACATTACTGTGGACAAGGCCCTTATGATACATACCAACCATATATTTACGAAACACTTAAATCACTTATTATTTTTCTAAATAAACCACCGGTTGGGGGTTCTGTCACGATAGAATTTCGTTCTTTCTGTAGGGTTGCATCTTTACGTCATAGTATAACCAATTAGTGACTTGTCTCAGTAATTTTTATGTGTGCTTTATACACAATACTCCACTCTAAGATGGCCGCGATATTTGTGATTGAAATCGTAGCTAGGCATAGACGCGGCATATCATAACAAATGAGTGCTATTTCCCAGTAACTTTTAAGTGTACCTCAAAAACATTATTCCATTCTAATATGGTCGCGAGATTAGTGCTATAAAATCGTAGCTAGGCATAGACGCGGCATATCATAACAAATGAGTGCTATTTCCGAGTAACTTTTACGTGTACCTCAAAAACATAATTCCATTCCAATATGGCCGCGAGATTAGTGCTTTAAAATCGTAGCTAGACACATACGCGCCCACATAACACGTCATTATAAGGGTCGACTGGATTGCCCCAATCATATAAAAGACATCGCATGACGTGCGTTCACTTCCGTATAGCGACATAGTGGAAGCAGTTACGTGTATCCTTGCCGTAATTCCGGTATGTATCAGTGGTTTTGTTCACTGTGATTTGGCTAGTTAGTTGCTGCAGGCGTCCTTCTCATGCATGGCTATGACCTGGTATATGGGGTTGTAGTTGACGGTTGCAATGACGCCAACACTTGGGCTCAGATTAGATTTACAGTTGGTTTTCCACAAGTTCAGTTCGCTAACAATCCATAATCATCACTTGAGATAATTTATATTAGGTACAGAGGTAGTTTCACGTCTTTACTAGTAAATTTATGAACATTATGCGGTCATTGTATACCCTTTAGCGGGAAGCCTAAAACAGAATAATGGGCCAAACTCAGTTCGCTAACAATCTATAATTATCACTTGAGATAATTTATATTAGGTACAGATGAAGTTTTAGCGGAAAGTCTAAAACAGAATAACGGGCCAATCTGTGTCAGCTGCTAGGGACTCAGGTCCTTGAGTTCGTCACCTTTTCACATTATGGATAATTGAGGCTCTATTATTTTTCACTTTATCTTAAAACTTGAATTTTATGTTTTGATTGCAGAAGCATTCGTGATTGCCCTTTGAACCCCAGGATATCGACTGAGGTTTTAAACATATAACCATTGATCTTCAATACGTGATATGACTCCATAAGCATTAATTATTTTTGGGATGTGAAATTTGGAGTATTTCATCAAAATATAACAGAGAACTTACAGACTATCAATTCTTATTGTCCAACATACCGGGTAAGTATAATTAGTTAGGTATTGTTTATAAAACGGATTCTGAATCAAAATACCCCATTGATCATTCTCTGCTCTAGAAACACTAGGGTAACATCGTTAATGAGGACACTAATTTCCTCATCTTTTTCAGGATTTATATGTACTGGATAAGAGTCACGTGCTATCTCACTCAGACTTACAACGGCCCTCGAGCTTTGTCGCAATCTACTTTAATCTGGTAAGAGCTTGTGACGCCCCTTTTTTACTTTTGATTCATGGGATCCTAGTGATCCTATACTATGTAGTATAGTTTAATCAGAATCATATATTCCTCCATTTCTCTTTGAAGATTATTTATGACCGCTTGCTGGCTTCATGATCAAGGAATTTTCTGCTTCTTGAACGAATAATTTATCACCCTATAGGTAGGAGTCATACCATATCTCCCCTATATTGTTTTACCATTCTTTAGTTCTTTTCTTAATTTTTCCTTTTTCATAATGGATATCTGTGGTTGTGTTTTGTATTATTTATCAGTTACTCACCTGGATGTTCGAATTTCACGACATTGCTTGGGTGTGGGTTCAGGGACGTGTACAGTGGTTGTTACTGTTTTTAACATTTATAATTCCCTAGTTGGAATTGAGTCATTTGACTCATTTATTCATTGTCAACGAAACTCGGTAACTTCAGAGTGAAATTACGTATATCAACAGATTTTTAGTAAATTGTGTTTCTCTTTATTGTTCTATATAAATAATATTGTTTTTTGCTTTTTACAGTAATCACTGACAAGAATATTCTGAAGAAGGCTTTGCCGAAACGCGTCATTTCACATTTCTTTGAACTTGTTCAGTGTTTTATAATCTTACAATTTCGTGTATTTACTTAGTGTTTTCATGCTATTGAATAGATTATTTATCAATTGAATTATTTCATTTATTTTTGTGACATGTTTAATGGTTGATCAATGATTATCTTATGAATGTGTTTCTCATAACAAAATCTACTTTTTGATTTAAATAACAACAATCATGTATATACAAGCATTTATCATGAACATTAACAAAGCAATGAACACAAAAAAAAGATTATTAAAATAAAAATATTAATTCTAGTTAACTTTTGTCACACAATTGTACTGATTTTTGGTGTGTCTCTGAAGTTACCACGTTTTGTGCCATTTTATCCTTGCACTGAGCCTGGTGCCATTGTGTCTTTTCCATATATTGTATTTCCCTGCCAAGGCTTATCCTTTTTGCAGGGGACCCCGTGTGTCTTCCAAATATATTATACACAAGCTTGAATGAACAGCAACTAACACAGCAAGAGACTGACACACAACAGCACTACCCCCAGGGATCAGACATTGGGGTGACACAAGCATGCATGACACGTCCACTGTGCTGACAAAGGTAGATGTCGTACAAACTTTGAAACCCAGACATGTGTCCAGTGCCACAAACATACATCACACATACACAAATACAAATCACTCAGCATGGCCCATCACCCATGGACAAACGGGAGCTAGGGGCACATCCATGCAAACATTTACATCACTCCACCCTCAACACCACACACCCTGAACTGCACCAATGTGCATCTGTGAAGCCTTCATGGACAGGTGACATTGCACATGCACCCATGACAAACACAGTAATGTTGGGAGGAATTAAGGTGCACAGACTCCTCCAACAAGGACAGTTTACAACCCTGGTGAATGACAGACATACTGCACAGTAAGCGGTACATGGCCATGACGTCAAAGCTCACGTAACCTTCTGAATATCTGCCACAGTCCCAGGACAATTCCGTAGCCAAGATACACATGCTCACACCTGCAAACATTGCAGCCCTGAACCGGACAAGTGGGAGCAGTCACACACACATACACATGTCTCAATCACTGAAAGGTACCACCTAGGAACAACTACATGATATTGTGAACAAACAAGTGCCTTGGGGACCCCTGACTGTGTCCCTTCTGCGTCTGACCACATCATCACCATTCAGAACAGACAAATCCCAATGATGAAACACCAATTAACAGTAGTGTGTCATGCACCCACACATCTGGTAGCCCATGGCAAAGTTGTGGGATGAACACAGTACCCCTCACCAAGCATCAACAACAGGAACATATCAAGGAAACACTGCCTGCGTATGAAAAGGGATGTGGACACACACACACATGCCCACACAACACACAACATGGGCCCAGGCAATGTCACGGAACAACACACTTACTTGAGGGGACTCAACTCCTGTGGAAGCTCAGCTATGCCAAACATAGCCCCAGCAGGTCTCAGTCATGTCAGCAGAACACTTGGTCAGTCAGCCATCAGTTACCACACAATGAAGGCTCTGGTCACAACAGCCTAGGTACGGCAGTGTCCCTTAAGTCATCTGCACATACTCAATACATATGTCCAGCAAGTTCCACAGAGGACCCAGTTGCTCCTACACCAATGATGCTCACACTTACATGTCCAGTGGAGATGCGCCCACAGTCATGGAAATAGACAAATTGGGCAATGAGAAGCACATCATATGTGCATGTGTGCAAGCCACAGATGTGACCATGCAAATGAAATGTTTACAGAGATGTCCACAAATTGTTAATCATGACACACCCAGTTAGCTGCAAAGGACGATATGGATAACGACCAGAATAGGATACATATTTCATGGACCACATGGAGTACCTCACATCCACACCTCAGTATTCAACATTCGAAATCCAGCATTACAACTGCAAGGTCATTCTAAACATCATCAACATAATGTACAGCTAAATCAAATTCACAAGGTAAAGAAAAAAGCTTTATTCAGCAAATTAAAAATGCTAAGTCCTTTCAAAACAAAGGCCAATGGCCAGTCCATATCCAAATTTCAACAATGTGATTTGAGTGACAACTGCACTGGTAAGGACAGGGGACATCCCCTCGGAGGGGCATGCATGGGGGCAGGCCAGGCACCGCAGGGACAGGATCAGGGCGCAGCAGAAGGAGGCAGTGAAGGGGTGGTGGATGCAGGAGAGTCACTGGCAACTGCAGTGGAGCTGACTGAAGTAGTGGGTGCAGTCACAACTGTGGGGCACAAGTCAGATGGGGTAGGTGCCGGCACAACTGCAGTGGGCAGGTCAGATGGAGTGGACTGGGTCCCCACTGCAGTGCCCAAGTCAGACGGGGTGGTCGTGGACTCCACTGCAGTGCCTAACTCAATGGGATCGGCATGGGGTTCAGGTGAGGTCGGCAGGACAGACGGGGGGGACATGGTCCCCACATCAGTGGCACAAACTGTCTGACCGGGGGTGGAAGAGCAAGTGGTAGGGGGGAGGGCCTCAGCATTTTGGGGATGGTGTATATGTGGGTGGGGGAACCTGGGGCAGGGTGTGGTGGGGGAACCTGTGGAGTGGTGGCCTAGGGAATGGAGGACGGAGACTTCATCGTGGATCTGCGGCCGGGGGTGGGGTCTTGCTCTTCCGGCTCCGGGGGGACTTGCGGGTGGGGGCCTCAGTCTGACTGCACCTGGGGGAGGGTGTTCGGGTGTGAGGGGCACTACCCTCTGTATGTGGGGACTTCCTCTTCCCCTTGTAAGATGGGTCTGCTGGGTCAGTGGAGAAGAGGCCAAGGTCACAGACAGCCTCACTAGCTGGGGTTTGGTAGCTGCTGACATCAAGGGAGTCATCCTCTGAGCTGCTGTGGCCCTCAGCTGGGATGGATGGTGCTGAGGACTCCTCGGTGTGGCTACACTCACCCTCCGTGCCACTGGGTCCCTCCGACTCCTCGCCTTCTGTCCCAGTCAGGCTCTGTGGCTCCTCCTGGTCCGTGGAGCTATCCCCTCCTGTGGCTGTGGATGTATCTGGATAGAATTAGGAAAAAAGAGAACAACATCAGTCACCTGCACTGACTGCACACACCACAGTGAGTACATCACATCACAGGGTAAGCCCTGGCATCATCAGGTGAACACTGCTCAAAGTGCTCACACTGTTTAGAAAAAGCCAATTGTCAGTCTCACCATCAACCATGGCACTCATATCCCTCCTGGACTTGCACCCATATGGCTGTTGCATGTTGGATGCTAATACCCCAATGTGCCGACATGCACCACCCACACATTTGTTGGACATGCAAGTGAACATGTAGGAGTATGTCACTATACACACATCACATCTCTTGCCACTGACTCAACACAGGTGTCAGGATGAAGGGATGGGCAGAGTCTCATTTCACATGTTTGTGATGCATGCCAGCAACACACACTATGATGTTCTCATGTCCTGATAGTCAATGTCACAATGGGGTGCATGGAGCACACTTGAACACAATGCAGGATCATTCATATCAAGTTAAATGCCATGGCACTGACATGCCTGGAAAGTCAGTCAACACTGACTCCTGTCACAGGGGCAGGGCATCCAGACAACAACAGTATGCACTGTGTCACAATCATAGCTCAAGGGTAAAGCAAACTCTGCAGCTGACAAGTGCACTTCCCATCCCCTGCAAACAACATATCCTGGACGCAGAAGACCCCACATCATACAAATCAGACATATGAGTCTCTGCGAACACAACTCCCTGTACATTAGCACATCACAGTCTGCTGTGCATGTTACACAGCTGCCTGAAGTGCACAGTTGCATACACCATTGTGCACTGACTAGTGATCACACACCTATATGTCACACAGGTCTTGTCTCTCATAGTCACATCTCAGATGTCCTGCTGACCCTCAAACTCATGAACACCCCAGTTGCACGGAAAAGGAAGCCCCACCACAGTGACACAGAGGCTGACACCTGAAGGCACATATCACTAAGCACAACCTGTAAGTTGATACACAGGAGTGGGATTACAGAGTGTTTCTAAATGCCCTTGGGTAGGCATGACTGCCCAGGTCTACGTGAAACAGTGTTTATCCCTGGACAGTAGTCAGGTGGCTAAGCAAGTGTGACACACTTGATATGCATGCCACATGTTGCGAGTCAGACCAGTAATTGTAACACATATCAAGGGCACACACAGATTACATGTCAGATCTCAGGCATTGTGTAAACAATTGACCCACCCATGAAACACACAACAGAGTCACGGTAACAGATGCTGTCCGAAGCTGAAGCATAGCTGAATGCAGTGACACAGTGCCCTAGTGACACAAGCAACAGACTGTAGGGTCCACACCTGTGGATGGATGAGGAGGGTGCATCACACAATTGAGGGACATGAGTATTGGACTTCAAGACCTACCTAATGTGGAAGTGTGACCAGGCCAAAAGACTGCAATTAGCATGTCAGACAGAGTACACAGATTAGGCATGGATTCACCCCCTCCTTGCTGCTGTCTGGCCTTCAGTTACCCATCCAGGTCCGGGAAGACCACCGCCAGTATCTGGAGCATGTGGGGGGTCAGGGTCCAGCGTCCGCCCTTCTTGCAAGGAGACGACAGCTTCAGCTGGACCCTTGCGATCCTCCGGGTCCAGCCCCGAAGGTCCTGCCACCTCTTCTGGCAGTTGCGGATCCGGCGCTTGTAGACCCCTACCGATCGAACTGCCCGGGAGATGGTCAGCCATATCTCCTGCTTCTGGTGGGCATCAACCTGTGAGGATGACAAAGTTAAAAGTCCATTAACACACATGCCCCATATTTGTGCTGCACACAGTTGGATATACATGTCATCATCACAAAGGAAAATGAGTTACAAAGGCAGTGCTCCCATGGAAAAGGACAAATGTCCTGCATGTCTGAAATGTTAACAATGCCTGGGAAGTTTAAGCTTGCACAAATGCACTTTAGCTGCAGAACACCTGTTCTTTACATGTATCTACACACTTTGGGGGATGAAAGTACTCAGTGAGTATGCTTGCTACTGGTGTACACACTGCTAGTACTGCTAGTCAGACAGCATGCACAATTAGGAAGGCAGTGGACTGCACACTCACCTGCTCCCCTAGTTTCCCATACAGCTTGCTGTACTGTGGAAGGAGCCCGTCCAGCAGGGCCTGGTTCTCCTCCTCAGTGAAGGCTGGGGCCCTCTCCAGAGTACGTGCCATAGCAGTAGCCAGAGGATGCAGAGACAGCAGCAGTGGTAGCAGGGATGTGGTCCAGTAGCATGTAGTGCAGGCAAGTGAGCTCCCTGGGGGCCAGCCAGCCTTATATCTGTGCTGCAGAGGCAGACTCTGTGCCATGTGTCCCAAGTGATAGGTCCAACACGGTTGCATTCTTTGAATCTGGCCAATCCATGGAAATGTATGACTCGTATACGTCTTCCGCATCGTTCAAATCTTCACCTTCATGAAACCCTAGTAATTGCAACATTGTTGTAGGCATCCAACTGAATTTTCAGCGCACGACTTGTACAAGTTTTGAATCTGCAACCGTCTCCATGACAGTCCAGAGGCAATGGGTGCGCCCGGCTCGGTCAAATGACTGTACAACGCGTTGTTTGAAAATACACATGCACCCGCCTCTATACTATTCAATGGCCAAGGTGGTCTTGGACAATGCGTATGCATTGTCACCCACGTCGGGCCTCATTGCAGTCAATGGCAAAGCGTACGCACGGCTCGGTCATGAACTGTGCAATGCGTAAGCATTGTCACCCGCTTCGGGCCTCATTGGTGTGGCTATTTGACGGCTTCAACACACAATTACTTGCCAGGGACTCAGGTGCACACCTACCACACTACAGCATTGGCCACACAGTGTCCCATGGCATGTAAGGCTGCATTCCCTGTGTGTTTGGGGGGGCAACATTTGGTTTGTTGTGTGGCACTTTTGTGCAGCCAATCCCAGGCTGTGCAAATGTTCATGGGGTTAGAATCCTTTGTGTGTTGTGCACATTACCAATGTGATGTGCAACTGTACAGTTATGGGCATGAGTCATGGACACAGTTGCAGGTTGGATATGTTTAGGACATGTCACATACACCCTGAGTCCTGGGGGTGAAGTCATGTACGTCACAGTGAGACCTGTAGCCACAAATCTGATGTACACCCACAGTCTGTATGCATGTTGTGTCTCAGATGTGGCTGAGCAAATGTGCCCAATGGGAGACAGTCGCCACATTCATGTGGTTTGTGCATCAACATTGGTGTCTAAGAGACGTAAATGTAGGGCCTGCAGAGACAACAGTGGCCACTAACTGTGGGACTCACGGTTGCCTTGTGGCGTATACATGATACGCCATATCATGTCAGTGTCAATGTGGCAATACAGGGACCCTGGGTATCTGCATGTCAAAGATCTGTGATGCCTGGGAGACATCAGGCCTCACTTGTCACTGTGGTGTGTGTTTGTAACGTCACAGCAGTACATAGGTAGGGTGACACAGCCAAATGATTGGCCATTGCACTACATGGGAATTATGTGGACATGTGGACTTGAGATGTGAGGTGATGGCCATGTAGGTGACATATGTGTCCATGCCCAAAAGCACACACCTCAGTACATTGTGTATTGTCATGATGTATCATGTGATATTTTGCTTGGTCATAGCTACATGGGTGGATGAACCGACAATCTTCCTTTGTGCATCTCTGTTCTGCAGGGCACCAGCTGTCCATAGAACGTTCCCAGACCTTGAAACCATGCAGGAACGCGACTGCATCTGACATACTGCTTCACCAGGCCACTGATTGAGGCGTTGGCCACATCTGCTACCTGGACGGACATACCCTACAGCACTGACCCCAGTGGTGAAGGTGATGGCAGCCCTGCACTTCTTTGCTACTGTTACCTTCCAGTACACTGTGGCTACTGCTGGTGGTATGCCGCAAACTATGTTTAGTCGTGTGCTACGCAATGTCTTGGAGGGGATGTTGCATTTCCTTGACCTGTACATCAAGTTTCTTAGCCCAGGTCAACTCACTGATATCAGGAATGACTTTTATACACTGGGGAGGATGCCGAACGCCATCGGATCTATTGATGGTACACATGTGGCCCTGATACCACCCCAGGCACATGAGCAGACATACCGTAAAAGGAAACATTTCCACTCCATCAATGCTCTGGTGGTATGTCTTGCAGACATGTGTATCACACATGTGTGTGCACGTTTCCCCGGTTCTGTGCATAATGCCTACATCATGAGGAGTAGTCGCATTGCAACACTGATGTCACAGATGCCAGACCAGAGTGCCTGGCTTGTCGGTTTGTACTGACTGTTTACCATTGTGTGTGTTTGGCAATGTTGTATTCCGCCCCCCTTAAAAACTCTGCTAATTGTTCAATTGTTTGTGTGTAGGTGACTCCGGATACCCCAACATGCCGTGGTTGCTGAAACTCGTCAGGAACCCTGTGACACCAGCCGAGATGCGCTACAATGAGGCACATGGTCGGAGCAGGAGGGTTATTGAGCGGACATTTGGTCTCCTGTAAAGCCGCTTCCGCTGCCTGGAGAAGACCGGAGAGGCCCTCCCATATGAGCCTGCAAAGGTGTGCAAAATTATTCTTGTATGCTGCATGCAACACAACATGGCAGTGCAGAAGAAGTTGCCTCTCATCCATGATGATGATGACTGCCCTCCGCCACCTGTGGAGGATCCAGCTCTGGGACACGATGCCAGTGAAGATGATGATGAGGGTGACGTCCACACACAGCTCATCAACAACTTCTTCACCTGAATGTGAGTTTACAGGGTTGTTATGTCAATGTATAGAGTTAGCCTGAAATGTGTTGTGGCTGCTCTGTTGCTGTTTGAGTGTGTCTTTGTGCCACTTGACTGGATGCGTGCAGTGATGTGTCCATTCAGGTGGTCTGTACTCCACAATGGTGTAGAACTGCTAACTTGTTTCTGTGTAGCTTTCTTGTGACATGTTTTGTGCATGTATATTGCATTTCTCTCCTGTTCTTCCGTGCTTTTGACTGTGTCTTGTGTCTGTCCTTCCCAGGGTACGTTGCCTGTTGTTTGGTCATCACTGACCCCCAACACCCAGAATCCAACACCAGTGTGGGAGTTGTCAATTCCCATCAAGTGATGTGCCACACACCCCTGGACTTCAATTCTCCAACACTTTGTGACCGTGTGTTCACTGTAACATACAATTACCTTGCAACTATTGTGTAATAAACATGTTGCTGATGTGTAATGAACCTGTGCTATGCTTTGTTAGGTGCGTTGTCTGTCTTCCCACATCTGAGTGACATTTGCTTACCTCACCTATGGACTTGTTACCACTCACTGTGGATAGGTGTTGTGTCTGTGCACACTAATGTATTTCAGGTCAATATCATTGTGTGTGATGAGTTACATGGACATGGTGAGTATGTGTTGTGGTGCCATAGTGGTGTGCCTCCCTCACATGTGTCACATCACCATGACTCACATAACTGTGGTCACATTGTTATAGTATTTGGCATGCACTGTGTTGTTTAGCAGATCAAACATCTCCATGACACATGACAAGTTGGAATCACAACAGTGGCAAGTATGGTGTACTGGTGAATTTATTTACAAACATGTGTGAGGATAGTGCACAGGATGGTGGGTGCTGTACATTGGGTTTTGAATCCAAAGTTCACAGTAGAGTTGGAAGTGTTGGTAGCTGAAATGTCCAGAGTAAAGTCCACAGTCATTACAGTGCTACATTGGACCAACATGAACCCTCCATTTCATGTAGGCGCGTTGTGTCAGGTACGACAAGGTGAACGGGTTGCGCACAAAGAACATTGTCCAGAACAGGTTTAGAGGCCCTGGGGGATGTGCAGGGACATCAGCATCTCACATGTCCTTCTTCGGACGACCCCTCTTCTTCTTGGGGGGGGGGATCCTCAGGTGCAGGCCTCTGCGGTGCAGGGGACTCTCTGCCAGAGTCCTCCTCCCTCCCTGTGGCACTGGCAGATGGTGTGGCAACAGATGTTATGGCCACACAGGGAGGTGTGGACATGTTTGTGCTGATCTGGCGGAGGCATAGGAGTATGTCCCGATGCACCGCAGTAAGTGCATCCCACTTTGCCTCCATGCGGGCATGGTGGGCAGCCTGCTCCTGTTGAATGTCCTTGAGGATCCCCACTATCTGGCCGAATCCTTCAGTGCTATCCTGGTACGCATCTATAATGCGTGCCAGTTGGGGGTCATCATGCAGTCCAGACCCCTCTGCAAGGCGCGCCCTCTGCCTCCCACCCCTCCCAGCACCCCTATCCACATGGGCAGGACCAGCGGCGGCACGCACAGGTGACACTAGGACCCCTTGGGTGGTGTTGCTGGTAGTGTTTTCTGTAGCCTCCTGGGGGTCCTGTGTCCCTGTGCTGTCGGTGTTCTGTGGCCTTTGTCTGTCCGTTTTGGCGGGGGTGCCCTGTCTGTTTCCAGATGCTGGAGGCATGGGTGCAGGGGGTGCAGAGGTTGGTGCTGCATGATGAGTCACACCGGAGGTGCCAGGTTGTTCGTCGTCATCCGAAGAGGACAGAGACAGATTCAAACCAGAGAGCTGAGGGTCCACCAGAGTCTGGGACCGGGACTCCTCTTCATTTGGTGCTGTATCCCCAGCACCACCTGTGTTTGGAAGAGACACACAATGTGAGTTAGGTTTCTACAGGCATCAATGGTTCACAAACATGACATTTTCTACTGTACGTCTGGATGCCTGCCTGTACACTGCTTTGTCCAGGGTTGTCACGGACAGAGATTGATATTGTTGTTGCACATTGCCCAGCCAAAATGAAACATTTCAATGGGCATGCAGTTCAATTTAAATGCTTACTTGAAATTTTGCAGAGTGTCTCACCAAAGTTGGTGCAGGTTAGTGCTGTTAATCTCTAGACACATGTGTTTCTGGATTTCATCCTTCTTCAGTAGAGATAAAACGAAATTCTTCTGGAGTTTGCTGAGAAAGCTGCCACAATCCTCTCAGGTCTCTGTACCTCTCCCTGGCGCACAGGTGCCTCCCATGAGCTCGTCAGCCCAGTGGCTCAAGCCTAGAGATTAACAGCACTAACCTGCACCAACTTTGGTGAGACACTCTGCAAAATTTCATGTAAGCATTTAAATTGAACTGCTTGTACCAGGATGCAAAGGTGCGAACTGTGCTGGGAGGTAGCAGTGTGCTCCCATCACCCTTCTGTTTCAAAAAGGCTCCCTTGAGCCACTGGGCTGACAAGCTCATGGGAGGCACCTGTGTGCCAGGAAGAGGTACAGAGACCTGAGAGGATTGTGGCAGCTTTCTCAGCAAACCCCAGAAGAATTTAATTTTATCTCTACTGAAGAAGGATGAAATCCAGAAACACATGTGTCTAGAGATTAACAGCACTAACCTGCACCACCTTTGGTGAGACACTCTGCAAAATTTCATGTAAGCATTTAAATCGAACTGCATGTACCAGGATGCAAAGGGGCGAACTGTGCTGGGAGGTAGCAGTGTGCTCCCATCACCCTTCTGTTTCAAAAAGGCTCCCTTGAGCCACTGGGCTGACGAGCTCATGGGAGGCACCTGTGCGCCAGGAAGAGGTACAGAGACCTGAGAGGATTGTGGCAGCTTTCTCAGCAAACCCCAGAAGAATTTCACTTTATCTCTACTGAAGAAGGATGAAATCCAGAAACACATGTGTCTAGAGATTAACAGCACTAACCTGCACCAACTTTGGTGAGACACTCTGCAAAATTTCATGTAAGCATTTAAATTGAACTGCATGTACCAGGATGCAAAGGGACGAACTGTGCTGGGAGGTAGCAGTGTGCTCCCATCACCCTTCTGTTTCAAAAAGGCTCCCTTGAGCCACTGGGCTGACGAGCTCATGGGAGGCACCTGTGCGCCAGGAAGAGGTACAGAGACCTGAGAGGATTGTGACAGCTTTCTCAGCAAACCCCAGAAGAATTTCATTTTATCTCTACTGAAGAAGGATGAAATCCAGAAACACATGTGTCTAGAGATTAACAGCACTAACCTGCACCAACTTTGGTGAGACACTCTGCAAAATTTCATGTAAGCATTTAAATTGAACTGCATGTACCAGGATGCAAAGGGGCGAACTGTGCTGGGAGGTAGCAGTGTGCTCCCATCACCCTTCTGTTTCAAAAAGGCTCCCTTGAGCCACTGGGCTGACGAGCTCATGGGAGGCACCTGTGCGCCAGGAAGAGGTACAGAGACCTGAGAGGATTGTGGCAGCTTTCTCAGCAAACCCCAGAAGAATTCCATTTTATCTCTACTGAAGAAGGATGAAATCCAGAAACACATGTGTCTAGAGATTAACAGCACTAACCTGCACCAACTTTGGTGAGACACTCTGCTAAATTTCATGTAAGCATTTAAATTGAACTGCATGTACCAGGATGCAAAGGGGCGAACTGTGCTGGGAGGTAGCAGTGTGCTCCCATCACCCTTCTGTTTCAAAAAGGCTCCCTTGAGCCACTGGGCTGACGAGCTCATGGGAGGCACCTGTGCGCCAGGAAGAGGTACAGAGACCTGAGAGGATTGTGGCAGCTTTCTCAGCAAACCCCAGAAGAATTTCATTTTATCTCTACTGAAGAAGGATGAAATCCAGAAACACATGTGTCTAGAGATTAACAGCACTAACCTGCACCAACTTTGATGAGACACTCTGCAAAATTTCATGTAAGCATTTAAATTGAACTGCATGTACCAGGATGCAAAGGGACGAACTGTGCTGGGAGGTAGCAGTGTGCTCCCATCACCCTTCTGTTTAAAAAAGGCTCCCTTGAGCCACTGGGCTGACGAGCTCATGGGAGGCACCTGTGCGCCAGGAAGAGGTACAGAGACCTGAGAGGATTGTGGCAGCTTTCTCAGCAAACCCCAGAAGAATTTCATTTTATCTCTACTGAAGAAGGATGAAATCCAGAAACACATGTGTCTAGAGATTAACAGCACTAACCTGCACCAACTTCGGTGAGACACTCTGCAAAATTTCATTGTAGCATTTAAATTGAACTGCATGTACCAGGATGCAAAGGGGCGAACTGTGCTGGGAGGTAGCAGTGTGCTCTCATCACCCCTCATGTATAGATTTGTCTGTACATGACCACTACTACTCAAGGGCCATCACGTTGCTGACACAGGTGTGTCATCCCTGTACACATGTGAGCTTTAACAAGGACATACGTGCTATTCCACTGAAGATATGTTGTACTATTGAGGCATGTGTGGTAGCAGATTTTGCTAGTCTTTGTGTGCCACATTGGTGTATTGGTACGACATGGTCACAGTCCGGTATGCCTGTGATCTCTTTGGAAGAAGTGTTTTTTAACAGTGTTCCTAGTTCCCAAATCATTTCATACAAGTGATGATGTCACCATTGTTTATGAGTCTGGTGCTGAGTTTTGTACGTGCATATGTGATTTGACTTGTCAATGTTCTCCAAGGTGAAATGGATTGGGCAAGGTAGCACTCTGGCTTTTCAATGCTCATGACAGTGAGGGCCGGTGGTGTGTGTGCTGCAGTCTGGCTGCTTTGTGTAGCATGACTCCTCCAATGCAGTCCAGGTTAGACCTTGTGTCTACAGTGTCCATGTCAGTGAGTGATGTGTTGTGTGAAGGATGCATATGTTTCAGCACGATGTAGGAGTGGAATGTAGCTCACAACAGCACCGAGTGTGAATGAGACCATGCTAAGGTGTCGGCTATGTTGGTGTGTCCATTCCATTCACTTTCAGATGTCCCATGTCAATGATGTATATGTGAGTTCCTGTGTGTTTTGTGCAATGTACCATATATGGCTCTCAACATTTGTCATCTGCAAGACACACCTCCCCAGACCGGACAGGGGGCACCTCTGGAAACTGCATCCCCAGACAATGAGTTTGAACATATGGTTACAATGGCTGTGTGTGCGACCGGGTTTTGTTTGGCCAGTGCATATGTGTGATTGTCAGCCACATCATTTCTCAGGCCCAGTGTCAGACATCTTGTCAGTCCATTCCCACTCCCTGTGAGGTGAGCATGGTTCAGTGTGAGCTTGATGGGCCATGTGGGTGGGTGGGGATTGTCTGTGACTGCAACTCCCATCATGCTCTTGGCTACACCCCCCTTCCCAGCATGCCCATACTTCCTTCCTCTTGACTCTGCTTCCCTGTGAGGGGGTGTGACAGCAATGACAAGATTTCTGACTGTGTGTCCTTGTGTTTGTTTGGCTACAAGTCCAAAGAGAGCCCCTGTGCTTCATACAGCAGCACCCAGTACGGTGTATCTTTGGATGATATTTCACTACAGTGTAAGTTAATGCATTCTACCTGGTGAGTTGTGTGGAGTTTGTGTTGGGTGTGTGTGTCTCCACATGCTGGTAAGTATGGTCAGAGCTGTCAGTCCTCCTTCCCACCCGGCCAGACATCCCACCATGAAACGTGCTTCCATTGGAGGGCGTGCAAGTTGTCTTTCAGGATGTCAGTCAGTGGTGTCCTGCTTCTGATTGGCACACAAGCTCTACCAGGGCCTTGTGCTCCCCAGAGCAGGACCCAGTGTCAGCCATCTTGTCAGTAATTTTCCACTCCCTGTGATGTGGGCATGGTTCAGAGAGGTCTTGATGGGCCAATTTGGAGGGGGAACATTATCTGTGACTACAAACCCCATCATGCTTTTGGATACACTCACTTCACCTGCATACCCACTATTCCTTCCTGCCAGTCAGCTGCACTGTGAGGTAGTGTGTTTGTGGTGGCAAACTGTCTGAAAGTGTTTATTTGGCTTTGTGCCACTGCCTTGCTCTATTTGCTTGTAGGTTGGTACATGTCATGACACAGTTCCAAGTCACTATGAGATGGCAGGTATTGTGTTTGTCTGAATAGCATACACATCTTGGGATGATTATCTGTTGGTTAATGTGGCTTTGCTAACGGTGCATGGTTTCACTGTCCCCTTGCCACACAATATTGAGTATGTTGTTTGTGTACTCACCAGGCTCTGGTATGTCTGCTAGACCATGGACGCTCTCTGGTGGTAGGATGCCCCGCACCTTCTCCTCCCAAGTCCTGAAGTAGACTGGTTTGGAAGGAGGGCCACCGCCGGTGCGCTGACTCAAGGCATGATCTTTCTCGATGAGTTTCTTGACCCTCCTGTGCACGTCATACCACCTGTTCTGGATATCGTCCTTTGTGCGCAACGTTGGTGCTTGTGCGTTCACCTTGTCCACAATCCTTGCCCACATCTTTGTTTTCTGTGACATGGGGGTCCTTTGGACCAATGTACCAAACAAATGTGGCTCTACTCTGATGATCTCGTCTACCAGCACTTCTAACTCATCATCTGTGAACTTTGGATTCTTCTTTTGGGGCAAGGTGATGGGTGGTGGTGGTGAGTGATGTGTGTGTGAGGGTGCAAGTGAGGGTGGGTTAGTGTTGGTTTTGCTAGCTGTATGTGTGTGTGCTTATGGTGAGGTGCTAATGTTGTGTAAGTTGTGTGATGGGTGAGTTGTGAGTGTGTCTGTGGTTGCTGTGTGATGGTGTTGTCTGCTGGCTGTTGTCTCCTATTTTCAAAGGATCATGGTAGTGATTGATGTCCTTTATATAGGTGGAGTTGTGGGTGTGTCTTTGTTCCAGGTTTTTTAGAAAATATTTATTGGCTTTGTCATTGCTTGTTTGGTCCTCTTTTGTATTTTTTCCTTTGGTTTTTCTAGGCATGAAGGAGACGTTCTTCTGACCGAGACGGACGCTGATGTTGGCTCGTGCGGGCTTCTCCGGCTCGTTCACGCTGACTTTCATCTGTGTTTCATACGCGTCGGTCACGGAGATCTCTATTGCTTGGGGTAACTGTTTTCTGTGCGTGTCGGTCATGCGGCTTGGGCTCCGTGCGAGTCAGTCTGGGTTTACACGCATTGCATCGTACTGCGCGGATCGGACATCGCGGGTACGTGTCGGTCGGCTTCATTCTGGGTACGTGTCGGTCGGTGCAAATCGCTTCCCTTTTCCGGGTGAATCACTGTTTTCCCTACGGCTCAGTCGTACGGCTTGTGTTCCGTACGTGTCGGTTGTAATTCACACGTGTTGCCTCGTACTGCACGGGTCGTACGCGCCGGTCCGTGTCGGTCGGTCTCCTTTCCGGGTCCGTGTCGGTCGGTTTGTTTTGCAGCCAGAATCGTCCCCATAGTAGAGGTGAAAGATTAGCTTCAATCCCAAGACCCAGTCTAGAATTGCTTTCTTTTGAAACTTGAGGAGTTGAGGTAGACAGAGGGAGGATTTATCCAAATTCATCAACTCTAATGAGCGATACCAATGATGCTAATTAAACATCCTACTCCAAAAATGCTGACTGCACCAATATTTCTGAAAACAAGGTGCACTTAATTCATATAGCTCCTATGTGTTTATGTTGTATCTAATTGAACATTTAGTCTAACCACAGTATAAGTCTGGGAGAGGCTTATATTAACTGTTCAGTTTTTAATGCAATTATTTCAACTCAGTGGTTCATTTTTCAAGTGCCTTAACTGTGCACTTGTTGAAGAGGTTCTCTTTTTCCCTTATGTTGATGCAGGACTTGGTGAACTGAAAACAAGCACTAGCTTAGCAAAGTATGGCACTGAAACTTCTCAGCACCATAGTGTGACAAAAATATGGTCAAGTTCAAGAAGAGTGACCTGCTCAAAATAGATGATTGTGAAATAAGAAATCTGCTACATAATCCAGCTGCTCAGTTCAAACACTTTGTACTGGCCACAGCCTAATCCCAATGATACTTAGGCTATGAGGGATAAGAGGTGT
Organism: Triturus cristatus; assembly: GCF_964204655.1. Taxonomy (NCBI): domain Eukaryota; kingdom Metazoa; phylum Chordata; class Amphibia; order Caudata; family Salamandridae; genus Triturus; species Triturus cristatus. The sequence goes on from NC_140583.1 coordinate 1,106,425,482, forward strand.
CTGTGTTGATCGATGGAGTGGTTTAGGTCACAAAGTTTGCCTCTAAGTAGTTTCATCCATTGAATCGAATTTCACGCATTAACTTGCATGTTATATTTTTAGTTAGAAGAAACTGCACTGAAAAGGAACACACTAATAGAGTAGCTCTATTAATCCAACATGCAAATGGAGCATAAATAACTATGCACACTTATGTTTGTTTTGCTTTATGTCGGATTCATAAAGTGCCAACAAAACAAAAGAAAGGAAGAACATTTGCCACATATTCATGATACCAAGGCAGTGGCTACAGGGGATCGCAGCTCCAAATGGGAGAGATACATAAACTGTTTTTGCAAGTCTGGAGTTGTACTAACATGTTTGAAATAAAAATGATACTTATAATGGGAGGTCAAATGCACAATTGTCTTGACCTGATGACGCAAAATCAGGAACTGTGGGCTTGGGATTGGAAGGGGGGAAGTTTTCTTTAAAAGGACTAGACAGAGTGGATTTGATTGACAGGAGAGAGGTGGAAAGGTTGGAATAGTTGGAGGGACGTAAGGTTGAGGGATTGGAAAACAGGGCAGAACATCAGGAGGTTACATTGAGAAGGAGGCAGGAGGGAGCAGACGGGGCAGGAGAGTGTGTTCACAAGAGAATTGGGATGGTAATGGGCAATAATTTGAACAAGGGACATAGGTGGCAGGAGAAGGTGAACAACATGATGGGGAGGGAAGAACAGGCAAGGATGTTAGGAAAGGGAGTGTTCACAGATGTGTGAGAACATTTACACACCAGGAGTGCTCTCTGGTCAATATTTACTCTCTGGATTAATGGATTAAAGATTTGAGTGTATCTTCATTCTACTGCATATGAAATTGTGGAGTTATAGTTATCTTTATTGCCCTGATGAAGTTGATGGCTAATTGATCCACTGACGAAACACATGTTGGCATCTAGGCTTGTGAAGAAACCTTGTGAAGTTGATGATACAGATCAATCAACCTTGTGAATAAAACAAAGGCTTTAACAAGACTTTGAACTTCTTAATTTAACTTCTTTTGTAATTGCTTTTTGGTTAACATAACACAGATACAATCATAACATAGTCAAGTTATGAGTACAGTAGGAGATACATAAACTTAGTTACATAATACACAGGGATATCTAAGGCAGGACCATATACAGTTACAATGCCTGAGGGCCTCCTGCTGACATGCTCTCTTGTACTGTGTTAGTGAAGCAACGACTTAATAGCCATCTCTCAATCAATGATGTCCATATGTCCTTCTCTAATACATGGATCTGCATGCCTGACTCAGTGTCACCCACCCCCTCAGGACCCCCTGTCTCTTTGCCAATGAAATATTGTTGGAATAAGCTTCAAAAGCCTTTGGGTCGTTTCTGCGGGGGTAATAATTTGCTATATACGTCTGTCAGAGTGTTACAGTATATCATATATTTTGTCCAGTCCTCTATTGTTGAAGGACCTTTAGCTGCATAGCTACTCGCCTTTTGGCTAGTAGCTGATCAATTGCCATCAGTCGCCGTGCACTCTTAACAATTCTTTCGTCATAGCCCAACAATGCTAGGAACGGGTCAGAATCGAGTTAGAGACCAGTGATGTCATTAGGGTATGGAATACTTTATTCCAGAATTCTAAGATTTCGGGACAGTACCAGGCAACGTGCAGAAACTCAGCTTCTGGCTCTGCACAACGATAGCAGGTCGCTGAGTCTCTTATGCCATATCTATATAGTCTGTTCGGTGTGTAGCACACCCTATTTATATATTTAAAGTGGATGCAGTGGTGTCTGCCATTCAGTGAGACTAGTCTAGTCATCCTGCAGCAGTAGCTCCAACTATCGTCGTCTATTGTGCGATCTTAATCTTTTTGCCAGTGTTGCTGCAATTTTAGTAGTGACGACCGTCTGTGGTCTTGTGTATGGCTGTAGACGATAGAGACCAATTTAGCTGGGGTGGGAGATGGATGATGTGAGAAAGTGCTAAAACCTCTGCCGGTTCTTGTAGGGCTTCGCTCAGTAAATCGAGTAGTGCTCGCCTAACTCTAAAGTACTGATATTGGTAAAGTGTCGAATGTGCATGCCCTTCCGCATGGATATCCTCCCAGCTGCGTAGGACTCCGTCATGGAACAAATCCCCTACAACAGTAAGCCCTATCGTCTGTAATGCTGAGGAGACATCCCTTTCTCTACCCGTTGGTAGTCAGGCACGCTACTCAAAGGGGGTCAATGGCGAGTACAATAGGGCGCCTGCTTGCCTATCTAGCAGATTCCGCCAGGCATGAACAGTTGCATTGAAGGAGTCCAAAGTGCTTTGTTATCTTAATGGATATTTAAATATTGCCTGTGGGAGTGTGTTTGGGACTGCTGTGACTTTCTCTATATATAAATGTGGGAGGGACTGCGGGCCGTAACTTTTTTATTTAACTTGTGTGCTCAAGGTCTCTTTATTTTGTATGTACAAGGGATTTGGGATGGAAAGGGCAGTAACGTGACAGGGGGTGGGAGGAGGATGAATGAGAAGATTTGAAGGAAAAAATACTGGAAATAGCTTTGGAAGGCTAAAAAGTAAGAATGAGAAAGGTTGATGAAAAATACGTGAGCTAAATCAATATATTTCAAGCTTTTCTAGAAATTTATTAAATTTCTCTGGAAAAGATTGAATCCTTGGTTTCGAAAAAATTATTCTGCTGCATAATCCTTCCTCCACTATACTGCATTTAGCAATGCAGTGAAAGGAATCAAGCACTTTCTATTTATTGTGTGGTCAAAGATAAGACTTTATTAACTGGTTACTTCATTCTTAGTAGATGTACTGAGCTACTGTAGCATACATTAATGAATTATACTTTCCTCAATATATATTTGAAATTCTCATAAATAACAGTGGCATATCAATTAGTACTCATGCCCCAAACAAAAGTGAATAACTTTGTGGTGAAGTGTTTATAGGGAAGCAGTTTGAACTTAGCTGTCTTTGCGCACTACTTGGTTGGCCAGAAGGATCTGTGTTTTTACTGTAGATTTTGAGATTGTTTATTAACCTGTTTCAAATATTGGCAGATAAAGAAACTAAAATAATGCAAATTTACTAGGATCAACAAACTTTGCAACAAATAGTTTCAGACATTATAGAAAACAAACGAGGCCGCTGCTCGCTATTGTAAGAACATGAAAGAACAAGCATTGGCATGCAAAACCTTACATTTCATTATGGTAACAATTTCTAAACTAAAACTCATTTCCATTTAAAAAATGTTTTAACTGATTTCACTTCTGTGATCAAAATTCAAAAGTGCTTAGAAAGATTTAGCAGTATCCCTCGTATCTTGCCGCGAGAGCCCACCGCGTAGGATAATATGGGTTGGGATGAGAAACAAGACATTAGTATGCCACTAAAATGGCTTTTGTTTTGAAAGTTATTTCTGAAGTATTTCTTGCAACCAGATTTGGTGTTCTCACACATCAGCTGTCTGCATTTGTACCGGATCCATCTTCCACATTACATTCTTAAAACATATAGACAAACTGGGGTGCAGTCCCACTAGTTCATTAGGTAATTACACAAGCAATGGTCAGACCCATGCTTCCATTATAATACAGGAACCCCTGATGCACCAACATGCACCCAAACTGCCAGTAACTTGGTTAGTTGCATGAAGTACTTTTCTGCACAGGGCAAAAGCATGTTGGGATGACGGCCCCACAACAGCAAGGCACTTCCCATGTGCCTTTCACTGCCTCTTGTAGGATTGCTATTAGCTGTTCAAAAAGAAATTCTATCTAATACAGAAAAATGAAGGATATCCATAAGTGTAGCTCTGTTATGGAGGTTCTGAGTAGAAAATGCAGCCACGGCAAGATGTGCAGGCCTCTTCTAAATGTTGGCAAGAGTATGACAGCAATGTAGCATTGTGCACTAACCTTACATGAGTCCAAGATATCTGATTTCCTATGGTGCAAGATTTGTTCTGTATAAGGATTTCCCCTATTAACATCAGAAAACAGGAACTGAAATTGAGGCAGGATTTTACTGTTTTGGCAATATAAACTGCAAGCCGTAAGTGTGTAACATATTGTGAAATAATGAGGGAGTGCAATGGGAAACATTCCTACAACCCTCATTGTGTTTCCCAATGTTGACTTGTATGGATTTTATAGATACTGCGCCTCACTCAAACACTGGAGTAAATATTTACAAAATATCTAAGTAGAGCAAGTGCTGCAAGTTGCCAGCTAAATCCTGGAAATTCTAATATCTAATCATGTTGCTAACAAAGAAATCTATTTGGGAAATATTAGACTTTTCAGTGATTTTCTTCAACCTCTGATGATGGATTCTTTGGCAACTAGCATATTCAGCCCCCAAAAATATTTTTTGAAGGATCAATGCCATTCAATTGAGTAGAATAATATGGAGTCAGACATTAAATGCTCTTTCTCTTCTTTAAATTTTGCATTAAAATCAAACTTCAATGGCACACATGTTGGTAGACAATAATGAATACATTTTAGGTACTTGTTTAGGTGTTTCAGGAAGAGGTGTCTGCTTGAGTTATTCTTGAAGAAATCAAACAGCGTGCCATTTTTCTGGCAGACCTCTCCTTCTGTGGAATTATTTTTACAAAAACAGTGATCCAAATACAAGTGAATTACAACTGCTAATGTACTTCCTAGCAGGGGTGAAGGAGAGTCAGTCCACTAAAAAAATAAAATGATAATAAAACCACTTAATTATCATTTTATTTTCCATTACTCCCAGCCTAGGTTAGGGCGGGGGTGGAGCCATGCTGCTGAGTGTCACACTGCAGGAGGAGTGTTTGGACACTTTTAAGTGTGCATGTCTGTTTGGCCGGCCGTCTCAGGCCGGCCAAACAGTTATGGACACTCATGTTTCTCCAACCCAGCTGTGTTGTACAGCTGGGTTGGAGAAAGGCCCCAGGCTTCCTGGGCCTGAGCGAGCAACAAGTCAGCCCGCTCTGGCCAATCATGCTCTCATGCTGGTATTACCAGCATGAGAGCAGTGCTGTGATTGAAGTATTGTGATTGCCCCCTGGGAACCTGTGCAGCGTGACCAGCGTCAGAAGAGGAGCACAAAGAAGGCGGCCGCAGGAGCAGCTACGTTTTTCCCCCAATATTTTTCACCTCACCCAGTCTCCCATCTCCCCGTGTTGCCCCAGCACCCCAAAATTGAAGCAGCCGCCACTGCTTCCTAGTAGGCTCTCTTTATGCATATTTTATGGATGAAAAGCTCTTTAGGACCCAGTGGATAATATAAAAAAAAAGTCAGCAGAAGACATCCGTTTCCAGATTTTACAAGCCACAAGTTGTTTGTCTATTCACTGTGCTAGTTCACAGTGGCTCAATCACTTTTAATTGAAGGAAACGTTAGGTGTGGGTATTCTCTACAGAAAGAGCCTTATTATAGACTCCTCCTTCTTACAAACCTCAACCCACCCCTACTCCAAATTGATGACCAAACTGATGGATGTCGAACCATCCATTCTTCCTGAGGGCATTGGCACTCTTTCCTTCTGAATTCTGAATGGAGAATGAAAATGACTATTGGTTATATGGCCACTTATTTATAACCAAATAGCTATTTCATTTGGATTTGCAAACTAAAGAATGAATTAAAAGGCATTCTTTAGTTCAAACCACTTTATTTGGCTAGCAAAAGCCATAAAAGTACACCACACACAAATATTGTCATATGAAAAGTACAGAAGATCATATTAATACATTTTGAATTCAATAAAATATACCACATACAAACAATAAAAGAATACCGGTAAAAAGAGGTGACTTTTAATTCATTAATCAAGCAATAAAACAATTTTATCAATATATAATATCAAACAACAATTTAACAACATAGCACCCTTTCTTCCTATTTCTACCTGTCGCCACCAAAACATTTGCAACATTAAAAATCTCTCAGGGGTTATTTAACTGCTGCAAAAGGCATTCAATAGATGCTTTCAGGGGCACAACAGCAGTATTTCCACCCAAGTCAAAACTAAGGAACACATTAAATCCTATTTCTTATATATAAATAATTCGTTGAGTATTGGATTTTTTCTGGCAGCAGGATCAACAATACATACTTTCTCTACTGACCCTTTCTTGGAATGACAATTTACTTGTGAAACTCTTTGTCTTCAGATGCAACTATCAAACCCTTGCTTACCTCATTCAGATAATATTTAAAAGCTCACATCCTCTGGCTTTTCCTGCATAAAATGCCCACTGTATATCCTGGTGTTTGTTCTACCCTTCTTCTCCTGCTTCTTTTTAATGTCAAACATTACTCTAGCATTTATTTTTATTAGTGGCTGGATTCTATCTAAAACTGTTGAAGCAATAACCAAGGAGCCGTGCGGGAAGCATTGACTGTGTCATTAGTAGGCCCAACAATATTTATAGAAGAGAAAACAACCCAATCATGACCATTATTATCATGGACTGTGGAATTATCATGAAATACAGCGGGTTCCCAAGGACACTAGTCAACTAAGACTTGGCTCCCTCCAGTACTGAACAAGCAAGAATTGATTTATGACGATAAGGACACTTATGATACAATTCACAAGACTCCATCCCAATCACAAATCAGCTGCAGGTCGAGGGTGGATAAAGAAATGCTGATCAGGAAGCTATGACAGGAGTTCATTTCAAATGTCCTGATAGGACATGGATATTTTCAAAACCTATGACCTTTAGAATCAGTACCACAAATATGAAAGTTGGACACTCTGGAGGAGATTCAGCAAATATGAAGAAGCAAGAGAGGACCTGGGCCCTCTTTAAGTGAGTGATGGTAGTCCAAATAGGAAGAAGTAACAAAAAAGATTCAAGAACTAATTCCATTGAGCTGTGGGATTGGGCCATGTCCATTTTAAATAATTTATTTCATACAGTTTCTGCCTGGTTTCAAAGAAAAGTCGTTGCTATTGTATACTGTCTTTCTTTTGGCAAATTAGATCTTGCAATAGGCTTATTAAAAACGTTGCCTCTCTTACAGTGCTGGTGCCATGGGTACTGCAAACTAAAAACACCTTACTGCAGCTGAGCAGCAAACCCTATCAAGAAGTTGCCATGCCAAGAGACCCTCAGGCAGTGAGCACTTCAAAAATGCATGAAATCACTCAATCATCAATCTGTCTTGCTTGCTTTTTCTCAACAGTTCTACTACCTGAATAATGTCAGAAAAGATGTGTGAGTTGAAGGGTTTTACTGTTCATGGGGCCTATCTGAGTCAAGAGCATGTTTGCTGACATGTTCATTTCCTTGGCTGCCTTCCTTCCAAGTGTCCCTTTATGACTACCTCTTCCTCCATTCTCCATTGTCATTTGTTTGGTTCTGATGTGATGGTGCCACAAAGAAATGCCTGACACTTGGGATCGACAGAAGGGTGCCATTTTACATAAAAAAGTACAGAAAGAAATATGATATTTATTTATTTTGAAGGACATTCTATTGCACTTGGTAGGAAAAATATTATTTTACAAATGTATAAAATAATGTTGTACTACACTCTTAGAGGAAAGATGCTGTGTTACATTCTTTAAAGAGAGTATGATGTGACACACACAGCAAAAGGAGTGATCAGTGTTACAGAGTCAAGTCAAGTCAAGTTGATCTTTATTCGGTTATTAAAACAAAATAACCATAAAAGTACAGTCACAAAATTACACATATTTTAAAATAACAATTATAGGAACCAAACATAGGAAAAACCGAGTAAGTTCAGATCTCAATTGTTTTCCGTAATTTAAAAACATTTTTAAGGAATGAGGAAATAAATACGACTGTTAAAATGTTATCCAATTTCTGTACAGCTAAAAAAGCAGGGCGACATCGATTAATTTCCATCATTTTTAACAAAGGAACAACAAACATTTGTCTAGGTCTGGTATAAAATTTACAAAAGAAAAGTATATGCATATCAGATTGCACTGATAGATCATCACAGGGACATTTGTTCAGAATTTTTGACCAATTATTCATAACTGGAAAGCTGAGTGATCTAAATAGTAAATTAAATCTAAAACGTATTAATAAAAACCTTTCGTAGTCACTCATTAGTAGCTTTAAATAAGGCTGTAAGCTATTGCAGATTACAATTTGCTCATGAGCTACCACCGTAGTTTTCTTAAACTCTATTCTAGTTCTGGTCTCATGCAAATAGGTCATACATCTATCTTTTAAACATTTCCTAGATATATTACAAAGAGTGGGCGGGTCTGTGTAATAGTCCCCCAGCCCTAGTAGCGTGAGAAAATTATTAATATAATTCAGCCATCTAATTTTTCCACACTTCTCTAGACCCATCGCATTTTCCATGATCATTCGATTTAAACAGATTCATCTGCGGTCCATATTCTGTGCCATAATAGAACTGGTGCAGTTTTTATTATATCTTCTAAATATGGTTCCCCAAGTTCTACATGGCAAACATATGTCGAAACACTCTGTGGGACCCCTAGGAGATATTTCATAAAGTTATTTTCAACCACTTGTAAAGTGCTGACATTTGCATATCCCCATAGGCCTGCCCCATAAGTGACAATAGCTACACAAGTTGCTTTGTAAACAGTCAACATTTCCTTAATTGGTTTCCTCCCTATTTTTCGACTAAATTTTTTTAAAGACATGATAGATTTACAGTACAACAATTTCCTTGTCTTAATTGTATTGTTCCATAACCCGGAACTATCAATTAAGACCCCTAGGTAGGGAAATGTTAAAGTATCCTCTACTGGGGTAGTTCCAATATAAATTGCTTTTCTCTTCCTCTGTGCACCCGGCATGGTGAATGTCTTAGAACAATTTATACTTAGATCAAGCTGATTCATAAAATCAAAAAAGGATGTAACTACTCTTTGCATGGCCTGCGGTGTTCTAGCCATCAGGACCGCGTCATCTGCATATAACAAAATAGGGATTGATCTTTTCCCTACCATTGGCACGTCCCTACAATCAGTTATCAATGTCTTTTCCACATTGTTGATATAGAGTGTAAAAAGGAACGGCGCCAGGACACAGCCCTGCCGTACACCCCTTTTGATTGCAAAGGATCTAGTGCATTCGCCATTTTTTCCATATCTTACTCTGGCCGATGCTCCTGCATAAAGATCTCTCAGGAAGTTAATAATCTGTTTATCCACACCCAGTTTACTCATAACTACCCAAAGTTTACAATGTGTTACAGAGTCGAATGCAGAAGTAAGATCCACAAAAGTTAAAAACATTCGTCCCTCTTTAACTTTGGTGTATTTTTCAATTAAAATATGCAAATTCAAACACTGTTCAATGGTACCGAGACCTTTCCTAAAGCCATACTGCAGGTCACTTAGAATATTAGCTTCATTAGCCCATACATGTAACCTATCTAAAATTACCCTTCCTAGAATTTTGATAGTAGAATCCAGGAGTGATATTGGGCGGTAACACTTACAGTTTTCACAGTCACCCTTTTTAAAAATTGGGACTATCAGGGATTCACACCACGATGGGAGGAGGCCTTTTTTCAGAGTGGCGTTAAACAAACGTGTGAGGATTGGAGCCCATAGTTCCCTGTTGTTTTTAAATAAATCAACAGGGACTCCGTCAGGGCCAGGTGCTTTCCCCGCCAGACATGCATCAATACATTTCTGCACCTCTGTTATTGTTATTTCAAGTTCAAGTTGGCTACTACTCTGTGTACAGTCTCTCAATTGGGTGTTATCGTTGGTACTTTCCATGTTGTCCTGTACAATGGAATACAGCTTGGCAAAATATTCAGCCCACTCACTCTCAGTAATTGCCACATCTAGTGGGTCCGTGTGACTAAAATTTAAAAAAGGGGCATTAACAACTTTCCAGAATAAGGCAGAGTCTTTACTTAGCGAGGCGTCACATAAAGCATCCCATGCTTCCAACTTTAAAGCATTTTTCCTGTTTTTAAGGGTCTGCTTATAGACATTCCTACAATTCCTAATTAAATCAGTATCTTTCTCCATAGCATGTATAGCGCGCTTTAGACTTCTGTAAGCCTTGGTGCATTCTGAATCAAACCACCTCTTCTGCCTTGTATTCCCACCACTAGTACCAACCCACAATAACTTCCTTATTTGGGCAATAATCAATATAAAATTATTAATGAAATCAGAATCATTGGCATTCTCATCTGTACATACATAAAATTGTGGCAGCATACTTTTTATTAGTTTCTCCTGGAAATCAGCGGGGCAAATTTTTGTCCACTTTAAAGCATAACCATTTTTACGGGCCATAGTAATGTTATCTATTATCACTTTAGATTTGACCCTACCACGATATTTCTTAAGTCTCATAGTTATATCGAAGCTTAAAGGAAAATGATCGCTAAGCGGGCAATCCAGAATTCTATAATTCCGTATCATATCCCTATGTCTAGAGGTCATTAGGGCATAATCAATAGTTGTATTTGCCCCTCTGCCATTGAACGTTGGTAAAAAGGGGATTTCTGGACTGATCAACCTATTTACAAAGTCCAAATTATTTTCAAATATTAATTCATTTAGATAATCCTCTCGTCCAGGATGTTCAAAATGACTAAAGCCAATGTCTCTATCTAATTTTACCCCACATAACCCACTCTCTGCACTCCTGCATAATTGACAGTTAAAATCTCCTACCCAAATAATGCAGGTGTCCTCTGTCCTCCTCCCAATTGCTGAGGTGATATTACTACCTAATAATCTGAAGACATCCATTGGGTCTTCTCCTTGGATGTTATCATAAAAATTAATCAAAACTATGGAAAACCCCTTATTAACTGTGATCCTTATAATGTGATAATACACATTGTTAAAAACTAACTCAGTTTTGATTCCTACTAACAGATTCGAAACGTAAGTACACAAACCTCCTTTAGCCCTACCATGAGTTGAGCTTACTGCTGGGGAAAAATATGTTCTAAATCCATTAATGTGTATGGGTTCAGTTGTCCATGTTTCCTGGAGGCTAATAACATCAAAATTGCCTACCAGTTTTTCCCAATTTTCATTACCCAATTTAGATCTCAGACCTGCAATATTCCAACTCAGAAAGGACCAAACCTCCCCACTAAATTGATCATCCACTAAATCATTGTTACTATTAAGAGATGCTTCCCCACCACAAAGTACCTCGATTTGTGGGCTCTCGCTAATAAGGACCACCTTAGCTATCTCTAATTCGGTGATGGTATTCCGAGGCCCTTGGTCCTTTAACTTGCTACTTTCGCTAGTATTCAAATCAGTGGGTCTATTGTCTCCCTTGAGTCAGTCAATGTCTTCTAGCCCCTGCAAGATCTGAAATCTATTTGCTAAAGGGATTTTGAAATTTGGGCTAACATTACCTCTATGTCTGGACCTATGTTCCCCGTGATACCAGGTATTATCTCTCCTTGGATCCATTAATGGATAAAAGTAGGTTAGGTCTAGAGTTTGAATTCTGCCTGTATTATAGTTAGGTTCCCAATGGCAAATAAAACTCACTGCTCTTCTGTCCCTCAAGTTCACGATAATACAATCTCCTTGAATATCTTTGTGCCTCTGTCCAATCCAGTGTACTCTCCTAACATTTAGAATTTCTACACGTGTTTGTCCAGGCAATGGCCTATTATAATTCAGCCAATGAATTTCCTTGTGCTTGAGTTCCTGATAGTTTTCTGCCTTTCCATTGCTCAACTCTGGTACCCCTGTCAACACTACGGTATAGGGAATTGACTGTGGAGCGAGGTCAATATATATTCTTTTATCCTTGTCATAATCGTTTACATCCTTATTTCGATTATAGACTTTTGAATCTGCCATTCCCTCCCTTACCTTTCTCTTTTTCAATTCTTTTACCACCAGAATCCATTTCATTTAACATATTTGCCCCCGTAGGTAGGATAAGGGGTGCATCATGCTTCTCGCACCTTCCAGGTAGAATTGCAGGTACTAATGAATGCGAAACATTAATAACAGCATTATCTGTTTTATTGATATTAGATACAACTATAGGTCTAATTAGTGTACTAAGATGTTCCAGTGTTTCTAAATTACCTGCCCCTTGCTTTTCTAAGCCCTCAATTTTATCAACAAGGGTTTTTAATCTTCCTACCACTGGCAATATCAAAGACTTCATTACCTGCTCAATTTTTATCATGAAGTCTACCAAATCATTCAATGTAATTCCTTCTTGTAAGGTGGACTTATCATCTTGGTTAAGGGATTCAATACTACTTATTGACGTTCTTTTATCCCCATTTTCTTGTAGGGGTATTGGTACAGTTTTCTTATTTTTGCCCTTTGGTTTCCCTTTCTTGCGTGCATTCTGCACAGCTTTTACTTTTGAACTGCTCCCTTGTATCCCCGGAGGGGAAATAGCACCATGTATTGAAACCACAGTGTTTATATCTTTGTTTTCACAAACAATTAGCTCCTCCCTGTGATCAGGCACATTATTTATATTAGGTTGTCCCTCGCTTAGTCCTAATCTAGGGGTAAGAGACAACCTATTTTCCCGAGTCATAAAATCATCAGGAGGTGTAGTTTGCGAAATTATAACACAATTCGAATCCTTAACCGGAAAGTCCGCATATGTGGCCATTAAGATGGATTCTTGTGATAATGGCATACTCAGCGCGGTGTTAGAGTGATCCCCAGTGTCCTGATGCTGTTGCGTTAGCAAACATAAGCTAGGGGGTAGTGATAGCCGCCTCTCGGTGTTCTCAATAGCTTTGGCGACTACCCCAATTGTTTTTTGCAGCATCCTATCTATTGCTGTCAAACTTGGCAAAGGGGTCTTGGATGGGGCTTTCGTTTTCACAGTTGAACGGGTGGCCATCCGCGTGGATTTCCCCATTCTTAACAACCACCTTACGTTCAATCTATCCAAAGTACCCCTTTTGTAAGGATATCGACGGAATACCTGTAATAAAAATCAAGGGAGGTGGCCCAGCCCAGCCCAGCCGCGGTCAGCCCCGGACGGCCACAGACGGCCCGCCCTTTGCCCGGGCTTCGCCCGGCGCGTCCCGCGAAGCGGGCCTCTGGGTGATTTGTAGGCGCCTCCTGGCGCTGGTGCCGCGTCAGCTCATCGCGCCGCCGCTGGGGCTGCCGGGAGTTGGAGTCCCGGGGCGGCGACGCGGAAGATGGTGCTTGCTGGCGCTTGCTTGCGGTAATGGCACCCCTTGACTCTTGGCGGTGGCGGTGGCGGTAATGGCGTGGTTCTCCGCAGGTGAGTTTTGCTATGTGACAGAGTCATAAATAGTCGGAAGAGTGCAGTGTTGCCTACTCTGAAAGAAGTGTAATTTGCGACACCCAGATAAAGAAGGAGGTGCGCTACACTCGGAGAAGGAAGGCGTTTGGCCATGCACAGTGAAATGAAGGTACAAGCCAATGTTACATTGCCTGATGTTTTTGCCTAGCACCCTACTGTCATTGTTATAGTTCATGGAATTATGGGTTTTCTTGGAGGGAGGAGAGTGGCATAGCAAAATAAAAACTGCTAACCGAAAATCAGGTACTGTGCTTCATCTAAGTGATGGTAGAAATGGTTAACTGCAGTGAAACTACATATAGTACTCATCATAAGGCATCTTGTGAGAGAGTTCACACTTGGTCTTGGGAAGATAATATGGTTGTATTTTTAAGTTTTAAGTCGAACAGAAAACTTAAGACCTTATTTAGAGATTGGCAGATGAGGTACCCCGTCGCACATGTGCTGGATGCCCCACCATCTATATTACAAGTCCATTATAACAAATGCACTGGTAATACTGCGAACGAGATATTCGTCACATTTTAATGGAATATTCCATCAACTAAACTCTGAATAATGCCTTTACAATGCATATTATTCTTCTGTCTGTTTTCGTTATCTGGCACAAATGTGAACATTTCAAAATAAAATTCTTTGTCTTACAATAACTTTGATAGTTTCAGATGTTACCATTAAAGTTAAAGACTGAGAAACACGTCTTAATATGCTACTTCAGGAGTGATTGTGTATGTGTTGATGTCCACTTTCTATTCCTAGATGAAATATTATATCTATGTGAATTAGTATTCCTAAATAGAGAGTATGCTTTTGGTGCATGGGTTGAAAATGAGAGACTAACAAATCTTTCAGTAGACCTTTTTGGTGTATGAGGCAATATGAAGAGACCAATGAGCTTTGAGTTTACTAGCTGCATCCAATAGGACCAGTGCAGTATGGAGAGGTAGAAACCACTTTCCAGAGGCTGTGTAACCGTGCCCAAAACAGGAAATGTCCTTGGGGCAAGATGGCGGACGTGCTCTCTGTCCGTTAGAGCAGCTGTGATGTGCTCACCGTTTATGGCTTCCATACGTTTGCTATTAGTATGAATACGCTCCAGATATACCAGATATCGTCAATTTAACATTCTAGGCGTTACATGCTGTTATCTGACTGTCGTTTAGCTAACCTACTCAGCGGTTAGGACTCACCGGATTGCCGAAGGACGTCTTTCACCTCTCTCCGTCCAGCGCGGATTGCATCCGGTGTTTCAGTCACTCCGGACGCTACTCTGCTTCGCAAGTACGAGACGGCGTTTCTTCACACAATGCCGCCGAACTGCTCTACTGCCACGAAGAAGGCAAAACCAAAATTGAAGACGCGCACTACTCCTGCTGTAGTTGAGAAAACAGCTTCTGAGAAAGGCACCCTTGTGGTCATGTCGGATGCTCCTACTGCTGCTGTGGAACGAGCGGCATCCCCCGCCACTCCCTTAGAGTCTCCAGCGCCTCACTTGTGTGGAGAAAACGCGGATGAAGGCTTACCTGATGTTCACCACAACGGACGACGATCTCAGCTCGTATCACACCGGCGGGATACTCCAAAGCAAAGTGCCGCAGTGGTGCATTCTGGGTCTAGTAGTTCTGGCGCTTCCCCGAAAATCCCAGGTATGTTCAAAATAGTAAAAGATGTGACCTTGGTGCAGTCCCTGCGCCCCTCTCTTGTTAAGACTGCCTCTCTGACTACTGTACTCAATAGATCTGACCCACCTGTCAAGTTGATAAATAATGCTAGCGATAACATTAACATTAACATTGAAGCCCCTCAACAGAAAGGGGAGATTCTGTTGGTTTCTTCACTGGAGGCCCTGTCGGGGGATAGCTTGAGGAGCGAACGTCTGGACCTAGGTGAGGTCCCGCCTGTCACCTCTTGAGTACCCCCTGCTGTGCTGCTGGACCCCGTATCCGCTGTCTCAGATGATTTTCCAATTACAGAAGCTAATCAAGATATCGAATCTGTTGACTCAGCCGGCAATTTTTACTCAATGTCCGACCTCTCCAACGCACTGGAGTTAGGGAGCATTGATACAGAGGTGCAGGATTGGGGAGACGATACTAGTTTGAATCTCTCACTCCAAGATGAGGATCAGGATTCATCCATGGAAGAGGAGGCTCGCAACGAAACCCCCTTGTCAGATAGAAGGGAGTGGGATGAGGGAGAGAACACAGTACGCAGGGCTCCAGTAACTTCAACATCAAAGCTCCCCTCCCCTGCTCCTCAAGACCTGGCAATACCTTCAGCAGGAACAATGGTTGATCAAACTAACCCACCAGAGGTCACACTTAATATGCTATACCAGCTCATGCTTCAACATCGAGAGGAGTCTAAGACCAAGAATTTGCGGATACAAGGTGCAGTCCGACGTCTTCAGAATAACTTTAGGAGAGTGGTGAAAACTTGCAACGAAACATCTGCAAGAGTCCTGGAAGCGGAAGGAAGAATTTCGGCAATTGAGGACGTTATAGTAGAACAGAAATCTCAACTTTCTTCTTTCGACACATTGAAGGATGACATTAATTGGAAACTGACCGACTTGGAAAATAGGTCTAGGCGCAACAATTTGCGAATTCTCGGAATTCCTGAATCTAGTGAAGGGGCAAATGTGCGTCAGTTTGTAATCGACCTCTTTGTAGAAGCATTTCCTGAACTCTCTCAGTGGCAGTGGGAAGTTGAGATACAAAGAGCACATAGGTTCCCTTTTTCGCAGAGGAAGTCTAGAGATGCCTCAAAAGTGATGCCTAGAGCCATTCTAATAACTCTTAACAATTTTTTGGCACGTGAGGCTTTATATAATCTGGCTCGCCCAGATCGAAAACGTAAGGGGAAAAATTTGGATTTTTTTGTTCGACCTGATTACTGCCATGCCACAGTTTAACTACGTTGGCAGTTACGCCAACTAATTCCCCTTTTTCAAGCCAAGGGTGCCCAGGCCTTTTTACTCAATCCTTCAAAGCTTAAAGTGGTCAATAAGGAGAAAATATATTTTTTGACTACCGAGAAAACTGCTAAAGACTGCCTACATTCACTCTGATGTTATTGTAAAGTCTTCATTACAACAGTCAATTATCTGGTTTATTAGGGGCATTATGGTATTATGACTATCATGGGTATCATGTATTTCATGCTTTATTTTTGAGACGAAAAGGGTAGATATTTGAAAGGATACAAGGGTTAAGTAGAAGGGAGGTAGACGTAAGGAGATGGATAGGGAAGCAAGTCTTTCCCCTTTTTTTTTTTTTTCTTTTTTCTCTCTTACCCTTGTAGAGAGGAGGATCCCATCTCAGGTTATATATAGATTATCCTCATTTTTCCTTTTTTTTTGTTTTTTTTTTGTTTTTTCTGAGATACCCAAGGCAGATGGAAGCATACGGTGAGCTACATCTAGCTTTTCTTTTCATCATCATTATAGGGACTTGTCAGTCCCTATGCCCCGTGTGGGTGGGTGTTGGGAAGGGTGGGGGGTGGGGTTCCAGAGGGTGGTGGGTGACTGGGGTGTTAGGTGGAGGGGCAAGCAAGGACAGCTTTAGTAATTCTAAGAATTATTGCGATCATGATTTTGTAGGACTTTCTGGTCTATGCCTGTATCTATTTTTATTTTTTGATGGTTCAATATTTTCAGTACTAAATCTATACCATATGTTAAATTGCAATCTATTGTTTAGAGATATTAATTTGCCGTGATGACTAGTATCAGGGTATGTTCTTGGAATGTCTGCGGCCTTAATAATAAAAAGAAAAGGGGTATATGCGCACAAATAATTCAGAGTATGAGACTAGATTTTCTCTGTATACAGGAAACTCATCTTAAATGGGATAATAGAGCTTGGTTGGCTGACTTGGGCATGCATGTACTCGGCTGCACTAATCAAGGTACTACTACCAAGGGGGTAGCTATCCTTAGTAGAAGAAATCAGGCTGTCCTGAAACGAATCAAGACCGACCAATATGGTCGCTGGATAATAGCTGAAATTTTAATAGAGTGTACTTCGTGGACTCTTTGCTCCATGTACGGCCCAAATACAGATGATCCTGATCTGCTTAACTTTCTAAGTGTAGAACTTGCTGATTGGCCCTCCACTCTTCTTTTTTGTGGGGATCTAAATATTCATTTGGAACCTGATTTTGATATTATTCATGA
Source organism: Triturus cristatus (assembly GCF_964204655.1). Classification (NCBI taxonomy): domain Eukaryota; kingdom Metazoa; phylum Chordata; class Amphibia; order Caudata; family Salamandridae; genus Triturus; species Triturus cristatus. The sequence goes on from NC_140583.1 coordinate 1,106,442,936, forward strand.
TTCAGTGTACACAGGCTCAAAAAGGCAGATCTTTAAAGCATTAGATGGTTTGGTTTCTGAATTTAGTCTTCGGGATGTAGGCTTTGTAAAAAGAAATACTCTTCCCGGATATACTTTCTTCTCGGCACCCCACAAAAAATTTGTCCGCTTGGATTATTTTTTCATATCGTCTATTTTAATATTCAACTGTAAGTATGAGATATTTCCAAAAATAATATCGGATCATAATCCCATAGTAACAGAGTTTAAAATAGATTCTATATTATCTGGTAAAGCAACAACATGGTCATTTGAACGGAGGCTTTTAGTAGATTCATCTTACATCGCACATATGGAAAAATGGATTAAGGATTTTTTTGAACTTAATATGGGCTCAACGACTGTTCAGATGGTATGGGATGCCTTTAAATCAGGGGTGAGAGGAGAAACTCTATCTTATTCAATTAACAAGCAAAGAAAATATCAGCGTAAGTTAACTACTTATTATAATGCAATACAGGACTGTGAGGTAGCACTAGTTGATGCCATTAAGAATTCCCTAGATACCGAGAAGATTAAAGCCACTTTAGCTATATCTAAGTCTCGGTTATATGAAAATTTTGCTTCAAAACTCGCAGAACAACTTGCTGCTTTCAATACACAGGTATATGAGCTGGGCGAGCGGTCTGGACATATTTTGGCAAAGAAAATACGGCAAAAAGCAAGTTTAAATACTATAAATAAAATACAGGATGAATCTGGCCAGGTGCACGAGCAGCCAGACAAAATATTGGAGGTGTTTCGTCTGTTTTATAAAAATTTGTATACGGAGGAGGTGATCGCGTATTTACCGGATTCATTTTCAAACTTTCTTGCCAATAATGATTTTTCCAGGTTGTCACCAATGCAGATAGCTTTATTAGACAAAGATATAACTTGGGAGGAGATAGAAGCAGCCATTCTTTCTCTACCTGCAGGTAAGGCCATGGGACCAGACAGAATTCCTCTCGAATTCTATAAAATTTGTAGACATGTGTTAAAGCAGGCATTAATCTCAACATGTTCGGAAGCACAGAAAGGGTTTACACCCCCTTCTTGGAGTGAACCAATCATCATGGCCTTCCTTAAAAAGGAGAAACCACCCTTACAACCATCTTCTTATAGACCTATATCTCTTTTAAATGCCGATAGTAAAATTTATTCTAAAATATTAGCAACACGTCTTTCTGGGGTTATCTCTACAATAGTCTCGCACTTCCAGCATGGGTTTATTCCTAACAGAGACACCACTGATCATGTCAGACGAGTGATTGCTTTGATGGACTGGGCCCACGGCTCAAGCATAGATTTGGGTATCACCCTGTTGGATGCCGAAAAGGCATTCGACAGGGTGGCGTGGCCATATCTCTGGGATCTTCTCATCCGAAAAGGCTTTGGCCCTAGAATGGTTACAGCCTTAACAGCACTCTACGTTGCCCCTTTCTCTTGTATTAGTATTAGTGGGAAGAAATCTCTGCCCTTTAGTATAAATCGCGGGACTCGGCAGGGTTGCCCCGTTTCACCTCTTCTCTTTGCCCTATATATTGATATCTTTTTAAACAGACTTAATAATACAGAGGACATAAAACCAGTTCAAGTGTCTGCTACAATATACAGAGCTCTCGCCTATGCAGATGACATAGTTGTATTGACAACAGATATTAAGGGGGCAATACCAATAATACAAGACCTTGCATCGCAATTTGGTAATTTCTCTGGCTATAGATTAAATATACAAAAAACACAAATTTTGTTTGTAGGTTCGAATCCCCCAGAACAGCTAAATATAGTCTCAGCAGCTACCTATTTGGGTATAAAAATTACATCCCCAGTTGCCGCTATTCCAGAACTTAATTTTACACCTATGCTTAAAAAAGTGCAGTCATCTTTAGAACGCATTGATCATTTCCATTTATCTTTATTTGGCAGATGTAACGTTCTAAAAATGATGATTTTACCCAAATTCTTATATATGTTCAGAACAATCCCATTAGCGTTCCCCTTGACGTTTTTTCAACAGCTGGAAAGGATGTCGGCAAGATTTCTTTGGGGGTATAGAGGTCACCGTAGGTCATACAAAAAAATGATTCTTCCCAAATTAAGAGGAGGCTGGGGAATCCCACATTTTCTTTTTTATTATCTGGCTGCAGTGTTGCAGTTTATTTCACCTTTGATAATTGGGCCTAGATTACGTATTCTAGCTAGCCATACACCATCTATCTATGAATTTGCAATGGGTACAGATTGTCATGGAAATTTTTTGAGAATTATAGAACCTAGTTATTTAAAAAAAACAAAGTTTAAGGTTTTGAGTGCTGCTTTCGGTACTTGGCGGCTAATTAAAAGGCAGATGGGTATTGACAAAATCTTGGTGTATACCCCATTCAAATCATCTAATATCTTTCCAGCAACTTTTCAGGATACAGTAATGACACGATGGCGTAACTTAGGTATTAATTGTATAGGCGATCTTTGGGAGGACGGTCAGTTAATCCCCTTCTCATTGTTAGAGAGCAAATACAACTTAACCCGTAATGATTATTTTAAATATGTGCAGATACATAGCTTTTTCAATACTCTTCGTCCGCAAGTTCGATCACGGCTGACTAGGATTCCTCTTATAGACAGTCTTTTCTTCAAAAAAAAGATCGGCACATATTATAATTTACTTTTGGCTTCACTTCCTGACGATATTTTGCTATGTCAAAAAAAATGGAATGAAAAATTGGGGATAACTAACACTAAAATTCAAGAATCAATAGTTTTGGCCAACACAATACTAATAACCGGGAGATCACGTACACAGCACTATATGGCTTTATTCGATTTATACTATTCACCCGCTAAAATTAGCAAATGGTCAACTACCGTAGGTATATTATGTAGCCGATGTGGACTCTATGCAGCAGATGCTCTTCACATGTTTTTTGTATGCCCTCGTTTGTCTTCTGTATTGTCTGAAATCCAAACTTTCCTAAAAATACTGATGGGTCAGACAATTACTTTGTCAGGAGAATTAGTATTAATAGGTGTGCCATCATTTGATTTATCCGTGGGTCAGACAAATTTTCTTTTCATTTGTATGTCCACTTGGAGGGCATGCATCACTCAAGTCTGGCTGAGTCCAGACCCTCCCTCTTTCCCTACCTGGAGAGCATGTTTACTAGCTAAGTATAATCTGGGAAAAGGCCATATATAGGGTTAAAGGTAGGAAAAGGAGAAGGCTGGGTGAAGAACTTTGGAGCCCTTTAGAGAATTGGATTAACGATACTATGATCTAAGTAGTTTATCTGTTTTTTTTTTTTGTTGCAAATGTATTTATTTATTATTCTTTTTTTCTTACTATTAAGTATATCATGTGTACTGTATTTCTGTTTTTACTTTATACATTGCTGTACCTTGCTTGCATTAAATGATAAATCCTAATAAAAAAAATTTAAAAAAAAAAAAGGAAATGTCCTTAGTGGTGGTGAATGTGTGTCTCTGACAGAACCTGGAATCTTCCTTATGCTGTAAACTGGACTGCAAGAATTAAAAAATGGTACTGTGTTTGAGAAATTGAGAGGGAAGCAGTCACATTTAGAGGCTTAGTAGAGGTGGGAAATTGGTTATAATGCCAATAACACCCTAGTCTACAATGGCTTTCATCTGAGATGTGTGTCAATGTAGACAGAAGGAGGATATATCCAAATTAATCACCCTAATAAGAAACAACAATGATGGTAATTAAACACCTTACACTAAAATGTTGACTGTACTAATATTTTTGTGACAACTCAATGTACTTAGGGACATATTTTATAAAAAGGGCTGCGTCACGTTTGCACCACGCAATGTGGTATATGAGCGATGCAAACTCTAAGACAGATATATGAAGCCATGCAAAGTCGCTTTGCATGGCTCTCAGTGGCTTCATGAATCTGGAGTAGCGCAACACAGCTCAAATAACTGTGTTGCGCTACTGTGCCCTGGGTACGTTTTCCATGGGCGCTGTGGTGGGTGTTCCCACACAATTCCCTTGGATTTTGACGCTTTCACAGATTTGAACTTGCATACCTGGGAACGTGCCAAAAGCTTACACCTTCCCAGGGGAGGCGTAACGAGGAGAAATTCCTTCAGTTTTTCTCATTACTTCCTCTTTCCATGTGTGCTGCATTCTGTAGCACACACAGATAGAGGAATATGCCTCCACGAATAGTTTTTGTGCAGGAAGGTGTCCCAGTCCTGCCTACAACACAGGCACCCTTGAACCATGGTGAAAGGGTCCTTGCGTTGGCGCTAGATTGCCTAAAGTCCGCCAGTGCATGGGAAAAAGAAGAAATGGACTGCATTCCCTTAAATACAGTGCATTTCTGCCTTTTCTCTATCGCGCAGCGCAGCAAGACAACTTGCTGCACTGCCCATAGACTTATAAATATGCCTCTAAGTTCATAAAACTCCTAAGTGTTTATGGAGTCTCTACTGAAACATTTAGCCTAGCAACAGTATAGACCTTGGAAAAAGTCTTGTAGTACCTGATCAATTTTCAATCCAATTATACCAACCAGACGGTTCAAGACGGGTAATTTACAAGTGCATAAACTGTGCACTTGTTGTTGAAGAGGTTCTCGCTTTCCTTTATCTGGGCAAAATACTTAAAAAAATGGAAACCAACTACTAGGCAGGCCAGAAGAGTGAATGGAAAAGAAATCTGATTTGTTAAGTAAGTACTCAGTAGTGTAAGACAATAATCAAAATTTGGACACTAAAACTTCTCATATCAGCAACACAGTATTCCAAGATAGTCCAGTTCAAGAAGAGTGACTTTTTCAAAATAAGTGATGCTCAGTTTAATTTCTACTGGACGCAACCTGATCCCCAATGATAATTAGTGTATTTTGTGGATACAAGGTGGTTCGTCTCATAGACTGAGTGATTCAAATCACAGAGATTGCTCTTAAGTAGGGTTCATTCAGTGAATTCATAGCAAAAACAGAAATTACATTTTCAGCTAAATAAAACAACATTAACATGAGACAAATGCATAAAATAGCTTTATTCATCCAATATGCAACTAGAGCATACAAAATGCACAAATATGTATGTTTTGCCTTATGTAGGACTTATAAAGTGCCAATATTGAGTTGCTTAACGAAAGGAAGGATGACAATTTGTCACATATTCGTAATGCAAAGACATTGGCTGCAGGATATCAGTAGTCACAATAGGGAGAGGTCCATAAAATATGTTTACAAGTCTAGAGTTGTAGCTACATGTATGAAAGAAAGAAAAATTACATTTACGATGTGTTGTCATATGCAAGATTCTTTTGAGCTGCTGCAGTAAAGTAATAGAATGAGGACTGAGGTTTGGACTGGGAGGATGTTTCTTTGAAGGGATTAGACACAGTAACTTTGATTAAGAGGAGCAAAATGGAGGGGATGTAATGCCTGGAGGGATATAAGGTGGGTGGGGTGGAAAACAGGGCAGAACAGGAGGAAGATACATTTAGAAGGAGCCATGAGGGAGTGGATGGGATGAGTCACACAAAATATTGTAGGAGACAAGTCTGTAAGATTGGACAGGAGGAAGGGAGAGCAGGCACAAACAGTGTGCTCACAAGGGAATTGGGATGGGACCTGGCAATAGACTGAGTGATGGGCAGGAGAGAGTGGACAAAATGATGGGGACGGAAAAAGGGGCTAGGATGAGAGGAAAGGTAGTGGAGGAGGATGGATTCAAAGATTTGCAGGGAAAAGTAATGCAGGTGGAGAAGATGGAGGGCTAAAAAATAAGGAGAAAGGTGGATGAAAAATACAAGAAGAACTAAAACAAGATCAATATATTTCATGTTTGTTTAGATATCTGTGACATTGTTTAGGAAAAGAGTGAATCTTTGGTTTGCAAAAAGGATCCTTTTGCATAACCCTTCCACTATTATACTCCATGTAGCAATGTGGTACCAGGAAGCAACCACTTTCTATTTATTGTGTAGCCAAAGACTGTAACACCTGATTAGACTTTACTAAATGCTTAGTCTATCCTTAGTAGAAGTACAGATCTATATAGTCTTTATTAAATGTTTAGTTTATTCTTAGAAGTATTGAGCTATACTTTCCAAAATGTATATTTGAAACCCTCATGAAAAATATGGTACTTATGTCCCACTTACAAAAGTGAATTATTTAGTGGGAAAATGTTCATTGAGAAACACTTTGAACTCAATTGTCTTAATCAGGGGCCTCCAACCCTTTCTGTAACTAGAGCTACTTGTGTTCAGTGAAAGTAATCCCGAGCTACTAATATTATTAGTGTTGTAATATTGACAAAATAAGACAAGACTACTTTAGTGGCCACTCCATGCAAGATTACCAGCAGATATCACCTCAATGCATCATGCAGACTTTCAAGCACTAATGTAAAAAGGTTTTATTTAATTTGGAATTCGCCTACACGGGTAATACTGGGCAATAATAGCTGCAATGCCCCAGCCATGAGGGCAATATTAGTAATAGTGCATGATTTATCGTTCAAATATAACCTTTTAATATATTTTGGAAATCCATTTTACCCCAAACTTCAGCTATTGAGTTTTGAATACAAACACATTTTCATCGCAAAGACTCACCTTTCAATTTTGGAATACATATGTTAATTCCACTCAATTTTTTTTTTCTAATTTAGTATGCTGTGCTGCACACATGACAGCTACTTCCAGGTAGCTGGAGGGCTACCAGAAGCTCACGAGCTACTTGTTGGAGAAGCCTGGTCCTAATGCACTACCTGGCTCGGTAAACTGATCTGTTATTTACTGTAGATTTTGATATTGGTTTTTTATGTTTAATATGCTTTATTAGCAAAAAGATTGCAAAGAATAAAACACAATCACTACATGTGAAATACCAATTTGTGAGGCTAATAATAATACAGCAGAAAAGAAAGCTGTTTACAATTTCTAACAAGAGCTATGGGAAGGAAAGGGGGAAGGGAAGGAAAAAGGAATTAAAAAAATGTACATCACACAACTGAGGGTCGAGTAACATTGTACAATAATATGAAATAACTTTAAAAATTGAGATAGTTAATGGGTGAGTATAGTGCCACAAATTACTGAAAAAGAGAAGGAAAAAAAGAGCAGTTTTCAGAACAATTGCGAAGTACTTGTCACTTAGCAACCCTGATCAACTAAGAGGTTAATGGTAACCAAAATAAGTATCTATTTATGTGCGATATACATGAAGAAGCAAATACGACATCCCACCTATGATAATTACAAACATTATTCCAGCAAGCTGTAATTTAAATTTTTGAGGAGGATTTCCAATTTAGAGTATCTTGTTGTAAAGCTAAAGCTAACATGAGATCAAATAAACCACGTTTACAGGAAGTTAATCCCAAAGTGACAGATAGACTTCAGAGAAAAGTAATACATTGGACAAGGGGAATTGTAAATTGAAAATGATCAAAAGGCAGGACCAAACACTTTCCCAGAATATGACAGTATGAGGGCAAATGAAAAGAAGATGTAGTAAATCTGCAAAAGTGTGGCCACAGGACCAGCACACTGAATTATTAGAACGAGTAAAAGTAGCTATAGATACTGGTGTTTGACATAATCTGTGATATACAAAAACATGGTTTGAGTAGTGGGCGCAGATCTAGAGATCTTTATTGTTCTAATCCAAATCTTGCCCATAGATTAATGCTCCAAACACACCCCAAGTCAGTCTCCCATGCAAGTTGCAGTTTGGTTTTACTGCGCACAGAATTTGAAGCTGACAGATAGGTATAAATCAAAGCAGCTTTTGGAAAAAGAGAAAGTATCCTGAGAAGATTATCGTCTGGAAGAGTGCCAACAGGTGATGGAAGTGAATGGAAAACATCCAGAATTGTTTCCATAAGGATTGAGAATTTATACCAAAAGTGACGAGGACAACAAAATGTAGCCTGATATTGAGAGAAAAAACAGGGGATCATGCTGTCAAACAAATCCTGAACCCAAATTATTCTTTTGAGTCTCCAAGCCTTCCAATAGATAGGTGTATTATTGAGAGTGATAAGATGATTATACCGTAGGGGGACTGGAGAAAGTAATCTCTAGAAAGAATCCTGGGCTGATAATCCTGGGCTGTTTTTTCTGAGATACCCAAGGCAGATGGAAGCATACGGTGAGCTACATCTAGCTTTTCTTTTCATCATCATTATAGGGACTTGTCAGTCCCTATGCCCCGTGTGGGTGGGTGTTGGGAAGGGTGGGGGGTGGGGTTCCAGAGGGTGGTGGGTGACTGGGGTGTTAGGTGGAGGGGCAAGCAAGGACAGCTTTAGTAATTCTAAGAATTATTGCGATCATGATTTTGTAGGACTTTCTGGTCTATGCCTGTATCTATTTTTATTTTTTGATGGTTCAATATTTTCAGTACTAAATCTATACCATATGTTAAATTGCAATCTATTGTTTAGAGATATTAATTTGCCGTGATGACTAGTATCAGGGTATGTTCTTGGAATGTCTGCGGCCTTAATAATAAAAAGAAAAGGGGTATATGCGCACAAATAATTCAGAGTATGAGACTAGATTTTCTCTGTATACAGGAAACTCATCTTAAATGGGATAATAGAGCTTGGTTGGCTGACTTGGGCATGCATGTACTCGGCTGCACTAATCAAGGTACTACTACCAAGGGGGTAGCTATCCTTAGTAGAAGAAATCAGGCTGTCCTGAAACGAATCAAGACCGACCAATATGGTCGCTGGATAATAGCTGAAATTTTAATAGAGTGTACTTCGTGGACTCTTTGCTCCATGTACGGCCCAAATACAGATGATCCTGATCTGCTTAACTTTCTAAGTGTAGAACTTGCTGATTGGCCCTCCACTCTTCTTTTTTGTGGGGATCTAAATATTCATTTGGAACCTGATTTTGATATTATTCATGATTCAGTGTACACAGGCTCAAAAAGGCAGATCTTTAAAGCATTAGATGGTTTGGTTTCTGAATTTAGTCTTCGGGATGTAGGCTTTGTAAAAAGAAATACTCTTCCCGGATATACTTTCTTCTCGGCACCCCACAAAAAATTTGTCCGCTTGGATTATTTTTTCATATCGTCTATTTTAATATTCAACTGTAAGTATGAGATATTTCCAAAAATAATATCGGATCATAATCCCATAGTAACAGAGTTTAAAATAGATTCTATATTATCTGGTAAAGCAACAACATGGTCATTTGAACGGAGGCTTTTAGTAGATTCATCTTACATCGCACATATGGAAAAATGGATTAAGGATTTTTTTGAACTTAATATGGGCTCAACGACTGTTCAGATGGTATGGGATGCCTTTAAATCAGGGGTGAGAGGAGAAACTCTATCTTATTCAATTAACAAGCAAAGAAAATATCAGCGTAAGTTAACTACTTATTATAATGCAATACAGGACTGTGAGGTAGCACTAGTTGATGCCATTAAGAATTCCCTAGATACCGAGAAGATTAAAGCCACTTTAGCTATATCTAAGTCTCGGTTATATGAAAATTTTGCTTCAAAACTCGCAGAACAACTTGCTGCTTTCAATACACAGGTATATGAGCTGGGCGAGCGGTCTGGACATATTTTGGCAAAGAAAATACGGCAAAAAGCAAGTTTAAATACTATAAATAAAATACAGGATGAATCTGGCCAGGTGCACGAGCAGCCAGACAAAATATTGGAGGTGTTTCGTCTGTTTTATAAAAATTTGTATACGGAGGAGGTGATCGCGTATTTACCGGATTCATTTTCAAACTTTCTTGCCAATAATGATTTTTCCAGGTTGTCACCAATGCAGATAGCTTTATTAGACAAAGATATAACTTGGGAGGAGATAGAAGCAGCCATTCTTTCTCTACCTGCAGGTAAGGCCATGGGACCAGACAGAATTCCTCTCGAATTCTATAAAATTTGTAGACATGTGTTAAAGCAGGCATTAATCTCAACATGTTCGGAAGCACAGAAAGGGTTTACACCCCCTTCTTGGAGTGAACCAATCATCATGGCCTTCCTTAAAAAGGAGAAACCACCCTTACAACCATCTTCTTATAGACCTATATCTCTTTTAAATGCCGATAGTAAAATTTATTCTAAAATATTAGCAACACGTCTTTCTGGGGTTATCTCTACAATAGTCTCGCACTTCCAGCATGGGTTTATTCCTAACAGAGACACCACTGATCATGTCAGACGAGTGATTGCTTTGATGGACTGGGCCCACGGCTCAAGCATAGATTTGGGTATCACCCTGTTGGATGCCGAAAAGGCATTCGACAGGGTGGCGTGGCCATATCTCTGGGATCTTCTCATCCGAAAAGGCTTTGGCCCTAGAATGGTTACAGCCTTAACAGCACTCTACGTTGCCCCTTTCTCTTGTATTAGTATTAGTGGGAAGAAATCTCTGCCCTTTAGTATAAATCGCGGGACTCGGCAGGGTTGCCCCGTTTCACCTCTTCTCTTTGCCCTATATATTGATATCTTTTTAAACAGACTTAATAATACAGAGGACATAAAACCAGTTCAAGTGTCTGCTACAATATACAGAGCTCTCGCCTATGCAGATGACATAGTTGTATTGACAACAGATATTAAGGGGGCAATACCAATAATACAAGACCTTGCATCGCAATTTGGTAATTTCTCTGGCTATAGATTAAATATACAAAAAACACAAATTTTGTTTGTAGGTTCGAATCCCCCAGAACAGCTAAATATAGTCTCAGCAGCTACCTATTTGGGTATAAAAATTACATCCCCAGTTGCCGCTATTCCAGAACTTAATTTTACACCTATGCTTAAAAAAGTGCAGTCATCTTTAGAACGCATTGATCATTTCCATTTATCTTTATTTGGCAGATGTAACGTTCTAAAAATGATGATTTTACCCAAATTCTTATATATGTTCAGAACAATCCCATTAGCGTTCCCCTTGACGTTTTTTCAACAGCTGGAAAGGATGTCGGCAAGATTTCTTTGGGGGTATAGAGGTCACCGTAGGTCATACAAAAAAATGATTCTTCCCAAATTAAGAGGAGGCTGGGGAATCCCACATTTTCTTTTTTATTATCTGGCTGCAGTGTTGCAGTTTATTTCACCTTTGATAATTGGGCCTAGATTACGTATTCTAGCTAGCCATACACCATCTATCTATGAATTTGCAATGGGTACAGATTGTCATGGAAATTTTTTGAGAATTATAGAACCTAGTTATTTAAAAAAAACAAAGTTTAAGGTTTTGAGTGCTGCTTTCGGTACTTGGCGGCTAATTAAAAGGCAGATGGGTATTGACAAAATCTTGGTGTATACCCCATTCAAATCATCTAATATCTTTCCAGCAACTTTTCAGGATACAGTAATGACACGATGGCGTAACTTAGGTATTAATTGTATAGGCGATCTTTGGGAGGACGGTCAGTTAATCCCCTTCTCATTGTTAGAGAGCAAATACAACTTAACCCGTAATGATTATTTTAAATATGTGCAGATACATAGCTTTTTCAATACTCTTCGTCCGCAAGTTCGATCACGGCTGACTAGGATTCCTCTTATAGACAGTCTTTTCTTCAAAAAAAAGATCGGCACATATTATAATTTACTTTTGGCTTCACTTCCTGACGATATTTTGCTATGTCAAAAAAAATGGAATGAAAAATTGGGGATAACTAACACTAAAATTCAAGAATCAATAGTTTTGGCCAACACAATACTAATAACCGGGAGATCACGTACACAGCACTATATGGCTTTATTCGATTTATACTATTCACCCGCTAAAATTAGCAAATGGTCAACTACCGTAGGTATATTATGTAGCCGATGTGGACTCTATGCAGCAGATGCTCTTCACATGTTTTTTGTATGCCCTCGTTTGTCTTCTGTATTGTCTGAAATCCAAACTTTCCTAAAAATACTGATGGGTCAGACAATTACTTTGTCAGGAGAATTAGTATTAATAGGTGTGCCATCATTTGATTTATCCGTGGGTCAGACAAATTTTCTTTTCATTTGTATGTCCACTTGGAGGGCATGCATCACTCAAGTCTGGCTGAGTCCAGACCCTCCCTCTTTCCCTACCTGGAGAGCATGTTTACTAGCTAAGTATAATCTGGGAAAAGGCCATATATAGGGTTAAAGGTAGGAAAAGGAGAAGGCTGGGTGAAGAACTTTGGAGCCCTTTAGAGAATTGGATTAACGATACTATGATCTAAGTAGTTTATCTGTTTTTTTTTTTTGTTGCAAATGTATTTATTTATTATTCTTTTTTTCTTACTATTAAGTATATCATGTGTACTGTATTTCTGTTTTTACTTTATACATTGCTGTACCTTGCTTGCATTAAATGATAAATCCTAATAAAAAAAATTTAAAAAAAAAAAAGGAAATGTCCTTAGTGGTGGTGAATGTGTGTCTCTGACAGAACCTGGAATCTTCCTTATGCTGTAAACTGGACTGCAAGAATTAAAAAATGGTACTGTGTTTGAGAAATTGAGAGGGAAGCAGTCACATTTAGAGGCTTAGTAGAGGTGGGAAATTGGTTATAATGCCAATAACACCCTAGTCTACAATGGCTTTCATCTGAGATGTGTGTCAATGTAGACAGAAGGAGGATATATCCAAATTAATCACCCTAATAAGAAACAACAATGATGGTAATTAAACACCTTACACTAAAATGTTGACTGTACTAATATTTTTGTGACAACTCAATGTACTTAGGGACATATTTTATAAAAAGGGCTGCGTCACGTTTGCACCACGCAATGTGGTATATGAGCGATGCAAACTCTAAGACAGATATATGAAGCCATGCAAAGTCGCTTTGCATGGCTCTCAGTGGCTTCATGAATCTGGAGTAGCGCAACACAGCTCAAATAACTGTGTTGCGCTACTGTGCCCTGGGTACGTTTTCCATGGGCGCTGTGGTGGGTGTTCCCACACAATTCCCTTGGATTTTGACGCTTTCACAGATTTGAACTTGCATACCTGGGAACGTGCCAAAAGCTTACACCTTCCCAGGGGAGGCGTAACGAGGAGAAATTCCTTCAGTTTTTCTCATTACTTCCTCTTTCCATGTGTGCTGCATTCTGTAGCACACACAGATAGAGGAATATGCCTCCACGAATAGTTTTTGTGCAGGAAGGTGTCCCAGTCCTGCCTACAACACAGGCACCCTTGAACCATGGTGAAAGGGTCCTTGCGTTGGCGCTAGATTGCCTAAAGTCCGCCAGTGCATGGGAAAAAGAAGAAATGGACTGCATTCCCTTAAATACAGTGCATTTCTGCCTTTTCTCTATCGCGCAGCGCAGCAAGACAACTTGCTGCACTGCCCATAGACTTATAAATATGCCTCTAAGTTCATAAAACTCCTAAGTGTTTATGGAGTCTCTACTGAAACATTTAGCCTAGCAACAGTATAGACCTTGGAAAAAGTCTTGTAGTACCTGATCAATTTTCAATCCAATTATACCAACCAGACGGTTCAAGACGGGTAATTTACAAGTGCATAAACTGTGCACTTGTTGTTGAAGAGGTTCTCGCTTTCCTTTATCTGGGCAAAATACTTAAAAAAATGGAAACCAACTACTAGGCAGGCCAGAAGAGTGAATGGAAAAGAAATCTGATTTGTTAAGTAAGTACTCAGTAGTGTAAGACAATAATCAAAATTTGGACACTAAAACTTCTCATATCAGCAACACAGTATTCCAAGATAGTCCAGTTCAAGAAGAGTGACTTTTTCAAAATAAGTGATGCTCAGTTTAATTTCTACTGGACGCAACCTGATCCCCAATGATAATTAGTGTATTTTGTGGATACAAGGTGGTTCGTCTCATAGACTGAGTGATTCAAATCACAGAGATTGCTCTTAAGTAGGGTTCATTCAGTGAATTCATAGCAAAAACAGAAATTACATTTTCAGCTAAATAAAACAACATTAACATGAGACAAATGCATAAAATAGCTTTATTCATCCAATATGCAACTAGAGCATACAAAATGCACAAATATGTATGTTTTGCCTTATGTAGGACTTATAAAGTGCCAATATTGAGTTGCTTAACGAAAGGAAGGATGACAATTTGTCACATATTCGTAATGCAAAGACATTGGCTGCAGGATATCAGTAGTCACAATAGGGAGAGGTCCATAAAATATGTTTACAAGTCTAGAGTTGTAGCTACATGTATGAAAGAAAGAAAAATTACATTTACGATGTGTTGTCATATGCAAGATTCTTTTGAGCTGCTGCAGTAAAGTAATAGAATGAGGACTGAGGTTTGGACTGGGAGGATGTTTCTTTGAAGGGATTAGACACAGTAACTTTGATTAAGAGGAGCAAAATGGAGGGGATGTAATGCCTGGAGGGATATAAGGTGGGTGGGGTGGAAAACAGGGCAGAACAGGAGGAAGATACATTTAGAAGGAGCCATGAGGGAGTGGATGGGATGAGTCACACAAAATATTGTAGGAGACAAGTCTGTAAGATTGGACAGGAGGAAGGGAGAGCAGGCACAAACAGTGTGCTCACAAGGGAATTGGGATGGGACCTGGCAATAGACTGAGTGATGGGCAGGAGAGAGTGGACAAAATGATGGGGACGGAAAAAGGGGCTAGGATGAGAGGAAAGGTAGTGGAGGAGGATGGATTCAAAGATTTGCAGGGAAAAGTAATGCAGGTGGAGAAGATGGAGGGCTAAAAAATAAGGAGAAAGGTGGATGAAAAATACAAGAAGAACTAAAACAAGATCAATATATTTCATGTTTGTTTAGATATCTGTGACATTGTTTAGGAAAAGAGTGAATCTTTGGTTTGCAAAAAGGATCCTTTTGCATAACCCTTCCACTATTATACTCCATGTAGCAATGTGGTACCAGGAAGCAACCACTTTCTATTTATTGTGTAGCCAAAGACTGTAACACCTGATTAGACTTTACTAAATGCTTAGTCTATCCTTAGTAGAAGTACAGATCTATATAGTCTTTATTAAATGTTTAGTTTATTCTTAGAAGTATTGAGCTATACTTTCCAAAATGTATATTTGAAACCCTCATGAAAAATATGGTACTTATGTCCCACTTACAAAAGTGAATTATTTAGTGGGAAAATGTTCATTGAGAAACACTTTGAACTCAATTGTCTTAATCAGGGGCCTCCAACCCTTTCTGTAACTAGAGCTACTTGTGTTCAGTGAAAGTAATCCCGAGCTACTAATATTATTAGTGTTGTAATATTGACAAAATAAGACAAGACTACTTTAGTGGCCACTCCATGCAAGATTACCAGCAGATATCACCTCAATGCATCATGCAGACTTTCAAGCACTAATGTAAAAAGGTTTTATTTAATTTGGAATTCGCCTACACGGGTAATACTGGGCAATAATAGCTGCAATGCCCCAGCCATGAGGGCAATATTAGTAATAGTGCATGATTTATCGTTCAAATATAACCTTTTAATATATTTTGGAAATCCATTTTACCCCAAACTTCAGCTATTGAGTTTTGAATACAAACACATTTTCATCGCAAAGACTCACCTTTCAATTTTGGAATACATATGTTAATTCCACTCAATTTTTTTTTTCTAATTTAGTATGCTGTGCTGCACACATGACAGCTACTTCCAGGTAGCTGGAGGGCTACCAGAAGCTCACGAGCTACTTGTTGGAGAAGCCTGGTCCTAATGCACTACCTGGCTCGGTAAACTGATCTGTTATTTACTGTAGATTTTGATATTGGTTTTTTATGTTTAATATGCTTTATTAGCAAAAAGATTGCAAAGAATAAAACACAATCACTACATGTGAAATACCAATTTGTGAGGCTAATAATAATACAGCAGAAAAGAAAGCTGTTTACAATTTCTAACAAGAGCTATGGGAAGGAAAGGGGGAAGGGAAGGAAAAAGGAATTAAAAAAATGTACATCACACAACTGAGGGTCGAGTAACATTGTACAATAATATGAAATAACTTTAAAAATTGAGATAGTTAATGGGTGAGTATAGTGCCACAAATTACTGAAAAAGAGAAGGAAAAAAAGAGCAGTTTTCAGAACAATTGCGAAGTACTTGTCACTTAGCAACCCTGATCAACTAAGAGGTTAATGGTAACCAAAATAAGTATCTATTTATGTGCGATATACATGAAGAAGCAAATACGACATCCCACCTATGATAATTACAAACATTATTCCAGCAAGCTGTAATTTAAATTTTTGAGGAGGATTTCCAATTTAGAGTATCTTGTTGTAAAGCTAAAGCTAACATGAGATCAAATAAACCACGTTTACAGGAAGTTAATCCCAAAGTGACAGATAGACTTCAGAGAAAAGTAATACATTGGACAAGGGGAATTGTAAATTGAAAATGATCAAAAGGCAGGACCAAACACTTTCCCAGAATATGACAGTATGAGGGCAAATGAAAAGAAGATGTAGTAAATCTGCAAAAGTGTGGCCACAGGACCAGCACACTGAATTATTAGAACGAGTAAAAGTAGCTATAGATACTGGTGTTTGACATAATCTGTGATATACAAAAACATGGTTTGAGTAGTGGGCGCAGATCTAGAGATCTTTATTGTTCTAATCCAAATCTTGCCCATAGATTAATGCTCCAAACACACCCCAAGTCAGTCTCCCATGCAAGTTGCAGTTTGGTTTTACTGCGCACAGAATTTGAAGCTGACAGATAGGTATAAATCAAAGCAGCTTTTGGAAAAAGAGAAAGTATCCTGAGAAGATTATCGTCTGGAAGAGTGCCAACAGGTGATGGAAGTGAATGGAAAACATCCAGAATTGTTTCCATAAGGATTGAGAATTTATACCAAAAGTGACGAGGACAACAAAATGTAGCCTGATATTGAGAGAAAAAACAGGGGATCATGCTGTCAAACAAATCCTGAACCCAAATTATTCTTTTGAGTCTCCAAGCCTTCCAATAGATAGGTGTATTATTGAGAGTGATAAGATGATTATACCGTAGGGGGACTGGAGAAAGTAATCTCTAGAAAGAATCCTGGGCTGATAATGAGGTCTCAGCAAGGAGCAGGTGTGCCTAAATAACAGGAAAGAGGTAACAGAAGACAGGAAAAAGCAAGAACTTCTTTTACAGAAAAAGGTGTCAATAAAGAGTGTTCAATAATGCACCATAAGGGTAAAAAGGGAGAGAAAGCAGAAAAGAACCATTTAGAGACCTGACAAAGGCAAAAAGCTTTATGATAAAGTCGAAAATTAGGAAAGTGTACACCTCCATTAGATTAGATTTAGAGTTCCTAAAATGAGCTAAGGAGAGTGTAGGTTTCTTATTATTCAAAAGAAACTCAGAGAGCATTGAATCCAACTTTTTATAATATGTGGATGGAATAGGGAGTGGAGTCATAGACAAAATATATGACAAAATGGGAATAATCATCATTTTAATAGAATCAAGGTGTCCCCACATGAGAGACATAATGGGTTCCAAGAAAAGAGAAGCTTTTCAACTCTGTTGAGTCCATCCTTCATATTAATTGTAATAGTATCATGGATGGAGATTCCTGGTCCTTCCTCTTTCACTTAAATGTTATGTAACTGAATCTCCATTGATGATGTCACATGAGAGTGAATTAATTTCCTTAGGTTTGCCGGGATCCTCAAAAGTATAAGTATTATTCTGAAAGGTCACTTTAAAGAGACATGGATGAAAAAGACCATATTGTGCACCTAGTGCCCGAAGCGCAGGTCAGTGTTCAAGGAAATCTTTTCGACGCTTAGCCGCTGCTGTAGAAACATCTTGGGAAATAAACAACTTAGCACCATACCAAACAGGATGCTTTTTTGTCTTGGCTGCATTCAATGCTTGAAAAAGGTCCATGAACTGCAAGAAGAGAAGAATCACTCCAAGAGGTTTTGGCGGAGTCGATGAAGAAGATAGGCGGGGACCCAGTCTGTGCGCTCGCTGGATATTCAATTTAGTTGATGCAGGAAGATCTGGGAGCTTCTGAGGAAAAGGAAGTGAAAAAAGCCCTCCGGAAGACCATATAAGCGAACTTTGTTACGTTTGTTCCTGTTTTCAAGATCCTCAGCTGACTTTTTAAGCAAAGAGATATCTTTCTCCAGCATCACAATTTTTTCAGCTGCATCCTGGACATCTCTGATGCGCTGTTCTACCAAGGAAAGATGACCACCTATTATCCAGCACTTGTAGGCGAGTGAAGGTCTCCTCAACAAATGGGCGCAGAGCACGTATCTCCACCAAAACAGTATCTAAAGAAACAGGAGCGAGATACTTAGGAGGAGAAGGAGGATCGTGCTTGAGGAGCTTATTAGCGAAAGATGTTGCTTGCATCTTGGAAGTTGACAAGGGCAGAAATGCTGAGCAAGAGGCAGAAGACTGAGCCATGACGTCCGCAAGGTGCAAGCCATCCATGGAGGGCACAGTAGAAGAAGGGTCCCACCTGCTCCTTGCTGAGACCTCATTATCAGCCCAGGATTCTTTCTAGAGATTACTTTCTCCAGTCCCCCTACGGTATAATCATCTTATCACTCTCAATAATACACCTATCTATTGGAAGGCTTGGAGACTCAAAAGAATAATTTGGGTTCAGGATTTGTTTGACAGCATGATCCCCTGTTTTTTCTCTCAATATCAGGCTACATTTTGTTGTCCTCGTCACTTTTGGTATAAATTCTCAATCCTTATGGAAACAATTCTGGATGTTTTCCATTCACTTCCATCACCTGTTGGCACTCTTCCAGACGATAATCTTCTCAGGATACTTTCTCTTTTTCCAAAAGCTGCTTTGATTTATACCTATCTGTCAGCTTCAAATTCTGTGCGCAGTAAAACCAAACTGCAACTTGCATGGGAGACTGACTTGGGGTGTGTTTGGAGCATTAATCTATGGGCAAGATTTGGATTAGAACAATAAAGATCTCTAGATCTGCGCCCACTACTCAAACCATGGTTTTGTATATCACAGATTATGTCAAACACCAGTATCTATAGCTACTTTTACTCGTTCTAATAATTCAGTGTGCTGGTCCTGTGGCCACACTTTTGCAGATTTACTACATCTTCTTTTCATTTGCCCTCATACTGTCATATTCTGGGAAAGTGTTTGGTCCTGCCTTTTGATCATTTTCAATTTACAATTCCCCTTGTCCAATGTATTACTTTTCTCTGAAGTCTATCTGTCACTTTGGGATTAACTTCCTGTAAACGGGGTTTATTTGATCTCATGTTAGCTTTAGCTTTACAACAAGATACTCTAAATTGGAAATCCTCCTCAAAAATTTAAATTACAGCTTGCTGGAATAATGTTTGTAATTATCATAGGTGGGATGTCGTATTTGCTTCTTCATGTATATCGCACATAAATAGATACTTATTTTGGTTACCATTAACCTCTTAGTTGATCAGGGTTGCTAAGTGACAAGTACTTCGCAATTGTTCTGAAAACTGCTCTTTTTTTCCTTCTCTTTTTCAGTAATTTGTGGCACTATACTCACCCATTAGCTATCTCAATTTTTAAAGTTATTTCATATTATTGTACAATGTTACTCGACCCTCAGTTGTGTGATGTACATTTTTTTAATTCCTTTTTCCTTCCCTTCCCCCTTTCCTTCCCATAGCTCTTGTTAGAAATTGTAAACAGCTTTCTTTTCTGCTGTATTATTATTAGCCTCACAAATTGGTATTTCACATGTAGTGATTGTGTTTTATTCTTTGCAATCTTTTTGCTAATAAAGCATATTAGGCAACTTGGCAATGCAGCACTTATTTGAATGTAATAAACCTTTTCTTCTGTCAATAAGTGAAGATGAAATCCGCAACAAAATAGGCAGCCAAAAGTAAATGAGCGGAGTCTTCCCCAAATCACTGCTCCCAATGCAGAAAAAACAACTAGCCAGCCAAATGGCAGAGAAAAAAAAAAACGTAATTTTTGGCAGACCAAGAAGATCAGAGTAAGTAAAACAGGTAATGCCCAGTAGCCTGAGGAAAAGAAAGGAGTTAAAAGTGCCACAGATAAGGTCCAGTGCTGAGAAGACTTAGTGGAGGGAAAAACAAAAAGGCAGCTCCAAAGCAGACACAAAGCTCAGGTGCTTAAAATGAATGAAAGGACCCAAGGACCAGAATAAAAAAAACTGTCCTTCCGTGCAGGCGAAGCTCCAATGCAATTACCTGCCCGTTTTCAGTGTTTCCAGGGTCACGGAAGCCGCCTTATATTAACGGCATTCCTGACGCGATATGAACACTGATACTAGGTGGCCATCTTAGGCACCACCAGGCGCGCTCCCCATTGATATTGGTTTTTAACATGTTTCAAATAGTGGCAGATAAAGGATCTACAATAATGTGAATTCCCAGGATCAACACACTTTGCAACAATTAGTTTCAGGCATTATGGAAAACACATGAGGCTGCCCCTTGCTAATGTAGGAACATGAAAGAACAAGCATTGCCACACAAACATCAGATTTCATAATGACAATAACTAAATGGAGAATTGTTTCCAATAGAATATGTTGTCATTGATTTCACAGCAGTGATCACATTCAAAAAGTGTTTAGAGGGATCCAGTATCACGCCCCATATGTTGCATCCATGGTAACCTAGTGGGTGCTAAAGTTGATGGAAAATTACTATTAGTTGTATGGCCATCTATTTAAAGTCAACAACTATTTCATTTTGATTTGCACTCAAAGGAGTGACTTAAAAGAGAAGCATTGTTAAGTGGCATTCAATAAATGCTGGCAAGGGCACAACCCCAGTGTTTCCACTCCAAGACAAAAATAAGGAATGTATCACATTTTATTTATTTTACAGTTACAGAACTATTTAGTTGATTGGTTCTTTCCTGACAGCAGGATCAGCAGCACCTTCTTTCTCTACAGACTCTTCGAAATGGCAAACTATAATCTCCACTTCATGAAAAATCCATACTCCTGTATAGAATCCTAAATTAAGCTAGGCCATCTATATAGATGCCTGTCAACCTGGGATCATTAGACACAAGGCATTTAACATCCCATGTATCTTGAAAAGGGACCCCTTGGTTCTCCTACTGTCCCTTCTTTTACAATGGATATTTCATAATTATATTTTAATCCCCAGTTTTAGCAAATATGAGTGTTGCGTTTCTGTGAAGGAAAAATATGCTGACCTCTAAAATCTTATGTTGAATTGCTCATAAATAGGCATTGTAACAACATGTTAGCTTGGAGGCCTTCAATTTGAGTGCTAAATCAAAAGCTGCTCCATTCACTCAAAGGTCCTCTCTTATATGAGGCTATCAAAGTGATCCCTTTTATACAGAGGGTACTGACCCATATTTGTATATGATCTTATTAAACAATGGAATTGACTCATGCCGAGAAGTCAGATCCAAGTTGATTTTTACTCACTTTTTGCTAGCATGTGAGTGCCAGTACCACTTCATCACTGTTAGTATTTTCTTATAGGAAATTCTTAGAGAAGCCATCTACATAATACTTTCCTCAACACTATGACAAAATTAAGTATCAATATTATTTTTCTTATAATTTAATAAAACATAGAATACCAGTATTTATCCTACCAATGGCAGAAATGTTCTTGGATCATGATTATTTTTCTTTGAATATATTTAATTATATATTTACTTGATCCTTCTTAATAAGGGCAACAATTTCCGTTTATATGGCCTTTTACATTTTTAATAGCAGATGCATTCACAATGTCCTGGTTTCATACAATCCTATAAATGTATCTCAAAACATCTAATATTTCCTTGGACTAGAACACTTCCCCAGTTTAAGATTATCCCAAGTTGTAATTTAAAATTCTTGAAGTCTTGCTGTATTCTTTGATAGCACATCTGTATTAGTCTTGACCCTAAACTTGAACCCATAACTTTGCCAGTTGTAATGTCACCTTCGTCATTTAAAGTACAACTTGCTACCACAATATCAAAGCTTCATTACACGAGCCATAACTGCTCTCTAATTTTGGAGAAGTGGCAACTCTTAAAATGTAGTACTCAGGTGCAATCTATCCTGTAACTTGGAACTATTTTAGCTGATCTGTGGATGGCAAGACGTTAGGAGGCCATTGGCTCCTTGGAATAAAAAGTCTTGCCTATTAGTGCTACTGTTCAACTCAATGGTACTTATTTTACCAGGCTAGGAGGAATAAAACATTGGTTTGGCCCTAATGAGTTTCAAAGTATAATCGAGATACTGAGACTAGAGTACAAGACACCAGAATCAATACTAATTGGAACATCTGTGCCAGGCCAGATTCTCAGTTTCCAACCCCTTAGCGCTGAGCCAAGAGAGGCCCAGTGTGTTTCAGCTCAGTTGTTTACCCTATATTTCTCATCCACATCATATCTCATACATGTACCATGCTGAAAGCTCCATCCTTGGGTCCAATCAGACAACACAATGGCATAGCACATAGCACTCTTTGCAAGCAACATTGTCAATCCCCTTTAACAGAACAAAATATTTATTTGAAAATGCACCCAATAAGCAATAGTCTGCAGGTGGGTGCTCATCCTGTCTCATGACACCTCATAACCTCATAACAAAGTTTCCATAGACAAATAGGCTGGGGACTGGTGCTTCAGATCCAAACTAGATCCTGCACTAAGACACAGTTATTATAGCAATGCCAATCATGTAAATGTTCTTTCAGATGGAAGTTTGATCATGCATCAGAAGAATTTAAAAATATATATTCAGCCACTCCAGGAAGTGTTTGCAATTCATGGAAAATATGTTACCAATCGCCACTTGTTTGCAGCAGCAAGCTTCTGCCACATCACAATTCCACAAAAACCGTCAGGCCCACATATAGCTTTCTGTGTGCAAAGTTGAATGGGGTGGGGAATTTTGTTCCAAATGAGAATTTACACCAAGACACAGTGATGGGCCATCTTACTTACTTACTTACTTATGCCTACTACCCCTCCTGGGGTATAAGCCATTAACCAGAACTGTCCAGCCATCTCTGTCCTGGACCTTTCTTTCACTCTGACTCCAGGTGTAGGCAGCCTTTTGGCCTTGATGCCAGGTGGTTCTTGACCTTCCTCTTTCCCTTTTCTCTTGAGGCTTCCAACTGAGGGCTTGCCTGGTGGTCTTTGATGCATGCTTGTGGAGGGTGTAACCGATCCAGCCCCAGCATTTTTTCATGATCTCTTCATGAGTAGAGAGTTGGAAAGTCTGCTGTCATAGGTTGTTATGCTGATGGTGTTTGGCCAGCATATTTGGAGGATTTTCCTCAGATAGGTGGTGGTCACTGTTATCCTCCACGTTTCTGCTCCAAACAGAATGACCAATTTTATGTTGGTGTTAAAAAGCCTGATCCTGGTTTGCAGCGTTGGGTCCTTGGAGATCCAGAGCTGAATGAAGGCAGCCCTTGCTTTGCCAATTGATTTGCCTTGATGTCAGTGCAAATGCTGCCCTGCTTGTCAATGATACTGTCCAGGTAGGTGAAGGCCTTAACATCTTCCAGTGCATCACCTGCAAGAGTAACTGCAATAGTGCTGGGCTGATTAGCCTTCCGGATTTAGGGTTTTTACCCTCTGGATGTTGAGGCCAATTTGTGCTGATGTGGCTGCCACTTTGCTGGTCTTCTCTTGCATCTGCAGATGGGAATAGGAGTATGGGGCCAGGTCGTCTGCATAGGCCAGGTCATTGAGCTGCGTCCAAGATATCCACTGGATCCCATTTCTTTTCCTTGCTGTGGATGTCTTCATGATCCAGTCCATGGCCAAAAGGAAGAGAAAAGGTAAGACCAAACAACCATGGCGGACTGCGGTTCTCACTTTAAAGGCTTCTGTGAGTTGTACTCTACAGACCATCTTGCAGGTAATTTCCTCGTAAGAGTCCCTGATTAATCTTACGAGTTCATTTGGCACACCATAGTGGTGGAGGAATCTCCAAAGGATCTCTCTGTCAATGCTGTCTATAGCCTTCTATTCATACTATATGAAGTTGGCATAGAGGGGGGAGTTCCATTCCATCACCTGCTCAATGATGATGTGCCATCTTGCAATCTGGTCTGTGCAGGATCTCTCTTTGCGGAAGCCAGCTTGCTGGTCTTGTAACCGAGCTTCGACTTCTTCCTTCTTTCTGTTCAGGATGTCTCTGTTGAACCCTTTGCCTGGTTTGATAGAAGAGTTATCCATCTGTAGTTTGAGCATTTACTCAGGTTACCTTTCTTAGGGATCTTGATCAGATAGCCCATCTTCCAGTCTTATGGCACGTTTCCTTCTACCCAGATCCTTCCAAACATGGCATAGAGCATGTCTACTGATGTTTCAATGTCTGCCTTCAGTGCCTCTTCAGGACTAGTGTCAGGTCCTGCTGCTTTCCCATTTCTCAGATGTTCGATGGCTTGATGTATTTCTTATGTTTTTTAGTTTGCTGCAGTCAATTGGCAAGTCCTTGTCAGCTAGCTGTATGTCTGGTGGAAACGGTGGCACGGGCTGGTCCAGCAGTTCTTCAAAGTGCTCCACCCATCTTCGTTGTTGGACTTCGTTACCCATGATTGCCTTCCCAGCTTTGTCTTTAACAGGTCTTTCTGCTGTGCTATATCTGCCATCAGTGATTAGTTAAAGCTCTCAGATGGAAGTGCACTTCTGTCTCATAACAATTTAAAATTGACTTTCCATGTACGCCTTCCTCTCCAAATTCAATAAATCACTATGTGGAGTACCACAGGAATCCAGATTTTCTCCAATACTTACAACATATGCCTCAACTCATTGGCCTCATTAATCAGATCATTTGGCAACACCCGCTACTACTATGTACATTATACTGAAGCTATACTCATCAGATATATAAAATACGCCCTACACCAGAATGCCATCTCTCAATGCTTCTAACATATGAGTCTGAGGATATGTGACACATAACTGAACAGAAACTCTGAACAAATGGAGCAATGATAGCTGGACAAAATCCATATTCCAAAACAACGTAGCATTGCCAGCTAATGGCCTGATAATGATTTTGGCGGATGAGATACTCTGTCATAAACATGATGGATATCCAGTCCACCATATTACAAGTTCCATTATATCCTATGTGACGGAGTATCCCATCCCCCAGGATCATAATGAGGCCCTTAGTTAGGTCATTTCCCCTCACAAAGCTACATCACAAAAAAATCTGTGTTCTCTGGGACACTGACATCTCATTGAAGCTACAAAATAACAAGATAGCAAAATTGATGTTCTTCCATCTCCGAGACGGTTCTTTCTTTTCTTATTGTTTCCACAAACAATAACTGTAGTTATTATCTATTGTTGTGTCCAGGCTTTACTATGCAATTGGGCTATACCTATCTACCTACCTACGAGAGGAAATGGAGAGGGTCCAAGCGTTTATAAAAGAAATTCTGAGAAAACGTCACACTAGCTTTAAAGGCTTTTCAATAGATGAACCACAGAACAATTCCTCTCTATCACTCCACACACCAGATATTGCTGAGAGAAGAGATATTTTATGGTCAAGGCACCAAAACTATTTGCAGGTGTCCATAGCTCGCAGATGCATGATGCGGATACACCGCATGTCTAAGGGCCAACCACTATATTCCCCCTTACTTCCCCTGGTGGGATTCCCCCAGAACGCCGGATACTACACCGCGGGAGCCCTTAGAGTGTGGACCGACCACGACATCACGGAGATGGAGGCGTTATTTCATGAGGGACAACTGAAGACATATGCTCAGCTGGTCGAATGGTACGACCTCCCTCACGGACAGTTCCTACGACATAGACAAATTTTAGAAAGCGGTGGTCAATTCTGGAACCTGCGGGATGGGGAACCCCCGACACATCCAGTGTTACACACGTTGTTACGCATGGGGGCCGGCAGTCACCTAGTCACGTGGCACTACAAAGCGATCCGGGAATTGACGGATGTTTCCCTGGACGGGCTCCGGGGTGCGTGGGAGGATGATGCGGGCCGAGCGTTCCACGACACAGAGTGGCGCAAAGCTCTGGAATTCCCAAAAAAGATGTCCAGAAACGCGCGATTCAAAAACATACAGTTCAACATCCTGCACCGAGCGTACCTTACACCGGACAAACTCCACCGGTTCTACCCCGATACGCAATTCCGATGTCCCCGCTGCCAATTGTTAGAAGCAGACTTCAAACACATGTTTTGGACCTGCCCATCCATACAACGATTTTGGGGTAGGGTGCACCAAATGCTCCGAGTGACGACTGATTTACCGATCGCCTCTACGTGGGAGGCGTGTGCATTGGGGATATCCCAGAAAAAGAAAACCGCAAAAGTACAACGGAAGTTCACTTCCCTGGCTATCCTTTTAGCGAAAAGGAACATAGCTATGCACTGGAGGGCCCCGGCGGGACCCTCGGAAGCAGCCTGGACGGGAGCGCTACTTAAATGGGGCGCGGTGGAGGAGGAGACACTCAGAGAGGAAGAGGCGAGGGGTACCTGTAAACAACCAATATCCATGGAGTGGGCACAACTCCTAATACATTTCAAACAGCAATGCGCAGAAGGAGCAGCACAGGACTCGACACAGCCCATTTCCTGCACTCCTCCCGTTACCCCCGCCACTCAAGACCCAGGAATAATGGCAGAGGTACAATAGACAAGTAGGGAGCTTCGCCAGGGGAGGTGAGCGGAGGCCCCAGCCTTTTTCGCGCACCCGCACACTGGCCCGCTTTCTCCCTGGCTTACCCCAGAACGTGTCCAACTCACCTACTCTTTTTTTTTTTTTTTTTTTTAATACCTTTATTTAGCACTGTGTACAAGACAAATACGGGCCTACAACCATCCGGCCGGCCTCGACACTTCTGAAGCTTGATAGCAAAGTATACGTCCACTCGGTGGCACGGCAGCACATAAAAGCATACGACCTATGTTATAATAAATCCACGTGCACCGAGTGGCAGGAGACAGTAAGGTTAATTTTAAAAAAATTTATGTAAGGAGATACAGAAGCTAGAACGGATCAGTGTACAGAACAGACGATCATATGATAAATGGGTAACAGCCAACAGGAGAGTCAACTAACAGTGAACACATCTAAAATGGCGGCACGAAACTTTAATACCAGGATATAAATACGCAGCGAAGTGTGCCTCCCAGCCGCTACGCTCCTAACACCAGTCCCCCCCACTGACCCTAGAAAAAGACGTAAGAAAAGGACGGAAAAAAGAAAAAGAAGGCCCATAGAAACAAAAAACGTACCGAAGAAGACCCCCCACCCTACACGCATGCCGAGGCTATGGCCTACCCCCCCCCTAGCTACGTGTCTGTCGCCCCATAGGAACCCGAAATGTAGAATTAAGGAAAGAAGAAAGGAAAAAGGACCATAACATCACGATTGAACCCAGGGAGAAAAAGAAGAGTGCACTACCCTACTACTCCCAGGAAAAGGAAAAGCGGGGAGGAGCCCACCCCACTGCCGAACTCCCGGACTCCCGCGCCGCCCATACATCCTGCGCCATGTACAGCACAGTATCGAAAGACCCACGTAAACCCGGTGGTCCCGAATCAATACCACCCAGCACTTCAGCACTTCACAAGTCCTCCCCCCGGCAGAAGAAGGAAACAGGAGGCGAAATCACAGCGACATGTAGCAAAAAACAGGTCATTAAAAACTACTCAGCCAATATTGCAAAACGTGTATCAGTCCAGGTCCCCGTCTGCCGATCCAACCAAAGCGACAACGAGCATGCCATCACCCCTGTCCGGACCGGCAGATGTGGTTCAGGCCCGTCCATTGCTGCGAGTCACCTTCAGCCAGGACAAAGAGACAAGATGGCCGCTCTCGAGGAAAGGGGACAATGAAGACGTATCGTACCGCAGGGTCCCAAACGCAGCAGTAACATGCCATAGAAGCTCCAGCGATAGGTGCATTCAGGGTAACATCTGGCAAGGGAAGTGAAAGGCTAGGTCTCAACAGGTAGTTCGTAGGCAGAGTCACAGCGTTCAAAGTGAAGGGTGTCCCTACAACTGTATCCGTGTCGATGGGTTGACGCGTTACATTGTAGCCAGGAGGACTCCGCGCCACCGTCCCTCCGCTCTGCAACATTGTTTCACCTCCAGGAGAAAACATGGGCGGCGGGGGATCCTCCAGCCGGGAACGTCCCATTGCAAACAGTGCCTCATCGAGTCTCCGGGTCAGCGCCCGGCAAGTACTCTGCATTGCCACTTTTAACGCCACGAGGGCGGCCAATACATCCCCACAGGTCGGGTCTCTCTGTACCAAGCATCGGCCCGCACTATCCCGCTGCTCCTCCGATGCAGCAATCAGCTCCGGGGCACATGGGCGCGCAGACACTGCGAGGCCAGGGTCAGCCGGCGTCTCAGCAAGAAGAGCAGGCGCCATTGTCATCTCCACTGCAGGCAATTAGTGGCGGGACAAAAGTGACTATGTATACCGGAGATCCGAGGATGTAGACACCGGAAAAGCTTCGTGCTCCACTCGGGAACTGCACAGGGCGAGAGCGCCCCACGGTTGCCGTGAGGACCGGCCGTTCGCCGCAGGAAGACACTTCAAAATGGAGTCCGCTCGCTTTTCTTCAGGGTGGCGGAGGAGAGCTAGTATTAGGGGGCTCCAACGTCGTCCACACCACTGCCAGCGCGAGGGGGAGTCCGACCCGGACGTAAGGGTCCGACTCCAGTCGCACAGCCAGCGTTTTCACCCCCGCGGCCACCCGCAGTATTCCAGCTCAGCACCCCGTCCACATCCCTCGGCGTCCAGCGGCGGCCATCTACGCAGGGACCAGGGGGAGCGCCGGAGGTCGAAGCAAACACCGAGTCTGCTACCAAACCCGCCGACAAAGGTGTCAGGAGAACGCCAGTCACTTCAGTGCCGGTAATCCGCGGCGGTAGAGCGGCGCAGGTCAGGAGAATTGATCAGGATTAACAAAGGAAGCCAGACGGTCCACGGAGCCGGGAGCTCAAGCGTCCGTCCCGTCGGCCATCTTGGCTCCTCCCCCCAACTCACCTACTCTTAATCAGTGCACAGACCGCCGTGGCAGTCTTTCCAAGCCCGCCCTACACCTTCCCCCCCTCTCATGATCCTCTCATTAGTTTCCCTTCTCCCCTTTTTCGTTTCTTCTTCCTTTCCACTGTCTTTTCCTCCCCTCCCCACAGTTAGAAGTTGAACCCATCGGCAGTTCAAATACCGATGCACTAGTTAACGAAACAGTTGAGCACATTCGTCATAAGGGAGGAGCTACACAGACTGTAAAGGGGAGACCGAGCTGACCGTAGATGACACGTGACACATCAGTACAGTCGTGACGATACATGTGATGGTCACTTGGAACGTATCAGTAGGAGACATGTGGATTTAGTAATATCAGGAGGTTCCAGGGACAAAATAAATACTGTAATCACCCTTGTAAACAGAAATGTTCAGTCACAATGATGCACGTATGTAATACAGTCGACATGCATTGTGGACAGTTGTACGCAAAACCCTAATAAAAAAATGTAAACAAAAAAAGGCACCAAAACTATTTGATGGATCTAACTTGGCAAGGAATGCTCATCCAATTTCCAGAGCTAAAAAAAACAACCAAGATAAAAGACTCTGTGATCATTTAAAGTTTGATGGGTGATTTAACGGCCGCAGGGGTGGCAAGGGCCTCATCTGAATCCTTAATAGACACCACTCCCTGCTTGAAACTATCCCATCACAAGTTAAAAGGTTTAAAGTTCAATCACTAACAAAGGCTCTACTATCTAATTGGCCTCCCAATCTTCAAATTCAGACCAAAGAAAACCTGACGTCAAACCTCTTTAAACTTTGCCCAAATAATTATAAAATCCATAATCTGAAAGAAACTAAAAGGAATTCTGGAAGGTAAGATGGAAATATTGATTTCACATCATAACTGAGGTGAACATGCCTGGCGCTCTGCGATTATTGGTCCAGCGTCCACTCCACCCTTCTCGCAGTCATGGGACTCACTGACAGCCATACATGGGAGGCCTGCGCACTGGGCATACACAAGCGCCGTAAATCAATAAAGGTGGAGATGCGATTCGCTTCTTTGGCGCTAAACGTGGCATAGCAATGCACTGGAGGGCACCGGGGGGACCCCTGATAGCTGCTTGGTGGGGGGCGTTCACCAAGTGGGGTGCCGCGGAGGAGGAGGTGCTACGCTCTGAAGAGCTTAAAGGTACCTGCAAACATCCCATATCTATGGCATGGGCTATATTATTACACTCCTTTAAACAGGAGACTGTGGAGGAGCCGCCATCCCAGAGCGCTGGTACCCCCGCGGCACATGCGCACACCGTAGTATCCATAGCAGCCCCCCGTAGAATAGCCACTTAATGGGCCGGAGACAGTAGCCCGGGGTATACGATTCCTATGCCACTCCCGATCTGAGGCCCATTACCCCCTTGCACAGCACACTCAGCAGCTCAACATGGAAGCGTTTACCCACTGGCCCTGGCTCTATGATACCATTCTGGACACAGTGTACCCCTGTTATTCCCCCAGTTTGAAGAGCCCTGATCGTTATCTGCATATATAGTAACAATTTATCCACAAGGCTGGAGCTGAGAATTCACGTCCAGTTCTCAGTACACACCACAGACCATCTCTCATGGACACATGCTTTATTCCTATGTACCTCCTCACAATAGCGGTGCTACTCACTGAACTGACAAATAGGGTACGCAATATGGCATGGCAATAAATGACGCCATGAGCTGTAACCAGCATGATCTTTATTTCCTGTGATATCTGATACATATGTACTGTACTATATAATGAAATGCCAATAGAAACGACTTTTCAAAAAAACATAACTGAAGTGAACATGCTAGGCAAGAGTTCTGAATACTGTTTTATGTTACTCCAGCTAATACACCAGCCATCTCATATTATGCTTTAAATTTATTGTTCACAAGTTTACATTCATGCCTAGCACATTTTTTCCGTACAAAACTCATATTCCAGAACTTAAGATCTCTCACCATCAATAGCTGCAACCTATATCCAAACAACAAGCTGTCTGGCAATACTGGTCTTCCATCCTCGGACATCGAAATATCATTTGCATTTTTGGTACAACCTACCTTGATCTTCTCATTTTGTTCAGTTTCTGTTACAGTTACTATTACCCCTTTTAGTCCTCCCAAGTGTCAGTTATTTCCATCATCATTGCAAAAGCATATTCTTCAGCAGTATTTTAGGTGAATCCATCATTGACTGTAAGACCTCCATTGATTTTACATGCTAACAAGGCACAGTACCTAGCTGTTGAGTCAGCTTATCTGTTGCCAATGGCAATGTATCCAATGCCTGCTTGATGTCCCGGAAATTCCACGATAGCAGTCTCCTTTGGTAACTGTAATGCTTCCAGTAGATTTTTCACATGTTGGAAATTTATGTTGGGCGATCCTGTAGAGGTTAAGAACCCTCTTTGCATACATAATTGCCCAAAGTCATGAAAAACACCAAAGCCCTACTGTGACTTTCAATTGTGCAGATAAACCGCAAGCTCTGGTAAGAGCAATCAGTTCAGCAACGTGTGCGGAAAAGACAGATTGGAGCCAGGAGGCTTCAACCACATCATTTATATAGTGCACACAACATATGTTGCTCTTAGTGTGCCATGATTACTTCTCAGACGTGAACCTTCAACAAATAGAACCTAATCAGGCTCAATAAGTGGTTCATCCTTAATGTCTGGTTGTGGCTTGGTGCATAGTTCATTGACACTTAGGCAATCATGATCATAATCATCATCTTTATATTCTTGATCAATCACAGGCAAAAGAGTAGAAACATTTAACACATTGCAGCCCCTAATGGTAACATCTGGTGCAAGCTGGCTCTGCTCATATTTACTGAGTTTATTATGCGTCAGATACTGTGTTTTCGTTCTGGTAGTAATTCAACAGAATGAGAAACCATCACAATCAAGGAGTGCCCTATCATTATATTTTTGCTCCTTTCCAAACTTACACTCACCGCGACCATCACCTTTAAGCAGCTTGGGATTCCTGAGGCTGTTGGGTCATGGGTGCTTGAAAAGTAAGCCACAAGCCTTCCGGCTCCTCCATGCATCTGCGTCAAGACTGAGAGTGCACACCCACCTCTTTCACTACAAAAAGTGTAAAATCTTTTGTATGATCAGGCATTCCTAGAGCTGGGGCACAACGCAATTTATGTTTCAGCTCCCGGACGGCTTTGGTACATTCTTTATCCCAGAGGATTGGATCTGACACATCTTGATGTGTTAACCTCAGGAGAGTTTGGCTGTCAGTGAAACATTTGGTATCCATTGTCGTCAGTAGCCAACCATTCACAAAAACATTCTGAGCTCTCTCTCTGCTTGTGGTGGATTCATCTGTAAGATGGCTTCCTCTCTCTCAAGTGACACCTTTCTGACTCCCTTCGTAAGTATGTGTCCCAGATAGTGAACTTCTTTTTGACAGTACTGCAGTTTTCCTGGAGACTCTTTCTCTGCCAGGTGATTCAATAATGCAATGGTGTCGTTCTTGTAGGCTACTTGAGACTCTGAAGCTATTAGTAGATCATCAATGTACTGTACTAGTGCAGAGTCACAAGGCATGTGCAAAGACTCAAGACTTTTCTTTAGGATCTGACTAAAAATGAAAGGACTTTCTGTATACCTTTGAGGGACACGACATCACATGATTTTTCTCTGTTGGAAAACAAATGTAAACAGAAACCGGTTATCTCATAAAAAGGCACTGAAAAGAAAGCCTGACATAAATCCACAATTGTAAACCATTCTGCAGTACATGGGATTTAGAAAATCAGTAGCAGGATTTGGCACAACAGGACAACAAGGCACTACAATCTCATAACTTTCCTTAAATCCTATACTATTCTATAATTCCTATTGGGTTTTTAAATTCCCATTATAGGAAGAGTTGCATGGGCTGCCAATTAATTCCTTCAATATGCCTTTCTGAAGCAAGTCTTCTATTACAGGTTGTATCCCAGAAACTGTTTCAGTGGACAATAGATATATGGTGGTGTTCTTGGGAAAACTGCATTTGGGTTTATTTGAACATGGACTGGTGCAACACCTCTTATAAGTCTAATATTTATTCCTGTAAATGCCCAAGCCCTGTAAAAGCCCACAATAGTTCTGAGATCCAGATTCAGTAATTGTCAACAATAGTTCTGAGATCCAGATTCAGTAATTGTCAACACAGTAAACACACCCACATCAGTGTTTTGTTTAATAATTTACAATCAACATCCTCATTATGGGTTTGAAATGCAACACCAAGCAGTGTACAATAAATTGTGCAGCTTAACTTGCACAACTAGAGGGATATGTACAATTAAGTGGCGGAGTGCGTTGTTAGCCTCCAGGGGTTAACGAAACGCTATTTACAAGAATGAGGTGCAGCATTGTGTTTTCCCCTGCGATGGCGCTAACTTTAACAACTTAGCGCCAATGCAGGCACCATTGCACTAGAGTGCAAGGGTGTCTGTGTGTAGGGGAGATTTGGTTATGTGTAGGAAGGTGTCCCTTCCTGCACAAATAATACAAACATATGTGTATAACTAAAACCTTAGTGTGTCTGGTCCCTCTTTCTATGACATCAACATAACCCTTTTATCGCGATTGCGCACTAGTATATTAATATATAGATATATATTATCCCACTGGAACCATTGCTTTCTTGTTATAATGTACTAGGGCAGTAGGCATAGTCTGACTCATACTAGTGCTTTTCTCTCCAGGATCAATATAGGCCACAGGGGGTGGTTGGGATGACAGCATTTCTTCCAATGTTTCATCTCCTGAATCTTCCCCTTCTAGCTTAACTGCATTTGTATCCTTCTCTTTATCCTCTGATGTAAGAACTGGATATAATCTGATTCCCTCATAAATTCCCCTTCTCCACCTACATGGTTCTTCATCCCATCTCATGTTTGCATACTTTTTCATTGCTCTTCCTGCTCTCCTCTGATATTTTTCCTTCTCTTTCTCCCGTGCAACTTTTTCCCAGATTTGGAATGCTTCATGTTGCATAGGTCAAGGTGGTGGCTTCATTTCATACAATTTTCCCCTTAAATGATCTAAAATTCTGGTATTAAATGTTCCATGCTTAGGGAAACGCAATGCCCCCTCATCCTCTGTAATTCTCATCCATTGCCTCAACCACAAACCAAGTTCAAACCATGCTCCGTTGTCATTATATATGCTGGAGTACCCTAAGGTGGCGACTCCTCACCTTACCGAACAGGAATAGTAACAGCTCCTTTAACAAATTTCTTAAAATCCTCGAAACATTTCATTTTTGCAGTCCAATTAGCCAAATTGTTTTCGCAAACCAAATGTTTTGATTTTGAATCCGTATACGTCAGAGTTTTTGATAAGCAATCAAATAACAATTTTAAATTACAGTAGCTCTTTATTCAATCTGCGATCCAAACCCAAACTCACTATCTCCAATACACAATACAACTCAAAACACTCACCGACCAATACCAATGCGAAACACACCAATCAGCCAAACCCAGCACGAACACTGTGACGTCAGATTCTCCCTCTCCTCAGCATCCACCCTCCTTCACAATTTTCTCTATTATTTTGAACAAGAAAACTTTTGATCAATCTTGTTTGCTTAACTCCTTTCTAACAGAAATATTTAGATCTCCATTCAGTCAGTCAGAAAGAATCCACAATCGCAAGTGACTTCTCCTTCAGTGAAAATTCACACCAATTAATGTAGCTTCACCCTACTGTTACTGATAGGAATGATGGTGCCTAACACTCCACATCTACAAATCTCTTTGTAAACAAGAATAATATCCCATGATCTTTGGACTCTTGGAGCCTGAAATCAACTTCTGGTTCTGTGAGATAGGTCAATACCCTATGTATTTGATTGCAGAAAGAAGCGCTTGTGTGAACAGAGAAAAAAGACAACTTATCTTATTATCCTGTTCCGTAGTGTTTCAAAAAACCATCTGAAAAAGAAACACAAACAGGTCCAATGACACAGAGAATCATTCATTCCACGCAACAACTGCATCACCCAAACATGCCGCTCTGGATGGGTGATCTAGAATGTTTTTATATGCAGCATACCTTCATTAGTGTATGTTCACTCATGAGTCGCCCGGATGTATTGTTCATCTCGGGTGCTCTCAATCAAGGTGGGGATGTAATTTACATCAAACCACCTTACCCGTGAAATCAAATCAGGTGATCTATGGATCTCTCAACGTGCGGAATTCAGCCTGCATCACACAATCTCATGCTTGTACTCGTTGTAGTGGTGCTCGTACTTCGTATATCACTGTATTGTATCCAAACATTGTAATCAATAATGATGTCTTACCCAAATTGGAGGTTATTTAAGCTTTCAAGAGACTGCGGTAAGAGGGGGTAGCCTTGTAGTCATTCTTTAGAAATGTATTGAATCAGACAGAGAGGAGACAAAATGACACTTGGTTCGTTAGCAATATTGCCCCGCCCTCCAATGTATATTTCCACATCACATCACGATCATTCACATTCAGCCTCTTACTTACTTCTGCAAAGGTCCTGCCCCGCTACCTCACCTAATCGGTCCGTGTCTCCGGCTTACGCAGAATGCTGTACTAGGACCGTGTTTACGTAGTGATATAACGCGGGAGTCTACGGTGGGCGGAACTCCCCTAACCACTGAATGTGATTGATCGCAATGCAATGTGGGACTATACATCGGAGGGCTGGGCAATATTGCTAACGAAACAAGTGTTGTTTTGTCTCCTCCCTGTCTGATTCAATACATTTCTAGAGTTTGACTACAAGGCTACCCCCCTCTTACCATAGTCTCTTGAAAAGCTTACATAACCTTTAATTTGGGTAAGATATCATTATTGATTACAATGTTTGGTTACAATACAGTGATAAACAAAGCAAGAGCACCACCACAATGAGTACAAGCATGAGATTGTGTGATGCAGGCTGAATTCCTCACGAAGAGAGGTGCATAGATCATCTGATTTGATTTGATTTCACAGGTAAGGTGGTCAGATGTAAATTACATCCCCACCTTGACTGAGAGCACCCGAGATGAACAATACATCGTGGTGACTCACGAGTGAGCATACACTAATGAAGGTATGCTGCATATACAAACATTCTATATCACCCATCCAGAGCGGCATGTTTGGGTGATGTAGTTGTTGCGTGGAATGGATGAATGTCTTTGTCATTTGACCTGTTTGTGTTTCTCTTTCAGATGGTTATTTGAAACACTGCGGAACAGGATAATAAGATAAGTTGTCTTTTTTATCTGTTCATATGAGCGCAGCTTTCTGCAATCAAATAAATACGGTATTGACCTATCTCACAGAACCAGGGAGGGATTTGTATTTTTGCCCTGAAGAAAGTCCAGGACCCATCCGGGCCGTTTTTTGAAGGACTGAAACATGTTGGCAGTAGGGTCATAGGACCATCAATTCCTAGATCTACTCATTTCATTTTTATTATGCCCAGCGATTCCGCTAATAAAGGGATAGCTGGAGTCGCAGGAGGGTTTTAAACTTTAAACCCCCTGGCTTCCTTCTCTTAAGTGCACCCTGAAATATGGTTGAGCCCACCCTGACCTTTGGGAGTCAGGGTGAACCCGATGATGAAGTATGACACTACTACACTGTGTGTATTTTATAAAAAGGATTTAGCTCCTTTCCCACGCTTGAGCGGTTGGTACTTCAGGAGTTTTTTTAAAGTCACCCAACTGTCTCCACCCCAGGAGGGATACTATTTTTGGTTTGGTATATAACTTGGGAGGATGTATCTCTTCTACAAATTCCTCTCCACCCTTCCGGACAAAGGGAAGGTGTCTTCTCCGTTCGTCCATAGTTTTTAAAAAAACGCTCTCCAACTCCAGCTACATTGCTGGGGTTGGAGACAGCAGGCACAGGCTCCCAGTCTGTCCTGGAGTGCTCAGGCCAATCCTGAAGCTACTCTCATGTGAGAGCAGCTTCAGGATTAGCCTTAGGACAGGCTGGGAGCCTGTAACTGAAGAAGGAGAAGAAGGAGAGAAGCGCGACGTGGGACGCGACCGGCTGATGGTGAGTGTTTTTTTTATTATAATTTGTTATATCCCCCCTCCCTACGCTACCCCTATGTCCCCCTCACCCTCCCCCCCTCTCCCCGGCTGCCCGCCAGTCCCGCCACTCATCCCAAACACGGGCCTCTACTGCCTGAACTCCGACTTCCAGGGCAAGACATGCACCCAGAGGCTCTGCGTCTTAGGCTTACAGGAAGTAATGCAGCTACCTCGTAATGGTTTACCCCTCGCTGCTGATTGTGACGGATAGGCTGCAATAACCTAACGTTTATGCTCTTGATGTGGATGTGGCCTGGGAGAGGGGAGGGGAGTGGTTACTGACCACGCTGGTGGTTGTTATTGCACAGATTGTTTGTATACTCATGTTAGTAAAACTCCAATACAAACTATTTAAACATAAACTGGAGATTAAAAAGGTACAGATTTTTATTTCCATTACTTCAATAAAAATTGTGAGATGTTATACATTGTTTTTTTTTTTTTTGTTTTTTTTTAAACAAGACCTTTATTGCAAACTCACACAATACACAGCTTACAGCCTACAACCCTTCGGGCCGGCCGCGGAGGATGTACTTTGCAGTTCGTTATTAAGCACACAGCCCAGTGCCGTCAACCCGGGGGTACGGCGGCGTTAGAACGGTGTGAGTGTATCACAGTGTCAAGGAGGATATTGCAGGACTCCTTTTTTCCTTATATTCGATCCTAAAATAAAACTATTGCCAAACTGGTGAATAGCGCCCAACAGCCGTATTGCCCCCCCCCCCAAACAAACCAGGTCATCAGGTAGCACCATAAGTCGCCTATCTACTATTGATATGACTATCGCACCCCATCCATTAGCACCCGGAGCCACCACAGCGTTAGGGTTTAAAGATCCTCTGCGCCTTCCCGCCCCTCGGGAGGAGGCTCGCATATGCCCCCCCTGAAATCGTTCCAGTTGGACCACACTTCCCTCCACTTCCGGGGGCATCCTCTCGTTATATATACAGTCTTTTCCTGCAGCATACACCAGTCCATGTCGCTGTGCCAATCCGACACTTTGGGTGGGAGAGGACTGCCCCAGAGCCTGGCTATGTTCCTCTTCGCCACCATTTGTCCGAGCGTCACCCAGAGCCTCCCTTTCGGTGACAGGTCCGTAGGTTCCCATATATTGAGGAGGCACCTCTTGGCCTCCGGGCGAATCTCCACCTCCCAAACCTCCTCCATACACTGCACCACCCTTCTCCAGTAACGCTGAATCTTAGGGCAATCCCAAACCATATGGAAGAATGTACCCGTGCCCCCACATCCCCTTCTGCAGAGTACTGAGTCCGCCCTCCCCATCGTGTGTAGCCTAGTGCAGGAGATATACACCCTGTGAAGGATCTTAAGTTGGATAAGTCGCAGCCGGGCTGATATTGCGACCTCCCGGGGAGAGGCCAGAGCGTAGAGCCATTCTTCATCGTCTATCTCCAGCCCATCAGCGGCCCATTTCTCTCTAAGGGGCAGAAGCGTGTCGGGGGGGTTGTTAATCAGCTTTTTGTACATGAGTGATATGGCGTGTTCCGGGAGGTGCCCATCTAACAACCTATCTTCAAGCGGGGAGGATTGTGGTATCTTGGTCTCCGGTGGGATGTTAGTCTGGAGGGAGTGTCGCACCTGTAGGTATCGAAAGTATTCGGTGTGAGCTAGCTCATATGTGTCTTGCATTTGGGCGAATGTGCGGATCCCCGTAGGGCCCCAGATGTCCTTGATTTGGGAGATACCAATTAAGTCCCAATTACGGAACCCTTTGGTGCGCCCCAGGTTGCCCAGCTTGTCGGAGGCCCACAGTGGCGTGGCCATCGTAAGGACCCCCGCCCATCCAAGCTTCCTCTGGGCGACGTGCCATATCTGTACCGAGTGACGGGTAGGTCCGGTTAGTGGACGTATACCCCGTCTGGAGTAGAGTGCTATCTCGTAGTTCCCCCCGGGAAGCAGCCATCTGTCCATGCCGTAGGCGGGATCGTTCCCGTCTCCATATGTACCCTGGTTGATCGCGGACAGGTGGGCCGCCCAGTAGTATTTACGGATGTCGGGGAGGGCTATACCACCGTCGTACCATCCCAATGTGAGTTTGGCCAGGGAGATTCGGGGCGACCCGGCCCAGAGGAGGTCGCGCAGTGCGGCCTCGATGGCCACGAAGTAGCCGTTGGGGACTAAATCTGGATAGTTTTGCAGCGCGTACAGAAACCGTGGTAATGCTAGCATCTTGAATAGGGCTGCCCGGCCCAGCAGAGTCAGTGGCAGGTGCTGCCAGGATTTGGCCTCCCGTTGGAGCCGATCGAGTGGCGGCTTGAGGTTGCGCTCGTATGACAGAGCTTTATTGGTGGT
Organism: Triturus cristatus; assembly: GCF_964204655.1. Classification (NCBI taxonomy): domain Eukaryota; kingdom Metazoa; phylum Chordata; class Amphibia; order Caudata; family Salamandridae; genus Triturus; species Triturus cristatus. The sequence continues at coordinate 1,106,482,351 of NC_140583.1, forward strand.
GATGTAGACTCCCAGGTACTTAAACCCTTCCACTGCCACATTAATGGGGCACGTGGCCGGGAGGCGCGGAGGTTCACCCCGTAGGACATAGAGGTGTGATTTGGCCCAGTTGACCCGGAAGCCCGAGTTACGGCCGAAGCTAGCAAGTATATCGAGTGCCACAATTATGGACCTGCGTGGTTTGGTAAGGTAGAGGAGTATGTCGTCGGCGTAGAGGGAGATTCTGTCCTCCCATCCCTCTGCCCAGGATATACCTGTCAGGTCGACAGCCTGCCGTATCCAGGCCGCGAGTGGTTCGAGGGAGAGGGCGAAAAGAAGGGGGGAGAGGGGGCAGCCCTGCCGGGTCCCTCTCTCCAGCGAGAAAACCTCGGACAGCTTGTTGTTCACCAGCACACGCGCCAAGGGTTCAGCGTATAGTAGGCGAACCCACCCTATAAATTGAGGGCCAAAGCCCAGTTTGCGCAGGACCGCGAACATGTATGGCCACTCTAGGGTGTCGAAGGCCATTGTGGCGTCCAGAGAGACCACCACCGCGTCCTCCTGTAGTCTGTGGCATTGCCCCAGTACGCCGTTTAGCCTTCGTATGTTGAGGGCCGTGTTACGGCGGGGCATAAATCCCGACTGGTCTGGGTGGACCAACGAAGGCAGCACCGATTTAAGCCTGTTGGCCAGTGTCTTCGCGAGTATTTTGGGCTCCGCGTTGAGGAGCGAGATCGGTCTGTATGACGCACACGCATCTTTAGGCTTCCCTTCCTTCGGTATCGCCACTATGGTCGCAACACGCTGATCACGGGGCAACATCCCCCTCTCCATACTGTGCTCGAACATGGGTTTAAGATGCTTGCTAATAGCCTCCGGCTGGAGCTTGTAGAGCTCAATTGGGAGGCCGTTGGGCCCGAGCGCCTTACCAGGACGCAGTTCTCCTATCGCCCGCTGCAGTTCGGCCTCAGTGAGTGGACTGTCCATAGCTTCCCGATCTTCATCCGACAAGGAGGGCATGCGAATGTCTGTTAGGAGGTCCATGGAGTCCTCCTCCGGCCGGTCCGACTCACGCCTGTAGACCCGCTGGTAGTGTCGCGCAAACTGTTCAACTATTTCCCGAGGTTCAGTAACCACCATCCCGCACTCGGTACGAATTTCAGGCACCACCTTACTGGCTTGTTGTTTTTTCGCAAGCCAGGCAATTAGTTTCCCGGCTTTATCGCCCTGATCATAGATTCTACCCAGTTTGTGGCGCGCCACGTTCTGAGCCTCTTGAGTGACTGCTTCTCTATACTCCGCCGTCTTCAACTGCAGTCTATGCATGGCCTCCCCTTCCCCACCCTCCGCCGCCTCCCCCCCAAGAATCTCCAATTCCGCCTCTAGTGTAGCGACCTGCCTGCACCGCTCCCGTCGCCTCGCCGATATGGCCGAAAGTGCCTCTCCCCTAATCACGGGCTTGAACGCCTCCCATAAGGTGACGGGGGAGTTCACCGAGCCGAGATTCTCTTCAAAGTAGCGTGTGATTGAGACGGATACCTGCTTTCTGGTGTCCTCGTGTTTAAGGTGCCATGCGTTTATTGGCGCTAAGCAGCCCTCCCGTTGAGTCCCGAATGTGATGTGCGTGTGGACTGGTGAGTGGTCAGAAATGCCTCTGGGCAGATGTGCTGCCTCACGTACCGTCATGTCGTGTTGTAGAATAGTGAGGATGTAATCTAAGCGCGAGAATGAATGATGCGATCCCGAAAAGAAGGTAAAGTGTCTGTCCGTTGGGTGGAGCAGGCGCCAAACGTCCACGAGCCCGAAGGCAATGTTATACATTGTTGAAGAATGTATAATCTAAAGGTGAATCAGTAAGGAACGGTTTAAGACGCAGTTTAAGTTTAATGGTGTACACCATTCTTCTCATTTCAAGATAGTGTAAGACATTTTGTTTTAAACATGCCTTATCAGCTAAAGCACAGATGTAAATTCAAATGTATTTTTTTCAATCTAGTTAACTAAAACCATTGAATAAAACACCAATTTAAAAAACAAGACTTCATAAGCATAGAATCTAAAAGACACTGTTGACCCTGAAATGATGAATATGGTACATTATTTGCCAAAGTTTTCCAACAAAATTCATGAATTTTAAAAAAAGAGCGATCAAGCGAATGTTAGTAACTTGAATTGCAGCTACTCCGGTTTTGCCGATAATGAACAAAGTCCCATCAGAGTAAACAATTGTATTACTCAAGCTGTCTCGCTGCTGCCACCGCATGACAGACACACAGAGTGTGCTCGATGGATTCCCTGAAATAGCCACGGAGTCTACAATGCTGCAAGTCAGTGGAGTTACTCCACCTGTACAATAAGTTCAAGGTTGGGAGTCCTCCCAGGCGGCATAACAAAAGTTTATGCTTTATCATTTTTCCAGTGGGAGGTCCTAAATAAGGTTGGCTGGAGAGGACTGGATAGCTGATAATAACTGTCCAAGCATGGACACATTTTCGCAGATCCTGCTTCTCTTCCAGCAGTGACAATAAACGGATGTGCCTGGGAAGCAGTTTTTTGAAAGGGTCAGATGTGACTGGGGTATTCCACAGCCCTTCAGACTGCAGTCAAGCTAGTGACACGTGTACATAACGCTTTACAGGCATTTTCTCTCCAGAGTTCTCGATCTCAAGCCAGAGCAGGTGGTCTAATGTGGCCTGCTGGAATTTACACACAATTTCAAGGCCCCGTTACGAGCGTTTGCTTCACTAGACCAAATTCAAATCGAATTTGGGCCGGTGAGGAGTGTTGTGGTAGACAAAACACCCTCTTGCAAATCATTGGAGTTAGGTTGGGAGCAGTTGTGCCTCTCTCCTCCTCAGGACTTCTGAATCATAGGCAAGCATGGAAGTACTTTTGCATGGATTACTTTAAGCATTGGGGCCAGGGTGGGACTGGAAAGTTGATTGAAGAGCAAGCAAAACGCGAAAAGGAGGAACTAGGCTTCTTATTTTTCATATATATTTTATGTGGTAAAAAGGGAGCCTCGATTGACAGTCAATAAGCATGCCCGAGTATTTATCTTTGGCTTTCCTTTGTACTTTACTACCATTAAGGTCCCAGTTCCCATGTTTTTTCATATTGTTTCCCAGGATCATGACTTTGGTTTTTCCAAGGTTTAGTTTAAGCTTATTAGGGAGAGAGTAGCTATGAATAGTGTTCATCAAACCCTGTAAAACAAACATTTTCTTACTCATTAACAGGATATCATCTGCCTAAAATAGACATTAACTTGCGTCGACTGCCACTGAGCTTGGGAGGATGGGCATTTGTATTGTCTAGTGCTGTTGACAAGTCTGCAAAAAAGATAAGAAGCAGCAAGGAAGCATGATCTTTACTATCACTACCTAGTGGCAGTGATAGTATATATATATTAATTTATTTAATTACAAGATCTTGGTAGTCAATTGACCCTGTCAGGCCTTCTGATGAGATTCTTACACGAAATATGACATTATTACAGTGCAAATCTTCTATCCCTCATACTTGTCACAGAGAGTAATGAGCACAGAGATCCTTGCCTACAAAGACAAGCTGTGAGATTTTATGTACCAAAATACATGACTGCAAGCTTTAACCCACTACAGTACAGTACAATTCATCCCTAAAGGCCTATTGTCTTTTACATATGCATTTCATATTAAACAATCAGGCTTACTGCCTTGAATTTAACTTTAATAATAATGAACAGATCTATCTGACCTGTGGCATCTGAAATAACTTTCTCAATAAACCATTCTGGCCTAGAGCCTTTAGAAATTACTTGTCACGGGGGCGTGGCTTGAACGCCGAAGGAAATGGCCGCTGCCTACCGGAGCTCCGTGACGGAGTAGTGCGTTCGTCTTCCTCCAGGGCTTCTTCCCTTCATGGCAAACTCCCCAGATTGTGGAATCATGCTCCGGATTCCTGCCTGCACTCTTTGTGACGTCCATGGGGTCTGAATAACAGCGGAATCGGCTGCTTTTTGGCTTCCTGCGTCTATCGAGGCTCCGTGAACGCCGCGGCCGCCATTTTGGATGTTCCGGTTTCCCGCGTTTCGTCCTTGAAGGCTTTCCTCACATCCATCTGTCTATGTGACTAGCGGTGAGCGCTTTTTTGGCCTCAATTGTCTACAACTTGGTTTCTATGTCTTCCTGACGTCGTGGTGATGTCAAATTACTGAAAATTACTGACTTTTGGCTTTTGGTATATTCATGAGGTAGGTTACTCATCTCTGCCTCATTGGTTAATTTTTTTAAAAACAAGCTATTTTACCCACATTTCTTGGTTTTCCATCTCTGGAATTGAATGGCAATGCCTCGCACTAGCCGTGGTGGCGTCCAGCAGCCTAAGTCTTTGTCTATGGCGGACCCTAATCCTTACAGTGTGTTGCAGGAGTCGGTGGAAGAGCCCGGCTCTGAAATTACTAATTCTGCGCCTCTGGCTTCCGTCTCTTCATGCTCCAGTAATAAGTCACTCTCTAAGATTCCCTCTGCCTCTTCTGCATCTTCGGGTAAAAGAACAAAAATCAACCCTCCTTCTCCTCCTAATGTTTCACCTACGCTTTCAATGGAACTTTTATTGGACGAAATTCGCTCTCTTAAGCCATACATGACAGAGACTAATTTTCGCCTCCAACAACTGGAAGATAATTGGTCAAATACGGAGAAGAGAGTTGATGCACTGGAAATTCATGTTGACTCTATTCAAGCTGCTACAGACCACATTCCTGTGATGCGAAGGGAGATTATGCATCTGACACAACAGGTGGAGAATTTGGAAAACAGGAATAGGCGCAATAATCTACGCATTTATGGTCTTGCGGAAGGAAGTGAAGGTTCCGACCCCTTGCTATTTTTCCGCTCTTTTTTGCCAAAACTTCTTGGTTTTCCTGCCACACCTCCTCTCAACATCCAGCGAGCGCACCGCTTGGGTCATATGCCGAATTCTTCTGCTTCGTCCTCTCCTTCGTCCTCTCATGGGAAGCCAAGAGGTGTTATTTTATATTTTTTGGAGTATACCGACCTACTTAAAGTCTTACAAGCCGCCAAGCAGAAAGGAAAGATTCTTTGGAATGGTTCTAATCTATTTTTTGCCCAAGACTATTCTAAAGCCACGGCAGATCGTCGGAAGAAATTTTTGGATATGAGGCCTGCTCTCCGTAATTTGAATGCTCGTTATGGGTTGTTTCATCCATGTCTGTTCAAAGTCACGTATCAAAACAAAACAACTAATTATGAAGATCCTGCGCTTCTTCAACATTTTTTGGACACATGTAGGGATGAATCTATGGACATGTCTCGCTCGTAACTCCGGCCAATGTCTTATCCTTTGTTGTGTTCCTCTGTGTTATGCTTAGTTTTTTGCACTTTCTTCCCTATGTCTCGTATATAACTTTGGTGGTTAACATTTTTTCTTCTTGTTTCCTTTGTAGATATATTATTGATTCCCTTCCTCCTGCCTGTTTCATTGTCCCTGGAGGTCGTCGTCCTTCGTACCTTCGTCAGTCTTGGAGTTGTCCGTCTTGGTATGCTGCCTTTTCCTATGTGGCTTCACCCTCCCCATCCTCAATGTTTACCTGTGGTATGTCTTTATGATGCATTATATTGCGTTCTTCTACCATGTCTTTTGGTTCTTTGTTTTTCTCCTCGCACAACGGCGTTGTTTTGTATAGTTTATTCTCTCATTACTTTTTCCTTAGTTTCTCCTTTTCCCATGTTCTTTCTTTTTCTCCTCTTTTTTTGCCGTTACATTGCACATATTGCTGGCGTTGTTTCTCTGTTTCTTGTTCTAACTCTCTTTACTATCTCTTTTTCCCCTACTGTCTTGCTAGTTTTCTCTTTATCTCATTTTCAGATATGTTCCTGGCATTTATTGCATCTCTTATTTCTGACTCTCTCTCGTTTTTTCTTATCTCTTTCTATTTATATTTTCTTCTTTTCCTTTCATTCTCTTATCTTAAATTTCTGTGCTACATCCTCTCATTTTTCTTCTAATGCTAATGTTATTTCTCTCCAATCTTTATATGATGATTGTTTGAATATTCATTTACTTGATTGTCCTATACACAAGAGTTATTATTGTTATGAGTCATATCTTTAGATGTCGTTAAGTATATTTACTTGGAATGTTAAGGGTTTGGGTTCCCCCATTAAGCGGCAACGAGTTTTGTCTCATCTAGCAAATTTAAAGGGAGATATTGTACTGTTACAAGAAATCCATATACAAGAAGTGGAAGTTGCCAAGTTACGCCGTAAATGGGTAGGTCATGTATTTGCGTCTCCTGGTTCAGGGAAACGTAATGGTGTCGCAATTCTCTGTCATAAGCGGTTAAATATCAAACTTATAAATCAAGCCAATGACTCTGATGGTAGGTGGGTCATTGTATCTGTATTAATTGATAAAGTCCCTCTAACTATTTTTAATCTGTATGCTCCCTCCACATATGATAAATTATTTTGGCCCCAGATACTAGTCTCGTTAATGCAATCTTCTGATGATTATCTGATTTTAGGAGGAGATTGCAATATGGTTATGGATCCCCTACTAGACCGCAACTCACACTCACGTTTCTCACCATCCTCCATACATACTCAATTTACATCCACTATATCCCAACGCTCCCTTGTTGATTCTTGGAGACTCTGCCATCCTACACTTCGTGAATATACATATTACTCACCAGCCCATTCTTCACAGTCCCGGATCGACTACATTTTTGTCTCTAAAGCTTTGATCCAACATATTACCAGATCTGAAATAGGGTCCATCTTAATTTCTGATCATGCTCCAGTTTCTCTATGCCTCGATCTGCTTCCCCCCATAAAAGGTACCAGGAGGTGGAGATTTAATAATTCTCTCCTATTAGATCCCAAATTCACTCCAGCTTTCCTTGACTTTTCATCCCTATTTTTTACTGAAAATGAGTCTCCTTTGATATCCCCTCAGGTACTATGGGATACTTTTAAAGCTGCCTCTAGAGATTTCATTATCTCGTTTGTTTCCCATAAAAGGCGCAACGCTTCCCATTCCTTACAGTTAATTAATACACAAATTAAGCAATTAGAGCATTCTTATTATTTAACTAAGTCTCAGTCTGATCTAGATAAACTTCTCAAGGCCAAACTCTCCTTTAATAAACTCTCCACGGAATCTGCTAACCTAATCCTACTTAAATCCAGTGCCAAATATTACTGTGCGCAAAATAAGGCAGGCAATCTTCTTGCCAAGTATCTTAAAGTTAAGCAAGAACGCACAAAAATTGAGTCTATCGTCTCTTCATCGAATCTCATTCTTCACAAAGATGAAGATATTCTGGCAGAATTCACTAATTTTTATCAAACTTTGTATACTCCGGAATCTCCTCCTCTGTTAACAGATATTGATCGTTATTTATCTTCCATTCCTCCTCCTTCATTTCCAGACACTGACTTTGCCCCGTTGGAGGCAGATATAGACTCTAAGGATATTTTAGAGTCCATTCGAATAATCAAAAAAGGTAAGGCTCCTGGGCCAGATGGCTTTACGATAGAATTTTATTTACATTTTGCTAAATTGCTTGTTCCTAAACTTCATCGATTATTTTCATTCTTTATATCGTCCAAAAAATCTGAAGGGTCTTTTCAAGAGGCCTTAATTTGTCTCCTGCCTAAGGACAATAAAGACCATACTTTATGCAAAAATTATAGGCCCATCTCTTTGATCAATTTGGACTATAAAATTTTCGCAAAAATTCTTGCACTCCGCCTTGATAAAATTTTACCTAGCATAATTGGTAAGGAACAATGTGGTTTCATTAAAGGTCGTCACCTTTCTGACAATACTCGCCTCTTTTTTAATGTACTGAGTAAATCCCATTCCTATCAACATTCTTTAGCCGCTGTTGCGTTAGATGCTGAAAAAGCATTTGATAGGGTTAACTGGCAATTTATGCTTGCAGTTCTGGTTTGGTTTGGTTTTGGCCAGAAATTTCTTGCTTATGTCTCTTTGTTATATTCTTTTCCTAGGTCCTTTATCTTGGCCAATGGTCTCGTCTCCTCTTCGTTCCCCCTCTTCAGAGGTGTCCGACAAGGCTGTCCTCTTTCTCCTCTTCTTTTCATTTTGGCATTAGAACCATTCTTGATAAAAATTCGCATGAATACAGAGATTACTGGTTTCCCATATGGGGATAAGTATTTGAAACTCTCTGCCTATGCAGACGATATTCTCTTATTTATTTCCAATCCACAGTCCTCTATTCCATCCTTTTTATCTGAAGTATCTAATTTTGCGAGAGTCTCAGGTTATAAGCTTAATGTTGATAAGTGTGAAATTCTCCCCCTGAATAAATTTTGTTTTCATGCAGACTTTTTGACTTCTTCCTTTCATTGGAGTCCGGTTAAGATAAAATATTTAGGCCTATGGTTTAAATCCTCTATTAAAGACACTGTAGCGCTTAATCTTAAAAACCTACAAACATTGTTACTGGATTCTACGACTCGTTGGCATCCCTTGTTTTTATCCTGGTGGGGAAGACTAGACTCGATTAAAATGATGTTAGTTCCCATTATTTTGTTTTACCTCTCTAACCTTCCAGTTAATATCCCTAAGTCTTGTTATAAGAATATTTATTCTACGCTCTCTAAATTCCTATGGCAACATAAAAAGGCTAGAATGTCCTTTGCAAAACTTAAATGCCCTAAGCAGTTGGGTGGAGTTAATTTTCCGGATTTTGCCTCTTATCATTCTTCATTTTTCCTTAAACACTCTATCCCTTTATTATCCGGACAGGTGTCCGACGCCCTGTCAAGACCTCTGTGGGTTGAGATTGAATCATCTTTTTTTCATCCTTTTACCTTTGACGAATTTGTATCACTGTCCCATATTCCCAATAAATTCTCTCTCCCTATTCTTAAAAATTCTCGGAAAACCTTTTCTCCTCTCTTATTAACTGGTTTAGATGACCGTTCGCGTTTTTTACAATCTCCCGTGTGGTATAACCCTCTTATTAAACTTCGAAATAGGATACTTTTTTGGAAGGATTGGTATGACCTTGGTATATTCTGGACCCATCAACTGTTTGATGAGGGCACGTGTATTCCTTTTTCTATCCTCCAATCTCGTTTTTCTTTGCATGTATCACATGCATCCAAATATGAGCTTTTACGTGAGGTTTTGCAAAACAGGTACAATGTTATTTCTGACTCCATCACCCACACTAATTTTTCTCCTCTCTCTATTCCTTGCTTACTGGCTTCTTCTTCTGCTTCCCAGATATATGCAAAATTGAGAGATACTATTAGTATTCGCGATAAATCTAAAACAGAATTGGACTGGGAGTCAGATGTAGAGGACACTTTCTCTGTCTCACTGTGGTATAGGATCTGGACTAAGATAAGGAAAACCTCTAGAGCAGCAAATACGACCCAAACGTTATTTTTTATATACAACAGACTTTTGATTACTCCTGCCAAATTACATTCAATTGATCCTTCCATTCCCTCTTCTTGCTGGTCTTGTTCAGCGTCAGGGGCGGATCTTAAGCACATGTTATTTAAATGCCCGAAGATTCATAAATTCTGGTCTGAGGTATGGGCTCAGATTAATAGGATTTTTTCCACCTCTTTCCCTCTTACACTTTCACATATCTTTTTAGGTAGTCTTTCAGACATATGGTCCTCTCTTAACATTAACACGTCCATTATTGATTTACTTTTGGCTGTAGCGTTTCAGCAAATCACTAAATCTTGGAAGGATACCTCGTGTGTTTCCTTTCAGGCTTGGTGGTATGGAGTTTGTTATCATCACAGACTTGATAGAGCCTATGTTTACCCCATTACACTTGCTATTAAGCGCGATTTATTATGGCTCCCCATCACAGATTTCTTAGATGTGTCTGCTCGATCCCTACCCCTACATAATCCGTGTACAGAAGAAGTTCCCAAACCCCCATGATGGCATTCCTAATGGTTTTTTGTACATACTTTAATTGTTTAATCTATAACTACTGTGTATATCTTTATTGGAAGAGTTTTTGTACATCTGATGCACTTTTTCATTTTATGTATAGCTCTGTATAGCAGTGATTACATTTCTACTGCAATTGCTTTTGCTATATCTGATGATGCCTTCTACCTTTTTCTTTTCTACCTCTCTCTCTTGTCTTCTCTTGCTCTCTCTTAAATATGGCTTTCTATTTTTCTACTTGAGATAAGTTTTAATATTATGCTTTGTTGATAATATGTTGTAAATGAACTTTAATAAAATTCTCTTTAAAACTTAAAAAAGAAATTACTTGTCACCATAACCAGCTCAGACCCAGAGTACTGAGTGCAACTCTTTCAGCGGGCAAACATCAGGTATACTGTAATAAAATTAGAAATATGTTCAAAGCTGCTATTGTTCAAACAACATAAAATCCATCCTAAAAGAGCATAAAGAGGATTAACATATTGCAGATCTTTTGCCCCTATAGTTGATTCATGTGGGTCACCAACATCAAAACACATGCCTGCTGCAGTAATCTGTGAGATTCTATGTAACAAAATACCTGCCTATAAACTTTAGCACTGTGTAATAACAATTCACGGTTAGAAACTTATTGTCTTTAACACATGCTTTTCACAACAGGTATGTCTGGCCCAATGACTTTGTCATAGCTTATCTTAACAGACAGATCAAACATAGGGACCCAGGCATAACTTTTCCCATTGAACGAACAAGGCCTATAGCTCTTACCATTGAGTTGACACCACAAACAACACAGGCCTACTGAAGTGTATGTCACCCAGCAACCATGAAGCATACAATTATAAAATTATAAAGTGCCTATCGGGGAGTATCATAGTGAAAATCTTGTCAGAGGTAGTGAGCAACACAAAACCTCTTCTCTACCACAGTAATCTGTGAGCTTTTATGTAACTACAGAATTGTTAATCACAGTGTGAAAAGAATCCACTAATAAACGCGTAGGAGTATTAACAAATGCTCACAATAAATTAGCCGGGCCTACTGCCCTTGTCATAGTGTTTCATGATAAATAGATACGTTTTAAGGCTTTGAACATAACTCTTCCCAGTGAACCAATCAAACTTACACCCTTTATCATTTGCTTGTAATCAACCAATTCAGGCCTCTTGTACTGAGCATAAACTTTCCCGCAAGGCAACCATCAAGCACACAGTCATAAAAGTAAATAAATGTATACAAAATTAAAAACAAATTAAATCTTTCGTAAGAGGGGTGCAAAAGGTTATCACAGTGCAAATCTTAAATCCCAAAGGTTTATCAGAGGTTTTAGCCAAAACCATACCTCTTTCGCTATCACACTAACCTATGTGATTCCATGTAACAAAATATCCCTCTGCAAGGTTTAATATTGAGAAATAACAAACCTCCTTTAGATGTCTATTAACTTATACTTAAGCTTGTCACAATACATGTTTCTGGCCTGCAGCCTTAATTGTAACTATTCATAATGAACAGTGCAGGCCTGCCACTATAATAACCGACTCATTCCTGATGTATGGAACAAAAGCTTTCCCACGTGGAAAAAGGTGCAACACAAGCACTCTTTTTTAGTGTCAGAATGCAATTTATTCCTAATCAAATTATTATTCAAAGGAACCAATATGAGGACAGAACCTGAACCCATCTCCCAGGAATACTTCAGAGAGTTATTTTTCTGTTGATTACATAAGGTCATATGACAAGCCAGACCTAGGCACTGATTTGCATAATTGGTAGCAGAAATTTGTTTTAGAGAAATATATATATTTGCGTTCCAGATAGCCATTCTGTACGCTTTTCAATGGATCAATAATTAGGTTAGTTTTGTTTGACAGTAATTAAGGGGGATCTGGGCATTTACTCCGGAAATGTCTTCGTCTGGTCTTAAGTGTTTTCGGATCCCATTGTACCATGCATTAGATGTTCTTTGTGAGTTTCTCTTAATTAGTGATTAAACTGCCACCATGCTTGTATGCATAGAAAATTGAAGTTATAGAAATTGGTCTTGTCAGCCAAAACCAAGGGTGAGAAAAGTTGCTCCTTGAGTTTCCAGCTTTTTCAAAAGACGTGGGCAGTGCAGGCTGGACCCACCGTCTGCCACATATGTGATATATCAATTAGTGCACCGTCTACTTACTGGCGGGAACTTCGAGTTTTTTCAATAGCCCTATTTTTGCTGAATGTGTGTTCGTGGCTGAATCTTCTGCACGAGGGGTGGTGTGAGGGAAATAATCGACTGCCCATAATTTAAAATGTCTCAGGCTGCTGGGGTTGTATGTGAGGCTAATTAGCGGAATGACCAGGTCGATCATTTAGTCTTTAAGGGCCTTTTGTGTCCCTGGGGGTCTGTAAATCCAAAGGAAGGAGCAGGGTGGTTTTTGTGGGGGAAGGCCGCATTTCGCAGGCTAGGTGTTCTAAATGGGTGGGAGAGCATTGTGAAAAAATATAACTTGTCATTCGAGCTAACACCTCTGAAGTTATTTTTATTATTAATTGCGAAATTTCGTGGCTGCATATTATTTTTGTGCGGGATGTTACCTCAAACCAAGTGTTGCTTAAGGGCTGTAAGCTTAAAATTTAGATATACAATCTTGGTGTTTATGTCTGCAATATGCACAGTGGTTAGAAATGGGGGTTATTTAGAACCTGGAGACGCAAAAGCGAAAAGTCTAGTAACTCACTTACCAAACACTTCCAGTGCTTCCTCACATTACAACATTCGTAGTAACACCGTACAGCAATTATTAGCCAAAATATATAGCTGCTTCAGCTATTCATATTTTATTAGTAGTAACCTCTGGTTTGCTAAATACTGTCTTAATGTCCCATTGAATGATATTTGTGACATGGGCCGCCACTGCTGATTTTGCCAGAGTGTTCTACAAGCCCCTTTGTGTTTAATGGTACACTTTTACCGTGTTAAATGGTGGCCAAGCATAAGATTTGAGAGGCAGTTCGGAAGTCTTGTAACAGAGGTGACTTTTTAATTTTAGGAAATATTTCCATAGGTTGAGCACCATCACAGCATCGCCCTTCCTCGCCTTAGTCCTTACCACATGCGTTTGCACATTCTCTTGAGTAGCAACATCTACTGCTAAAGCAGAGCGGCACTTTCTTATCTTTTGCCCTCCACATCCCATGGGGTGACTTTAAGGCACCCTATCATCTTACAGTCCTCCTGAATTGTTTCCTGTCTTCCTCGAGACAAGAGCTGTGACTGTGGATCTCCTCCTGGTTTGGAAGTTGACATGATCCCATATGATCCTGTGACGTAAAAGGTGATTCAGTGCATTTTTTATGTGTAAACCAAGTGATGGCATTCATTGTGGGGATCAGGTTGAGAATGGAACAGATATAATACTGCCTGAGAGTGGAGTGGAGTCTCAACTGTTGTGAGGAAGGTTAAATGTTGGTCATGTGGAGAAGGAGAACTCGGCATGGTATCAATGACATTCCCTGGTGATCGACTTCAAGCAAGCAACACCAGTGCAAGCCCTGAAACCCTAAATGTTCTTGGTGAAAAAATGCAGTGGTGTCCAGGATCAGGAAGGAAAATGCATGGTGTGCGATGCAGGATTTGTGATGTCTGTTGCTTGGCGCATGCACAGACAGAGAGAGAGTTTCTTCCTTCCATCATTTAAAACCAGGTACTTGTAGCAGGCCAGCGACAGTGATGGAGTACCAAGCAGACATGCACTAATACATTCTTGAGTACAAGTTGGAGTGACCGCAAATGCAAGTGAATTGGGTTGGGTTGTAGTAGGTAATCAAGAATGAAATCAGAGGCCTTAGTCCACAGAGCAGCGAGAGCTTATCTTCATATGAAAAAACAAGCAGAAGTGTTTTGGGTCTTTCCAGGTTTCTAAAAGTGGTTCCATTTAGCATGGGCACTTTATTAACCCAGGCATGTTTGAACCATTAGGTAGGTCAGGTTATGGCCTCTTGTTCTGCCTTTCAGCCTGCGTTTGTAGACAGGGGAGCACCTCCCTTTTCTTTAAGCAGTACATATTTGGCAAAAAGAGAAAATTTTGTGAGGCAATTTCAGGAAAGCAGTCCTACTTTCTCAATTTCTAGCAATGAGTCGACAAATGTTTGGGAAGTTGTACCAATGGCTTGGAGACCCAAACATCTACCCTATTTGCTTCCTTTCAGAATGCAAAGCTGTTGAAGTTTAACACAAATGTATATCACATGTCATACTCAGAAGGCCAGGTATACTGTCTTCTGCCATATCAACTGGTCATGAAAGTACAAGTGAAAGCAAACAGCAGAAGGCAGAGGTGGTGCATGGAGTATCTTATCGGATGAGCAGCAGGTGTTGCTTAAAAGGGTTGTTTAGATGGTAATAGCTCAGACCATGAAAGTTCCCATACGGTTATCATACAGAATCCTCCACTGGTCATATGATCCTTTGGTTGTCAATTGAATGAAAGGGTATAAAAGGAACTAGCATCGTCAATCACTGAAACCAATGGTGTCTAGAACGAAAGAGTTTACTAGCAAAATGTAAACAGTTACAAACAACCATCAATTAATGAAAACCATGTCGATAAAATTAGGCAATCTGCATTTGTATATTGTAAAGAAGAAGATGCAAATTATAACAAGATACAGAATATAAAGTATATAGGTTCCATGAAGAAATGTCCCAAATCTAAATAAAGCTTCAAAGGTTTCAAGGTGTCAGCATCATAGAAAGGTTCCCATGGGTGAAACGGGCATTCAAGCATGAAGCTCAATGCCTTTATCAAAGGTAATCTGCAGAGTTGCGAACGGTCTTCTTTCAGTGAAATAAGGACTGGATCTGCTCCTATTCTAAGAAAGCATATAATTAATACACAGTAGAAACTTCTGGAATCTCCGTCCCATCGACTCCCTCTGGATGGTCCAATCAGAAAACAAAGTTCACTGGGAACAGGTAGACACCCCAGGTTCCCAGCATCGAATAAAAAATGCCTAGCTGTGTGGCTTTCATATTGGTAACAGCCAATCTGGCCTGATACAGGAAATACCGAAAATAAAATATAGACTTTCAATGCATTCACTGCTTTGAATGGTTAGCAAACATTGTCACCTCAATAACTCTAAAGGTAATTTTCATCTTGTCAAATGTCTGTGCTTCATTGGACTGACAATTGGTTTGTGAAAAAATAGATCACTTATGATTGGTACAATTTTCTCCTAGTTCCACTCTTCATCACCACGGTCCTGTCATACCTCCCACCCAGCAGGAGGTGGATGGAATGGAATGGTCTCATTCATCATTGTAGAGATTGTAATGGCAACAGACCAGCTGGCAGCAAGCTACTGAGGACCATGGGAAAAGAAATGTGAATGAGTGAGACATGCAGGTCACCACTATGCCACCAGACCGATGGAATGAGTCAAGCATCAGATCAGTGCCTTACCTTTTGTCTGTGCTGAATGCAGTATACAGCCCTGGTACCTTTTGTCTGTGCTGAATGCAGTATACAGCCCTGGTACCAATCTGAGGGGCTTATTTACAAGCTCTATGTGCCGCCTGAACGTCACTTTCTTTGACGTTCCGGTGGCGCAGAGTGCAGAGGCATGTCTATGAGGCCATGAAAAGCCACCTTGCATTGCTTGTAATGGCATCGTAAATATAAGGCAATGCAGTGCAAGTCGCTGCGTTGCCTCACACTGCATCGGGGGGACATGCCATGCACATTGTAGTGGGTGTTTCTACTCAACGCCGATAGTATTTGACACGTTCCCAGATTTATTACACAGCATACATATGGAAATGTGTCACAGCTGTGCTCCTCCACAGGGGAGGCGTAACAATTGTTTTTGTGCGGGAAGGTGCCCCTTCCCGCACGAAAACAATCATGCCAACAAAGCAGACACTCTTGTGCCACGGTGCACGAGTGCCTGCATTGGCTCAAAGCAGCTATTTGAGCGACATCTCATAGCATCGGCGCATTTTTGCCCTTTTAATTTGATGCAAGGCACCCAGCAAAGTGATGTGCAATGCAGCCCTGAGTGAAATTGTGGGCCTTAATGTTCTGGAGAAAGGCACTGTTGTTAATTAAAGAACATTTGCATCTCCAATGTCGCAATAACTCACTATTTTGCTGTGCTAATTTAATGGGAAACTATCTGTAGTGTCATATGCATTCAGCAGACTATGGATAGGACTCCTTATTCCAGAGAAGATAAATTAATAAGAATTGAAATGCAGACACCTAAACCCGAACAGGGAGATTTACTAAGGTTTTGTGCAGTGTTTGCATCACAAAAGTGACGCAAAATAGTGCAATATCTCTTTTTTCCTAATTTACCTTCCAGCGCTAAACGTGTTTAGCGCTGTAAATAACTTAAAAGTAATGTGAAGCTTCGCATTACTTTGCACCAAGGGTGGTGCATGGGCGTTCCCATGCAACCACGCAAGGTTTCTCATGCTAAACCCAATTTACTAAACACAGTAGATTGGGTTTAGCATTAGAAAACTGTGTTATTTCAAACTAGACACAAGGAAGAAGAAATTCTTTCATATCTCCTTCCTTTTCTGACTTTGCAAAAGTGGGAAAAGCTTTCCCTTGTGTCTAGGCATAGTATTTTGTACAGGAAGGGTATGACTCCTATACAAAACCTATGCTGAACTCACACACACCCCATTGCGATATCGCGCTAAGGTGGTGCGTGGAGCACGGCAGCTGTAATCAGCGCCGGTGCGAGGGAAAGGAAAGGAGAGAGCGATATCTTTGAAAATATGGTCCTCTCCTGCTCCTTCCCTGTTGCGCAATGCGCTGCATTGCGTGGAGATTTAGTAAATCCTCCTCCCCCAGTGCAAATAACTGTCATATACAACTTAATACAAGATTAATAAATGACATACACATAAATAAGCAAAATGTACATTGACAAATGTAAACGCAAAGAATAAGCAATTTGAAATTGTAGGCTGAAAATTAAGTGGGTATCCTTAGTTCAATTTGTGGGAGCAGCGCAACTACGGAAAACAGAAGTAGGGACTATGAGTGTCTGTAAGTGAAATACCAGCATGCGCCAACAAAAAGGATGCATTAAGAGCAAAAAGGACAAAGTGATATGCTAGAGTCTATCCTATCTCTTTTAGAAATGACACATTTTTGAAAAGCTTTAACCTTCTCAACAAAATTTTGATTTTTGTATTTTTTTCCAAGACTTGAAAAACTAAATATTACATACATTTTATATTTGTTTGGTGTATACATGATTCTATAGTTTTGTGTATTTTTTGGTCTTGTGCTGTTGCTGCAAGGGATATTGTATACAGTAAATGGCTCGGGGCTCATTAATTACTTACCATTTGCTGGCTTGATTATTATGCTTTTTAGCTGGCTCTAATTGGCCACCATGTGCCTCATATCACTTCCTTTTATTTCTCTGGCACATGGACCAAGTATTAATTGATTTCATTTGATTAGTGTCCTTCCGCTGCTTTCACTGTGATTCAGGATACCTTTTCTTCATTTTCTAACCATCATTTCCACTTCGATGCTACACCTTTGGGTTCATTTTAACTTCTGTCCCACAGGTTTGTTTGTTGTTACCTTAATTTGTTTTGGAGTTCTGTGCTTCCTTTTACAGCACCAAACAAATGGCACCGACTAATAAAGCAGTTTGTGACGGTGGTTTACAGTTAAGAGCTTCTTTTTATAGCACCAACCAAATGGCGCGGAATATTAAAGTGTTCCGTGTGACTGTATGTGCTTGAAGGCAGAACCTCTTCTCTGCACATACAAAGTCTGTGTCTCTTTAAAGCAAACCCTAGTCTCAAACCATACCTCCTCGGTGTTTCTGGACAAGCAGTCCAGTCACCTGCTTCAGACCATCCTGCCACTATTTAACTTAAACATTTTGGACACATCTGTGCCTTTTCAAACACAAAGTAAGTAGCTTTTTAATGTGCCTCAAATTTGGGCACTGCTGAAATTAATGCATTTTCCTTAAAATTGCTTCCCCAGTCATATATATGTATTACACCTCTTCTCTGCACATACAAAGAATGTGTCTGTTTAAATTGATTCAGTTTTGTGCAGTGCAGCAACTACTCCATTTTTCTTGAACACCTGAGCCTAAGTCCTTATTCTTGTATGTATTCCACAGAAAGTGCTTTCAGGCATCCTATATTCATATGCACCTAAGTGCAAGAGATGCAGACTAATGGCCACAGCTACACACAACTCTACTCTAACCTACCCCACTCCAATCTACCCAACTCTACTCTAATCTACCCAATTCAATACCACTCCACTCAGATCTACCTCAGTCTACCTCACTTTACTCCAATCTACCCCAATCTACCCCACTCCACTCTACTCCACTCCAATCTATCCCACTCCTCTCCAACATACCCCAATCTACCCCACTCCACTCTACTGCAATCCACCCCAATCTACCCCACTCCACTGCACTCCAGTCCTCCTTGCTCTGCTCAAATCTTCCCAATCCATCCCACTCCACCACAATCTACCCAATGCCACTGCACTCTACCCACAATCTACCCCATACACTGCAATTTACAACACTCAAACCCAATCTACCCCAAACTACCCCACTTTCAATCTAAACCACTCCTCTCCGATCTGCCCCAGTCTACCTCACTCTAATCTATCCCACTCCACTCAAATCTACCCCACTTGCCTCCACTCCAATCGACCCCTCTCCACTGCAATATACCTCACTCCAATCCAATCCACCCCAATGTACCCCACTCCACTCCACTTAACTTCAATCTACCCCACTCCAACCCTCTTCACTCTGCCCAAATCTCCTGACTCCCTTTCACTCGATGCCAATCTATCCCAATCCAATTCAATCTACCCCACACCACTCCAATCTACCCAGCTCCCCCCAATGCACCTCAATCTACCCCACTCCACCCCACTCCAAGCTACCCCACTCCAACGCACCCAAATCTACCCCTTTCCAATCTACCCCACCCCACTCTATCTATATTGGCACCCCAAATCTGATACCCACCCTGAGCCCTAAAATTACTCTTAGCACCCCAAAACCCATACTCACCCTGAATCCTAAATTTACTCTGGGCACGCAAAAACCCAAATCCACCCTGAACCCTAAAATTACCCTTGGCACCCCAAAACCCATACCCACCCTGAACCCTAAAATTACCCCTACACCCCAAAACCCAAACCCACTCTAAACCAAATACTTACATTATACTTACATTTAAAAACACATATGCCTTTACAAAGAAATTTGTTTTAAAGGAACGCGTGGTAAAGGCATATGCGCTGTAATGCCATGCATTGTAATGGCATTGCGATGTGATGGTACTTGCGTTGTGATGGCATGCGTTGTAGTGAATTCGTAGTAATGGCTGTTTCCCCTCTCTACCACACTCCATTCCAATCTACCCCATTTGACCCCAATCTACCCACTCCAATCTACCCTATTCCACTTCATTCTACCCTACTCTGCTCCAATCTACCCCTAGTCTACGCTACTCCTCTCCAGGCTACCCCAACCCACTCCAATCATCTCCACTCCATTCTAGCCCATTCCAACCTATTCCACTCCAATACCCCACTCCACTCAAATCTACCCCTTTCCACTCCACTCTACCCCATTCTACCCCACCCCACTCCACTTCAATCTATCTCATGCCACTCCAACCTACCCCACTCCACTCCAGTCTACCCGAATCCACTCCAATATACCAAATCCCACAGCATTCCAATCTACCCAAATCCAATCTACCCTACTCTACCCTAATCTACCCCACTGTACCCCAACCCACTCAATTCTACTCCAATCCATTCCACTCCACTCCAATATACCCAACTCCAATCTACTGCACTAAAATCAACTACACTTAACTACAATCTACCCCTGTAGCCCCACCCCACTCAAATCTACCCTACTTCACTCCTATCTGCCCAACTCCTCTCCAATCTATCCCACCCCAAACTATCCCATTCCACTGCACTTCAGCCTGTCCCAATTTACTCCACTCCAATCTAACTTACTCCACTCCACGCCAGTCTACCCCACTCCACTCAAATCTAACCCACTCCATTACAATCTACCCCATTCCACTCCTTCCACGCTGATCTATCTCACTTGACTTCAATCTACCCCACTCCACTCCATTCCAATCCCCCCATTGTACCCCACTTCAGTCCTATCTGCCACAATCTACCCTACTCCAATCTAACCCACTCCAGACCACTCTATTCTACCCCACTCCTATCTACCACAACCCACCCTACTCTACCCCAATCTACACCACCACACTCCACTCCAATCTACCACAATCTACCACACTCCACTCCAGTCTACCCCATTCCACTCCAATCTACACCTCTCCACTAGAATCTACCCTACTGCTCCCTAATCTACCCCACTCCAATCTACCTCACTCCACCCCATCTAACTCACTCCACTCCATTCTACCCCACTCCATTCCACTCCAATCTACCCTACTCAAGTCTATGCCACTTTCCTCAATCTACCCCAATCCACTCCAATATGACACAGTCCACCTCACTCCACTCTACTCCAATCTACCCCACTCCACTCCAATCTACTCCAACCCACTCCACTCTAATCTACCCCACTGCACTCCAATCTTCAAAACATTCCAATCTGCCCTATTCCTCCCCACTCCAATCTACATTACTCTACTCCAATTTGTGCCACTCCTCTCCACTCTGCCCCAATCCCCCACTCCACTCTATGCCAATCTATCCCACTCCACTCCAATCTACCCAACTCCACCCAATGCACCCTAATCTACCTCACTCCACTCACCAAAATCTACCCCATTCCAATTTACCCCACCCACTTCTCTGCACTAATTCTCCCCACTCCAATATACCGCATTCCAATCTACCCAGATCCATCCCAATCTGCCCCATTACAATCTAGCGCACCCCACTCTACCATACTCCAATCTACTCCAACCAATTCTACTTCGCTTCAATCTACCACACCCTAATCCACCTCAACCCACTCCACTTCACTCCATTATTTCCCACATCCCTCCAATCTATCCCACTCCACTTCAATCTACCCCACTCCACTTGCATCTACCCTATTCCACTCCAGTATGTCCCACTCCACTCCAATCTACCTCACTCCCCTCTAGTCTACCCCACTCAACTCCAATCTACTCTGATTTACCTCACTCAAGTTTCCTCTAATCTGCCCCACTCAAATCTTCCTTCCTCCACCCCAATCGACTTGACTCCACACCCCTTTACATAACTCC
This sequence comes from Triturus cristatus, assembly GCF_964204655.1. Taxonomy (NCBI): domain Eukaryota; kingdom Metazoa; phylum Chordata; class Amphibia; order Caudata; family Salamandridae; genus Triturus; species Triturus cristatus. The sequence goes on from NC_140583.1 coordinate 1,106,503,574, forward strand.
ACTCAAATCTACCCCACTCCACTTCATGTCAGTGTACCCCACTTGACACAAATCTACCCCATTTGAATCTACTCCACTCCAATCTACCCCACTCCACTTTATTCTACCCCACTCTGCTCCAATCTACCCCAATTTATGCTACTCCTCTCCAATCTACCCAACTCGACTCAATCTACCCCTCTCAACTCCATTCTCATCCAACCCAATCTACCCCATTCCACATCACTCCTATCTACCCCATTCTACCCCTTTCCAATCTATACCAATCTACCCCACTTCATTCCACTTCCCTCCACTTCTGCCTACCCCATTCTACCCTACTGCACCCCAATATACCCTACCCCACTCCATTCCAATCTACCACATTCCATTCTACCCCACTCCACTTTAATCTACCACACTTCACTCCAAGCTACCCCACTCCACTCCACCGCACTCCAACCTACCCCAGTGTCCTCCACTCCACTCTAGCCAACTACACTCCAATCTACCCCACTCTAATCTATCCCATTCCACTGCACTCCATTCTATCCCAATTTCCTCCATTTGAATCTACCCCACTCCAATCTACCTTACACCACTCCACTATTATATACACCACTCCACCCCACTCTACCCAATCCATTCCAATCTACCCCATTCTACTCAACACCAATCTACCTCACTTGACTTCAATCTACCCCACTCCAATATAACCCAATCTACCCCACTCTGCGCCAATCTACCCCACTCCATTCCAATTTACCCCACTCCACCCTAACCTACCGCAATCTACCCTACAACAATCTACTTCAATCTACACCTCTCTACTCTACCCCACTGTGACCGCGTAGGCGGTCGCGAGGGTGTGAGGGAACACAAAAAACGTAGGAAGTGGAGTATTTGGCCTTTATTATGCACATATAGTGGTAATATGGTCCAGAGTTCTCATAAGGAAGCTTAAAGGCCGAGGTTCAGTCAGGCTGTTTTGAACACGAAGAAAGAAAGAAAAGAAAAAAAAAGCAAAAGAAAAGTCCCCTCCTTGAGTCTGAGCTGGGGCTGTCAGGGGTCTTCTGGGTTTCTCTCTCGCTTTCACTCTTGATGCCGTCGGGTAGGGAAGGGAAAAGAAAACAAAATAGGTTGGGGTCACTGTTTGGTCTTATTTTTCTGTCAAGGGGCTCATGCTACCGTCATCAAAGGAAAGATGTGTGTTGGGATTTTTACACGCAACACACCCGTGCACCCTACCTCCCCAGACCTCCCCACCACCCCCACCAGAACGATCCCTTAAGATGTACTCGCCTCAGGCCACGACCCCCTTCCAGGGCCGTGGCGTCAGGACCCGGGGCGTCTTCTCCCTTCTCTAGCCCGCCGGGTATGCTCGCTGTGCACAGTATTCTTCTGGTGTCCTGCTGTGCTGGTCCCTTCGTGCCTCCTCCGTCCCTCTCCTCGCTCTGCTCCGTATACGTTTCCCTCTCTCCTCCTCCGCTGTTGCCCTCTGCCGCCTCTCTCCGCTCCGCTCTCGACTCCCACACTTCCTCTACTCCGAAGCTATCGACGCAAACCGTCTCCCTCTCGTCGTATTTGGGTGCTTCTCTTCGTATTCGTCACTGGCCCCTCCCTCCTGGCTCGATTCGCCACTAGACTGCTGTTTACTTCCGGTGAGGATGGTTTTGGCGCGTCCTTTTCCCACTTCCGGTCCACCCTGTTCAGGTCCTCATTACACATCTCCCCCCTTAGGAATCGACGGTGGGGCCATTCAGTGGAGGGATTCCTGGACAAATAGTCAGCACAGATTTGTCGGGGGCCCGGGACATGCAGGGTCTGAAACGAAAAGGGTTGTAATGCTAAAAACCATCTTAGTATACGCTGGTTAGAGACTTTGTTTTTCACAAGCCAGGTCAGCGGGGCATGGTCAGTGAGTACTGTGAATGGTCGTCCTAGCAGGTAATATTGAAGAGCTTTGATCGCCCATTTAATGGCTAGGCACTCTTTTTCAATTGTTGAGTACGACATCCCCCGGGAAAAGAGTTTCCTGCTAATGTACAAAAGGGGTTTGAGATCACCATGTGAGTCAGGTTGATACAAGACGGCGCCCAGACCTAGTCCCGAGGCATCAGTTTGTAAATCAAACGGTTTGTGGAAATCAGGGCAATGTAGTACTTGTGGTGTACAAATGGCATCTTTTAAGTTCTGAAAGCTTTTTTCGTGTGTGACACTCCAGGTTGTTATTCGGGAGGAGTAGGTTTTGGTCAGGAGGTTGGTTAGGGGGCCGGCCAAAGAAGAGAAATTGGGGATAAACCGTCTATAGTAACCAACGAACCCCAGGAAGGAGCGTATGTCACGTTTTGTTTTGGGAGTAGGGAGTGTTTTGATGGCCTCGACTTTGCTCATTTGGGGTTTTATAAGTCCCCTCTGGATCGTGTATCCGAGATATTGAATGGAGTCAGTGGCCAGTAGGGAGTTCTTTGGGTTTATTTTGAGACCAGCGGCTTGAATGGTTGAAAATACAGCAGCTAGATGTTTGAGATGTTCTGTCCAGCTTGGGCTAAATACGACTATGTTGTCCAAATAGGCGGCAGTGTATTCTATATGGGGCTTCAATAAGTGATCCGTTAACCTTTGGAAGGTCGCTGGTGCCCCAATGAGGCCGAAAGAGAGTACCTTAAACTGATAAAGGCCAGAGGAAGTAGCAAAAGCGGTTTTCTCTCTGGCTTGCTGTGTCAGGGGTATTTGCCAGTAACCCTTGGTGAGGTCTAGGGTTGACATATATTTGGCATTTCCCAATCGCTCAATTAGTTTGTCAATCTGTGGCATCGGATAAGAATCGAATTTGGTGATGTTGTTAACCTGACGGAAGTCTATACAAAAACGAAGACTCCCGTCCGGTTTTGGTACTATCACGAGTGGAGAACACCAATTGCTTGTAGACGGTTCTATGATTTGCAAGTGTAGCATAGCTGTTACTTCCATTTCTACGGCTTTCCTACATGCTGCAGGAATCCGATATGGTTTTGTTTTATGATGGTTGGGCCAAAGATATGATGTCATGTTGAATCATTGAGGTCAACCCTGGCATGGAGGAAAAAAGGCCGGGAAAGCGTTTCAGCATGACCTGTAGTTGGGACTTTTGCTCCGGGGATAATATGTCTCCTGTGGGGGGTTTCTCGGTTGGGGTGTCCCAATTGTTCATGGTAGAAATTTCGAAGGGTCTTTCGGTGCTTACGGATAGTACTGATCCTCCTGTTTCCTCAGACTCTGTAGAGTCCTCCCATTTCTTCAATAGACTTACATGATAGATCTGTTTGCCCCCAGTCCGCTGGGGCAGTAACACGCTATAGGTAACCGGAGACACTTTTTTTTCAATGGTATAGGGGCCTTGCCATTTTGTCAATAACTTTGTTTCTGAGGACGGGAGTAAAAGGAGCACCTTCTCCTCTGGTTTAAACTCTCTCAACTGGCTATTCCTCTCATAATACTGTTTTTGAGTGGTTTGAGCCTTTTCCAGATTCTCATGCATTAGACCCCAAATCCTAGTGACTGCTGACTTCAAATCGGCTGCATACTTGGTTAGAGGTTGTCCCTCCTCAACCTCATCCTCCCATTGTTCCGCTGCCATGTCTAACAAGGTTCGTGGTTTTCTCCCAAACAGCATTTTAAACGGGGAATAGCCTGTTGATCTTTGCTCGTGTGTTCTTATAGCAAAGAGAATTAAGGGCTGTTTCTGATCCCAATCCCTCCCAGTTTCGGAGATGACCTTGCGAAGCATGTGCTTTATGGTCTTGTTATAACGCTCCACCAGGCCATCTGTTTGGGGATGGTAGACAGAAGTGTGGAGTTGACGGATACCCAAGATCTTACAGACTTCAACCATGATACAGGACATAAAAGGGGTTCCTTGGTCGATAAGGATTTCTGACGGGAAACCTACCCGGGAGAGTAAGGATACCATGGCCCTGGCAATGGCCGGGTTGGTCATTGTAGACAAAGGAAACGCCTCCGGGTATCTACTCGCATAGTCCACAATGACCAGTATATATTTATGTCCAGTGGCCGAGGGTGGAAGTTGACCCACCAAGTTCATGCCGACCCTTTTGAAGGGAATGTCTATTATAGGCAAGGGGCATAAGGGGGCCTTTTTTATACCCTTGGGGTTCGTGTACTGACACCTCACGCAGGCTGCACAATGTTTCGCTACATCCCGGTACACCTCGGGCCAATAGAACCTATTCAGAAGATATTGTAGTGTATTTTCCTTTCCATAATGCCCACCCCCCGTTTGGTTATGGGCCAGGTGTAATACGTGTTTGCGGAAGGGAAGGGGTACCAGTAGCTGTGTTTTGGAGTGTGTCTCCCCTTTTACCGACCTATACAATAACCTCCTTTTTACAAAGAAGTAGGGTCCTACCTGATCTGGCTCTGACTCTTGTACTTGTTCCCAGGCATGTTTAAGGGTGTTGTCGTCTCTCTGGGCCTACCGGAAGCTAACTGGGGCTGGTTCGACGGGGCATGTGTTGGGAAGAGAGAAAGCATGGTAGGATGTCTGTAGATGTTGCTTTTTTTCTTTTCTCCTTTCATTCTTACTCTTCCTATCCTTCCCTACTGTCCCGTCCAGGTCGCTGTAGTGGAAAGGGGCCTCATACAACCAAGACGTATCCCTTTTTTTTTATCTCGTCCAGATATTGCTCGAACCTGGGGTGGTTGGTGCCTATGATTACTGCTTCTGGTAGAGAGGGTATAACCCCCACTCTTCGTACTTGTGGGTCGCTCGATATGTCCATAAGGACCTTTGCTACTGGATACGTTTTAGTGTCTCCATGTACACAAGTAACATAGACATATTTGTTCTCTTTGATCTGTGGTTGGGGTATCAGAGCCCGGTCTACTACTGATACATGACATCCGGTATCTAGGAGTGCTTTCTGCTTTTTTCTGTTTAAGAGGATGTCTTTTTTGTATTGCTGGGAGCCTTTTCCGGTTACCATTATCCGCCCCCTAGAATAACCCACATCCATAGGCTCAGCTGGTGAGGCCCTATGAGGACACTGTTGGGCTATATGGCCCCATTCACCGCAGTGATAACATTGCGGCCCTTGTCCGCTGGGACCAGGGGGGGTGTTGGAAGGGTTTGGAAATAGTACGAGGAGTCACCTGGGTCTTTGCTTCCAGTCAGGGTGTACACTCAGGGGACATAAAAGGGCTCCGTGCTGTACCTGCCTTAAACTCAGGTGATCTATGAAAAGCACAGGCGAGTTCCACTGCTGTGCTAGAGGTCAAGTTAGGGTGCTGTTTCACCCATGAACGTGTAGTCGCAGGTAAGGTGTCCAGATACTGTTCCAAAACCACTTTTTCTGTAACTTCTTCCATTGTAGAAACTTTGGGGGTTAACCAACGATGTCCCAGGTCTTTAATTCTGTAATACAGGGCACGCAGGTTATCACCAGTGGCCCATTTTTCTCTCCTGAATTTGTTTCTATAGCACTCCTGGTCACATCCTAATCTTTCAAGTATGGTTCTTTTCACCTCCTCATAGGTGGTTGTACCAGCGGGGTTGGCTGCCTGATAGGCAGCTTGGAGTTCCCCCGATAGAAGAGGAGCTATGTATTGACTCCACCTCTCTTGAGGCCATGCCGCCGAAGTGGCAACCCTCTCGAAATTAGTAAAAAAATAATCAGGGTCCTCCCCCTCCTGAAATTTCTGGAGAACAGACCCAGGAACGTTGGGGTGTACTCTGGTGCTCACTATTGCGTCCGTAGGCCGCAGTATAGCTGTGTCCTGGACCCGTTGGTTTGAGGTAAGCAGGGCAGCTTGCTCTCTTAAAGCATCTTGTAGTGCTTCCCTGTCTTGTTTGGCGGTTTGGGCCTGCTGCTCAAATACCAGCTGCAGGTGGCGTTGTCCTTCAGCTAGCTGGTTGATGATGCTTTCGAGGGGCACGGGTTGTGTCATGATTCGACACTTGTGCGATTATCCCACTTCTGACACCACTTTTGTGACTGCGTGGGTGGTCGCGAGGGTGTGAGGGAACACAAAAAACGTAGGAAGTGGAGTATTTGGCCTTTATTATGCACATATAGTGGTAAGATGGTCCAGAGTTCTCATAAGGAAGCTTAAAGGCCGAGGTTCAGTCAGGCTGTTTTGAACACGAAGAGAAAAAGAAAAGAAAAAAAAAGGAAAAGAAAAGTCCTATACTTGAGTCTGAGCCGGGGCTGTCAGGGGTCTTCTGGGTTTCTCTCTCGCTTTCACTCTTGATGCCGTCAGGTAGGGAAGGGAAAAGAAAACAAAATAGGTTGGGGTCAATGTTTGGTCTTATTTTTCTAACAAAGGGCTCGTGCTACCGTCACCAAAGGAAAGATGTGTGTTAGGGATAAGGTAGGTGTTGGGATTTTTACACGCAACATACCCATGCACTCAACTCCACTCTAACCCACTCCCATCTACCCCACTACACGCCAAGATATCCCACTCCACTCGAATCTACCCCAATCCATCTCAAACCACCATAGTCAGTTTACCCCACTCCAATCAACTCAATCCCAGTTTAGCCAAATCCAATCTACTCCACTCCAAACTATCCAATTGTAATCTACACCACTCTATTTTAATCTACCAATCCACTTCACTCCACTCTACTCTATCCCAATTTACCCCACTCCATTCCAATATATCCCACTTGACTCAAACCTACCTAACTCCACTCCAATCTACCCCACTCCACTTCATCCCAATTTCCCCCCCTCCACCGTAATCTACCCCACTCTGCCTAATCCACCCACTCCAATATACCCTACTCAAATCCACCCACTTCACTCCAATCTACCCTCCTCCACTCCAACCTACCCCACTCCAATCTACCCCACTCCAATCTACCCCAGTGTGCCCCATCTACCTCACTATAATCTACCCTACCCTACTCTACTCCATTCCAAGCTACCCTAGTCTATCCCATTCCACTCCAATCTACCCCAATCTACTTCACTCTTTTCCAATCTACTCCACTCCAATCTACCCAATATACCCCACTCCATTCCAATCTACCCCACTCCACTCCAATCTACCCTACTCAATTCTACCCCATTCCAATCTACCCCATTCCACTTTACCCCACTCCACCTTTATCTATCCCACTCTATCCCACTCCGCTCCAATCAACCCAATCTATCCCATTCTACCCCATTCTTGCACACTCTAGCAGACTCTCCCCCACTCTAGCACACTTTTCCCCACTCCACTCTACCCCAATCCACACCCACTCCAAACTACCCCACTCCACCCCACCGCACCCCATCCAACTCCCCCACTCCACCCCATCCCACTTCACTCCACGCCACTAATGTTTAGCCATGCACTCCAATTTACCCACACCACTCTACCCCAATCTACCCCACTTCCCACTTCTGGGCCACAAATCCCTCACTTATTTTCTTGTCTATCATTATTTGTCTATTTTATTGTTTTAGACAGTACCAGTTAGTCACCTTTTATCACAGTGCAATACAGAAGAATCCTGTGGTTTTGGATTCTCGCCAGCTGTCAGAAAGCACTTTCCTGTACTCTGAATCCAACAATAATTATGCACTTTTTTCCCTTTCACTGCCTCCACCAGTGATCACATACAAGGAGGATATGAGGACCAGTGGTAAAAATGTGAAAGGGAAATGGGATAAGTGAGAAAATAGAAACCCCAGATACCACTATTTCAATATGTGGGGGCCGTAGAATTGTGACATTTACCTGCAGTGCCCCTTGGGAGGAAGGCTTGCAGGTCCAAGGGAACCAAGGCACACCCCTCTTCAAAGAGAGGCTGGTTCACTTCCAGTGAAAGATGGGGCTGCACTTTTAACCTGTGGCCTTCTCTTTCACTAATATACTCTCCTCAGTGCAGGCGTGAATGTCATAGTTCGTACCACTGCTGTGGACAGTGTTTTTTGTATTTAGGTACGCTGTTCAGGTCTGCTCTGGTTGCACCTAATTAAGGCTGCATTGTGGGGCAGTGCATCCCATGTGCAATTTGGGCTATGAATTTCATTTTGAAAGAATGGGATTAGGGCCAGTCTCTCCTAAAACGGCCACGCCAGCCATCCCAGACGGTTGAGTCTGAATATTGTACCCATCTCTATGGCAAGTAAGAGTACATTTATACTCCTTTTGGTGTTGTTTTGATATATGGGCATGCAGAACAGTGGCCAGACCCCTGATTATGCCTTACCTGGGTGGCAGCCCACAATTAGGACCAGATGCCAAGATGGGCTGATGCCCCACACCATTCCTTTTTTTGACCCAACTCTCTGGTGTCTAATGGGCTGTCTGCCCATTGTGGCAGAGAGATAAGAGTTGAACTCTCCAATTTTCCTCATAAGGGTGCAGAGAGATTGCTTGGTGCCTGGGCAGTGGGCTACAGACCAATGCCATAATACGCAAACCCCATGATAAAACTGTTTTTCACTATTTCCTGATTGTCTGTGAGCTCCCTTTGGATGGGGAGGAAGGGGATGATCACCATAATGTTCCAACCCTGGAGGCTGAAAGCTCAATAGACCATGGGTAAAAAGTGGGAAAAGTAATGGGGTGGCGAGCTGGATCATCTTGGCAGTGGGCCAATTACAGACAGCAGAGAGTCTTTCTGCCTTCACGGGGATACAGAATGGGGGGTTTACCCCCTATTTTCCTGCCCATATGTTAAAAATATGTCCAAAAAAAACACCAGTTTTCTCTCACTTTCCATGAGGTATGGCTGCAGTATTTGGGCTCTGAGGCAGCCAGCAACAATGGAACCCTACCAAATCTGGGCATTTCTGAAGCCTAGAAACCCACGGGAATCCAGGGTGATAATGCTTGCATGTCTCCACGCAGGCTTTTTCTTTTTTACCCAGAATGCCCTGTAAATGTCAAAGTATGTTTCAAAACACTATTTTTCCTTTATTTATTTGACAGAAAACGTAGGCACCTTCAGCCAATGGCCAAAGTCTTACCACTCTACGTTTCAATACTTCTCCAAAATGAAACATTCTCACCATTTGTGAGTGACCCTAACACAGTTCATAGGAACGGACCAAAACTGTAACCATGTGAGGACCTCATTAACACCGCATTGACTTAACGGTTCAAATTTTGACCAGTTCCTGTGGCAATGGATAAGCTCACCGATCAAAGTGGAGTATTGATTTATTTTTCAAGATATATTTTTATGGGTTTTGTAATAAATGTGTAACAAGGAGATGAAAATAACACAATACATGAAGAATATTACATGCACTGGCAAACCACACTGATTAATACACTTCATAGAAAGAGCCACTATGGAGCGGGGGACCAGTTGTATCAGTAGAAGTGTGGGAAAATTGGTTGGTATGACTTTTGTCAATCCTAGTATCTTTGGCAACTTTCCTTCACAGAAAAATGTATGTTTCAAGGGAATTCTGGGTTTAAAAAAACATAGTGGGTTCCATGCAAGCCACCTGACACCGGACTCGCTAGGGTGCCTAGTTTTCAGAAACTCTTGGGGTTGGTAGGTTTTCATAGGTGCCTATAGACCCAGGCCCAAACACCACAGTAACCCACATCCCCAGAATGAGTACATTTCAACGGCAATATCTTGATGTTTACGCATTGCGTTTTGGGGCCTTTCCTGTTACAGGCGATATTACCACACACATACAGACACACACACATGGGGTGCCATTTTTATAGAGATAAGTGTGCTAAAGCAGGGTGGTAAGATTTTTTGCCAATCTCTGCACTGCAGATTCCAGATCTTTTCTTCTCAGTAATATGAGAAAAAAATGTGATTTTAGCCAAAGTTTGATATTTGCAGTGCATTGTGCTTAAGAGAATGTAATAGCAACCATGACAATGGCTGGGTTCAAACTGGAACGGCATGGTGAGCAAAAAAACGATGGATTTAGGCCCAGATCTCTGTACTGGGGTGAATGTATGACATTGTTCTGCATTCTGTCCATCAACTGTTGTTTTTGCATTTGTCACCCCGAGTGGGAAGGGTAAGCCCAGACGTGGGTCCCGTGCTCTCCATGCCACTGGAATCAAGCTATCCTGGCTGAAGAGGGGTGAAACCCCGAAACCGGTCCTAGGATGCTTGTTTCCAGTCCAGGGAGGACCTGGCTTGGCAGTTCAGGCTGGACTGTACCCATGAGGCACAGGGTCAAGACTGATTTGCATATAGCTGAGTTCAAACAGGAAAGGCATGGTGAGCAAAAAAACGATGGATTTAGGCCCAGATCTCTGTACTGGGGTGAATGTATGACATTGTTCTGCATTCTGTCCATCAACTGTTGTTTTTGCATTTGTCACCCTGAGTGGGAAGGGTATGCCCAGACGTGGGTCCCGTGCTCTCCATGCCACTGGAATCAAGCTATCCTGGCTGAAGAGGGGTGAAACTCCGAAACCGGTCCTAGGATGCTTGTTTCCAGTTCAGGGAGGACCTGGCTTGGCAGTTCAGGCTGGACTGTACCCATGAGGCACAGGGTCAAGACTGATTTGCATATGGCTGGGTTCAAACTGGAACGGCATGGTGAGCAAAAAAACGATGGATTTAGGCCCAGATCTCTGTACTGGGGTGAATGTATGACATTGTTCTGCATTCTGTCCTTCAACTGATGTTTCTGCATTTGTCACACCGAGTGGGAAGGGTATGCCCAGACGTGGGTCCTGTGCTCTCCATGCCACTGGAATCAAGCTATCCTGGCTGAAGAGGGGTGAAACCCAGAAACCGGTCCTAGGATGCTTGTTTCCAGTCCAGGGAGGACCTGGCTTGGCAGTTCGGGCTGGACTGTACACATGAGGCACAGGGTCAAGACTGATATGCATATGGCTGGGTTCAAACTGGAACGGCATGGTGAGCAAAAAAACGATAGATTTAGGCCCAGATCGCTGTACTGGGGTGAATGTATGACATTGTTCTGCATTCTGTCCATCAACTGTTGTTTTTGCATTTGTCACCCCTAGTGGGAAGGGTATGCCCAGACGTGGGTCCCGTGCTCTCCATGCCACTGGAATCAAGCTATCCTGGCTGAAGAGGGGTGAAACCCTGAAACCGGTCCTAGGATGCTTGTTTCCACTCCAGGGAGGACCTGGCTTGGCAGTTCGGGCTTTACTGTACCCATGAGGCACAGGGTCAAGACTGATTTGCATATGGCTGGGTTCAAACTAGAACGGCATGGTAAGCAAAAAAACGATGGATTTAGGCCCAGATCTCTGTCCTGGGGTGAATGTATGACATTGTTCTGCATTCTGTCCATCAACTGTTGTTTTTGCATTTGCCACCCCGAGTGGGAAGGGTATGCCCAGACGTGGGTCCCGTGCTCTCCATGCCACTGAAATCTAGCTATCCTGGCTGAAGATGGGTGAAACCCTGAAACCAGTCCTAGGATGCTTGTTTCCAGTCCAGGGAGGACCTGGCTTGGCAGTTCAGGCTGGACTGTACCCATGAGGCACAGGGTCAAGACGGATTTGCATATGGCTGGGTTCAAACTGGAACGGCATTGTGAGCAAAAACACGATGGATTTAGGCCCAGATCTCTGTACTGGGGTGAATGTATGACATTGTTCTGCATTCTGTCCATCAACTGTTGTCTTTGCATTTGTCACCCCGAGTGGGAAGGGTATGCCCAGAAGTGGGTCCCGTGCTCTCCATGCCACTGGAATCAAGCTATCCTGGCTTAAGAGGGGTGAAACCCCGAAACCGGTCCTAGGATGCTTGTTTCCAGTCCAGAGAGGACCTGGCTTGGCAGTTCGGGCTGGACTGTACCCATGAGGCACAGGGTCAAGACTGATTTGCATATGGCTGGGTTCAAACTGGAACGGCATGGTGAGCAAAAAAACGATAGATTTAGGCCCAGATCTCTGTACTGGGGTGAATGTATGACATTGTTCTGCATTCTGTCCATCAACTGTTGTTTTTGCATTTGTCACCCCGAGTGGGAAGGGTATGCCCAGACGTGGGTCCCGTGCTCTCCATGCCACTGGAATCAAGCTATCCTGGCTGAAGAGGGGTGAAACCCCGAAACCGGTCCTAGGATGCTTGTTTCCACTCCAGGGAGGACCTGGCTTGGCAGTTTGGGCTGGACTGTACCCTTGAGGCACAGGGTCAAGACTGATTTGCATATGGCTGGGTGGGTTCAAACTGGAGCGGCATGGTGAGCAAAAAAACGATGGGTATAGGCCCAGATCTCTGTACCGGGGTGAATGTATGACATTGTTCTGCATTCTGTCCATCAGTTGTTGTGTTTGCATTTGTCACCCCGAGTGGGAAGGGTATGCCCAGACTTGGGTCCCGTGCTCTCCATGCCACTTGAATCAAGCTATCCTGGCTGAAGAGGGGTGAAACCCCGAACTCGGTCCTAGGATGCTTGTTTCCAGTCCAGGGAGGACCTGGCTTGGCAGTTCGGGCTGGACTGTACCCATGAGGCACAGGGTCAAGACTGATTTGCATATGGCTGGGTTGAAACTGGAACCGCATGGTGAGCAAAAAAACGATGGATTTAGGCTCAGATCTCTGTACTGGGGTGAATGTATGACATTGTTCTGCATTCTGTCCATCAACTGTTGTTTTTGCATTTGTCACCCTGAGTGGGAAGGGTATGCCCAGACGTGGGTCCCGTGCTCTCCATGCCACTGGAATCAAGCTATCCTGGCTGAAGAGGGGTGAAACTCCGAAACCAGTCCTAGGATGCTTGTTTCCAGTTCAGGGAGGACCTGGCTTGACAGTTCAGGCTGGACTGTACCCATGAGGCACAGGGTCAAGACTGATTTGCATATGGCTGGGTTCAAACTGGAACGGCATGGTGAGCAAAAAAACGATGGATTTAGGCCCAGATCTCTGTACTGGGGTGAATGTATGACATTGTTCTGCATTCTGTCCATCAACTGATGTTTTTGCATTTGTCACCCCGAGTGGGAAGGGTATGCCCAGACGTGGGTCCTGTGCTCTCCATGCCACTGGAATCAAGCTATCCTGGCTTAAGAGGGGTGAAACACCGAAACCGGTCCTAGGATGCTTGTTTCCAGTCCAGGGAGGACCTGGCTTGGCAGTTCGGGCTGGACTGTACCCATGAGGCACAGGGTCAAGACTGATTTGCATATGGCTGGGTTCAAACTAGAACGGCATGGTGAGCAAAAAAACGATGGATTTAGGCCCAGATCTCTGTACTGGGGTGAATGTATGACATTGTTCTGCATTCTGTCCATCAACTGTTGTTTTTGCATTTGTCACCCCGAGTGGGAAGGGTATGCCCAGAAGTGGGTCCCGTGCTCTCCATGCCACTGGAATCAAGCTGTCCTGGCTTAAGAGGGGTGAAACACCGAAACCGGTCCTAGGATGCTTGTTTCCAGTCCAGAGAGGACCTGGCTTGGCAGTTCGGGCTGGACTGTACCCATGAGGCACAGGGTCAAGACTGATTTGCATATGGCTGGGTTCAAACTGGAACGGCATGGTGAGCAAAAAAACGATGGATTTAGGCCCAGATATCTGTACTGGGGTGAATGTATGACATTGTTCTGCATTCTGTCCATCAACTGTTGTTTTTGCATTTGTCACCCCGAGTGGGAAGGCTATGCCCAGACGTGGGTACCGTGCTCTCCATGCCACTGGAATCAAGCTATCCTGGCTGAAGAGGGGTGAAACCCTGAAACCGGTCCTAGGATGCTTGTTTCCAGTCCAGGGAGGACCTGGCTTGGCAGTTCGTACTGGACTGTACCCATGAGGCACAGGGTCAAGACTGATTTGCATATGGCTGGGTTCAAACTGGAACGACATGGTGAGCAAAAAAATGATGGATTTAGGCCCAGATCTCTGTACTGGGGTGAATGTATGACATTGTTCTGCATTCTGTCCATCAACTGTTGTTTTTGCATGTGTCCCCCCGAGTGGGAAGGGTATGCCCAGACGTGGGTCCCGTGCTCTCCATGCCACTGGAATCAAGCTATCCTGGCTGAAGAGGGGTGAAACCCCGAAACCGGTCCTAGGATGCTTGTTTCCAGTCCAGGGAGGACCTGGCTTGGCAGTTTGGGCTGGACTGTACCCATGAGGCACAGGGTCAAGACTGATTTGCATATGGCTGGGTTCAAACGGGAACGGCATGGTGAGCAAAAAAACGATGGATATAGGCCCAAATCTCTGTACTGGGGTGAATGTATGACATTGTTCTGCATTCTGTCCATCAACTGTTGTTTTTGCATTTGTCACCCCGAGAGGGAAGGGTATGCCCAGACGTGGGTCCTGTGCTCTCCATGCCACTGGAATCAAGCTATCCTGGCTGAAGAGGGGTGAAACCAAGAAACCGGTCCTAGGATGCTTGTTTCCAGTCCAGGGAGAACCTGGCTTGGCAGTTCGGAGTGGACTGTACCCATGAGGCACAGGGTCAAGACTGATTTGCATATGGCTGGGTTCAAACGGGAACGGCATGGTGAGCAAAAAAACGATGGATTTAGGCCCAAATCTCTGTACTGGGGTGAATGTATGACATTGTTCTACATTCTGTCCATCAACTGTTGTTTTTGCATTTGTCACCCCTCGTGGGAAGGGTATGCCCAGACGTGGGTCCCGTGCTCTCCATGCCACTGGAATCAAGCTATCCTGCCTGAAGAGGGGTGAAACCCCGAAACCGGTCCTAGGATGCTTGTTTCCACTCCCGGGAGGACCTGGCTTGGCAGTTCGGGCTGGACTGTACCCATGAGGCACAGGGTCAAGACTGATTTGCATATGGCTGGGTTCAAACTAGAACGGCATGGTGAGCAAAAAAACGATGGATTTAGGCCTAGATCTCTGTACTGGGGTGAATGTATGACATTGTTCTGCATTCTGTCCATCAACTGTTGTTTTTGCATTTGTCACCCCGAGTGGGAAGGGTATGCCCAGACGTGGGTCCCGTGCTCTCCATGCCACTGAAATCAAGCTATCCTGGCTGAAGAGGGGTGAAACCCTGAAACCAGTCCTAGGATGCTTGTTTCCAGTCCAGGGAGGACCTGGCTTGGCAGTTCAGGCTGGACTGTACCCATGAGGCACAGGGTCAAGACTGATTTGCATATGGCTGGGTTCAAACGGGAACGGCATGGTGAGCAAAAAACCGATGGATTTAGGCCCTAATCTCTGTACTGGGGTGAATGTATGACATTGTTCTACATTCTGTCCATCAACTGTTGTTTTTGCATTTGTCACCCCTCGTGGGAAGGGTATGCCCAGACGTGGGTCCCGTGCTCTCCATGCCACTGGAATCAAGCTATCCTGGCTGAAGAGGGGTGAAACCCCGAAACCAGTCCTAGGATGCTTGTTTCCACTCCAGGGAGGACCTGGCTTGGCAGTTTGAGCTGGACTGTACCCTTGAGGCACAGGGTCAAGACTGATTTGTATATGGCTGGGTGGGTTCAAACTGGAGCGGCATGGTGAGCAAAAAAACGATGGGTATAGGCCCAGATCTCTGTACCGGGGTGAATGTATGACATTGTTCTGCATTCTGTCCATCAGTTGTTGTGTTTGCATTTGTCACCCCGAGTGGGAAGGGTATGCCCAGACGTGGGTCCCGTGCTCTCCATGCCACTTAAATCAAGCTATCCTGGCTGAAGAGGGGTGAAACCCCGAACTCGGTCCTAGGATGCTTGTTTCCAGTCCAGGGAGGACCTGGCTTGGCAGTTCGGGCTGGACTGTACCCATGAGGCACAGGGTCAAGACTGATTTGCATATGGCTGGGTTGAAACTGGAACCGCATGGTGAGCAAAAAAACGATGGATTTAGGCTCAGATCTCTGTACTGGGGTGAATGTATGACATTGTTCTGCATTCTGTCCATCAACTGTTGTTTTTGCATTTGTCACCCCGAGTGGGAAGGGTATGCCCAGACGTGGGTCCCGTGCTCTCCATGCCACTGGAATCAAGCTATCCTGGCTGAAGAGGGGTGAAACTCCGAAACCACTCCTAGGATGCTTGTTTCCAGTTCAGGGAGGACCTGGCTTGGCAGTTCAGGCTGGACTGTACCCATGAGGCACAGGGTCAAGACTGATTTGCATATGGCTGGGTTCAAACTGGAACGGCATGGTGAGCAAAAAAACGATGGATTTAGGCCCAGATCTCTGTACTGGGGTGAATGTATGACATTGTTCTGCATTCTGTCCATCAACTGATGTTTTTGCATTTGTCACCCCGAGTGGGAAGGGTATGCCCAGACGTGGGTCCTGTGCTCTCCATGCCACTGGAATCAAGCTATCCTGGCTTAAGAGGGGTGAAACACCGAAACCGGTCCTAGGATGCTTGTTTCCAGTCCAGGGAGGACCTGGCTTGGCAGTTCGGGCTGGACTGTACCCATGAGGCACAAGGTCAAGACTGATTTGCATATGGCTGGGTTCAAACTAGAACGGCATGGTGAGCAAAAAAACTATGGATTTAGGCCCAGATCTCTGTACTGGGGTTTATGTATGACATTGTTCTGCATTCTGTCCATCAACTGTTGTTTTTGCATTTGTCACCCCGAGTGGGAAGGGTATGCCCAGAAGTGGGTCCCGTGCTCTCCATGCCACTGGAATCAAGCTATCCTGGCTTAAGAGGGGTGAAACACCGAAACAGGTCCTAGGATGCTTGTTTCCAGTCCAGAGAGGACCTGGCTTGGCAGTTCGGGCTGGACTGTACCCATGAGGCACAGGGTCAAGACTGATTTGCATATGGCTGGGATCAAACTGGAACGGCATGGTGAGCAAAAAAACGATGGATTTAGGCCCAGATATGTGTACTGGGGTGAATGTATGACATTGTTCTGCATTCTGTCCATCAACTGTTGTTTTTGCATTTGTCACCCCGAGTGGGAAGGCTATGCCCAGACGTGGGTCCCGTGCTCTCCATGCCACTGGAATCAAGCTATCCTGGCTGAAGAGGGGTGAAACCCCGAAACCGGTCCTAGGATGCTTGTTTCCAGTCCAGGGAGGACCTGGCTTGGCAGTTCGTACTGGACTGTACCCATGAGGCACAGGGTCAAGACTGATTTGCATATGGCTGGGTTTAAACTGGAACGCCATGGTGAGCAAAAAAATGATGGATTTAGGCCCAGATCTCTGTACTGGGGTGAATGTATGACATTGTTCCGCATTCTGTCCATCAACTGTTGTTTTTGCATTTGTCACCCCGAGTGGGAAGGGTATGCTCAGACGTGGGTCCCGTGCTCTCCATGCCACTGGAATCAAACTATCCTGGCTGAAGAGGGGTGAAACCCCGATACCGGTCCTAGGATGCTTGTTTCCAGTCCAGGGAGGACCTGGCTTGGCAGTTCGGGCTGGACTGTACCCATGAGGCACAGGGTCAAGACTGATTTGCATATGGCTGGGTTCAAACTGGAACGGCATGGTGAGCAAAAAAACGATGGATTTAGGCCCAGATCTCTGTACTGGGGTGAATGTATGACGTTGTTGTGCATTCTGTCCATCAACTGTTGTTTTTGCATGTGTCCCCCCGAGTGGGAAGGGTATGCCCAGACGTGGGTCCCGTGCTCTCCATGCCACTGGAATCAAGCTATCCTGGCTGAAGAGGGGTGAAACCCCGAAACCGGTCCTAGGATGCTTGTTTCCAGTCCAGGGAGGACCTGGCTTGGCAGTTTGGGCTGGACTGTACCCATGAGGCACAGGGTCAAGACTGATTTGCATATGGCTGGGTTCAAACGGGAACGGCATGGTGAGCAAAAAAACGATGGATTTAGGCCCAAATCTCTGTACTGGGGTGAATGTATGACATTGTTCTGCATTCTGTCCATCAACTGTTGTTTTTGCATTTGTCACCCCGAGAGGGAAGGGTATGCCCAGACGTGGGTCCTGTGCTCTCCATGCCACTGGAATCAAGCTATCCTGGCTGAAGAGGGGTGAAACCAAGAAACCGGTCCTAGGATGCTTGTTTCCAGTCCAGGGAGGACCTGGCTTGGCAGTTCGGAGTGGACTGTACCCATGAGGCACAGGGTCAAGACTGATTTGCATATGGCTGGGTTCAAACGGGAACGGCATGGTGAGCAAAAAAACGATGGATTTAGGCCCAAATCTCTGTACTGGGGTGAATGTATGACATTGTTCTACATTCTGTCCATCAACTGTTGTTTTTGCGTTTGTCACCCCTCGTGGGAAGGGTATGCCCAGACGTGGGTCCCGTGCTCTCCATGCCACTGGAATCAAGCTATCCTGCCTGAAGAGGGGTGAAACCCCGAAACCGGTCCTAGGATGCTTGTTTCCAGTCCAGGGAGGACCTGGCTTGGCAGTTCAGGCTGGACTGTACCCATGAGGCACAGGGTCAAGACTGATTTGCATATGGCTGGGTTCAAACTAGAATGGCATGGTGAGCAAAAAAACGATGGATTTAGGCCCAGATCTCTGTACTGGGGTGAATGTATGACATTGTTCTGCATTCTGTCCATCAACTGTTGTTTTTGCATTTGTCACCCCGAGTGGGAAGGGTATGCCCAGACGTGGGTCCCGTGCTCTCCATGCCACTGAAATCAAGCTATCCTGGCTGAAGAGGGGTGAAACCCTGAAACCAGTCCTAGGATGCTTGTTTCCAGTCCAGGGAGGACCTGGCTTGGCAGTTCAGGCTGGACTGTACCCATGAGGCACAGGGTCAAGACTGATTTGCATATGGCTGGGTTCAAACTGGAACGGCATGGTGAGCAAAAAAACGATGGATTTAGGCCCAGATCTCTGTACTGGGGTGAATGTATGACATTGTTCTGCATTCTGTCCATCAACTGTTGTTTTTGCATTTGTCACCCCGAGTGGGAAGGCTATGCCCAGACGTGGGTCCCGTGCTCTCCATGCCACTGGAATCAAGCTATCCTGGCTGAAGAGGGGTGAAACCCCGAAACCGGTCCTAGGATGCTTGTTTCCAGTCCAGGGAGGACCTGGCTTGGCAGTTCGGGCTGGACTGTACCCATGAGGCACAGGATCAAGACTGATTTGCATATGGCTGGGTTCAAACTGGAACGGCATGGTGAGCAAAAAAACGATGGATTTAGGCCCAGATCTCTGTACTGGGGTGAATGTAGGACATTGTTCTGCATTCTGTCCATCAACTGTTGTTTTTGCATTTGTCACCCCGAGTGGGAAGGATATGCCCAGATGTGGGTCCCGTGCTCTCCATGCCACTGAAATCAAGCTATCCTGGCTGAAGAGAGGTGAAACCCCGAAACCGGTCCTCGGATGCTTGTTTCCAGTCCAGGGAGGACCTGGCTTGGCAGTTCGGGCTGGACTGTACCCACGAGGCACAGGGTCAAGACTGATTTGCATATAGCTGAGTTCAAACAGGAACGGCATGGTGAGCAAAAAAACGATGGATTTAGGCCCAGATCTCTGTACTGGGGTCAATGTATGACATTGTTCTGCATTCTGTCCATCAACTGTTGTTTTTGCATTTGTCACCCCGAGTGGGAAGGGTATGCCCAGACGTGGGTCCCGTGCTCTCCATGCCACTGGAATCAAGCTATCTTGGCTAAAGAGGGGTGAAACCCCAAAACCAGTCCTAGGATGCTTGTTTCCAGTCCAGGGAGGACCTGGCTTGGCAGTTCGGGCTGGACTGTACCCATGAGGCACAGGGTCAAGACTGATATGCATATGGCGGGGTTCAAACTGGAACGGCATGGTGATCAAAAAAACGATGGGTTTAGGCCGAGATCTCTGTACTGGGGTGAATGTATGACATTGTTCTGCATTCTGTCCATCAACTGTTGTTTTTGCATTTGTCACCCCGAGTGGGAAGGATATGCCCAGATGTGGGTCCCGTGCTCTCCATGCCACTGAAATCAAGCTATCCTGGCTGAAGAGGGGTGAAACCCCGAAACCGGTCCTCGGATGCTTGTTTCCAGTCCAGGGAGGACCTGGCTTGGCAGTTCGGGCTGGACTGTACCCACGAGGCACAGGGTCAAGACTGATTTGCATATAGCTGAGTTCAAACAGGAACGGCATGGTGAGCAAAAAAACGATGGATTTAGGCCCAGATCTCTGTACTGGGGTCAATGTATGACATTGTTCTGCATTCTGTCCATCAACTGTTGTTTTTGCATTTGTCACCCCGAGTGGGAAGGATATGCCCAGATGTGGGTCCCATGCTCTCCATGCCACTGAAATCAAGCTATCCTGGCTGAAGAGGGGTGAAACCCCGAAACCGGTCCTCGGATGCTTGTTTCCAGTCCAGGGAGGACCTGGCTTGGCAGTTCGGGCTGGACTGTACCCATGAGGCACAGGGTCAAGACTGATATGCATATGGCGGGGTTCAAACTGGAACGGCATGGTGAGCAAAAAAACGATGGGTTTAGGCCGAGATCTCTGTACTGGGGTGAATGTATGACATTGTTCTGCATTCTGTCCATCAACTGTTGTTTTTGCATTTGTCACCCCGAGTGGGAAGGATATGCCCAGATGTGGGTCCCGTGCTCTCCATGCCACTGAAATCAAGCTATCCTGGCTGAAGAGGGGTGAAACCCCGAAACCGGTCCTCGGATGCTTGTTTCCAGTCCAGGGAGGACCTGGCTTGGCAGTTCGGGCTGGACTGTACCCACGAGGCACAGGGTCAAGACTGATTTGCATATAGCTGAGTTCAAACAGGAACGGCATGGTGAGCAAAAAAACGATGGATTTAGGCCCAGATCTCTGTACTGGGGTCAATGTATGACATTGTTCTGCATTCTGTCCATCAACTGTTGTTTTTGCAATAGCAACCATTCAAGCCACACAAAAGTGGATTCTCCTTAGTGTCCTGTTTTCATAAATATCTGGGGTTAATAGGCTACCGTGGGGACAACCAACAGTGGGCTGAAATATCACAGCTACCCACATCACCAGAACAAGTGAATTTTAAAGATTTTTTTTAATGTTTCCTCGTTGCATTTTTAGGCCTTTCAAGTGCAAAATCGTTTTTATCAAGAGAAGTGTGAGAACTTCGACAGGTAGACCATTTGTTGTTATCAATTGAATTTCTCTCTATTTTTAGCTTCCAACTATAAGCAAGTGTGTGAGAAGGAAAATATTTTGAAAAATGCCCTCTGAATCACGATAATATGTGTAACCCCAAATTCAGAGTGGTACAAATACTTACTATTGCTAAACTTATAACGTTTGCCACACTTCAAAAATGCATAGGTTTCCTTCATAACAATTTTTCATTTATTACATTTTACCATATGAATTGGTGCATTATCAATATCTATGAAACATCATTATAAGCTGCAAATCAGTTGAAGGTGCTTCATATATTTTTTAACAAACCACAAACACTATACCTCCCTGCAACCGGAAGAGTCTGATGGGTGTAACAGTATATCACTTTTGCAGATTGCCCACAAGGGCAAAGAATTATAGATGAAAACATTGTCTTGCCACATATTTCTATGTTGTCCTACCTTATTCATTAAGTTTTAACTGCAATTATTAGTTTAGTTGGGAAACCATTATCGATTAAGTTCAGAATGTTGTTTCTTTTTTAGACATGTATATCTTTTCAGGTACACAAACTGCAAGCTCGTAAAAATACAAATAAGTCTGAAAAATTGACTGCCACTTACAAAATTGCAAAAATTGCCATGAAGCAATTTTTTCCACTCTGCATGTTCCTGAAAACTGGGAATGGGAGGTCTCAGCACAGCAAACCATTTGTGGATGCCATTCTTAGAGATAGTCACACACACTTTCTGCACAGCAATTTTTCCATTTAAAAAAGTTAGATTTTCACTATTCGCTCAGCTCCCTCCAAGATGGTCAACAAGCATGGTTCCCCTTGAGAATCCCCAGGATGTGGGAAAACAAGGCCGCAGCTTTGGCCTGGGTGCCTTTTGTGGGTAAAAAGTTATGAAGTCCTAAGCACCAACTGCTCCACTTGTCAAAAAGAGGGCTCAGTACCTGGGAGGGAAAGCCTCAGCTTCTATCAGGCTCATTCAAATTCATCACACTCCTATTGCTAAACTCTTAAGAGTTTCCGGGCTTCAAAATAGAAGGACCCCTCAAATGCAACCAAAAGAAAGGTGCAGGACAGATAATCAGATTTTATGCACGGTATCGAAAGATATCCAAAAAGGGGCAGCATCCTTGCTTTCAGCTGATTTCTGAATGTAACTCAGCCACAAGCAGTGCAGCAGTTCATAAACCACCAATCCCACATTGCACTGCGTGGGAGTGGGCTTTTCCCCAATGATGCATGCTTCTGGGTTAGGTTTTAATAGATGGCACTTACTGAATTTTAGTGAAGAAGGACAAGTCACTGGGGGGGATATGTACAAGGAAGTGGCGGTGTGAGGCATTAGCCGTCATGACTTAACGCCTCAGTCCGCCACTTCTGAAACGCAAGGCTGCACCATATTTACAATGATGGCAATGGCGCTACACTTAGCAGTGTAGCGCCAATGCAGGCACCCTTGCATGATAGTGCAAGGGTGTCTGCGTGCAGGGAAGTATTGTTTATGTGTAGGAAGGTGTCCCTTCCTGCACATAAACCATCCTGAAATGCCATTTTGCCACTTTCGTGTGTGCTGCTTCATGCATCACACATGAAAGTCATAAAATTGTATTTTTTATTACAGATTGTTTATGTACAGGAAGGGGGACCTTCCTGTACATAAACAATCCATGGCATTTTGCATCTTCCGTGTGTGCTGCACAAGGCAGCACACATGAAAAAAGAAAAGACGAGGAAAAATAATGCATGTCTCCTCAATTCGCCATTTTACCTGGTCTTAATTTCGGCGCTGCCTCTTATGTACGCTGCCCTTGTACAAAGCGGGCAGCGTCAAAATCAATGGGTGCACCCACTGCTCTCCCCTTTCACGCTAACCATAGCGTGAAAGGGGGCCTTATTTACAAGGCAGCGTTTAGCCACGTTAAGTGGCTTAACGCTGCCTTGTAAATAAGGCGAAGCCCCTATCGCCACCACAACATCGACAAAAGTGACGGTGTGGTGGTGATAGGGCCTTGTACATATGCCCCTGAAAGTGTTGGCCTGATAGTTGTTAATAGTTGTCTATCTCGCTTTTTGTGCTGTGTACCTACTTTTTGAAAAACGTATACTTTTCTGTGTTGACATCCTCTTTAGTTTCCATTTAAAGGAAATCACAGGAGCGTTGGAAAAATGCGAGGCCCGCCTTCTCCTATCCTATGAGTTCTGAGAGGAAGGGGAAAAGCAGGAGGTCAGGTTCAAGCCCGCTTCCCATTCACCCTCAAACCATCCCCTTTGAATGGCGCCCTCAGTCCCCGCCAGACTACAAAGATCATGGAAACCGGCTGGATTCCTCGGGCCTCCAAATCCCCTTATAAATAATCAAGAGTTTGACGACAGCTGCAGGAGCCAATTACAAAGCTTTTGTTACGCAAATTTCATTAACAGCCCCGAGCCTTATGAATTTTCATGGCTCTAACTTTGCGACCAGGCGGATTCCCATCGTCTCTGGGTTTGAGCATACAAGGTCCCCTCGATTCAGCAAGACTTGGACCCAGGGATCCGGGAGAGATCTCACACGGATCCTGGCTAGGATTGACATCTTACTTCGACCTGGGTTATAACACCAAAGTAATGCAGGTTAGGAAAGTGCACTTTGGCCAATCCTAAAATTCGCGATCAAAGGGCACAATACTTAGGCTACTGTGTTGAGGCTGGCCTGCACAAAAGATTAGTTGCCAACTGTCTTGAATTAGCATCTTAATGAAGCCCTCTGAATTAATTGCAGTGAAAAGCTAAACGTAAAAACAGTGGAGATTTAGGTACTTACTAAGGTTTTATTCATGTAGTTTGTGGGAGAGAAGAGATCCCACACAAAAAAAAAAACTACAAACAGATGAAAAAACACAACATGAAAACACATCAGGGACAGTTGTTAACGTCGTGCGCTGGCAACGTCCAGGGGAAATGAATAATGGAACCTGGAACAGCTGACAGTTGCAAAAGTAGACACATTGTGGGTATACAAATCAAAAAATTAACTTGGGAATTTGCTTGTTTGTTTCACAAAAATGTTGTGGCTGTTTCCCAAATGCCTGAAATGAGGCTCCTCCGGTGTATGTGGTGAGAGGGTTAGGTGCAATGACTCCTTTAATACTCAAATATGGAATTATTTACTAGTGTTTTGTGCAAGAACTACTGCTTCGCAAAGCATTGCAACTAATTATTTACTATTGTAAAAGCACATGGGGGCAGCCCAAGATTGCACAGAGCTGTGGAACCCTTAATAAATAACCTTCACTATTTGCTGCTGGGCTTAACATGCGGGTTACATTCAGATCAGAAACCAGTAGTGTGACTTTAGGCGGTTCTAGGCTAAAAGGAAGGCTTATGTTGTATTAGAAACAGAGAACGGACTGCAAATGCTGAAAGTTGTGGAAATATCAAACAAGCAACAAACTATTATACAGTAAAGGCCTTTTTACATGACAGATAATGTGCGTTTTTTTTTTATATAATTGTTTATGTTTATGTCTGGCTCCCATTGGTAATTAGAAAGTCTGTGGTCCTATGACAACCAGTGAATATATTGCAATAAAGAACTCCTTCTTGGTCTATTCATGTGGTTCTTAATGATAGTTCTCAATTACAACGATACAAGCACGAACAGTTTGAAAGACACTGGCTCTTTTATAATAAAAACAAGGAGCAAACCCAGCCAGAGCACAAAAACCGTTGTTTAGGAAGAGATCAGCTGAGACCCCAAAAACGCCACACTGGACACAGTTAGGTGGATGTCCATAAGATCCGGATCCCTTTCATAGAGAGCATCATAGTATGATCTAGTTAGCAGGGAGGAGAGGATGTGGTCCGTCGACTGCGCTGCCGCCTCTGGCGCAGGAAACCAGGGTTCGAGCCTCGGGGCCGCGTCCACATCCTGTGATTCTGGGAAATCACTTAATATCCCCGTGTCTGAATGTGTAATGTAAATACGGTGCTCATGTAAAGCGCTCCAATACCTTCGGGTCGATTTCGCGCGATATAAATATGCAAAATAATAAGTAGAAGGTTGTGAGATCTGTCCCCCAACACTCTACAGTGCATCAGCGATGGGGGAACCCTCACCTTACACACCACTTCACCCTCACATGGCCCACAGAAGTATATAAGATCCACCCCCACCCGAGGGGAGCTCTCTGTCAGGTAAACACGCAATCTTAGGTAGGTCCGTTCCCCAGTAAAAACAACAGTGAGCAGCCGCGGCCCATGCAGGTAAGAGCGGTGGGATGGTGGGGCCGGGCGGGGGAGGAGGGATTTTGACAGATAACAACGAGGAAAAATGAATCTTACCTGCACGGGCCGCGGCTGTCGCTGTCAAGGAACTAGTCAACACTTCACTATTCCAAGGGCAAGTAACTTAACTAATTCGGATTTTATAATTTTGGTGCAGGTGGTGTCTCAGGGAAGGATTATTTTAAGTCTACACGCCTGCTTACAAAAGCACAGACATTTCCATGTGGTTTTAAACTTTGTGTCTGATGTATGCATGTATTACTTTTTCTGACAGTTAATTAATTAATGCAGATATATAATTCAAAAGGAATAAATAAAAATCAAATCCTGAAAGAATATTTTAGGAGTCAATGACTTCATATTGCCCACCACTGAGGATTATTAGCCCTTTTACTTAATTGAAGTTTTTTTTCTTCATGCTGTGTAGGTTGGATATCGGTTCGGTCGTTGGTTATTATTTTTCGTATTTTGTTTTTTAGAGACATCTTTTAACAGTTTACGTTTAAAAACAGGGCCGCATTTTGTGACAAATGCAGGTCTTTTTGGAGGTTCAGCCAGACTGAATCACCCGGTCAAAATCTCTCAACACTTTCTGCAGAAAACCTCTAGCCTTCCTCGCGCCCTGCCACTTGAATAGGTCTCTCTAAATCCGAGAAAGCCCAAGACGCTAGTTGTGAAAACAACGCAGTTCAAATGGAAATAAACGTATTAACAAATGCTTCGTCTTAAAAAGACTTTTGAAAAAGCTCTCATCTGCTACAGCCATTAGAGACAAGGGGAACAAGGAGGGGCTTAAGGAGGGACCCTGAATATGCCATTGTGAATGTCATCTCAGTTGCATTAAAATTGGAAAGTAAAAGCCTGGCCTCGCTGCCTCTGTTATCTCTTCCCCTGAATTCCCTCTAAAGGAGACATGGGATTATATGTTTTGTCCACGGTCAATGCTATCTCTAACAAATCCGACACAAGTGAATGAACTGTAATGCAGGGATGCTAATGGCAATTGTGCGAAATAATGATGAGAACAGGGCTGTGAATGTCCCCACTTCAGCATTCTGCAACTGTTATTCATTCTTCGTGCCGGCATAGAACTCAGCCCAGCAGCTGAAATTACTACTAAAGCTGTGATTTGCTGTGTGTGCGCGTCTGCGCATGCGCACAAAGGCACGCATGTGTGTGTTTGGGCGTCCTCCAATGTTTCCTTGATGACCTCTCCCATCTATCTTCGTAGCTGCATAGAACTTTAAGACTAATCCTGCACTTTGCCAAACGTTAGTTGTGTAACGTGGGGGTTGTTGTGACGTGGCCAGTGATAATGTGTTCTCCTCGCTCTGAGAGGTACAGGCTATTCTGAGGCCTAATCAATGACGACACACACACAGCCTTGGTTGATGTTGCGTGGTGTCCTGCTTCAGCCCGCCATATTTCTCGGACCACAGCTCACTGACTCCCACCTTTTATTACTTTGCCCCACGTGGTCTCGGGGTGTTCTCAAACTATTACATACAGAAAGGGGTGTGTACATGGAAACCCCTAGTGCTCAATTGAACAGTCCCGCGCTCCAGTTACATCACTGGAGCGACACTACATTCCTTCCCAAAAATAACAAATTGGAAAATACCCACAGTATTGAACATCGATAATATTTTCAAGTCCTCAAGAGATGAAAACCTAGGAGAAACTTACAAAACTATACGGTATTGCTACACCAGAAGTGGCTAGCCAAACAAAACAGATCAATGAATAGAACTCAGGTGAAAATATAAATGACTACAGAATTCTGTAACCTGTGTGCTCATACTTATCTATTACCCCCAGGTCCCTTATGTCCTCGTCCCCTTCATAAACAGATTGGAGATTACTATCTCCCGACAGAAAAAAAGAGCAGAAGGCATGCTGGGACCCTAATACTGCCCCTCCCACCGGGAGTACATAAGCAGTACTTACCCAGCATCCCGTCTGTTCTTTTTTTCTGTCTGTCGACAGAATGGACGTGGTGTGCTGTTCTGCTACTCCTGCTGGGCTGGTGTGGCGTTCCTTTCTTCCTCCCCCCGCCCGGCTGGCTGGCTTTGCGGGCGGGGGGGGGGCGTTCCTGGTCCGTCCCCTGGCCTGCTGGGCTTGCTGGGGGTCGTGACGGTGGTGGCCGGTGTGCTGCCTGGATCCTGAGGGTCCTTTGCGGCTGGTGCGCTCCCGGGTACTTCCGGGTCGCGTGCACGTCTTCCTGAAGCTGGGCGTTTGGGAGGCGTGCCGCGTTTCCTAGGTGCCGTACCTTCCCGCTGTTGGGGTGGGGGCCTTGCTGCTGGTGGTGTCCGGCCCCTGCCCTGGGTGAGTCCCGCATTGCGGTGTTTTTTGTTTACGCTGTGCTGTGGTGCTCTTTTCTTTATTTCAGGTCCGTGGTGGGCGACGGAGGCTCCTGGGGATGCCGGGGTTTGCTCCCAGGAACTCATGCTTGCGAAGCATGCGCTCTGCCGCTGTGCTCCTTCCCGACAGTCGCACCCATGGATTACCTTTCCTTTGGGGTGGGGGCCTTGCTGCTGGTGGTGTCCGGCCCCTGCCCTGGGTGAGTCCCGCATTGCGGTGTTTTTTGTTCACGCTCTGCTGTGGTGCTCTTTTCTTTATTTCAGGTCTGTGATGGATGGCGGGGGCTCTTGGGGATGCCGGGGTTTGAACCCGGGACCTCATGCTTGCGAAGCATGCGCTCTGCCACTGAGCTACATCCCGACCGGCGCGCCCTTGGATTCCCTTTAGGCTGGCGCTGTCCTGGTTCTTTGATGTCGCTGTCGCTTGACTGATTGGGGGTGTTGGGATGCGTGGCTCCTTGCTCCTCCTTCCTGCCCGTTTTGCCCTGAGTCCGAGTGATTCTTCTACTGCCGGAGTTTGTGACTGCGGCAGTGTGACGCTTCTTCTGGCTGCTGCCTCTGCGTGTGCTGGTTTCCTCCCAGTTGTGGATGCTGCCTTACCGCGTGGGCTGCCTCTTTTGTGGCTCGGGTCCCGGGTTGGAGCCTGACAGGGGCTCGGCATACTGTGTTTCTGCACTGTTCGCCTGGTCTCCCTGTGCCTTGCGCTCTTGTATGTATCCTTGAGTGCCGTCCCTAGTGTTCTTGTGGGGCGCTCCGGTGCCTTTGCGTCAGGTTCCCGTTCTGTGGCTGTGTGACTTGCGGTTTTCTGCTGCACTTCGGGTGTTTGCGTGGTGCGACATGGAGTTGGTGTGCTCCTTATCTTTTCCCTGTGTCCGCCCCTCTCTGTCCTGTCCCCGGTGTGTGTTGGGGTTCCGTTCCCGTGGTGCTCTCGTGGGTTGTGCACTGGGGCTGCTGTGTGGCCCTTTCTTTCGGGGGCTGTTGGCCGATGGACGCCTCTGTCTTTGGGCGCTTCCTGCTCTTCCCGCGCTGCTGGTTGCTCTTTTCCACAGAGTGGATTAGCATGGCCCCTGCGCAAGGATGACACGCGGATTCATGAAGCGTTCCATGTTTTGATAGTGGTGCCGGTCCTCCCGCTCCTGTTCCAATTTTGGCGGGTTGCCCTTGGCCTGTTTGGGTGGCGGTGGCTCCTGGTGTTGCTGGGGTTTGTACCTAGGGCCTCCTGCTTGTGCTGCTTGCTCTCTGCTGCTGCTCTGCGTCCCCACTTCGGCCCTCGTGTGTGGTCTACGGGGCTGGGGTTCTTGCCTGGTTGGGCTGTTCCTCGTCCTTGGCTTCCTGGATGTTCCGGGTGGCTGGGATGGTGTGCTGGGGTGTGCGGTGATGCCGGTGTTTTGATTCACCGTGTAGGCTGTCTTTTATGGCCTTGTCTCTCTTGCGGGGGCCTGGTCGCTGGTTTGGCTCTCTGCCTCTGCGGCATCCTGCTCCCTGGCTGCTGGGCTGGCGCTGCGCGTCCGCTGTCGTTTGCAGCGGGTATGTGCCGCCTTGTCCCCTTGCCGCTTTCCCTCCGGGGCTTCTGTGTTGCTCCACTTGGTGTTTGTGGGCTTTCTTGCTAGCTGCCGCTTTGCCTCTGTGGGACGTGGCCTCCCTGGGTTGTGTGTCTGGGGACGTGGTCCTCTCTTGTCCGCTTGGGCTTGCCCTCTCTTGCTCTCTTGGTCACGCCGGGGTCTGCCTGTTTTTTGACTTTTCTGCGCTGTCCTGATGCTGGGTGTTGTTGGGACCCGTGCTGTGGTCTGGCCTGGAGTGGGCTGGGTTCCTAGGTTGGATTCCCTCCTCGGGGGTCCTTGCCTGTGCGGCTGGCTCTGTTCCTCTGCTGCCATCCGGTTCAGCTGGTTGTGGGCCGTGTTTGGCTGTGCCGTGGGTTATTTCTGCCCCTCTTCGGGGTTGCTCGCTTTGTCCGCTGGGGTACGATGTCCCTTTCCTTTCGGGGGTTTGACCTCCCTGGAGTTCGGTGTTGCCGTATGCTGGGGGGCTTCTTTTGCTGTTGCTGCCTCCTTTTTGCGTCTGTTTCTGGCTTCTTCCGTGCTGGTTGCTATTGTTTTTTGGGTGCTCATGGCTCTGGCACTGCCGTTTCCTGGTTTCTGGGGTTCCTTGGTGTGGCCTTGTGTTCCTCTACTGCTGCGGCGCTCCTGCTCGTTTCTGGGCTTGTATTTGGCTTCTTTCGGTGGGTCCTAGTCGCCCCTCCTATTGGCTGTGGCGCTCCTACTCTCGCCTGGTCTCTGTGGTTCAGCTGGGTCGGTAAAGGTTTTTTCCTGCTTGTGGCTCCCTGGGGTGCCTGTGGCGTTCGGCTTCTCCGACGGTTTGGGTTGGGTCCTGCTCTCCCTTTCCTTTTGCGTCCCCCCTGGAGTGTGTTTCCAGTGGCGGTTCGCGTTTTGGATCTCTGGCGTTCATGTCTGGTTTGTTTGGGGTCTGGCTCTCTTTCGCTGGTGCTGTGTCCTTGACTTGGCTCTAGTTTCTCCTCTTTTGTTCTGCAGGGGTTTCTGGTTTCTGCTGGTTTTGGGCGTCTGGTGGTCGCCCTTTTTCAGATGGGTATCCTTGTCTGTGCTCTCTCGGTGGATCCTGGCGGGGTGCTCTCTTGGTTTCGTGTCGTGTTCTGGTGGGTCCTTCTGGGCCTGCTCATGCCGGCGCTTATTTCCTGGGTTTGGTTCACCTCTAGTTGGGTGTCCGTGTCTCTGCCTGGTTCCTGGGGTTCGGTTGCTGTTGAGCTTCGGTCTCCGTTGCTCCTGTCTGGATGACCGCCCTCTTCTTTTTTCATGGACTGAGGGTCCCTTGTCCGGCCCTGTGTGGGTCCGGGTTTTCGGGGCTTCTGGGTTGGCTCCTCCGGGGTTGCCTCCTGTTGCTCCTGGTCTGCGGGCTTCCTTCTGGTTCTGAGTGTTCTCTGGCTGGGCCTTCTTGTCGTGCTCTCCCTCCTGACTCATGGGTGTCCGGGTTCTTCTGCTGCTTGGCCCTCTGCTTCTCTGCTTCCTCGGGTTTCCATTTTGGTGGTTTCCTGTGCTTGTTCTTTCTTCCGGCCTTCTGTTTGGTCCGGCGTTGGGTTGCTGGGGGTCTCGTTCGGCCTCCCTGCCTTTTCTTTGCCCTGGGCTCTACGTGGGCTTCTTCCCGGGTTGGTTGGGCCTGTGGGTCCTCCTGCCCTTGCGGGTTGCTGGATTTCGGTCCTGGCTTCCTGTTTCTTTGTCCCTTGTTGCCCTCATTTTTTGCTGTCTCTTGGCTCCTCTTCCGTGTTCTGTGGGGTCGGACCTGGTGGTTTTCCGGTCTGGGTGCTGTGCGCCCTAGGGCTTTTTGTTCCGTGGCTCTGGCCCTTGCTGTGTGCTTGGCCTGGGTGTTGGGTGCCTGTGCGGTCGTCCTCCTTCTTGGCTTCTGTTTTTTTCTGCCCTCCGTCTTGAGGTTCCGGTTCGGTTCCGGATTGCTTCTTCTGCTCCGCCTGTTCTGGGTTTTGGCCGCCCTGTTCGGTTGGCGGTTTTTCTTCCCTGTGGGGGCTTTGTCCTCCTGGGGTTTTTGGGTTTCTGTCTCCTTCGTGGTCCTTTTTGGTCTGGTTGAGGTCTGGTTCCTGTTCTGCTCGCCGGCTCTTGCTGTGGTTCATCCCCGGCCCTGGCCTCCTCTGCGGGGTTCGTTGGCTTTCTTCTCTATGCTTTCGTCTGGCAGGGGCCTTCGGTTTGGTGTGGTGGGCCGGTTTCTGGCCTGGGCCTTCCTCCTTTTTTGTTGGTCTGGGTGCTTGGGGCTGCGCCTCTTGCCTGGGCTGGCCTTCTTTCTTTGGCCCTGTCTCCTGTTTCTCTGGTTGGTGGCCTCATTTTTGTGGTACTGGCCTTGTGTTGTTTTATGAGTTGTCTCCGGTCCTGGTTTGGTGCTGGCCGGTTGCTTCCTGCGGTCTCCCCTTGCCTCCTTCTCGGTGCTCCCTTGGGTTGCTGCGTTGGTGTGGTTTCCTGGGGGTGCTTTTGGTTTTGGAAGGCCGGTTTTTCTGCTTTGATATTCTCCAATCTGTTTATGAAGGGGACGAGGACATAAGGGACCTGGGGGTAATGCTCTATTACTTACCGTAATCTTCATTACTCCGGGTCCCGTTGTCCTCGTCCCCTTCATACGCCCCTCCCTCCCTCCCGGGCGACCGGCCTTCCTGTCTGGGCTTGGTTGTACAGACGGGATGCTGGGTAAGTACTGCTTATGTACTCCCGGTGGGAGGGGCAGTATTAGGGTCCCAGCATGCCTTCTGCTCTTTTTTTCTGTCGGGAGATAGTAATCTCCAATCTGTTTATGAAGGGGACGAGGACAACGGGACCCGGAGTAATGAAGATTACCGGTAAGTAATAGAGCATTACATTAAATGATCTTTCAGCTTCCTAGAAGGTGTAGGATTTCCTCTTAGTGCATATCTGGTGCGAGTGGTATGGCTACTTTGCTGTTCTGGTGGGTCAGTCTCACCACTCAGCTCACTGTCTTGTGCATGGGAGGCTGGGTCATGAATACTGTCATTCAACACTGGTGAAGGGGAAACCAGGCTTCTTGACTCTGACACTGTGTCATGCTCATCTGACTGAGGTTCAGTGCCAATCATGTCCCAAGAAAACATAGCACTGTCGTGGCACTTCTTGAATGCTGATACATTCCGAGTGACTTCTTCAGTCCCACGATGAGCAGTCATTTTAGTGCCTATCACACGGAGGATGGTCCATGGGAACCTCCAAAAAGGTAGTCTAAACTTACTTCCTGGGAAACGATCTTTAATGAGGACTAAGTCTCCAACTGCAAGGGTGAAGTATTTCACACGCTGACGTTGACTAGCTTTATCATTGGCCCTCTATTTTTTCTCATGTACTCAGCAGTCGTGGAGGCAGGTGTCCATTTATGGTGATGAGGGATGGTGTCTTCAATTACACTACTCATTGAGAGGTGTCCAGGAGCTCACCCTGTGGTAAAATGTGGAGTCTGGCGGCAGTCTCGTAAGAAAGAGTAGAAGGCCAGTTCAGAAGCCTGTTGGCTGGCAGAGGCAGTCCAAATTACTTTGTTTAATGTCCTCATGAATCTCTCCAACTAGTCGTTCACTTGAGGCAAACAGGGCGTGATTCGTTGTGGGATGTGTTCAGTGACTTTAAATAGGCTGACAAAGGTACACTGTTCCAGGGTCAAGAGGTGACCTCTTGACCCTGGAACGGTGGACCTTTGTCAGTCTTCAGCACTTTTATCAACCCCTGTGTTGCCACGATTTTCTCTATCTTTAGGTACTACTTCACTTGCACTTAGAAAGGAGAGTATTTCTACCGTTGGATATTTTGAGTAGTCATCAATAATGACCATGATGTGTCTTCCATCTGGTAGGTTCCCAAATTCAAGGCTAGCACTCACCCAAGGCTGATGGGGTCCTACTTCTGTGAGCCCCAGAGCCAGTGGATTGGCGTCAACTGATACTTGACACCAGATTCATGACCTTATCTTTGCTTCCCCTTGTTCATCCAACAAGTGGAATCACATTTTAGTTCATAGCCGACTCTTGGTCTTGACCCTACCCTGGTGCCCAGCATAAACGAGCTGAACAACTTGGTCAGTAAGTCTAGTGGAAACGACTAAATGATACCTTCTCAGGAGGCAGCCATCCGGGTCACACTCAGTTCCTATCAAACATGGTAGAGACTTTCCATGATGCGTCTGGCATCAGGGGTGAGCTGAGTGTAATGTTTTTATTAATGCAACCCACTGGTTATCTTTTACGGCATTCAGTGCTTTTTGGAGATATTCATCTTTGTTTGTAGCTTGACGGATGACTTCTATGGAGAGTGGAAGAGGGCGCGAACGATCAGTCGCGTATCTCATGTATTCTTCTGTTTTGTCCACCTCTTCTTCCTCTTGGAGCATGGAAGGTAGTCGGCAAGGTGGGAGCCAGAATGGTATTCTACTTTACAATTGTACTCCTGAAGTTGGAGCATCCACTTTTCCATCTGCGGCGGTGGCTTTGAGGCAGTTCCATTGAATAGTGGTATGAGGGATTTGTGGTCAGTTGTGACGGTAAACGGACTGCCTTATATATATAAATGAAAGTGGCTACTTCCCCAATGTATGGTGATCGCCTCCTTCTCAATCTGAGAATATCTTTGCTCTGTCAGAGTGAGGGATCGACTTGCAAATGCTACCAGGGTCCACTCTTCTACTTCTTGTCATTGCATCAGCATCCCACCTAGACCTTTTGGACCTACGTTCACTGCTATTTTTGTCTCCTTTCGAGGGTCGAAATAGATTAGTGTCGTGTCAGCTGACAAAGCTTCTTTAGTAGCTTGACAAACTTGATCTTGTTCACAACCCCAAGACCATGAGGTTGAGGATTTGGTGAGGTCCATGAGCGACTGTGAGAGCGTCGTAAGGTCTTTGATTAAACTGCAGCAGTAATTTACCATACCTAAAAACAAGGCGCAGTTCAGTCACTGTAGTTGGCGGGGATGAATCTTTGATATCTCCTACCTTGTCAGGGTCAGGCGCTACTCCTTCTGATGAGAACACATATCCAAAGAAATGCAATTTCTGTTTCAGGAATTCTCACTTGCGGTGGTGAAGAATGAGGCCAGAGTCTTGGATCCATTGAAGTACCTTCTCAAATCGTATGTTATGTTCTGGAATGGTCTTGGCACATATTAAGATATCGTCGCTAACATTGACAACTCTTGGGAGGTTGACTAGAAATTCATGTGTGGCATTTTGGAATACTTTGGTGGCGCTCAAAATTCCAAAATTCAGCTGCTTGTAGCGCCACAGACCTACATGAGTAGAGAAAGTCATGATGTAGCGGGATGCCCTTGCAAGGACAAGCTGGTGATAGCCCGAACGCAAGTCCAGTTTGGAGAACCAGCAGGCTCCACTGAGTTTCCCAATCAGATCATCTATTGTTGGTATTAGATGTCGCTCCCTCTTAATAGTGACGCTGGGTATGAACATGTCTACACATATCCAGACTTCACCAGGCTGCTTGAGCTTCCTGGCCAGTACGATTGGAGACACCCATGGAGTGGGCCCTGTCACTTTCTAAATTATGCAGGTGGCTTCAAGTTTGCCTAGTTCTTTTTCCACTAGAGGCCTCAGATGAAAAGCAATCTGTCTGTGACAGAGTGCTATTGCCTGCACTGAGGGGTTTATGTGTAATTTTATTTCCTTGCCTTACA
Source organism: Triturus cristatus (assembly GCF_964204655.1). Classification (NCBI taxonomy): domain Eukaryota; kingdom Metazoa; phylum Chordata; class Amphibia; order Caudata; family Salamandridae; genus Triturus; species Triturus cristatus. The sequence goes on from NC_140583.1 coordinate 1,106,538,285, forward strand.
GGCATCCAATGCCTTCAAACACAGTAGGGAATTCATCAAAGATGTGAGTTATGGCTTCTTGGTGTACAGCAAATGCAAAATTTACAATTCCTAGGGCTTCTGCTGCTCTGCATCCTAGTAGCATACCCTGTCCTTCTTCAGCAACATATATTAGCATGTTGACAAATTGAGATCTGTATGCGATTGTCGTCCGGAATTTCCTTTTTACCTCTAGTGGCTTGTCTTGGCTTTAGGTGAATACTTTGACCATTGCTTAGCGTGAACTTGAGGGCAGTTGCATAGTGCGGTATGCTCCGGAGGACATGATGTTGATGGGTGCCCCCTTTTCCACTACTGCTGTTGTTGAATGGTTTCCAACAAATATTTGGCATTGGGGAAACTGGCACTCATCTTGGGATGCTTTGCCTACAGTAAAGATGGAGTGAATGGTGTGCTCCTCATTGTCATTGTCATCCATGTTACTACTTCTCTCTTGTACTTCTGGTAGAGCATTCACCGTGGTGCATGGTGCATGCCCTTTTCCGGAACTACACACTTTGATGAAATGGTTGAGTTTTTCACACCCTGTGCATTTCTTTCCTCTGGCTGGGCATTCTGAGGGGCTGTGAGCTGGTCCTTTGCAGCAGCTGCATGTTCTGGGGTTCATCCTGCCTTTTCTGGGTTTACTAGTGCCTTTGCATCGAAGTGACGGCGTTGACTGGTTCTACTTTCATATGTTTGTTCAGGACGGCTTTCATGTGAGAAGCACAGGCTTTCAAGAGCTCCTTTGTTTGGCCCATTGTTGAGATGTCTGCTAGTGATCTTCCAGACTCCTCTAAGATGCATTCACAGTGCTTAGCTGACCCACATCCTTGAATTATTTGACCACTTATTTTTTTCGTTCTCATCAGTGAACCCACATGTGCTGGCCAATTATTTTAATCACGTGTGGAACGTGTCAATAGATTCTTCTGCCTGTTGTCTGGACTGTTCAAACACAAACAGTTCATAGTCTTTATTGGCCATGAGTTTGAAGTAGGCATTCAGAGCCGCTATGAGGGTGAGGTGTGAGAGTCGTGGATATTCTGGGAATTTCCGTGCCACCTAAGTATGGGAGCATGGCCCTTTTTGTGCATTTTTTACCTTGGTGGCTTCAAAAAATAGCTACACTCTCTCCACCCAGTCTTTCCATCTGGACGCTTGGCGTGACAGCACCTTCATTAGTGAATGTCTCTACGGGTGGTCTGCCGGCCATGGTTCACAGGGTGTCGAGATCCTCCTCACATAGGTGTCGTTTACCAGGAGCAACGAGTCCTGAGAGCCTAATGTTCTATTTGATGTTAGAAGATAGCAACAGGCAGGGACACAGTATGTACTAGCTGTGGCTTCCGCAGCTTGTGTGCTTATGGGATCAATAGACTGTCTATTTCAAATGGCTTAGCAGGTAGTGCCACAAGGAGCTTAGGCTGGTTAATTTATGTTGCTGCGGAGGAATAAACTCATGAGACTGAGTTGCAGTATGGGTTTCCAGCAGTTTCTGTGAGATTTCCTTCCTTTTTTTCTTCACAGAACTATGACTCTCCTGGAGACACCAGCAGCCCGAGAATGTGTGGCCCTGGTGAGGTCCTACAGTACATCGCTCGCATGCATGTGTGAGAGGTAGACAGTGAGGCAGGCTGCTTGGAGGCATGAGCGTGCCAGAAGCTGAGACCCTGAGCGCATGGAGGGAGATAGCACTGTCATCAGGAGGTGTGCCTACCCTGCGAGGAGGCATGCAGCTGCTCTCTTCTGCCACAGGAGGACAGCAGGGACGTCTTCGCAGAGGGAGGACAGCCACCCCTGGCTCAGGCTGGTCCCTGAGGCGTCTTCCACAGGGTTAGGGGAAAGGATGCCGGCAGGATGGGGCCCAGTGGGCGTTGGACGACAGCAGCACCAGTCATCGGCGAATGCAGGGAGGTAGGCTGCGAACAATGAGTGGATACGCATGGGGGCAAGTCATCGGTTGTGCGCAGCACAAGCACTGCACACCCGGGGGAGGGGTGCACACAGCCGATTGCGGCACCCCGGGAATGAAATGTGCACCACGCTTGTCGCCAGTTTTGTTTCGTAATGATGTGTTGTCCCAGCTCTGAGAGGTACAGGATATTCTGAAGTCTAATCAATGATGACACACACACAGCCTTGGTTAATGTGCATTGTGTCCTGCTCCAGAGGGTCATATATTCTCTGACCATGCTTAGCTGACGCCCACATTTTTTTTACTTTGTCTCACGTGGTCTTAGGGTCTGCTCAAACTATCACATACAGCAAGGGGTGTGCATATGTAAACCCCTAGTGCTGAATTGAACAGTCCCGCGCTCCAGTTATGTAATTGGAGCGACACTACAGGGGTCGTCGCCCATAATGCATGCAAGGAATATGGGTCCCCCATTCTTTCCTTGAGGAGTAGCAAATGCTGTAATTAAGAAGCAGTCTGTCCATCATATCACTGAGCTCTGGTGGTTGTTAATATTTTGCACTAAAGATAGCTACTTCCTCCAGACGTTGTGCTTTATGGCTTAAAAGCTGTGTCCCATACACCCAGTGCTTAATCTGTAAAAAATGAGGGACCAAAGCTCTACTTAGAAGCCCACAGCAGGTGCTAATAAATGTCAGCCCACCAAATACCAAGGCTGCATAGTCTTTAAACCACCTCAGTCCTCTTTAATCCACTATCAGACACTGCCCACCACTTTATCTCATACTTGCTGGTTCCTGCTGTATCCCTTTAGGACAGCTTATCCATCTTTCTCTTACTCCTTCTTTCCCCTTTGTGTGTTTTTCTCTCTATTGCTCTCGATCAACATCTGATGAGAAAAAATAAGTGCCGGTCCCCAAAAATGAGTGCCAGTCAGCACCACCAGCAACCACCGGCGCGAATTAAGCACTGCATATACCTCTGAATTTATGAAGTTTACAATATAGTTTGGAATGAAATAAAACATGTTTTTTTAATGTTGGAACATGTTAGAAATTGGGTTTCTGTTTGGCAGAGACACTCTGTCCAAGCAGGAACCACAATCCAAGTCAGGGTAAGTCACAACCACTCCCTAAATTAACCTGTGCTTACCCCCTGGTAGCTTGGCACATGGCAGTCAGGCTTAATTAACTTAAGAGGTAATGTGTAGAGTATTTGTGCACAGGAGTTATAAATTGTTGAAGAATAACTGAAATGTAGTGCTTAAAAGAATAGATTGGCAACCAGGGCTATCGGGTCTCATTTTGGTCAAATCCAAAAGTTCAGGTTGACCACAATGGAGTGTGGGTCGGATACAGAGACCAGCCTTGGCCCGCTGCAAAGTACCTTATTTGAGTCGACGTTGAGGACGAGATGCGAGGAGCAGAGAAGGTCATGCATCATCGACGATCTACAGATTCAGGTGATGCGTCATCATTGTTCAATAGAGTGAAGGCGATGCATCAGCTCTGAGCCGATGGCCACGCAGTCGGTCATGCGTCCGAATCGAAATTCGCAATGGCGGTGATGCATCCGCAATTGTAGAGATGCACTGTTTCCTACTTGGATGGCAATGCATGGATTCAATCAATCAATCAATCACTGCATTTATAAAGTGAACTACATACCCGTGAGGGTCTCAAGGCGCTAGGGGGCGGGAGCTGCTACTGTTCGAAGAGCCAGGTCTTGAGGAGTCTCCTAAAGGTTAGGAGGTGTTCGGTCTGCCGCAGGCAGATGGGGAGGGTGTTCCATGTCTTGGCGGCGAGGTGGGAGAATGATCTGCCGCCGGCGGTTACTCTTCAGATGCGGGGGACGGTGGCTAGGGCGCGGTCTGCAGGGCGGAGCTGGCGGGTGGGGGTGTAGAGGCTGAGTCGGCTGTTGAGGTATGCTGGTCCGGTGTTGTGGAGAGCCTTGTGTGCGTGGGTGAGGAGTTTGAAGGTTATCCTCTTGTTGATGGGGAGCCTGGTTGAAACAGCATCTTAACCCATTTCCTAGGGCCCAGTATTGGATTGGCACCACATGGCAGGGCAGACTCACAGATGGCAGAGTGTTAGTGCTGAGGCAGGTGAGTGGGAAGTTTTTTATGTCATGAGACTTCAGAGGAGGAGGAAAGTCAGCAAGCCCCTGGAGTCACTCTGGTTCTGGGTTTAAGTGATGTGGGGCCAGTCCTTCTCACCCAGGCAAGGAGGTCAGCAGGCAGTCAGGTCTGCACAGCAAGAAAGCAGGTCTTACATAGAAGCAGAGTGGATGTCCTTCAGCAACACAGCAGTCCTTCTTCCTGGGTATCCACTTGTCCAGCAATGTACTGAAGTGGTAGGGTCAGACGTCGAGTTTTTATACCCAGTGATGTCATTGAAGTGGGGGAGATTTTTTGTTTTTAAAGCATATTTTATTCGTGAATTAGCAAATACAGCGCAGGGCTCTGTGCTCCAGAGACATCTGCCAAATCAGATGTATGTAAACATGAAAGCAATCGACATTTTTATATGTAAGATCAAGGTGCATAACAAAGGCATGCTGAATGATAATGAATTTCCCCCCTTGACTCCCACCCTCCCTCTCCCCACCCCCCTGAGATCGCACTGCATCCACTTAATCCTGCCCACAGTCTAAATAAACAAACAAAAAATCCAACCCTGGTAGCATGCACCCCCACGACCGCCCCTCTCCGCACCTGGACCGTGCTAGCAACTACTCCAGTGAATGGGTCTCCGCCTCTACCGGTGGCTCTAACCATAAGCCCCGATAGTCCACCCACCGTTTCCAAATCTTATAGTGCTTGCGTGGGCATCCCCTGTCCACAAAGATGGGCTGCTCCAACTACCATGCAAAAATCGAATCCATTCTTCCATGCAGCCACTGAAGGGGCCCGCGTCGCCTTCCACTCCCTAGCAATATCTCGTTTCGCCAGCGTAAACCCCAACAACATGAGATGTCGTTTGTAGACATTGCCCCCTATCCCTTCCATGACGTGAAGTAGGGCCAGCTGCGATGTTCGAGGGAGTCCCCACCCCAGCACCTCCGAGAGGCATGCGAATACCCCCCTCCAAAAACGATCTAAGGATGTACACTGCCAAACAGTATGCAGGAAAGTGCCCTCCTCCCGACCACAGCGAAGACACTCCGGGGAAGCAATCAGTCCCGCCCGCCACAGTCGTGTTCTAGTAAAATAGACCCTGTGGAGATACTTGAACAGAACCAGGCGGAGTTGCATCGCTATTGCTGCACCCCGCGGAGCTGCCAGTGCCTCCGTCCAGTCCTCTTCCTCTAGGGTGCCCACGTCAGCTTCCCAGTCTCCCCGAAACTTTTGTAGTGTGGGGGAACAGTGAGTAACCAGGGATTGGTATATCTGGGAGATCTTCTTTTCTTGTAGGTCCCCCATAAAGACTTTCGCCTCCAGTGGACTAAATTCAGGGAGAGACTCCAAACCCTCCAGGCTAGGAGACAGGGCGTGGCGAAACCGGAGGCCCCGAAAACATTGAGACTGTGGCATATGGAATTCCCTCCGGAGGTCCTGGAAGGGCTTGAGTGTCGTGCCCCTCATAACATCTCCCAGGGTTGAAATGCCAATGTCGTCCCATCCCCGGAAACCCTGTAGGGCCGCCAATTGGGGCAGGCGCCCATTGTTCCACAGAGGGGTCTACCGAGTCAGAGTATTCCACCATCCCATAGGCCGCAGGGCCTGCCTCCAAATCTGGAACACCACCCGTGTGACCAATGGCAGCGCACCCCGCAACAGCGCCGAGTATGGGAGTGTGTGTAAGGAGTGGCGCACCATGATTTGCCGTTCCAGCGCATACGCCAGGTCTCCCCTATCCCCATACCACCACTCATTAAGAACCAGCAGGTGCAATGCCTGGTAGTACGAGAGAATGTCCGAGGACACAAGACCTCTGCAAGAAGTGGACAGAAAGCATGTGCGCAGTGCCACGGGCACCCTACCCCCCTCCCACAAAAATTGCCCGAGCACAGAATTCACCAGCCGAAACCATCTAGGCGGGATCGGGTACGGGTGGTTCTGTAGCTGGTAGAGGAGCCGGGGAAGCGCTACCATCTTGAATATTGCCGATCTGCCAAATAGAGTCAGAGGCATGCGGGACCAAGATTTAAGGTCTCAACGAACTCGCTCCCACACTGGAGCCACATTCCGTTCCCAGGAGATTGCCAGTATATCTGACGCCCATGCACCCGCTCTCGTTCGATCTCCCAGGGCCTACAATGTGGATTTGCGGGGACTCATATACAAACCCGACGTCTCCCCAAAAATCTGCATGATGCGCAGAAGCGGCGGCCCCGTCCTGTCCACCGCTGTAAGAAAAAAAAGGACATCATCCGCATATAACACGATCCGGTCGGACAGACCTGGGGCCCATTCAAATCCTGGAACGTGCGCATCGATGCGTACCCACGCCGCCAACGGCTTCATGGCTAGGGCGAAGAGGTATGGAGACAGGGGACACCCCTGCCTTGTGCCCCGTTCTATGGAAAAAGTGGAGGAGGACGCGCCAGCCACTCGAACCGACGCCGTTAGCTCCGTGTAGAGGAGCATTATGTAAGAGAGGAAGTGGGGGCCAAGATTGAGTCTCCGTAGCAGTGCGAAGACGTAAACCCAGCTTAGGGAATCAAACGCCCTGTCCATGTCTGCCAGGAGAAGCGCCGCCGGCTCTCCCGTCTGCCGTATGGCTGCCACCGCCACGTGTGCCCTCCTTATGTTGTGCCTGGTTGCCCTCTGGGGCATAAACCCCGCCTGGTCCGGGTGTACAAGAGCAGATATGTGGAGCAGAAGACGATTGGCCTATGCCTTCGCCAGGATTTTGGCCTCCACATTTAAGAGGGAAATGGGGCGATACGAGGCATGTTGGTCTGGGGGTCGGCCGGGCTTATGGAACTCCACTACCTCCGCATGCCTCCAATCTGGAGGGAGTAAGCCCTTTTCCCTGGACTCCTCCACCACCGCCCGGTAATAAGGGGCTAGCTGCACATTGCACGGAAGAATTAGCTAGGAAACCCATTGGATCCAGGTGCCTTACCGGGATTGTGCTCTCCCAGTGCCGCACCCAACTCCTCATCAGTCAAGGGGACCTCCAACTGGTCTCGCACCTCATCTGGCACCTTTTTGGGGGGCAAGACTGCAATTAACTTATCGATGGTGGATTCTGACAAACATTCCCGGGGGCGTAGAGCTCAGCATAGTATGCAGCGAAACTCTCTGCTATGGAGGGCTCAGTAATCGGCGTTCCCGCCGAGTTCAGAATTCCCCGTAGGGCCTGGGGGTGAAAGGCACCCTGACAGAGTCGGTGCAACATCTTGCTAGTCCCCCCATTGGTATACCCTGCTGCGCGTCGCCAGCCAGACCTGGCGTGCCTCATCCAGCAACAGGGCGGCACAGGTCTGTTGTGCAAAAAGCAATTGCCGCACGTGCTGATCCCTCCCTGCCTCCCGACACCGATGCTCGAGTGCCTCCACGTCTGCCTCTGCGCGAGTCAGTTCCCCCCTACGCTTCCTGCGGGCCGCCGTGCACCAGGATATGTCAATCCCGTGCAAGGTAGGCTTCATCAGCTCCCACAACATCGCGGCGCCAGGAACGGACCTCTCATTAGCTGTCAGGTACTGGGCAATTGCTTCACTCATATGTGTCCCATACTCTGCATTCTGTATGTGCCAAACTGATAAACGCCACCGAAACGGTTGTTTCCCTCTGCCTATATATAGCTCAAGGGACACGGAGAGTGATCCGAGAGGCCGTGAGGCAAAATCTCCACCGATGCCACCCTATCGACTGCCACCCGAGGAACAAATAAGTAGTCAATTCTGGATAGTGAGTTATGGACCGCCAATAGGTATGTGAACCCCCGCCGATCACCATGCATACGTCGCCGAAGTGGGGGAGACTTTAAAGAAGGGTTTTGAAGTGCACATTGGTCCTCCCTTCCTGCCCTGGCTCCAGAGTCACTAAGCAGTCCTTTGTGTGGGGACAGGACACCGTCTATTCAGGTGTAAGTGTGAGCTGTGTCCAGCTTTATCCTCCCATCCTACCTAGGAAGGCCCATCAGGATGTGGATGGCCCATAAAGTCACACTTAAGCTCCCTTTGTTTGTGGCTGTCTAGAGGGAAATTACAAAGCCTAACTGTCACTCATCCCAGATGAGTATTGGAGATAGGCTGTAGGCACACAGGGCTAAGAGCAGGACAATTCCAACATTCTAAAGCTGGCATATTCAAAATTGTAATGATAAATTCAACTTTACCATTAAAGAGGATTTATCATTACAATCCCATAGGTACTAAACCTGACAGATCCACCTCTTCTCAATTAGAAATGACAGATTATTACATGTAATAAGGCATCCCCAATGTTATCCTATGAGAGGGGTAGGCCTCACAGAAGTGAAAAACGAATTTGGAAGTTTTTCACTACCAGGACATGTAAAACTTAAAAGTACATGCCCTACCTTTTAATTACACAGCACCCTACCCTATGGGCTACCTAGGGCCTACCTCATGGGTGACTTATATGTAATAAAATAGGAAGGGGTGACTTATATATAATAAAATGGGAGTATAAGACTTGGTATGCAGTTCTGAATGCAAAGTGGACATAGCAGTGTAAACTGCACACAGGCTCTGCAGTTGCAGGCCGAGACAGGTTTAAAAGGCTACTTAAGTGAGGGGTGGCGCAAACAGTGCTGCAGGCCCATAAGTAGCATTTCATTTACAGGCCCTGGGCACATATAGCACAATGTTATGTTATGTTATGTTAATTTATTTCTTCTATAGCGCTCGGCGACTCCGAGGAGCATCCCGGCGCTTTGATGAAGAATATCGGCAGGCAAAACAAGACATAACAACTAAAAAAGCAGACAGAAGAGAAGGATCAAGTTTATTTAGTAAAAAGTTTATTTAGTAAAAAGCCACGTTTTAAGCTCTTTTCTAAAAGCAAGGAGACTGGGAGCCTGTCTGAGAGAAAGTGGTAGTTCATTCCACTCCTTCGGGGCTAGGTAGCGGAAAGATCGACCTCCCATCCTTGCACGCCTGATAACCGGGACTGTCATTTTGGATAGACAAGATGATCTCAAAGACCTGCTGGGTACATATCGGGAGAGACGTTTCCTTATGTACTTAGGGCCAGATCCTTGTAAAGCTTTGAAGGCAAAAGTCAGTCACTTAAAAAGAATTCTTTTAGCGATCGGTAGCCAGTGTAAAGAATTCAGTAAAGCCGTGGCACCTGCTCTTCTCGGGAGCCCGTAAATAGCACGGGCTGCCGAGTTCTGGACCACTTGCAAACGGGTCAAAAGATATTTTGGTAGACCCAAGAAAAGGGCGTTTGCGTAGTCCAGTCGAGATCCGATCAAGGCCTGAACAATAATCTTCCTATGCTGGAAAGACACTAGAGGAAGAAACTTCCTCAGCATCCGTAAAATGCCAAAGCATTTACCTGAGAGACACGAAACATGTGGCCCAAAGGACAATTCACTGTCCACAATCACTCCCAAATTTTTAGCCTTGAGAGACACGTTGTCAGGTGGAAACAGATCTTGTGGCCACCAAGCTTTCCAGTCTGGTTCACAGGTGCAACCAAAAAAGAGCAGCTCCGACTTATCGGAATTGCACTTTAATCCATTACACCTGAACCACTCAAAAAACGCACCAAGGCAATCCCTGATCTGTACGCCGTCGAATGACCCGCCCCTATCACAAGTGAACAGGAGCTGGGTGTCATCGGCGTAAGATACGATCTGGGCGCCAAAAGACTCCGCGACTACCGCCAGAGGGGCCATAAAGATGTTAAATAGCATGGGGCTAAGAATGGAACCCTGCGGTACCCCTACCTCTAGTGGAGCCATATCAGCGGAGAAAGGGGGCGCCCAGATCGTTTGCCGGCGGCCGGCCAGAAAAGATTTAAGCCAATTCCACACCGTTCCCCGAATGCCGCTCTCCCAGAGTCTTACAAGGAGGCGATCATGAGGGACGGTGTCGAAGGCCGCCGACAGATCTAACATTACCAACATGGCCCTTCCTCCAGAGTCGAATACTTCCCTGATGGCATCCGTGACCTCGAGAAGAGCCGACTCCGTGCTGAAATTTGCACGGAACCCAGATTGCGTGTCATGCAACAGGTCGTTTCCTTCGATGAAATTGGAAATCGTCCGATGTGCAAATTTCTCGGCCACTTTCGCCAGGGCAGGGAGAAGGGAAATAGGCCTATAGTTGGCATGGATGAGGGGGTCCAAGGTAGGCTTCTTGATCAATGGCAGGATCAGAGCATGTTTCCATGCCTGCGGGACCACTCCCGTTGACAGCGAAGAATTCAGAAGGGGGTTCAGCAAGGCATTTAAAGCGGGTGCCACCTTCCTCAGATGTTTAGCCGGGCACGGATCAAGTGGAAAACCTGATTTCAAGCTTGACAAAAGCTCGAGAGAAGTGTCAAGGCATAGATGTGGAAATTGTAAAAGAGAAGGGCCTAGACCCTCCCTAAATGAAGGGGGGGATGAGGGACCCACGACCGACTGAGAGCTAGGGTGGAAAAGAGAGGCTTGAATGGTTGTGATTTTACTGGTGAAGAAAGTTGCAAGCTGTTTTATCCATACTTCTGAATGAGTATGAGATGGTGTACAGAGAGCTGGAGAGGTGAAATCCAGAACAACTTTAAAAATTTCTTTACAGCCATTTTCAGCCTCATCAATACGACGCTCAAAATAGGCCTTTTTTTCATTCCAGATTGACTGGTGGTAGGCTTTAGTTATTGCTCGAAATTTCAATTTCTCAGTCATATCATAGGTCCGTCTCCAAACTCTCTCAGCCCTTTTACAACCCTGCCGCTGCTCCCTTAGCTGGGGAGTGAACCATGGGGCCGACGCTCTACGTTCGCCTGATTTAAGCTTTTTTTCGGGGATTGAGGTCTGAAATCTGGCTGACAGCCAATTCTGAAAGAGACTAAGATTCTCTTCCAAATTGCCCAAAAGAGGACATGGAAAGGTGGTAAGGGCCTCAGATAACATATCCACCGAAAGCAGATGGAAAGGGCGCGAAGTTCGCGTGGTCTCTATTGATTCTCTCACCCGAGTAAGAGCAGTGGCAGGCACAAAAAAGGAGATCAAAAAATGATCAGACCATAATACTGGTTGTATAGACGTTATCGTAATAGATTTTGTTGAAAAAATCTGGTCAAGAGTATGGCCTTTGTTGTGCGTCGGTTTCTGCAGAAACGGAGACAATCCTAATGGAACTGTGATGTCACTGAGTTTCATTGCATCGAGGTCCGCTATATTATCCATGTGAACATTGAGATCCCCAAGAAGAATACAATGCTCAGATCTGAGACAAGGGACTGAGAGAGCTACTTGTAGTTCATCAAAGAACGGCCCTGCAAGTCCCGGGGCTCTATACAGGAGAATCCCGGTACAAGCCTGGAGGGGGGAGAGCTGAAGGGTAAAACCCAAGGCATCACATCCCTGAATATTCTCTACCGGGAAGGTTGAGCAGGGAATGTTTTTATTTACCACAAGAGTTACACCTCCCCCTCTGCCTGATATTCTATCCCTCCTAAAGATGTTGTATTCCGGAGGGATGGCGTTGGCTAAATCAGGTGCAGAGCAGTCACACAGCCAGATCTCAGTAAGAAATAGGCATGATATATTGGAATTCTGTAATAAATTCCAGATATCAAGGGAGTGACAGGTCAAGGATCTAGTATTAAGAAGAAGACATTGATAAGGGGCCGGAATATTGTCCAGCGCAGTGCCGATAGACGTTGGAAGACGCCAACCGCAAGTTGGACAACCTTTTCTTAAGGCCCGGCTGCTAGGAAAGAAAGAATGACATTGGCCACTAGGGGGGCGTAAGGCAAGTAAGTCTGACGAAATATAGCAAAACATATCTGTGAGATAACACAGAAGTACTACAAGCAAATACAAAAATAGGCACCCCACCGTCCAGCTCCGGCCGCTGCCGAGACGCTGACGGGCGCAGACGGGCAGGACTCTGGCAAGACTCTGGCAAAGCGGAGGCCGACCCGCTGCGCGATCCCGCTGCGCTCGGAGGACTGGTTTAAATAGTCCCTCCAGGTGGGGAGCAAAACGACCCTCCGGTACACCCAAGATGGCGCTGGAAGAGCGTCAAAGCCCTTCTCAAGATGGCGCCCGCTGGGAAGTAAAAAGAAACCCTCCACAACCCCGAAACCGGGCCCGCACAAGCGGCGGTGTTCTTACCAATTACTGTGCAAGTAAGGGGTGAGCCCCAGGAGTACTGCCTATTAAAATCAGGGGAAAAATAAAATAAACGAACAAAAGTACAAAACGGGCTTTTTAAAAACAGAACGCGCTCACCACGCTGCGCAAGAGCTGTTACTAGCTGCCAATACCTGGCCAATCGTTTCTATCAATGTGTTCAGTGCCCAAGGACCGCCTTAAATAGTCCCTCCTGGTGGGGAGCAAAACGACCCTCCGGTACACCCAAGATGGCGCTGGAAGAGCGTCAAAGCCCTTCTCAAGATGGCGCCCGCTAAGAAGTAAAAAGAAACCCTCCACAACCCCGAAGCCGGGCCCGCACAAGCGGCGGTGTTCTTACCAATTACAGTGCAAGTAAGGGGTGAGCCCTAGGAGTACTGCCTATTAAAATCAGGGGAAAAATAAAATAAACGAACAAAAGTACAAAACGGGCTTTTTAAAAACAGAACGCGCTCACCACGCTGCGCAAGAGCTGTTACTAGCTGCCAATACCTGGCCAATCGTTTCTATCGTACAATGTTCAAGGGATTTACAAGTAAATTAAATATGCCAATCAGGTATAAGCCAATTGTACCTTGTTTTAGGGAGAGAGCACTTTAGCACTGGTTAGCAGTGGTAAAGTGCACAGAGTCCCAAGGCCAACAAAAAATAATTAAGCTAAATGTGTGGGAGAAAGGCAAAATGTTTGGGTGTGACCATGCAAAAAGGGCCATTTCCGACACAACCTTTCTCTAGAGTAAAGCCAGGGTAGACTAATCAATACCTTGATGGATAGAACATGGACAATGGCCCACTACTGCAGGGGCACTTGTCAGTTCTATGCCTCACTGAACCCAGTTGGATCCCTCTGTCTATACTCTCCTGAGCCACTGAACTGACCCATAGGGAGCCCTTCTCCTCACCCATGAACCCCATTTGTGTAGCACCTAACCTTAATTTTCTCACAGATGCATCCCAGCAAGCAGATAGAATCACCATGGCCACCAAAATGATGTAGCCCATTACATCCCTTGGGTCTGACTTCTGTCCCGAACCCAAGTAAAACTCTGTCCACAAGGACAACAACCAACAGAGGCAGTTGACAGCTGCCAGTATCTAGAGACAGGTCCCAGGCCATCCAGGGGTCTCTGACGTCTTTGGTTTCTCAGAGTGGAGGGCAGTAGCCCCAGGTATCTTGCACCCCTTCTCAACTATACCTCTCACCAGTTCCGGGGTGGTATCCTGAAACTGGTCCTTCAACCCAGGGTCCGTACCCTTAGGCTGAACAGAAGTCAGGGGTGAGTCCTTCCTCCCCCATCCCCTCCATCTGGGCTTCTGAACTCTCCATTTTAGGAGTGGTATGTCCAGATGGCTGAGCTTTCAGGGCTTCACATTAAAGGTTAAATAGAAAAAAACTTTTTTTCAATACCTGGAAGGGTAAAGAGGTTACAAAGTTAGAGTAACTCCTCCTATGTTATAGTCACTTAATCACTTAAATTACTCTAACAGATCAACCGTGGTTGATATAGGTGCACTTCAGTGGGGAAAGATGTGAAGGATCTAGGTAGGGTAAATTCTTACGTCTTCACCAAAAGGTGAGCAAGGAAAATCTTCCTTTTTGTTTATTTACCCTCACACACCCTAGTGGTGTCATGCTTCATCATCGGGTCACCCCGACGCCTAAAAGTCGGGGTGGGCTCAACCACAGTGTTGGGAGCTCTTGATAGAAGTTGTAGACCTGGGGGGCTGAATAAGTTAAAATACCTCAGACAGATCCCCGGTATCCCTTTATTCTTGGGTCTGTCTGGGTAACTAAAAAACAAATATTGGGTCTTATTAGGAATCTTATGGTCCTAAGACCCTAGTGCCAACATGTTTCAGTCCTATAATGGCCGTAAAGGTCCTGGACTTTCATCAGGGCTAGGTTACCCTCCCTAGGAGACAGGACAGATGGGAATTCCCTATCCTGTACGTGGTGCAAGGGCAGAGTAGCTGCTCCTTGTTTGGGTGATTGATTATTTACCAATCATATATTATACTCCATCTGTAAAGAGAGAAACACAGACAACAAAGAAAGACACAAAAACAAAAACAACATACATTTGTATAGTAATGTCATAGTGTCTCTGCAATACTGTGTCCCACATTGCGTGCTCTGGAAATAATTAAAGAACCACATGTGCCAAATTGTGTCTATGACATAGTGGTAATCAATTTCTTCCAAACTTGTGCCACTCACGTGCATATCTTCACATAATGCTATTACGTGACAGATGAATCGTGGGGTGGCAATTGCACTCAAAGACTGACCAAATTCATGTCAGTACGTCTATATATTCACTAGTAACACACTCCATGCCTCACACTCACTCCACATTCATACCGTGTTTGTGAATAGAATAACGGTAATCTTAGTCATTGTTCATTTATCATTATCCCTCCTCATCATGATTTTGTGCATTAAAAATGAAACGAAACATTCCCTTACCCAATTCTTGAATGGTTTCTGTATCTCAGGGGACCGTAAAGCATCTAGGGGTAGCTCTATAGTCAAACCCTAAAATTATGACCCCAGGAGGTTAAGGGAAACGTAGGTAAACACAGTGAGTGGTTTTTTCTAAAAACCGCGTCTCTAGACCCTCGTATTCCCCGAGTAGAGGAACACAAGATGAGAACGTTGGCAATGGAACTCAAAATGCCTATCCGTAACTTACTTCTTCAAGAGTCCTGCCCCGCGTGCACACCTACTTGGTTTCGGTTCCCGGCTTTCGCGTTAGTAATGCGAAGGAGCCGCGTTTTTGTACCTTTGTGTTGTCATAGGTACTGATTGGTAGGCGACACTCGGCGCGGTCAGAAGTACGTGATGACGCCTATGACGTACAAGGAATCATGGGAATTGTAGTTCCTTGTAATAGTCGTGAGACATTACGGAAAATGTATATCTTCTGACATATCGTCTTAATTTCTTTTCTCATTGTAAACAGACATAAAATCAAAATAACGCGCAATACTTAAGCGTTAGATGCAGTCTGTGTTGTCATAGGTACTGATTGGTAGGCGACACTCGGCGCGGTCAGAAGTACGTAATGACGCCTATGACGTACAAGGAATCAAGGGAATTGTAGTTCCTTGTAATAATCGTGAGATTCTACGGAAAATATATATCTTCTGATATATCGTCTTAATTTATTTTCTCAACGTAAACAGACACAAAATCAAAATAACGCGCAATACTTAAGCGTTAGATGCAGTCTATGGTATTGTGTCAGTAAGACATGTGAAGCACAGAATGTTTTTCTGCTTCTCCGATCGATGACACGAATATGTTATGCAAAACTGATTGTTTAATTAAATTATACACGAGTCCCAAATTTTATTAAAAAGGGGTCGGTATAAGTGATAATTAAATAGGCTCATGCTGTGGGTAAACCTAAGTAGGTTTCTCGAGCCGGGTAGAAGACCAACGTACTCTAACAGTGATCGTGGGGACTGTAATTGCCCAATTTGTGAAAAACCTTTTGATGCATTAAAGTCATTAATACATATGAACAGTTCTCACTAATCCCCTAGTGATAGCCATTCGGGGAGTTTTGATTTGAGTCTTGGTATCCGATGAGAAATATTTTCCTCGTATAGGGACTGATGCAATGTCGTAGAATATACGATGATCATATTCATATTCCCTTCATGAAAGGTAAATGTGCAAGCCATAAAATAATGTGTTCAGGTGCTGTTATTTTAAAAAAATGAATCAACGCTCATATGGCCACCATATTAAGGTCCCTAAGTTGGATATACAGTGTTAGGGAGCATATTAATACACAGATATGGGCCTAGTTGTAATTTAATCCCTTTCCTTCATCTATTTAGTTGGTTCCAGGGTATGCAGTCATTTAGGCCCCTTTCATGAGTTTTTAATCGATGGACCCAACGTTGTTCACGTTCCAGGAGTTTACGTTGGAGGTTATTCACATGTTTGATTTTTTCTATGATGGTCCACTTTATCTCTGTGTCCTTGTGTTTTTTATCATTATAGTGTGCAGTCAGTTTAGTTGCTGTTATTGCACGTCTTATTGTGCTCCTATGTTCACTGATGCGCACTTTTACTTTTCGACTTGTCATTCCGATATACATTAGGTCACATGGGCACTTGATCATATAGATCACTGCTTCAGAGTTACAATTGGTGTGTGTTCTCTGTTCCCATGGAGAGTGTAATCCTAATTCTATTGTTTTGGTGTGTTCAGTAAATGGACATGCTACACATGAGCCACATGGGTAGTGTCCCGTAACCTGAGGCGTTCTCCAGAGAGTTGATTGATTGGTAGTTATTGGTGTATATGTGTCAGTATGTACCAGTACATCTCTCAGACTTGTGTTCCTTTTAAATGAGAACATAGGTTTCTCAAAAGATATTGTGTTAGAGGTCAAAATGGACCACTTTTTGTTTATTATCTTCTTTAGATCATTAGAAGATGTATTATATGTTGTAACACATATCAATTGGTCAGAGTGTTTTTTTACATGTGTCTTCAATAGAGCCTCTCTTGGTGTGTTACGGGCTCTCTTGTTTGCTCTATCTACAATCTTAATCGGGTACATTTTTTGTTTGAGTTTGTTAGTGAGGATAGCTGCTTCCTTTTTGTATGTTTCAAGATCAGAGCAGTTTCTGCGAACCCTTAAGAACTGACCTACTGGTAGATTTTCCCTTAGTGAGCGTGGATGTGCGCTATCAAATCTGAGTAGGCTGTTCTTATCTGTAGCTTTGGTAAACAGAGAGTTCTTTAGGGTACCTTCACTAGCTGTGAAGATTACATCTAGAAAGGATATTCTTTCTTTGTTCATTGTCATTGTGAAATGGAGATGGGGATTCAAACTGTTGATCCATGTCTTAAATGTTTCAAGACCAGCCGTATCTCCTTCCCAGATCAAGAGGACGTCGTCAATGTATCTATACCAACAACGTATGTTGGCAGAGAAAGGATTATGTGTCCATATATGTTGATCTTCAAAATGCCCAACGTATAGACAGGCCAAGCTCGGGGCGAATGTACTGCCCATCGAAGTGCCGTGGGTTTGAAGATATATCTGGTTTTCAAACTTGAAGAAGTTTTCAGTGAGTGCCAAATGGATAAGGGTGGTGATCCATTCAATTGGTGCCGCCCATGGCCATTCTTCTTTTTTAAGAATCTCTTCAACTACCCTAATACTCTCAGCCTGAGGAATGTTTGTATATAACGCCTCAACGTCAAGGCTGACCAGGATGTTCTTATCTGGATTATATTGTATCCTATCCAGTCGATTGAATAGATGTTTGGTATCCTGTACATAGGATTTGATCTTCGTTAGGAGAGGTCGCAGGAACCAATCCGTGTATTTGGATAGAGGTTCAAGAATGGACCCTATCCCAGAGACAATAGGTCTTCCTGGCGGTGGTATTTTCCCTTTATGTATTTTCGGGATTGTGTAGAATAAGGGTATTCTTTAAGCCTGGGCGTTGAACTACGCTCCGTTCGCGGAGCTTGCGAAGTTTTGGTAACTTCGCGCTTCGCGTAGAGCGCGAAGTTGCAGATTGCTACGCAATCTAGCGCGTAGCGTAGTAAATTTGCTTCCTCGCGCGCTCAATATTCATTCTCGCGCGCGCGGTAATGTCTTACCTTGATTCTGCGATCGCCAACTTGCTTTTCTGTCTGTTTGCGAGCGCCACGAGATTTGCACTATGGCTGCCCAAGCCCGCGAGAGTGTGCGACCCCGAACACGTCATTGGTGCGCGCGAGCTGACTTCCGGCGGCTGTTTTGGTAAGATCGCGATCCCGAACATGGAAAAACTGCAATCTGGCAAAGAATATCTCGCGAGCTTCATTAAACCTTCTCTAAAATGATCATTTTGCTCAGAAAACTCCTCAGATTGTGATCTTGCTGTAGTCTTTGTGTAAGAAAGAGTCCTTTAATTTTTTTAACACTTTTTTTTCAAGAGGAAGGAAGTGCCCCTGACACTACAACTTCCTGTTCCTGTCCAGCAGGCTCCTCCCACGTGCTTTGTGCATGTGTTGTTCACTTTCATTTGGATTTGGAGCTGGAAGGATCACTTTTTGTGTCTGTCTGCTGCATCATACCATTTTTTTGGATTTATTTGAGGAATTTTTGATTTGAGATTTAATTTACGACAAGTAAGTTGGAGAATTGGTGTGTTTGTTTCATTGGGGCTTGTTTGTACCTACATTTTTCTGGGATTTTTATTGTTTTTAAAAATTATTGTTGTGGTGGGTGGCCTGTACTACTTTCAATATGGGCCTAGTTGTTTTTCTCTGCAATTTCAGCCAGTAGGGTACCCATGGGTCCATGTTTTGTGGTGTCTGTAGAATTTCTACATCATGTAGGGCATGGATGGCATAGGATTGAAATGCTAAACGTGGCTGTGGTGTATTTCACTGTTGGTGTGTGTGTGTGATATACCTTTGTTGGATGTGTGTGCTTGTGGCCTAGTAGTCTTCCACTAGGCCCAGAGGTAGTCAGCCTCCAAGCTGTGGTGCGTGATTTTAAATGTACAGTTGGTGTTGTCTGGTGATTTTCCTTTACTCCATGGATGGCTTTGGATTTTATTGCAAAAGGTGTGTTTGGGGTGCAATAGCATTTTTTGGGTGTGTTCTAAACAAATTGGGCTATTTTGGCCTGCATGTAAGGCAAGGGATTCAGCTCGCGAACTTTCGGTAACTCTGCACAGCGCGACAACGCGGACTTACAGTTTTCGTCATTTTTGCGCTCGCAATATGCATGTTCGCGCACGCGAGAAAGCCTTTTTGTACAGTTCGCGATCCCGAACACGCAGCTTTTGCAATCTGGCAAACAATATCTCGCGAGCAACATAGACCCTTCTCGAAAACGCTTTTTTGTGCATTTCTGCACAAAAAGCTCCTCAGGCTGTCATTGAGCTGTAGGTTTGGAGCAGGGAGAAGCTGTTATTTGTCTGGAAAACATTTTTATGAGAGGGATTAAGTTCCACAGACACTACAACTTCCTCTTCCTGTCCTTTCCAATCACTTTTTGTGTGTTATTGTGGTGGGTGGGCTGAGCATGTGTGTGGCGGCCATTTTAGGAAGGCATGCATTGTGCCTTGGCCATAGGCGTCCATTGACTGTCTCCCATTTCTTGTGGTTGTTGTGGGTGTGTGGCGGCCATTTTGTGAAGCCATCCAAGCAGTGTGCTTGCTTTTGCCATCCGGTTCCAAGCTTGTGGCCTAGTAGTCTTCCACTAGGCCCAGAGGTAGTCAGCCTCCAAGCTGTGGTGCGTGATTTTAAATGTACAGTTGGTGTTGTCTGGTGATTTTCCTTTACTCCATGGATGGCTTTGGATTTTGTTGCAAAAGGTGTGTTTGGGGTGCAATAGCATTTTTTGGGTGTGTGCTAAACAAATTGGGCTATTTTGGCCTGCATGTAAGGCAAGGGATTCAGCTCGCGAACGGCCATTTTAGGAAGGCATGCATTGTGCCTTTGCCATAGGCGTCCATTGACTGTCTCCCATTTCTTGTGGTTGTTGTGGGTGTGTGGCGGGCATTTTGTGAAGCCATCCAAGCAGTGTGCTTGCTTTTGCCATCCGGTTCCAAGCTTGTGGCCTAGTAGTCTTCCACTAGGCCCAGAGGTAGTCAGCCTCCAAGCTGTGGTGCGTGATTTTACATGTACAGTTGGTGTTGTCTGGTGATTTTCCTTTACTCCATGGATGGCTTTGGATTTTATTGCAAAAGGTGTGTTTGGGGTGCAATAGCATTTTTTGGGTATGTGCTAAACAAATTGGGCTATTTTGGCCTGCATGTAAGGCAAGGGATTCAGCTCGCGAACTTTCAGTAACTCTGCACAGCGCGACAACGCGGACTTACAGTTTTCGTCATTTTTGCGCTCGCAATATGCGTGTTCGCGCACGCGAGAAAGCCTTTTTGTACAGTTCGCGATCCCGAACACGCAGCTTTTGCAATCTGGCAAACAATATCTCGCGAGCAACATAGACCCTTCTCGAAAACGCTTTTTTGTGCATTTCTGCACAAAAAACTCCTCAGGCTGTCATTGAGCTGTAGGTTTGGAGCAGGGAGAAGCTGTTATTTGTCTGGAAAACATTTTTATGAGAGGGATTAAGTTCCACAGACACTACAACTTCCTCTTCCTGTCCTTTCCAATCACTTTTTGTGTGTTATTGTGGTGGGGGGGCTGAGCATGTGTGTGGCGGCCATTTTAGGAAGGCATGCATTGTGCCTTTGCCATAGGCGTCCATTGACTGTCTCCCATTTGTTGTGGTTGTTGTGGGTGTGTGGCGGCCATTTTGTGAAGCCATCCAAGCAGTGTGCTTGCTTTTGCCATCCGGTTCCAAGCTTGTGGCCTAGTAGTCTTCCACTAGGCCAGAGGTAGTCAGCCTCCAAGCTGTGGTGCGTGATTTTAAATGTACAGTTGGTGTTGTCTGGTGATTTTCCTTTACTCCATGGATGGCTTTGGATTTTGTTGCAAAAGGTGTGTTTGGGGTGCAATAGCATTTTTTGGGTGTGTGCTAAACAAATTGGGCTATTTTGGCCTGCATGTAAGGCAAGGGATTCAGCTCGCGAACGGCCATTTTAGGAAGGCATGCATTGTGCCTTTGCCATAGGCGTCCATTGACTGTCTCCCATTTCTTGTGGTTGTTGTGGGTGTGTGGCGGGCATTTTGTGAAGCCATCCAAGCAGTGTGCTTGCTTTTGCCATCCGGTTCCAAGCTTGTGGCCTAGTAGTCTTCCACTAGGCCCAGAGGTAGTCAGCCTCCAAGCTGTGGTGCGTGATTTTAAATGTACAGTTGGTGTTGTCTGGTGATTTTCCTTTACTCCATGGATGGCTTTGGATTTTGTTGCAAAAGGTGTGTTTGGGGTGCAATAGCATTTTTTGGGTGTGGGCTAAACAAATTGGGCTATTTTGGCCTGCATGTAAGGCAAGGGATTCAGCTCGCGAACGGCCATTTTAGGAAGGCATGCATTGTGCCTTTGCCATAGGCGTCCATTGACTGTCTCCCATTTCTTGTGGTTGTTGTGGGTGTGTGGCGGGCATTTTGTGAAGCCATCCAAGCAGTGTGCTTGCTTTTGCCATCCGGTTCCAAGCTTGTGGCCTAGTAGTCTTCCACTAGGCCCAGAGGTAGTCAGCCTCCAAGCTGTGGTGCGTGATTTTACATGTACAGTTGGTGTTGTCTGGTGATTTTCCTTTTCTCCATGGATGGCTTTGGATTTTATTGCAAAAGGTGTGTTTGGGGTGCAATAGCATTTTTTGGGTATGTGCTAAACAAATTGGGCTATTTTGGCCTGCATGCAAGGCAAGGGATTCAGCTCGCGAACTTTCAGTAACTCTGCACAGCGCGACAACGCGGACTTACAGTTTTCGTCATTTTTGCGCTCGCAATATGCGTGTTCGCGCACGCGAGAAAGCCTTTTTGTACAGTTCGCGATCCCGAACACGCAGCTTTTGCAATCTGGCAAACAATATCTCGCGAGCAACATAGACCCTTCTCGAAAACGCTTTTTTGTGCATTTCTGCACAAAAAACTCCTCAGGCTGTCATTGAGCTGTAGGTTTGGAGCAGGGAGAAGCTGTTATTTGTCTGGAAAACATTTTTATGAGAGGGATTAAGTTCCACCGACACTACAACTTCCTCTTCCTGTCCTTTCCAATCACTTTTTGTGTGTTATTGTGGTGGGGGGGCTGAGCATGTGTGTGGCGGCCATTTTAGGAAGGCATGCATTGTGCCTTTGCCATAGGCGTCCATTGACTGTCTCCCATTTCTTGTGGTTGTTGTGGGTGTGTGGCGGCCATTTTGTGAAGCCATCCAAGCAGTGTGCTTGCTTTTGCCATTCGGTTCTAAGCTTGTGGCCTAGTAGTCTTCCACTAGGCCCAGAGGTAGTCAGCCTCCAAGCTGTGGTGCGTGATTTTACATGTACAGTTGGTGTTGTCTGGTGATTTTCCTTTACTCCATGGATGGCTTTGGATTTTGTTGCAAAAGGTGTGTTTGGGGTGCAATAGCATTTTTTGGGTGTGTGCTAAACAAATTGGGCTATTTTGGCCTGCATGTAAGGCAAGGGATTCAGCTCGCGAACGGCCATTTTAGGAAGGCATGCATTGTGCCTTTGCCATAGGCGTCCATTGACTGTCTCCCATTTCTTGTGGTTGTTGTGGGTGTGTGGCGGGCATTTTGTGAAGCCATCCAAGCAGTGTGCTTGCTTTTGCCATCCGGTTCCAAGCTTGTGGCCTAGTAGTCTTCCACTAGGCCCAGAGGTAGTCAGCCTCCAAGCTGTGGTGCGTGATTTTACATGTACAGTTGGTGTTGTCTGGTGATTTTCCTTTTCTCCATGGATGCTTTGGATTTTATTGCAAAAGGTGTGTTTGGGGTGCAATAGCATTTTTTGGGTATGTGCTAAACAAATTGGGCTATTTTGGCCTGCATGTAAGGCAAGGGATTCAGCTCGCGAACTTTCGGTAACTCTGCACAGCGCGACAACGCGGACTTACAGTTTTCGTCATTTTTGCGCTCGCAATATGCGTGTTCGCGCACGCGAGAAAGCCTTTTTGTACAGTTCGCGATCCCGAACACGCAGCTTTTGCAATCTGGCAAACAATATCTCGCGAGCAACATAGACCCTTCTCGAAAACGCTTTTTTGTGCATTTCTGCACAAAAAACTCCTCAGGCTGTCATTGAGCTGTAGGTTTGGAGCAGGGAGAAGCTGTTATTTGTCTGGAAAACATTTTTATGAGAGGGATTAAGTTCCACAGACACTACAACTTCCTCTTCCTGTCCTTTGCAATCACTTTTTTTGTGTTATTGTGGTGGGTGGGCTGGGCATGTGTGTGGCGGCCATTTTAGGAAGGCATGCATTGGGCCTTTGCCATAGGCGTCCAAACTTGTGGCCTAGTCGTACAGTAGGCCCAGGGGTACAACTCAGCAATCATCACGGCGGTTTTTTTTTCCTTGCTATTCTTCTTCCTAAGTGTACACTACACAGTACAAATACAACAGGATCCCTGGCCTTGTCAGTCTCTTAATGGCTGGCTATACTGTTGATGTTGTTCACTGACTTCATGAAATTTAATAATTGTGATGACCACCCACGAGACACTAATAAGTTATATATTATATTATGGATCTTTTGACTGATGTTCTTCTGGCTTTTTTGCTTTTAGGTGCACAAAAGACAGAGGTGTGTCATCATCATCCACTGTTGTGGTGCCAGACCGACGTCCTGCTGCTGTAGTGTACACAACGTGACGTGTCAGTGACCTGACCAGGCATCTCTGCAACTTGTGCAACTGAGTGCTGTTTTGACATCTGTTGAAGATGCCCCCAAAGAAAGCAGGTAGCAGGTCCTCCGGTACCAAGAAAGTAGCCATGGAGAAGAAGGAACAGAAGAAGAAGGAAGTGTCACTTAAGTCTGGTGTGCCTCCCAAAACCTTTTTTGGTTCACCAAAAATGAGGCCTGCAGCAGCAGTGTCGGGGGGGGCAAGCTGGGGGCAGCACCTCCACATCAGTGGGCCCAACCCACCAACCCATGCCCAAGCAGATGAGTGTGGAAGAGGTAGCCAGCCTTATGGTAGAAAGCAGTGATGCTGAGCCTGAACTAAACTTATCGCTATCTCAAAGTAGTACACAATCAACGCAGGAGGGAACATCATCAACACAGCAGATAAGTGGTCAACAGCCGCAGCTACCGCCCGCAATAGTAGCTGTTCCTCCTGAAGTAGGGGCAGTTCAGGAAATTGAGCCTCATGCAGAGGAAGAAGAGGAAGCCACTCCTTTAGAAGTTGCATTGGCTTTTAAATCCCCAGCAAGGAAAAGGAGGGTTAGTACATCAAGTTCTTCACCAAGCCCCCCTTCTGATGATCTAGATGTCACTTGGAAGCCACAAACTGAGTCTGAGAGGGAAACACATCACAAGAGCAGGCATGGCAAAAGGAAGGTTCCAGAAAGCCTTACACTTCTGGATGTTGATGTAGAAGAGCAGGTTGATGATGATGATGATGATGATGAGCCAGTCATCACAAACATCACTCCCGGGCCTGAGGAGATGGAGAGCAACATTTTTACATTATCCAAAATGGATGCGAGGGATGTAGCACGCATACCTCCAACACAGGTAACACCAACACGACCTCCAGCTTCCATATTTACATTAGCAAAGGGCCGGCAGCGTCCTACATCCAGCACAACAAGCACCACCTCAGCAGAAGTAGGTAGTGGTCCTGCACAGAGTCAAATTCAACACACACCCTCCAGTTCATCCGGCATTGGAAGTGGGAGTGGCACCTCCAGCAGGAGACAAAAGTTAAGCTCCCCAGTGTGGGACTACTTTACGGTTAGCCCAAAGGAGGAGAACATTGCTGTATGCTCCGTTTGTCATTCCTCTGTTAGCCGTGGAAAGCTTGGTACAAACTATGGTACCGGAGGCCAAATGACCCATCTGAAAAAACACCACGCAATCCAGTGGGAGGAGCACCTTAGGCTCATCAAAACTGGAACCATTGCTGTTGGGCATAAACGAGTAGAAAGTCCGCTCACGGTGGAACAGGAAGAAGAGGGAGACATTCTCTGTGCTAGTGGTACACAAAGTAGCCCTGTCCCCAGCACTGCAGTGGTAACGCCCACATCCTCAGCCACATCTCATTGGTACAAGAGTAAGAGCCAGCCTGAGACACCAAGGAGTACTGCTGGGCCAAAAAGTGCGACGTCGACCACAGGAAGGAATACCATGCAGCCTACCATTCTTAGCATGTTTAGTAGGCCGGAGGGGCAGTACGAACGCAATCACCCAATAGCACGTTTGTACAATGCTAAGCTGGCAAAAATGTTAGCACTGGACCTTCTCCCTTTTTCTTTTGTTGAAGGGGTGGGTTTTCTTGAGTTTGTGACCACCATCTGCCCAAAATGGAAAGTTCCCAGCCGCTACTATTTTGCAAGAGTTGCTGTTCCAGCACTACATCACGACGTGCTGGAATTGCTTGGAAAAGCCTTAAAACAGAGTGCTGTTCAGAGTATACACCTGACAACAGACATGTGGACCAGTTGCCAAGCCACTGATTACATGTGCATCACTGCACACTGGGTCTCTTTTTCGGGTGTTAAAGATAAGATATCTGACGGCGTTGTTGACACCGCTGAGATTTTTAAAGACACTCGCAAACATGCAACTGTAGCCATGTTTGCAATGGAGAAATCTCATACTGCTGCTAACATTTTGGATGAGTTTAACAGCAAGGTGTTTGAGTGGCTGCGACCAAGAGGTGTTACCATTGGTTTTGTTGCCACGGACAATGGCAGTAATGTAGTTCGGGCCATGAAAGATGGTGGGTATTTCAGGGTGCCATGTTTGGCACACTGCATTAACATTGTTGTGCAAGAATTTCTGAAAAATGAAAGCAAAGTCAGCAGCTTACTGACCACCTGCAGAAGAATATGCACACATTTCAACCATTCTTTTAAAGCCCGGAAGGAGCTGAGGGTGATTCAACGTGAGCATAAAATGCCAGTCAAAGCACTCATCCAAGAGGTGCCAACAAGTTGGAACTCAACGTATTACATGCTTGAGCGTCTGTTTGAGCAGTACATACCACTTAATGCTTATGTCATGAAAAGGTCAGGGGATCCTACATTGAAAGGCATGAGAGTTGAGATGACCCAATGGGACCTTGTCAAAAGCCTGACAGAGATGCTACTTCCTTTTGAGGTCTTCACCCGTGAAGTGAGCCGGGAGGACTGTACTATGGGCCAAGCTATCCCATTGTTGTACATGCTAGAGCAACAGCTGAAGGAGGTGGCAGAAATGTACGCAGATGTGGATGACAAAGTAGAAGCACATTCTTTGGCAGACACCTTATCCGCTCGCTTATCTCACAATACAAGGATTCAAAATAACATTCTGTCAGATCCACATTACATTACTGCCTCAATTTTGGATCCACGTTACAAATTATTGCTGCGCAGTAATGAAGTCATTCCTTTTTCAGAAGTGAATGTTGCCCAGTACAAAACTTTGATAGCTGAGGAAGCCACTGAGTTTGAAAACGAAAGGATCTTCATTAAAGGCCCGCCCCTCCAGGGCAGAAAAAGTACTGCAGGGCACCCAGAACGAAGTTCTACTTCAGAAGCCAAGAGCAGTGCGTTTGCCTCCCAGCAGTCAACACTGCCAGCAGCAATAACATCAACAGCACCAACAGGATCATCAGGCACATTTACAAAAACGGCAGGTGATTGGTTTCTACGGAAAGGGTATTGCACATCAATGACTGATGCAAAGGCAAAAGAGGCCCAGGAAATCGGAGCACCCCTGAACATTGAGCGGATGGTTCAGGTCTATCTAGATGACACAACAGAGGTCTACATGGAGCAAAGCCCATTGGTGTATTGGTATGGGAAAAGAAGCCAATGGCCAGTGCTCAGCAGGCTGGCGATAAAGTATGTGGCTTGCCCTGTTGCAAGTGTCTCTTCAGAGCGTGTTTTCAGTGCTGCTGGTGCCATTGTTACTGTCAAAAGGACCAGTCTCTCGCCCAAAAGTGTTGAGAGGTTAACCATGATCAAAATGAATCAACACTTTATACCACCGGAGTACAAAATACGTGAATCACAGGAGGAAGAGGAGAGTGACTTTGATGACATAAGTAGTGGATTGTTAGACGTACTGCTGTCCGAACCACCAGAGTTTGAGGACGAGCTCCTCTTCCCTGACAACTAGGCTTTCAAATTGTTCTCCCTTCCTTTATTTGTGTGTGACTGTGTGTATCTGTTTTTCTGGTTCAAAATCTACATTCACAACAAAGCCATCAACAGTCTCCTTTTTTTATTTCCCTATTGGAGTTGCACGTCTGTGCATAACTGTCCACTCCACTCCTCAGGGTCCTGCTCCATGTTCCTTACTCTCCCTAAGTACATTTCAAGCAAGTCAGACATTGGATGGAGATGGAGAATAGTACAATACATGTTGCCTCTAACAGTCCCTCCATAAGAAGTGAAACGTGACTCCACCTATATTCCATTTTGTTTCCAATCCGAAAGAAACTCATCACTGACTGGCAGAAGGCTAGGCAGGCATCAGATCAGACAGCCAAAGAGAACACCAAGACAGGTAATGAGTGATTATTGTGAATGATGGTGGCATGCATTGCATTGGATGCTGGCTGACTACGAAGAATTGTGCATGCCATGAAGTAGAACTATACTAGTTTATCGACAAAGTACAAGTGACTCAGGTGTGGTGACAGTTAATGTTTCCTTGTTGTTTAATAATGACCACATTGTACTCCTACCACTGCAGGTGCCGGCCAATATCCGTTGCAATTTGGTAATATGGAATATATTATAAACTTAATCAGTCACTACAGACTGAGTTGGTGTTGGAGAATACGTACCACACGGTCACCATCATTGAGGATGCTGAGCATACTATCTTTGCACACAGTCAGTTGGATTGGAGAAAATTTATGGAATAACGGCGTTTCATGGGCTGACATAAAAGGTAAAAAGTTTGAACAAGAACCACAGCAGACCTAGGCTAGATGTCCGTGTAGTGGTGTGGACTGGAGTAAAGTGTAATGGTATGACGGACAGTGGCGCATTGATTTAGTCACTTCATTGGGAAAATTCTAGGTTGCTGCAGTGCATTTGACATTTCTCTGGCTCGGTCAAAATGTAAGTAAGGGGTAGGGTGCCTGGCCTGTGCCGCGGTTCTCCTGTTCTGTGGCTGTGCTGGCTCCTGAATCCTGTCCCGTTGTTGTTGTACCTTAATGCTTGCTGTAGAGTAGACACACTATGTAGCCTATCCAAGCTGCCTCAGTCTGAAAGTGTTCTCTCCAGAGTGTTGTCTTGCACTCCACTGTAATTGAGTTTATTGTTGTAAAGGCTGTAATTTTTCAATACCCCGTTTGTTTTTCCATCTACACTTACAGGCCGGCCGGCCCTTTACCCTGTGCTACAGTGGGAGAAACGACTCACACGTACCTTACCAATACGCATCAGGCAGGCAGTGATACCCAAGATTGATGTGCGGAGTGTCCATGGAAGGGAGGACCAAGAAGAATGACGAGAATGATGCAACTCCTCATTTGGACCAGGATAATACAGTAACTTTAGTATCATCATTCGTCTTTACATTTATTTGCTTGCTTTTTTCTCTTTAATCATTACGACTGTGTGTTGTGGTTTGTTTGTTAATTGATCCAACTTTTTTTTAGTTTCCTTAGCTAGCTTGAAAAATGAAAGTAAGCCCGGTAGAGCAGGTAATTGGGTTCGGTCTGAGCTCTGAGGGCGTCAGACAGGCAAGGCAAATTTCAATTTCGTCCCTGACTGTACTGTCTCATTGGGTCATAGTAGTTATAGTACAACTCATTATCTCATTAACCATCAAGTTATCCTCCTCAGCATGCATGCATTTGCTTTCTCTCACTTCATACTTTGATTTCTTTGATAATGGATCATGGTCGTCTTACAAGATTGTGTTTTACTTTTGTTGTGTCCATGCATATTGTCTGTTTTTCTTTCTCAAACCTTTCCCAAAACCCCACTTCCCATCCAATCATCAATCCCTAACCCTCTTCCCCCGGGCTGTGTGATTTATATTGAGGTGTGATGTGATGACTATGTACACCAATTGATCACACGCTTGCTGGGGCAGATGTGGTGAAAGCAACACTAATTGAATTTCAACTAAGGCAGGGCAAGGATCTTCTTCTGCTTGACCACCCATGCTGTAGTTTACTTTGTGTTCTGTTCCACTCCTCCTCCCTGAGTCTCAGTCAAGTGACTTTCTCTTTCTTTTTTCAAACGCTATTGCCAGTGTCTACTACTACCACCACTATAATGGCATCTACTCCGTCAATTTGGGAAACCAACCATGCAGCCATCAGTGTGCCGAACTTCATCATCAATCACAGGTAAGATAAGTTTGGTGGGAGGTATGGACTAGGAGGAGAGACTGACAGTACTATGACAATTAAAAATAACTCAGTGAGGGGTACTGCATCTATCGGTTTGTGTGTTACAAAATCGGCAGATCTTTTAAATCACACACTGGCTGTGGGCATGCAGCAGCACGGAAACAAAGTAAACAACCATGTAACTTACATTGAATTCGGAAAACTGTAACCCACCACAAAAAACATTAACATCATATAAATAAATAGTAAGTATATTTTTAATATCCCCTAACAAAAATAAACTATCCCGCTCTCACCTAACCCACCCCCCTCCCTAACCCCAACGAAACGAAAGTCCAAAGTCCCAATGTCCGTTGAAATCCCCAACGCCCACAAACCCACCCACCAACAAAAGGAATTAAAAAAGGGGCAAACGACGAGGTCCTCTATTGTCGGCGGGCCTTAAGGTGTTTGTCCACCAGGATCTTGACCCGCTCCTCCATGTTCTCCTCCCAGCGGGCCATCCGGCGGAGCAGCTGGCGGCGAAATGCTCTAAAGTTGCTTCCAGGGTGGGGGGCAGCAGTGCTGGAAATCGAGGCGCGGCGGCGGGCAAATGCCGGACCACGGCGCCGTGAAAGTGGAGGCCGGGCCTGACTGGGGCCCGGGGCATTGGAGGAGGCTGCAGCTTCAGCCGCCTCCTCCTCCTCCTCCTCCTGAGCCACCAGCCGGCGATAATGCTCGCAGATGGCCTCCAGTTTCCGCCGCCGGGCCCTAGCGGCCAACTCCTTCCTTGATGGTTTATTGGAAGGAGTATCATCTATA
The DNA here is from genome assembly GCF_964204655.1 of Triturus cristatus. NCBI lineage: Eukaryota > Metazoa > Chordata > Amphibia > Caudata > Salamandridae > Triturus > Triturus cristatus. Next base: position 1,106,568,181 of record NC_140583.1, read on the forward strand.
TCAAAAAAGAAAAAGAACATGTTGGAGCCAATACTCTTAGCAAAACAGGAACACTAAAATCATTCAACACATAGTGTCACAGTATCACTAGCAAGCACAGTTCATAACATTTGGGATTTGGTGCTGGGGTAAGTATCTCTAATCCTACTTCCTTGGACTCTAACATTTGTGACCGTTTCAGACATTATTTATAAATATAATCGTACTATGTATGTACTGCGGTACACCAGTCGTGCTGTTCTTATCTGTAGTTTAGCCCAATTACATAACCTTGTTGTAGGCGGCATGCCAGGTCCATCAGCTAAGCTTGCACCCAAGAGAAACAGATATGAGCCACATGATGATGCAGACTCACGTTACTTTTATTTACTACTAATGTCTGCAGGTGGGGAAGCTCATCTTTTTGTCTGACGCCTTACGGCCGTTGGCACTGGTCATACTCTGTTACATGAGGGCAAATGGCATGCACAATTTCACTTACACCCTACCATGGGTACTACAAAAAGGCTGATTATTTATTTATCGGATCCAACGATCATTGCTTATATTCATATTATAGATGGTGCTAGTGCTAATACGATATACGACATCAGGTCGGTAGCGGTCGGTGGTGGGAGTGCTGCCGGTCGGTGACGTGGGAAGGTGCAGGGTGGGGATAGTAAACGATGGATTAAGGACATTCACAGGTAATTAAAGAATACATAAAAAAAAAACCATTGCTGCACACAGTAGCACACACTGCATCGCATTCGGCGGTGCAGTGCGCACCTTGAAAATAGTTTTATTTATTTTTATGTTGATTACCTGTATTTGGCCGTAACAGTAATACACAGTTTACTCGCCAGTGCCACCCACCCGTCCCCTCCCCATGTCGCCGCCCGCCAACAATCCCACCACCAACCGCTACTGCAGAGGGTACTTTGCTTTCATTGCTTGTGTAACCAATATACATAAACATTAAACAACAGATAGGCCACCCTTTGCAGGCTGGCTGCCCCAATCGAAAATACATTAATAATAATAGGTAGGGAGTGGTCCCCAGAGTGGGAGGAAGGGGTTTCCGCTTGATAATATATGACGTGCTTGCAAACTACTGCAAGTGTACTGTATGCTCATAATACTACCTTGATTCCTCTAGGCTTTGCTACTGTCGCGCAGTTTCTGTTACATTTTCTTCAAAGTAAGAATCTCCAGTGACACTTTCCACCTATACTGTCTCTTGGTGATAGTACATCCAGGCATACATCCATTAAAGTAAACGTCTATCCTTTTGTATATATCTCTTAACAAACCATAGTTGGTTTCACCAACAAACACCCATGCTTCTGCTCCTTCCTTCCTTGCCTTGGCTTTGAGTTTGAACCAAAAACACCGCTGATTCTTGCTATCTAGTACTATCCACCCATACTGTGTCGCCCACCCAGGCAGGCATTCTTTCACCTTCCACCCATCCTTCAACAACCCATGCATCTGATCTTATTACTATCAGACTCCTATACATGCTTCCAACAACATATCCTTCTCTGCCGGTCAGTCATATTGTTTATCTCGCCCGTCCTTCCACCCTTAGTGCTTTCCCTCTATGTTCAACACATCCATGAAGGTCATCTGATCTGAGTTTGTCTTCTCCATAAAACATTCACAGCTGATTTTGGAGTCAAATAGAAGAGGCCATTGGTTACTCTACTCACGCTGGTAATGCTACGTAAAGGGTGTCTTCTTCAACCGTTGTATAATGTCGCACAGTACAGTGAAATAGTGAACACAGTTCCATCTAGCTGTAATGTCAAGAAGTAATGAATATAACTTACCGCCGCCGGCCACTGCTGCTGGATCCCCCCTGGGCCCTGTGTCTCCTGCAGGTGCCGCCAGTTCGCCTGCCCCCTCCGGAATGGCCGCATCGCTGGCCCCGACGGCACTGGTGGATGGTAGTGTGCCTAGAAAAAAGCATCAAATTTTTTTTAGATGCCTGTAAACCTCCCCCTATTTTAAGTGTTCACTTGGAACATTGAACAAAAAGTTAATGCGATGCAACATACATCAGCACTAGACAGTAAGTACAGTCAGTAGACAGACACTAGTAGGATATGGTTCCACTTCCTAGGGTCATCTAGTCCTACTCTACTCTTTTGAAAGTTAGCCTGAGCCATGAGTAACCCTTTTAGATTCATCATGTCGACTACTACTCTTTTGGTGCATATTATACCTGCCAGCGTATTGACATGTGCAGTAGATGCCTTTAAGGCCGCTTGACTGTTGCGTACAAGTGAAGAGGTCGAAAAAAAACCAACATATTGACTTTGTTTAGTTTATATTGCTTAGCCATCACACATACATGTTACACTTTTTGGCATGACTGCAAAATGCTAGCATCATTCACCAGTATACTATCTAACGGCTAACTCGCAGCGTTTTTCTCATATATCATAGGCGAAAGATTCCCTTCTACAAACCAGAGATTTACAGAGCATAGTGGATGCAAGATGATGTAACCAGTATTTCTACGTTCTACGGTGAGGGATCTTCCAGAATTATAAAGATCTTGGCTCTTGTTCTTGTTGTCAATCATGCACTTGTAAATGTTTACTGTTTTAATGTTAGGCTTTTTGCTGGCTTATTGACTATGGCTGTCGTAAATTAAATTTCATATTAACGATGTACAGAGTTTGATACTTGTTTCAAATAAACCTTTTGAACTTACACATAGACTCTGTGGTATTTGGTGTGGTGGAGTGGACTTACACAAGTGTGTGAGCAAAATGGTGTTTGTTATTATGTTCTGGATTGTCTCTGTCTCCGTCATCATCAACATTGTGTATCGTCTTCGTGGGGGGGTCGGGAGTGGGACCCTAATGTGAGACACTATAGCTAGTCTGTTAGGGGATCCTGGGTTCTTCGGACTGAGGTGTGATCAGTAAGATCCAACCTCCCATCAGCACCATCCTATTTTGTTGTGCATAGTTCTGTATGTGGCTCTGCAGAATCCTAGACAATAGTAGTATCATGTACTATCCGATCAAAAATACTAGTCAAATATCTGGTTGGGCATTTTGTTTGTGGTAATTGTCAAAGCCTCAACATTGAGAAGACTTGAAGAGGACAACCCAAAGGACAGGACCCAGTGGCTAGAGCTATTGGTCAATCAGAGTTTTATTGTTGCAAAGAAAACCTTCTATTAAAGACTGGGCAACTGTGCAAGCTTCGCTACACACAGAGTAATAATAGTAATAGTAGTAGTAGTATTAGTAGCACAGAGAGTCATAGCAGAGGGAGTTAGAAGCAACTTCGAGGCAGGGATAAACAGAATTAGTAAACAGATAGTCAAGGTCAAAGAAGTAAGCTTTTGTAAAAAAGAGATTCAGAAAGTGGAACCATAATTTAGAGTTTGGGAAAAAAAAGATGCAGTAACATAACATTTAGGGAAATATAAATGTCAATCTAACCAATGGAGGACTTACTGGGGCCAGCTGCAGGAGCCTCAGTAGAGGAGAGGTCCTGGGGTTCCCCCGCCGACTCCGACCCCGTCTTCTTGCCCCTGGGTGGTGCTGATGATCATGTAAAATATAATAAAGAAAGAGACCAACATTAAGGAGTGCTGTGAGAAAAATAATAAATCATTTGGAAAAACAATAAGTCAAAGAACATTTTAGGAAACAACAAGTGCAATAAAATTGACCTATCTAATCAGATGGATCGACTACTGGCTGCTTCCTAGTGCATTTACGGATCGTCTACTTATTTATGAACACTCCAGTGTTCCTTGATCATTCTGATTCCAAATACTAACAAAGCCTAGTAAGTACCACCTGACCTACACCACCTATTCCAGACGGGCCAATTGTTCACTAAGTCTGCACTTCAATTTTTTTCAGCCATCAAATGCATAGATGATGAGATGGAGGACACATGCATAGTTGCATACATTAGTGCATACATACAACAAATTGTGCGTTGGTTGCATAATGCTGATCTAGTTCTGCTACTGACTGACCATGCTAAGCCTACCACTCACTAAACAAAGTACAAAAGGTTCGACGGAGGACTGGGGTAAGCAGCACTCAGTGACAGAGGATGCGTCACGCAGACCGCATAAAACAATTAGTAACTACTACTAACAAACTAAACCTAGTATCCAATATCCATCCACCACTATTTCACAGTAGGACAATGGAAGGACTAGAGTCTCTCTAGCAAATCGCATTACCTAACTTCAGTTCTGTAAAGTAAACTCTTACATAATCAGCATCAGCACAAGCTAGCGCAAACTACGTTGCAAACAAGTAAGAGTACCACCGTGCACCTGGGTCCTTAAATCAAAGAACATTTTGCTTTTTGGAACGTAATACCAGCAACGCTTGGCACGCAGCAGTAATCTTGTTGTTCATCTAATTTAATATACACAATCAGTTACTCACCAAGCCCGATGACCTCGACACCTAGCAGGTCCAACAGGTCCTGCTCCCGTTCCAGGATGTCGGACCACCGGTGAGCTAGCTGGTTGTGGGTGCGCCGGATCCCAGTGCACCGGAACACGGCCCGGCGCACCTTCGCCCACCGACGGTGCCGCTCCTGGGTAGCGTACCCGGAGCCGGGCCTGCCGCCTGCTGCCAAGGTCAAGGGGAGGAGGCGCTGGATGAAAAAAACAAGAGCCGCCACCTCCTCCTCCCCAAACAGTTGCCGGGCCTGCACCCCTGCAGGACGCATTCTGCCGCAAGGCAGGCGGCGCTTCTCTGCGCCTGCAGGTCCCTTGCCCTTGGGACTTGGTGTGCCCTTGGCCATGGTTCTGGGGTGGGTGGGAGGCGGAAAAGAAAAGTCCGAAGGGGAAAAAAAGTTAGGGGGAAGAAGATAGAAAGAACTTTATAAAAGAAACAAAAACACAGTAAAAGTAGAAATAAAATGCAAAATATAAACTGAGGCAAACAGAGAGATAGATAATAACTAAAAAAAAGTCAGGAAAAAGGCTTTAAAGACAAAGGATTGCTGTGATAAAGGGAGGATACAAAAGTAGGCCCAGAAACATGGCATAGAGTGAAAAACAAGATGGCCGCGCCCATTCGCGACCGCGTGGGTAAGTTCGCGCGATATTTCTCGCGAACATGTACAATTTATCGGGAACAAGTAAAATGCGCTCCCGAACACGTCAATGCACATCGCGAACACGCTATCCGCGACCCGGAACAGGAAATAAGGCATCGCGAGCGGGCGGGACTATAGAAAAACAAGATGGCCGCGCCCATTGGCGACCGCATGGGTAAGATCGCGAGATATATCCCCCGAGCATGCAAACAGTTCCCCGAACATGCTTACCGCGCTCGCGAACAAGAAAAAGCCATCGCGAACAGGTTGCCACAAGCAACTACGCAAGCTCGCGAAGCTTCGCGAAGGTCGCGTAGTGCAATGACATCTTCGCGAAGCTTCGCGAAGCGCGACTACGCGAACTACGCCCAGGGTTAGTATTCTTGGATTCTCCTGATTCAAGAAGTCATGTTCCTTCTTTGTGATCCACTCTCTGTCTAGTGCATTTGCTGTCAACGTAGAGATGGTTGTTTTAATCCGTTGTGTAGGGTCTCTATTGATCTTTTTATAGTACTTAGTATCTGCCAGTAAATTCATACATGCAGTCCTATAGGCACTAGTGCTTTGGATAACCGTGGCTCCACCTTTATCCGCCGGTTTTATAATCATATCCGTCCTGGATTGAAGGGTGGTCAAGGCTTCTCGTTCCTTCTTGCTCAGGTTGTTGAATGTGTTTTTCCTGACTTGGAGTAGTTCTACCTCCTTCGTCACAGCTTCTTCAAAGGCGAGTACCTCCGGGGGCATCATGTTGGTTGGAGGATAAAAAGTAGATTTACACCTTAAATCCGTATGGGTTTCGTCCACCTGTGGGTCCTCTTTGTCCCTAAAGAATGTTTTTAAGCGGATCTTCCGGAAGAAATCTCCCAATTCACATCGTAAACGGAATTTGTCCAAGTGTGATGTAGGTACAAACCCTAAGCCCTTTTCAAGTACTGTTTCTTCATCTGTAGTGAGGGTGATGTCCGTCAGATTTACCACTAGTCTCTCATGTTGCTCGTTCCTGGTTGTTGGTCCCTGGTGTTGCTCCGTGTGTTCATGGAGCTCCGATCTTCTTCCCATTGGACTCTTTTGTTCCCTCTTCTTCCACGTCTGCCTCTCCTGCCGCCCTGTCCTAAAAAACGTTGGTTGATGTCGGGCTGATAGTAGGAACCCATAGGGAATTGGGCAGGGCCATGGAATGGGATTGGTCCAACAGGGGCGGGCCATGGGTACATCTGCTGGTGTCCATATCTTTGATTGTAGTTGCCTCTCCGTGGTCTTCTGCCCCTGCCTCGCCTGCTCTTATTTGATCCATCACTAGACCAGTTGTCATAGTCAGAGTCCGATGATACCGTCTGTTCAATATATACAGATCCTGAGTCCGAATTCTCTTGACCTTTATAGTCGTCTCGGATGTAAGGGTAAACCTTTTCGTGACTAAACTTTTTTAGGTCTTTTTGTAGTTTGTTGATTTTGCTTTGCATGAGATAATCTTTATGTTCACTTATCTCTTTATTCACTTCCTCAAGTTTTTTCTTGTATAAGGATAGTTTTATCTCAGTCATCAAAGAATCCTCACTCACTTTGATTTTGATCAATAGAGCATCTGCTAAACGTTTGGCTGTATTGATAATTAAAATAAGCCAATCGCGTGAGCATCTCCACGCGATTAGAGACCATTCCTTTTTAAACTGAGGGTCTTCAAGAAAGATCCTTGGTGCATTAGTGACAAGTAATCCTGTTGGTGCTGTATTGCCTCTGAGGTACTCCGTCATAATGGCTCCATGTAACAAAATTTTCATTTGGTTACGCTTTAATTCTTTCAGCTCATCCCAATTCTGAGCCTGGGAAAGGTTTTGACTGATGTTCGTGTCCGGTAATAGTGAGGGTCCTGCTAAAATGGCAGATGCTATATCGTCTGAATAGCCAATACCCAATTGTTCTGCCATATTTATACAGATAGATGATCTACTCTATCCTTTATGTACCGTTAAGAGGAGGGAGAGAGTCTTGTTATTATTTATTTGGAGCGTGAAATGAGTGTTAGTGCAAATGAGGGATAACAGAAAAATAGATAGTGAGTTATATTACAGATAATTTCTGTTGATACACCCTACAGCTGTGCGCTGCGCTAATCATATGTTCACATTAAAGGTTAAATAGAAAAAAACGTTTTTTCAATAACTGGAAGGGTAAAGAGGTTACAAAGTTAGAGTAACTCCTCCTATGTTATAGTCACTTAATCACTTAAATTACTCTAACAGATCAACCGTGGTTGATATAGGTGCACTTCAGTGGGGAAAGATGTGAAGGATCTAGGTAGGGTAAATTCTTATGTCTTCACCAAAAGGTGAGCAAGGAAAATCTTCCTTTTTGTTTATTTACCCTCACACACCCTAGTGGTGTCATGCTTCATCATCGGGTCACCCCGACGCCTAAAAGTCGGGGTGGGCTCAACCACAGTGTTGGGAGCTCTTGATAGAAGTTGTAGACCTGGGGGGCTGAATAAGTTAAAATACCTCAGACAGATCCCCGGTATCCCTTTATTCTTGGGTCTGTCTGGGTAACTAAAAAACAAATATTGGGTCTTATTAGGAATCTTATGGTCCTAAGACCCTAGTGCCAACATGTTTCAGTCCTATAATGGCCGTAAAGGTCCTGGACTTTCATCAGGGCTAGGTTGGGCCTCCCTAGGAGACAGGACAGATGGGAATTCCCTATCCTGTACGTGGTGCAAGGGCAGAGTAGCTGCTCCTTGTTTGGGTGATTGATTATTTACCAATCATATATTATACTCCATCTGTAAAGAGAGAAACACCGAGAACAAAGAAAGACACAAAAACAAAAACAACATACATTTGTATAGTAATGTCATAGTGTCTCTGCAATACTGTGTCCCACATTGCGTGCTCTGGAAATAATTAAAGAACCACATGTGCCAAATTGTGTCTATGACATAGTGGTAATCAATTTCTTCCAAACTTGTGCCACTCACGTGCATATCTTCACATAATGCTATTACGTGACAGATGAATTGTGGGGTGGCAATTGCACTCAAAGACTGACCAAATTCATGTCAGTACGTCTATATATTCACTAGTAACACACTCCATGCCTCACACTCACTCCACATTCATACCGTGTTTGTGAATAGAATAACGGTAATCTTAGTCATTGTTCATTTATCATTATCCCTCCTCATCATGATTTTGTGCATTAAAAATGAAACGAAACATTCCCTTACCCAATTCTTGAATGGTTTCTGTATCTCAGGGGACCGTAAAGCATCTAGGGGTAGCTCTATAGTCAAACCCTAAAATTATGACCCCAGGAGGTTAAGGGAAACGTAGGTAAACACAGTGAGTGGTTTTTTCTAAAAACCGCGTCTCTAGACCCTCGTATTCCCCGAGTAGAGGAAAACAAGATGAGAACGTTGGCAATGGAACTCAAAATGCCTATCCGTAACTTACTTCTTCAAGAGTCCTGCCCCGCGTGCACACCTACTTGGTTTCGGTTCCCGGCATTCGCGTTAGTAATGCGAAGGAGCCGCGTTTTTGTACCTTTGTGTTGTCATAGGTACTGATTGGTAGGCGACACTCGGCGCGGTCAGAAGTACGTGATGACGCCTATGACGTACAAGGAATCATGGGAATTGTAGTTCCTTGTAATAGTCGTGAGACATTACGGAAAATGTATATCTTCTGACATATCGTCTTAATTTCTTTTCTCATTGTAAACAGACATAAAATCAAAATAACGCGCAATACTTAAGCGTTAGATGCAGTCTGTGTTGTCATAGGTACTGATTGGTAGGCGACACTCGGCGCGGTCAGAAGTACGTAATGACGCCTATGACGTACAAGGAATCAAGGGAATTGTAGTTCCTTGTAATAATCGTGAGATTCTACGGAAAATATATATCTTCTGATATATCGTCTTAATTTATTTTCTCAACGTAAACAGACACAAAATCAAAATAACGCGCAATACTTAAGCGTTAGATGCAGTCTATGGTATTGTGTCAGTAAGACATGTGAAGCACAGAATGTTTTTCTGCTTCTCCGATCGATGACACGAATATGTTATGCAAAACTGATTGTTTAATTAAATTATACACGAGTCCCAAATTTTATTAAAAAGGGGTCGGTATAAGTGATAATTAAATAGGCTCATGCTGTGGGTAAACCTAAGTAGGTTTCTCGAGCCGGGTAGAAGACCAACGTACTCTAACAGTGATCGTGGGGACTTTAATTGCCCAATTTGTGAAAAACCTTTTGATGCATTAAAGTCATTAATACATATGAACAGTTCTCACTAATCCCCTAGTGATAGCCATTCGGGGAGTTTTGATTTGAGTCTTGGTATCCGATGAGAAATATTTTCCTCGTATAGGGACTGATGCAATGTCGTAGAATATACGATGATCATATTCATATTCCCTTCATGAAAGGTAAATGTGCAAGCCATAAAATAATGTGTTCAGGTGCTGTTATTTTTAAAAAATGAATCAACGCTCATATGGCCACCATATTAAGGTCCCTAAGTTGGATATACAGTGTTAGGGAGCATATTAATACACAGATATGGGCCTAGTTGTAATTTAATCCCTTTCCTTCATCTATTTAGTTGGTTCCAGGGTATGCAGTCATTTAGGCCCCTTTCATGAGTTTTTAATCGATGGACCCAACGTTGTTCACGTTCCAGGAGTTTACGTTGGAGGTTATTCACATGTTTGATTTTTTCTATGATGGTCCACTTTATCTCTGTGTCCTTGTGTTTTTTATCATTATAGTGTGCAGTCAGTTTAGTTGCTGTTATTGCACGTCTTATTGTGCTCCTATGTTCACTGATGCGCACTTTTACTTTTCGACTTGTCATTCCGATATACATTAGGTCACATGGGCACTTGATCATATAGATCACTGCTTCAGAGTTACAATTGGTGTGTGTTCTCTGTTCCCATGGAGAGTGTAATCCTAATTCTATTGTTTTGGTGTGTTCAGTAAATGGACATGCTACACATGAGCCACATGGGTAGTGTCCCGTAACCTGAGGCGTTCTCCAGAGAGTTGATTGATTGGTAGTTATTGGTGTATATGTGTCAGTATGTACCAGTACATCTCTCAGACTTGTGTTCCTTTTAAATGAGAACATAGGTTTCTCAAAAGATATTGTGTTAGAGGTCAAAATGGACCACTTTTTGTTTATTATCTTCTTTAGATCATTAGAAGATGTATTATATGTTGTAACACATATCAATTGGTCAGAGTGTTTTTTTACATGTGTCTCCAATAGAGCCTCTCTTGGTGTGTTACGGGCTCTCTTGTTTGCTCTATCTACAATCTTAATCGGGTAAATTTTTTGTTTGAGTTTGTTGGTGAGGATAGCTGCTTCCTTTTTGTATGTTTCAAGATCAGAGCAGTTTCTGCGAACCCTTAAGAACTGACCTACTGGTAGATTTTCCCTTAGTGAGCGTGGATGTGCGCTATCAAATCTGAGTAGGCTGTTCTTATCTGTAGCTTTGGTAAACAGAGAGTTCTTTAGGGTACCTTCACTAGCTGTGAAGATTACATCTAGAAAGGATATTCTTTCTTTGTTCATTGTCATTGTGAAATGGAGATGGGGATTCAAACTGTTGATCCATGTCTTAAATGTTTCAAGACCAGCCGTATCTCCTTCCCAGATCAAGAGGACGTCGTCAATGTGTCTATACCAACAACGTATGTTGGCAGAGAAAGGATTATGTGTCCATATATGTTGATCTTCAAAATGCCCAACGTATAGACAGGCCAAGCTCGGGGCGAATGTACTGCCCATCGAAGTGCCGTGGGTTTGAAGATATATCTGGTTTTCAAACTTGAAGAAGTTTTCAGTGAGTGCCAAATGGATAAGGGTGGTGATCCATTCAATTGGTGCCGCCCATGGCCATTCTTCTTTTTTAAGAATCTCTTCAACTACCCTAATACTCTCAGCCTGAGGAATGTTTGTATATAACGCCTCAACGTCAAGGCTGACCAGGATGTTCTTATCTGGATTATATTGTATCCTATCCAGTCGATTGAATAGATGTTTGAAGAAGAGGGAACAAAAGAGTCCAATGGGAAGAAGATCGGAGCTCCATGAACACACGGAGCAACACCAGGGACCAACAACCAGGAACGAGCAACATGAGAGACTAGTGGTAAATCTGACGGACATCACCCTCACTACAGATGAAGAAACAGTACTTGAAAAGGGCTTAGGGTTTGTACCTACATCACACTTGGACAAATTCCGTTTACGATGTGAATTGGGAGATTTCTTCCGGAAGATCCGCTTAAAAACATTCTTTAGTGACAAAGAGGACCCACAGGTGGACGAAACCCATACGGATTTAAGGTGTAAATCTACTTTTTATCCTCCAACCAACATGATGCCCCCGGAGGTACTCGCCTTTGAAGAAGCTGTGACGAAGGAGGTAGAACTACTCCAAGTCAGGAAAAACACATTCAACAACCTGAGCAAGAAGGAACGAGAAGCCTTGACCACCCTTCAATCCAGGACGGATATGATTATAAAACCGGCGGATAAAGGTGGAGCCACGGTTATCCAAAGCACTAGTGCCTATAGGACTGCATGTATGAATTTACTGGCAGATACTAAGTACTATAAAAAGATCAATAGAGACCCTACACAACGGATTAAAACAACCATCTCTACGTTGACAGCAAATGCACTAGACAGAGAGTGGATCACAAAGAAGGAACATGACTTCTTGAATCAGGAGAATCCAAGAATACCCTTATTCTACACAATCCCGAAAATACATAAAGGGAAAATACCACCGCCAGGAAGACCTATTGTCTCTGGGATAGGGTCCATTCTTGAACCTCTATCCAAATACACGGATTGGTTCCTGCGACCTCTCGTAACGAAGATCAAATCCTATGTACAGGATACCAAACATCTATTCAATCGACTGGATAGGATACAATATAATCCAGATAAGAACATCCTGGTCAGCCTTGACGTTGAGGCGTTATATACAAACATTCCTCAGGCTGAGAGTATTAGGGTAGTTGAAGAGATTCTTAAAAAAGAAGAATGGCCATGGGCGGCACCAATTGAATGGATCACCACCCTTATCCATTTGGCACTCACTGAAAACTTCTTCAAGTTTGAAAACCAGATATATCTTCAAACCCACGGCACTTCGATGGGCAGTACATTCGCCCCGAGCTTGGCCTGTCTATACGTTGGGCATTTTGAAGATCAACATATATGGACACATAATCCTTTCTCTGCCAACATACGTTGTTGGTATAGATACATTGACGACGTCCTCTTGATCTGGGAAGGAGATACGGCTGGTCTTGAAACATTTAAGACATGGATCAACAGTTTGAATCCCCATCTCCATTTCACAATGACAATGAACAAAGAAAGAATATCCTTTCTAGATGTAATCTTCACAGCTAGTGAAGGTACCCTAAAGAACTCTCTGTTTACCAAAGCTACAGATAAGAACAGCCTACTCAGATTTGATAGCGCACATCCACGCTCACTAAGGGAAAATCTACCAGTAGGTCAGTTCTTAAGGGTTCGCAGAAACTGCTCTGATCTTGAAACATACAAAAAGGAAGCAGCTATCCTCACTAACAAACTCAAACAAAAAATGTACCCGATTAAGATTGTAGATAGAGCAAACAAGAGAGCCCGTAACACACCAAGAGAGGCTCTATTGGAGACACATGTAAAAAAACACTCTGACCAATTGATATGTGTTACAACATATAATACATCTTCTAATGATCTAAAGAAGATAATAAACAAAAAGTGGTCCATTTTGACCTCTAACACAATATCTTTTGAGAAACCTATGTTCTCATTTAAAAGGAACACAAGTCTGAGAGATGTACTGGTACATACTGACACATATACACCAATAACTACCAATCAATCAACTCTCTGGAGAACGCCTCAGGTTACGGGACACTACCCATGTGGCTCATGTGTAGCATGTCCATTTACTGAACACACCAAATCAATAGAATTAGGATTACACTCTCCATGGGAACAGAGAACACACACCAATTGTAACTCTGAAGCAGTGATCTATATGATCAAGTGCCCATGTGACCTAATGTATATCGGAATGACAAGTCGAAAAGTAAAAGTGCGCATCAGTGAACATAGGAGCACAATAAGACGTGCAATAACAGCAACTAAACTGACTGCACACTATAATGATAAAAAACACAAGGACACAGAGATAAAGTGGACCATCATAGAAAAAATCAAACATGTGAATAACCTCCAACGTAAACTCCTGGAACGTGAACAACGTTGGGTCCATCGATTAAAAACTCATGAAAGGGGCCTAAATGACTGCATACCCTGGAACCAACTAAATAGATGAAGGAAAGGGATTAAATTACAACTAGGCCCATATCTGTGTATTAATATGCTCCCTAACACTGTATATCCAACTTAGGGACCTTAATATGGTGGCCATATGAGCGTTGATTCATTTTTTAAAAATAACAGCACCTGAACACATTATTTTATGGCTTGCACATTTACCTTTCATGAAGGGAATATGAATATGATCATCGTATATTCTACGACATTGCATCAGTCCCTATACGAGGAAAATATTTCTCATCGGATACCAAGACTCAAATCAAAACTCCCCGAATGGCTATCACTAGGGGATTAGTGAGAACTGTTCATATGTATTAATGACTTTAATGCATCAAAAGGTTTTTCACAAATTGGGCAATTACAGTCCCCACGATCACTGTTAGAGTACGTTGGTCTTCTACCCGGCTCGAGAAACCTACTTAGGTTTACCCACAGCATGAGCCTATTTAATTATCACTTATACCGACCCCTTTTTAATAAAATTTGGGACTCGTGTATAATTTAATTAAACAATCAGTTTTGCATAACATATTCGTGTCATCGATCGGAGAAGCAGAAAAACATTCTGTGCTTCACATGTCTTACTGACACAATACCATAGACTGCATCTAACGCTTAAGTATTGCGCGTTATTTTGATTTTGTGTCTGTTTACGTTGAGAAAATAAATTAAGACGATATATCAGAAGATATATATTTTCCGTAGAATCTCACGATTATTACAAGGAACTACAATTCCCTTGATTCCTTGTACGTCATAGGCGTCATTACGTACTTCTGACCGCGCCGAGTGTCGCCTACCAATCAGTACCTATGACAACACAGACTGCATCTAACGCTTAAGTATTGCGCGTTATTTTGATTTTATGTCTGTTTACAATGAGAAAAGAAATTAAGACGATATGTCAGAAGATATACATTTTCCGTAATGTCTCACGACTATTACAAGGAACTACAATTCCCATGATTCCTTGTACGTCATAGGCGTCATCACGTACTTCTGACCGCGCCGAGTGTCGCCTACCAATCAGTACCTATGACAACACAAAGGTACAAAAACGCGGCTCCTTCGCATTACTAACGCGAATGCCGGGAACCGAAACCAAGTAGGTGTGCACGCGGGGCAGGACTCTTGAAGAAGTAAGTTACGGATAGGCATTTTGAGTTCCATTGCCAACGTTCTCATCTTGTTTTCCTCTACTCGGGGAATACGAGGGTCTAGAGACGCGGTTTTTAGAAAAAACCACTCACTGTGTTTACCTACGTTTCCCTTAACCTCCTGGGGTCATAATTTTAGGGTTTGACTATAGAGCTACCCCTAGATGCTTTACGGTCCCCTGAGATACAGAAACCATTCAAGAATTGGGTAAGGGAATGTTTCGTTTCATTTTTAATGCACAAAATCATGATGAGGAGGGATAATGATAAATGAACAATGACTAAGATTACCGTTATTCTATTCACAAACACGGTATGAATGTGGAGTGAGTGTGAGGCATGGAGTGTGTTACTAGTGAATATATAGACGTACTGACATGAATTTGGTCAGTCTTTGAGTGCAATTGCCACCCCACAATTCATCTGTCACGTAATAGCATTATGTGAAGATATGCACGTGAGTGGCACAAGTTTGGAAGAAATTGATTACCACTATGTCATAGACACAATTTGGCACATGTGGTTCTTTAATTATTTCCAGAGCACGCAATGTGGGACACAGTATTGCAGAGACACTATGACATTACTATACAAATGTATGTTGTTTTTGTTTTTGTGTCTTTCTTTGTTGTCGGTGTTTCTCTCTTTACAGATGGAGTATAATATATGATTGGTAAATAATCAATCACCCAAACAAGGAGCAGCTACTCTGCCCTTGCACCACGTACAGGATAGGGAATTCCCATCTGTCCTGTCTCCTAGGGAGGCCCAACCTAGCCCTGATGAAAGTCCAGGACCTTTACGGCCATTATAGGACTGAAACATGTTGGCACTAGGGTCTTAGGACCATAAGATTCCTAATAAGACCCAATATTTGTTTTTTAGTTACCCAGACAGACCCAAGAATAAAGGGATACCGGGGATCTGTCTGAGGTATTTTAACTTATTCAGCCCCCCAGGTCTACAACTTCTATCAAGAGCTCCCAACACTGTGGTTGAGCCCACCCCGACTTTTAGGCGTCGGGGTGACCCGATGATGAAGCATGACACCACTAGGGTGTGTGAGGGTAAATAAACAAAAAGGAAGATTTTCCTTGCTCACCTTTTGGTGAAGACGTAAGAATTTACCCTACCTAGATCCTTCACATCTTTCCCCACTGAAGTGCACCTATATCAACCACGGTTGATCTGTTAGAGTAATTTAAGTGATTAAGTGACTATAACATAGGAGGAGTTACTCTAACTTTGTAACCTCTTTACCCTTCCAGGTATTGAAAAAACGTTTTTTTCTATTTAACCTTTAATGTGAACATATGATTAGCGCAGCGCACAGCTGTAGGGTGTATCAACAGAAATTATCTGTAATATAACTCACTATCTATTTTTCTGTTATCCCTCATTTGCACTAACACTCATTTCACGCTCCAAATAAATAATAACAAGACTCTCTCCCTCCTCTTAACGATACATAAAGGATAGAGTAGATCATCTATCTGTATAAATGTGGCAGAACAATTGGGTATTGGCTATTCAGACGATATAGCATCTGCCATTTTAGCAGGACCCTCACTATTACCGGACACGAACATCAGTCAGAACCTTTCCCAGGCTCAGAATTGGGATGAGCTGAAAGAATTAAAGCGTAACCAAATGAAAATTTTGTTACATGGAGCCATTATGACGGAGTACCTCAGAGGCAATACAGCACCAACAGGATTACTTGTCACTAATGCACCAAGGATCTTTCTTGAAGACCCTCAGTTTAAAAAGGAATGGTCTCTAATCGCGTGGAGATGCTCACGCGATTGGCTTATTTTAATTATCAATACAGCCAAACGTTTAGCAGATGCTCTATTGATCAAAATCAAAGTGAGTGAGGATTCTTTGATGACTGAGATAAAACTATCCTTATACAAGAAAAAACTTGAGGAAGTGAATAAAGAGATAAGTGAACATAAAGATTATCTCATGCAAAGCAAAATCAACAAACTACAAAAAGACCTAAAAAAGTTTAGTCACGAAAAAGTTTACCCTTACATCCGAGACGACTATAAAGGTCAAGAGAATTCGGACTCAGGATCTGTATATAGTGAACAGACGGTATCATCGGACTCTGACTATGACAACTGGTCTAGTGATGGATCAAATAAGAGCAGGCGAGGCAGGGGCAGAAGACCACGGAGAGGCAACTACAATCAAAGATATGGACACCAGCAGATGTACCCATGGCCCGCCCCTTTTGGACCAATCCCATTCCATGGCCCTGCCCAATTTCCTATGGGTTCCTACTATCAGCCCGACTTCAACCAACGTTTTTTAGGACAGGGCGGCAGGAGAGGCAGACGTGGAAGAAGAGGGAACAAAAGAGTCCAATGGGAAGAAGATCGGAGCTCCATGAACACACGGAGCAACACCAGGGACCAACAACCAGGAACGAGCAACATGAGAGACTAGTGGTAAATCTGACGGACATCACCCTCACTACAGATGAAGAAACAGTACTTGAAAAGGGCTTAGGGTTTGTACCTACATCACACTTGGACAAATTCCGTTTACGATGTGAATTGGGAGATTTCTTCCGGAAGATCCGCTTAAAAACATTCTTTAGGGACAAAGAGGACCCACAGGTGGACGAAACCCATACGGATTTAAGGTGTAAATCTACTTTTTATCCTCCAACCAACATGATGCCCCCGGAGGTACTCGCCTTTGAAGAAGCTGTGACGAAGGAGGTAGAACTACTCCAAGTCAGGAAAAACACATTCAACAACCTGAGCAAGAAGGAACGAGAAGCCTTGACCACCCTTCAATCCAGGACGGATATGATTATAAAACCGGCGGATAAAGGTGGAGCCACGGTTATCCAAAGCACTAGTGCCTATAGGACTGCATGTATGAATTTACTGGCAGATACTAAGTACTATAAAAAGATCAATAGAGACCCTACACAACGGATTAAAACAACCATCTCTACGTTGACAGCAAATGCACTAGACAGAGAGTGGATCACAAAGAAGGAACATGACTTCTTGAATCAGGAGAATCCAAGAATACCCTTATTCTACACAATCCCGAAAATACATAAAGGGAAAATACCACCGCCAGGAAGACCTATTGTCTCTGGGATAGGGTCCATTCTTGAACCTCTATCCAAATACACGGATTGGTTCCTGTGACCTCTCGTAACGAAGATCAAATCTTATGTACAGGATACCAAACATCTATTCAATCGACTGGATAGGATACAATATAATCCAGATAAGAACATCCTGGTCAGCCTTGACGTTGAGGCGTTATATACAAACATTCCTCAGGCTGAGAGTATTAGGGTAGTTGAAGAGATTCTTAAAAAAGAAGAATGGCCATGGGCGGCACCAATTGAATGGATCACCACCCTTATCCATTTGGCACTCACTGAAAACTTCTTCAAGTTTGAAAACCAGATATATCTTCAAACCCACGGCACTTCGATGGGCAGTACATTCGCCCCGAGCTTGGCCTGTCTATACGTTGGGCATTTTGAAGATCAACATATATGGACACATAATCCTTTCTCTGCCAACATACGTTGTTGGTATAGATACATTGACGACGTCCTCTTGATCTGGGAAGGAGATACGGCTGGTCTTGAAACATTTAAGACATGGATCAACAGTTTGAATCCCCATCTCCATTTCACAATGACAATGAACAAAGAAAGAATATCCTTTCTAGATGTAATCTTCACAGCTAGTGAAGGTACCCTAAAGAACTCTCTGTTTACCAAAGCTACAGATAAGAACAGCCTACTCAGATTTGATAGCGCACATCCACGCTCACTAAGGGAAAATCTACCAGTAGGTCAGTTCTTAAGGGTTCGCAGAAACTGCTCTGATCTTGAAACATACAAAAAGGAAGCAGCTATCCTCACTAACAAACTCAAACAAAAAATGTACCCGATTAAGATTGTAGATAGAGCAAACAAGAGAGCCCGTAACACACCAAGAGAGGCTCTATTGGAGACACATGTAAAAAAACACTCTGACCAATTGATATGTGTTACAACATATAATACATCTTCTAATGATCTAAAGAAGATAATAAACAAAAAGTGGTCCATTTTGACCTCTAACACAATATCTTTTGAGAAACCTATGTTCTCATTTAAAAGGAACACAAGTCTGAGAGATGTACTGGTACATACTGACACATATACACCAATAACTACCAATCAATCAACTCTCTGGAGAACGCCTCAGGTTACGGGACACTACCCATGTGGCTCATGTGTAGCATGTCCATTTACTGAACACACCAAATCAATAGAATTAGGATTACACTCTCCATGGGAACAGAGAACACACACCAATTGTAACTCTGAAGCAGTGATCTATATGATCAAGTGCCCATGTGACCTAATGTATATCGGAATGACAAGTCGAAAAGTAAAAGTGCGCATCAGTGAACATAGGAGCACAATAAGACGTGCAATAACAGCAACTAAACTGATTGCACACTATAATGATAAAAAACACAAGGACACAGAGATAAAGTGGACCATCATAGAAAAAATCAAACATGTGAATAACCTCCAACGTAAACTCCTGGAACGTGAACAACGTTGGGTCCATCGATTAAAAACTCATGAAAGGGGCCTAAATGACTGCATACCCTGGAACCAACTAAATAGATGAAGGAAAGGGATTAAATTACAACTAGGCCCATATCTGTGTATTAATATGCTCCCTAACACTGTATATCCAACTTAGGGACCTTAATATGGTGGCCATATGAGCGTTGATTCATTTTTTAAAAATAACAGCACCTGAACACATTATTTTATGGCTTGCACATTTACCTTTCATGAAGGGAATATGAATATGATCATCGTATATTCTACGACATTGCATCAGTCCCTATACGAGGAAAATATTTCTCATCGGATACCAAGACTCAAATCAAAACTCCCCGAATGGCTATCACTAGGGGATTAGTGAGAACTGTTCATATGTATTAATGACTTTAATGCATCAAAAGGTTTTTCACAAATTGGGCAATTACAGTCCCCACGATCACTGTTAGAGTACGTTGGTCTTCTACCCGGCTCGAGAAACCTACTTAGGTTTACCCACAGCATGAGCCTATTTAATTATCACTTATACCGACCCCTTTTTAATAAAATTTGGGACTCGTGTATAATTTAATTAAACAATCAGTTTTGCATAACATATTCGTGTCATCGATCGGAGAAGCAGAAAAACATTCTGTGCTTCACATGTCTTACTGACACAATACCATAGACTGCATCTAACGCTTAAGTATTGCGCGTTATTTTGATTTTGTGTCTGTTTACGTTGAGAAAATAAATTAAGACGATATATCAGAAGATATATATTTTCCGTAGAATCTCACGATTATTACAAGGAACTACAATTCCCTTGATTCCTTGTACGTCATAGGCGTCATTACGTACTTCTGACCGCGCCGAGTGTCGCCTACCAATCAGTACCTATGACAACACAGACTGCATCTAACGCTTAAGTATTGCGCGTTATTTTGATTTTATGTCTGTTTACAATGAGAAAAGAAATTAAGACGATATGTCAGAAGATATACATTTTCCGTAATGTCTCACGACTATTACAAGGAACTACAATTCCCATGATTGCTTGTACGTCATAGGCGTCATCACGTACTTCTGACCGCGACGAATGTCGCCTACCAATCAGTACCTATGACAACACAAAGGTACAAAAACGCGGCTCCTTCGCATTACTAACGCGAAAGCCGGGAACCGAAACCAAGTAGGTGTGCACGCGGGGCAGGACTCTTGAAGAAGTAAGTTACGGATAGGCATTTTGAGTTCCATTGCCAACGTTCTCATCTTGTGTTCCTCTACTCGGGGAATACGAGGGTCTAGAGACGCGGTTTTTAGAAAAAACCACTCACTGTGTTTACCTACGTTTCCCTTAACCTCCTGGGGTCATAATTTTAGGGTTTGACTATAGAGCTACCCCTAGATGCTTTACGGTCCCCTGAGATACAGAAACCATTCAAGAATTGGGTAAGGGAATGTTTCGTTTCATTTTTAATGCACAAAATCATGATGAGGAGGGATAATGATAAATGAACAATGACTAAGATTACCGTTATTCTATTCACAAACACGGTATGAATGTGGAGTGAGTGTGAGGCATGGAGTGTGTTACTAGTGAATATATAGACGTACTGACATGAATTTGGTCAGTCTTTGAGTGCAATTGCCACCCCACAATTCATCTGTCACGTAATAGCATTATGTGAAGATATGCACGTGAGTGGCACAAGTTTGGAAGAAATTGATTACCACTATGTCATAGACACAATTTGGCACATGTGGTTCTTTAATTATTTCCAGAGCACGCAATGTGGGACACAGTATTGCAGAGACACTATGACATTACTATACAAATGTATATTGTTTTTGTTTTTGTGTCTTTCTTTGTTGTTTGTGTTTCTCTCTTTACAGATGGAGTATAATATATGATTGGTAAATAATCAATCACCCAAACAAGGAGCAGCTACTCTGCCCTTGCACCACGTACAGGATAGGGAATTCCCATCTGTCCTGTCTCCTAGGGAGGCCCAACCTAGCCCTGATGAAAGTCCAGGACCTTTACGGCCATTATAGGACTGAAACATGTTGGCACTAGGGTCTTAGGACCATAAGATTCCTAATAAGACCCAATATTTGTTTTTTAGTTACCCAGACAGACCCAAGAATAAAGGGATACCGGGGATCTGTCTGAGGTATTTTAACTTATTCAGCCCCCCAGGTCTACAACTTCTATCAAGAGCTCCCAACACTGTGGTTGAGCCCACCCCGACTTTTAGGCGTCGGGGTGACCCGATGATGAAGCATGACACCAATAGGGTGTGTGAGGGTAAATAAACAAAAAGGAAGATTTTCCTTGCTCACCTTTTGGTGAAGACGTAAGAATTTACCCTACCTAGATCCTTCACATCTTTCCCCACTGAAGTGCACCTATATCAACCACGGTTAATCTGTTAGAGTAATTTAAGTGATTAAGTGAGCTTTCAGGGCGCCCTGGGCGGCTGCCCCTCTTGACTCTTCTATCACCGGTCGCAACTCATTCCCCGGAATGCAGTCAACGGGCATCTGGGGATTAATTATTATCCTCCTCTGAGTCACCTCCCCACTCCATGGGTACCAGGGCCATGGAGCAGGCAAATTCCTGCCCTTGGGCCAGAGTTACCCCGAACACCTGACCCGTGTACTGCTCTGAGGAAACCAGTCTTTCCACTACCATGGTCTGGCTTTCCCTCAAAGCAGTGACAGAGATCCCATTCACCTTGACCTGGTGGAAGTGATGACTCCCACACTCAGGGATTTCCAGTCTACCCTCTGAGTTCACTCCCCAACTAAGGGAGACTAGGCCAATGCTGTAGAGTTCCTTCCAGTGGGTGGTTGCTTTGGACAGAGTTTGCCTACATGTGTCCTAGCTGGGAACAATCAAAGCAGCGGGGTTGGAAATGGGGTACCTTGGTCCACAGTCCACCAGAACCACCCGTTTCTCAGATGAGGCACGGGAACCCTTTCCTCCCCTTTACTCTGGGACCTATCTGGGTCATCTTTTACCTCCCCCTCACTAAGCTAGGGGGAAGCTCTTGGGGTCCCTCCCATGTGCCTTCTCGGATACTCTGGTGCTGGCTCAGAGGTCTGCCTCCTCAGAAAGCTTCCTCTGATCAGTCAGCTTGCTATCAACCAGGTGTTGGTGCAGCTCTGGACAACAAACATCAAGCATATGCTTCCTCATGATTAGGTTGTATAGCCCAGTGAAATCATCTACCTTGCTGCCCATCACCCAGTCCTTCAGGGCCATGCTGGAATAATCTAGGAAGTCCACCCTGGTCTGTATGGAAAGATTGTGGCTGCTCCTGAACATCTGTCTGTACCTCTCAGGGGTCAAACCAAATGTATTGATAAGTATGGCCTTCATGAGAGTGTACTGTGTCTGGTCATCTACCTATAGTGTTAGTGTGTGCCCCTCTCAACTGTGGACATGTACCTCCTCAAGCTACCCCCAGTATTCCTCAGGAACCTTGTGCATCCTTAAAGCCACCTCATAAGCTGAGAACCACTTATCAATGTCATCCTCCACTACATAACTGGGTACCAAATCCTTTGGGATATGGACCTATCTTTCTTCACTGGACACTGTGGGTACACTGCCACCATTACTGCTGAACTCCACTTGCATGGCTTTGATGTCCATCTTCCTGAGGCTCAGTTCATGGACCATTCACTTTTCCTCCCTGTCCAGCCTCTTTTCTTCTAAAGCTTGCTCTTTCACCAGCCTAGCAAGCTCCAACTCAAGCTTTCTGTCCTTACGTCTGTCCTCCAGCTACTCCTCCAGGCCTCTGGATGACACACTGCTCCCTGCCCGGGGTGGAATCTCCAATCCTGGAAGCATGTTGCTCCCCTCCTTTACTGGTAGCAGCCTAAGACCCTCCCACGAGTCTCGATTAATTTCCTCCCCATCACTGTCTGTGGGGGCTTGATGGGCCCCCACACCTTTAAAGTCTTTTGGAGCTCTGCATACTCGATTCTCCTCTTGGCTGACGACCCCTTCTCCTGACAAAACTTCTCAAGCTGGGCCACTGTGTAGCTCTCCCGGTTGGCCAGCTCAAACTCTATCTTTGCAGGTGAAATCACAGATCCAACATGCAGTTTGAGAGAAGATAATTTGGGGAAAAAATCAAAAAAGCCAATTAGGGTGAATTGACTGAAATTGGTCTTAGGTATGCAATGGTAGTGTAGACTAAATTACTGGATGGCACTGCACACACATAAGTCCTATCACACCGCTGATCACCAATGTTAGAAATTGGGTTTCTGGTTGGCAGAGGTATGCACCCTATCCAAGCAGGAATCTCAATCTTAGTGAAGGTAAGTCACAGACACACTCTAAATTGACCTGTGCTCACCCCTGGTAGCTTGGCACAGAGCAGTCATGCTTAACTTAAGAGGTAATGTGTAAAGTATTTGTGCAACACTTCAAACAGTAAAACTGTGAAACACCTCATAAAAAGATCGCACACCTTGTTAGAAAATAGAGCTTAATTTAATTTATAAAACAAGACCAAAATGACAAAAATCCAGTAAGTAGAAAAGGAGTTATGAATTCTTAAAGAATAAACTGAAATGTAGTTTTTAAAAGCATAACGCTCCAACTGGAGCTATCTGTGTCAATTCAAAAAGTTCAGGCCGATCACGATGGAGCATGGGTTGTATACAGGGACCAGCCTTTGCCCACTACAAAGTACCTTGTGTGCGTCGAGGACGAGATGAAAGGAACAGAGGAGGTGATGCGTTGTCAATGATCTACATATTTAGGCTATGCGTCATCGTCAATTCATAGAATGAAGGCTAGGTGTCAGCTCCAAGCCGCGCAAAGTCGATGATGCCTCGGGAATGGTGTCACTACGCCATGCAGTTGGCGATGCATTTGAGGCGATCCTTGAAATGGTGGTGATGCATCTGCAGTTGTAGATATGTTCCAGTTCCAAGCTGCTGCATGAACGGTGATGCATGGATTATGCTGGAACAGCACCTTAACCCACGTCCAAGGGCCCAGGACTGGATTAGCTCCACTTGGCAGGGCAGACTTACAGAGGGGAGAGTCTCAGTGCTGAGGCAGGTGAGTTGGAAGTCTTTTATGGCCTTGAGACTTCAGAGCAGAAGTCAAGCCAGCAAGCCATTGGAGTCACTCTGGTTATGGGTTGAAATTATGTGGGTCCAGTCCTTCTCACTTAAGCAAGGAGGTCAGCAAGCAGCAAGTCAGTACAGCAAGAAAGCAATTCTTCCAGCAGAGTGGCAGTCCTCCAGCAGCACAGCAGTTATTCTTCCTGGCAGAGTATCTACAGGTCCAAAAGTGTTCTGAAGTGGTAGGGTTAGAAGTCCAATAGTTCAGTGGGAGTTGCTTCTGAGTTGGTGCTGTGGCCCATAATTTTGCTTATGGTATTCATTTGAGAGAATCTTACACATCAAGGCAGCTGAGGTTTCAGTACCAAATAAATGGTGTTTGTCATGCCATTGGGGATTTTTGAATCAGAGGTTGCTCAGAGATCCGAGCACATTGAAGGCTGTATTTATTCCTGTTCAGAGAAAACCTGTTTTTTGTTGGTTGAAATACAGTTTGGTATATATCTA
This sequence comes from Triturus cristatus, assembly GCF_964204655.1. Classification (NCBI taxonomy): domain Eukaryota; kingdom Metazoa; phylum Chordata; class Amphibia; order Caudata; family Salamandridae; genus Triturus; species Triturus cristatus. Next base: position 1,106,592,988 of record NC_140583.1, read on the forward strand.
TCTCTCTATATCTAAAGCAAGAGCATGACAATTATCTGGAATTTAACCAATTGGTTTACATGACTATTTTGATCAGTGGTTGGCTACGTTCTTGAATATTAGGAGAGAGACAATCTGGCAGTGCTCTAAAGATAAATATCAGGATTATGGTGCAATAATAATCGTTAATGTTTCAATCTACAAACTATGTTTTAGGAATAAAAACACAAGGTGTGGAGTGCTAACTCATCTAATTTTCCTTTAATATTTTGCCCGCCTAACAGTGTTCTTTTGAGTCATTGGTGTTGGTTCATCCCCTGTGAGGCAAGGCCCATTTGTATTATTGGTAGATATTTTAAACCATTGGGTACAGAGTACAAAAAGATTAGTGAAAACTATTATTAGGAACATAACTCTCTTTATTTGTTGCATCGATAATTCTGACAAAAGGTATAGAAACATTGAAGCCACTTGGTATCCCTCTCTTTTCCAAAATCAACACAAGGCTATTTTCATTTGCACTTAAAAGATTATATGTGTAGGAAATAGCTTATGTGGTTGCTGCAGAAACAAATCAGAATAAAAGTGTGTTGTATCTCCTTTACAACTCTCCTCCCCAGCTGTTCCCTTCCCTTCCTTCCTTCACTTGATCACCATAAGATTTTGTGCTGTCATAGCAAGCAGGAATTAAGGCTATCAAGAGATGGACCTATTGAGCAATGACCCGAACCAGAGGGATTTGAGTACAGAGACTATACATTAAGTGCCAATTCGACATAGCAGTATAAACTGCACACACAGGCTCTGCAGTGGCAGGCCTGAGACAGGTTTAAAGGGCTACGTAAGTGGGTGGCACAATCAGTGCTGCAGGTCCCCTAGTAGCATTTAATTTACAGTTCACGTGCACATGTAGTACACTTTACAAGGGACATACAAGTAAATTAAATATGCCAATTGGGTATAAACCAATTGTACCATGTTTTAGGGAGGGAACACAAGCACATTAGCACTGGTCAGCAGTGGTGAAGTGAAAAGAGTCCTAAGGCCAACACAACTGAATTTAGCAAAAAGGGGAGGAGTAAGGCAAAAGGTTTGGAGGTGATACTGCAGAAAAGGCAATTTCCAACGGGACAGGAAAGTCCACTGCATAGCTTTACATATCTGGACCCCTGCGGTCAGTAACTCAATTTTAGTTTTCACTGGCATTATGATTTATTTTTTGGTGCCCAGTGCACATGACAATTATGCATGCCGGCTGAGGCCTAGACAGGGAAAGAAGTTCTGAGATGGAGAGTGGTGCTTTTTGGTATCGAGGGTTGAACCACAGATGCCTTCCTAAGAAACAGGACTAATGTGCAAGACAGACCTTTTTACTGTTCTTGAGGAGTAAATTGTCCGCCAGAGTCACTTGGGCACATTCACGCTACCATGATGTGCCAAGACCTCGCTCTGATATCCCTGAGTGAGCGATGTGAACATTGGACATAGATAGTGTCCAAAAGTGGGAGTCCATTTTGAATGTAAGTGACCATGGGGCTAGTCAGATCCATTTTGGACCAACTCTTATCTAATATGACACAAGATGGAGGTTGAGGGATCTTCCTTACAACTCCCCCAGACTTCTAAAGTGTTTTTCTGGCATTCCTGAGTTTTTTGGTTTTAGTATCCGATAGTAAGGTGTGGGAGGATGAAATGAGTTGTTTTCGCTATGCAGCATCTATCTATTTAGCAGAGGTTTGTTCATTGTGTTATCTAGAGCAACACTATTTGGCTTGATTGAGGGTGTGGGGAGGTGGAGATGGAGGGAATCATCCAGAAATGGCACACCTCTTGTCTCTTCCAGAGGTACTACCAAAGGCTGATGCCTACCAAAGTCAAGGTCTTCAAGAATAATTGTGCTCATGTTTTTGGTGGTCCAGCCTGAGACACCCATTGCCACTACTTACTGTGAACACCATCACCTCAAACAAAAACTGAGTCTCAGCTTCAGAGGAGAGATACACTATGAAAGGGAATCACTTGTGACTGGCTCTGGGAATGATGAAATCAACATTGCCTGTCTGCGATATGACTATAGAAAATCGGACTGAAACATCCCCTCTTGAATGCAGATTTCTTGCTGAACGAAGACATAATACTCTACCAAGGAATTCCTGGGATGCAGGGCTGATGTTGCTGTCAGCCAGTCTCCCAGCGGGGAGTGGACATTACCTGAGAAGTCTACAAGTTGCTGCTGGAGAAGCTGTGGAACTACCTTTTGCAGGAGCCTTCCTAGCTTGCGATGAGGGCTCAAAAGACACACCTGCCCAGTCACCCCTAGCCATTGAGCCTGAGTGAAAGAGACAACCCAGATGTGCAGACTAGGGTGTAAGTGATTGAGGAGCTGGTGCGAGTCCTGGAGTGGGTCTCACTGCCTCCACAATCACTGTGAAATCACAATGTACATGCTACACTCAAGAAGAAGAAAGGAGAGCATTGCAGGTGCTGACCCCAGGGCTATTATGGGGTTTCTTGCTTACCGATCACAGCTTAAACACTAACCAGCACGCTGTGTCAACCAAGGAGGAGGCAAGAGTAAGAGAGTGCAACCACATCTGCGGCCTCCCAGGTAGTTGCTAGACATCCAACATCCTGTGCTGACTCTGCTGACAAGCGGGGGTCACCGAAGACATAAGAATCACCTGCACCAGAAGTTAGGCTCTTCAAGTAGGTGGGCTCTTCTAGAGATGGGTTTTTGTTTCAGGCCTGCAGCTCTTCAGCCCTGCTGAATCCTGCAGATGCATCCACTTAATGGTTGCAGTCTGTAGGCCGCTCCTGAACAACATCAAAGAGGGGCAGGGTCCTCGCACAAGCACTTTGCCATGAGGGCTTCACTGTGGGCCCTGTTGTCACTATGCTTAGATAGCTGATATACATTTGAACTTGTGCCCACAGACAACAGAACTTTTTTAGCATTACTAAATGCTTTGGTGAGGGATGCCAGTGACTGGGGCAATAGAGGACGGGCCTCAGGCCACCACACAGACATCTGCTTACTCTATTCACAGTGAGCCTGCACAATTATTCTCATACTTTTTTGCCTATTGTCCAATCAAGGAGAAGGAGAAAGTAAAAGAGCGAGCCCGCATCCACGGCCGCCCAAGACCATGCCCAACACCCAACATCCTGTTCTGACTCTTGGCAATCAGAGGTTCACTGAAGACATGAGTCTCACTAGCACCGGGGCATGGCCTCTTCAAGAGCATGTGCATTTCAAGAGAAGGACCATTGCTTTAGTGGTCAGAAGAGACAGGTCCTACTACTCTGCTATCATTCCTAATTGCCTAATTAGAATACCAAAGATTAGGAAGGTGCAAGACTGCATTCATTTTGTGAGCAGGACTCAATAGCCAGAATGTGGTCTGACGGCTAGATTGCCGACTTTTGTGCTGGAAACCAAGGTTCGACCCTCGGAGTCGCATCCACATCCTGTGATTCTGGGCAAATCGCTTAATCTCCCCATGCCTGAATGTGTCCTTGCGTAACTGGTGCTCATGTAAAGCGCTCCAATACCTTCGGGTCAAGTTTGCGCTATATATATCTGCATAAAAATTAAATAAAAGTATATGGTAGAGTTAGATTTTGGAATGCAGCACACCGAATTCTAAAATAATATTTAAACAAAGCAAATGAGTTGTGTGTGGGATTTCTTGGTCTAACCTTAAGACATCCTTTGCCGTCTGCTTTACTTACTTACTTTTTGACCCTTTAGTATCTTTGATTTTGTGCTTAGTAATCTCAAACCCAGATCACCCCAAACCAACATGTTTTGAGTTCTCAACTTTTCAAGTCAGGGACGTTGGCTTTGGAGTGGACTCTTGATCTTTTAAACGTCTCTCCATCATGAACCCAGTCTAAAGGAGACCCTTTTCAATTTTCATTCCCTCCCTCTGTCATCTTGCCTGATTAGCCCCAAACTCTGCCCACAACAGCATTGAGCTCCTAAAAATAATGTCTACTGATACATCAAGAAACAATTAGAATGTGATATAAGGGGGAAAACGTTGCTTATCATTCTACTGTCCTTCTTTACACATATCGGGATCCTCAAAGCTAACTGCCCAATAGTTTGCCTTTTGCTTTAGACCTGCTCTCCGGATGGACCCTGCAGACGTATCCACTGGCTAGTTGTGTACTCTGAATGCAGCTATAGAACAATATCAGAGGAAGGCCGCACCATCGTCCACACACTGCAAAGTGAAGGCCTCATTGGGGGCCACTCTATAGTGCCTCTTATAGGCAAATTAAAAATCAAATGATAATAAAACAATTTTATACTCCCTTTATTTTTCAATCCCTGACTGAGTGAGCTCATGCTGCCAGTGTAGGGTGGGGCAGGACCAGGCCACCCTCCAGGTACAGCTGGGAGGAGGAGTGGTGGGCACTCTAAGTGCGCATGTCGGTTTGGCCTGCCCTCTTAGGACGGCCAAATCGACATGCATGCATAGATTTCTCCAACCCAGCTGTGTTGCACAGCCGGGTAGAGAAAAGGCACAGACTTCCTGTGTCTGAGCGAGCGTTGAACCAGCTCGCTCAGGCAATCCTGGCAGCGCTCTCATGTTGGGTAATAGCATGAGAGCAGTGTCTGGATTGGGTGAGGAGTCTGGGGGAGCCTGTGCTGTGTGGCCTCCAGCACGGAGGTGGCCGGCAGCGGTACTGGGAGCGGCAGCAGCAGGTAAGTGGTATTTCTTTTATTATTATTCCCTCGCGTAGCCGCACCACTTTCTGTTGCCATCAGCCGCCACTAGGGGATATACCTGCAAAGGTTCCGAATACAGAGAGGCACATTGCTGTATCAGCTGAAGGGTTTGTGTCATGCTCTGTACTAAACTGGTTGTGGTCGCGTGCGATTTGAAACCCATTTCTTCGTGTGAGGAGCAACGGCTCGCAGGTGCAGAATGAGCCACAGTCAGGGCACGCCTGGGTTATACTTCGTAACTCACTAGTAAGGGCGACAGGAGAATGAGCAGCTGCACCGTGAAATATGTTGGATGCAGTAACACAATCTGTTAAAAGAAGTACAAAGCATTCTCTGGAGATGATGATATGCAACATGGTCAGGAACTGGTTAATAGAAGGAAGTTAGAGAAAGTGATGCACTGAAGGTGGCTGCGTTAGTCATGGAACAAGGATTCCAAATATCTATTTTTAGAGCAGAAATGAAGCTAATAATATTATTTTTGGAAACCAGACTGCCGCAGTTCATTGACAAAGAGTAAACAATTTGGATTGTGAGGACAAAATATATTTCTTGCAAGTCACTTGGTTAGCAAAATAGGGCCAAGATGTGCAAGGATGTAAATATTTGTGACAGCAGCATGCCCATGTTTCAGTAGAATGCAAGACCTGTGTAAGATCGATGTGGCCGGACAACAAATAACAGACACCATACAGTTACCAGGACTAGTGTGCCATTAAATAACGGCTTAAAAAATATTACCATTTTTGTTAAACAATTGAAATAATTTCAGGTTCTCTGTCCATGCCATCATTGATTTTATCGCCTTTGACCCTATACTTTTCTTTGGCTTTTGAAGCTCTTTGCTCCGCTCCCACGTTATTCATAGTAATAATTAATTGTTTTAAATTGTGCTGCCTCATTTTTATTAATTTCACTTACCCTTAGTTTGTGGGTTCTGCTTTCTTACTCTTAAATTTAGTTTGCATGTCTTTCCAAGCAGCTGCAAAGGAAAGGAAGCTTTCCTACGGCGAAAGGAGCATCTGGGTGCTAGTTCGTTTTTTTGTTCTCCACCCTCTTCTATTTTTTCTGTTTTTTGGTTGCCATAGAACAAACCACCTGCCCTTCGTAACCTGAAATAGGCTGCGAGCATGACTGCACGGCAGCAGTACATTGCGAGTGCACTGAAGGCACGCCATAGGTAAGCCCATCTGTACCTGGCCACAACTTTGCCGTGTACAGCACCAAGGCCTTTTGCTCTTTTTAGGTCTCGCGCCTAGCGTTGCACTGCGTAGCATTGCTCGCGCAGTGCGAGACATTTAGTAGATGAAAAAACGGGGATTTGGAGCTGACCTAGGAATGGCACACGCACGAGCGTGTGCCTTTCCTTCTGTTGCACGTTATTGGCCTTTGCGTGCGTGCTTTTTTGAAAGACAGCACGCAATAGGCCAAAGGCAGGCGCATTGCTCCACCCACGGCCTATTGGTATCTATTACGCGCTTGGTGCGCGTAATAGACACCAATAGGCCATGTGGCTTCAATTATCGTGCCCAGACACAGACGCGATAAGTGAAAGCACATGGCTTGCAGTGGCGCGCGCGTGCACCATTCGCGGGTGTGTTTTTTTTTTAACTGAAGGAGCCTCAGTACCAGCCCCTTGTTAGTTTCTGTGGGTGGGAACGATTTATCACCAGAGACAATGTGATAGTGTACTGTAACCCCTGCCTCCAGTGTTCAGAGTGTATTGGAGGACGTGGAGCGAGGGTGTGGACTGCAGGAACGGTATATAAAGCAGCCGAGCTCCGCAGACTGCACTGGACGCGGTGCTCTGGAGAGGGGCGGGGCTGTGAATGCCTTGGCGTATTTCTTACTCACAGACCTGCATCTCAGTGTGAGGTTGAAGGAACCCCCCATTTTAATTCGGATACCGCTTTTGTGTGTGCTTTACACATTTTCCATGGTAGCAGGCAGCACTCGCCCCCAAGAGATTTTTATCCCAGAGGGTCCAGCACAGATCCGAGTCCGCATTACATCCAGGGAAAGGAATCCAACTTTGTGCCTTATAACAGCACAGCTGCCGTAACCAGGGGGCCGCTGGGGCTTTCATCCGTCTTGCCATCGCCTCTGGTGCACTAGTGAATAGTGATTCCCTCTCACAGTTCGGCAATGGGGACCCCCGAAGAGCGCGCGCTCACGGAAGACCCGAAGCTCGTCGCCGTGAACAGGGCCTGCACCCAGTGTTCAACATGCAAAAGGACTGTCTGCACGCTGCCAGGTGAGCCACTGCCCTCCCTCCCCCGCACCACTCAGTGACAACTTTTCACACTCACCCCTGCACCACCACAGACACCCAGCATTAGTGCACAGCACACCTTGCACCAGGACAGTTTTGTTTAAGTAGAGCAGGCTGCCTGGAGTTCTCCTTGTTTGTAGGGTTTTTAGCGGGCTTGTTTATTTTTTATATCCACCCCTAAGGGTCCCCCAAATTCTCTGTTGTTCCACAGTTCACTCCCCATTCCTCCCCCTGTGTTGACTTCTCCCCCACACGTCCACAGGAGGAGTTAATACAGAATCCTAGGGTGGGTGTAGCGGGGGTTGGACCGTACGAGAGGTTGCGCCCTGCCCCGGTTTGAGGTCAGAGATTAGATCTAGGTATCAGTTGGAATGTAGCTGTGGAAAAATGATTTCTAACGCAGAGGACTGACGTGCCTGTAGAGATTGAGCGGTACAGTAGTTGGTGTGGGCGGAGTTAGGAGGGCAAGGGAAGAGGAGGGGCAGCGACAGGAAGAGGGCAGATAGGATAGGGACAGGGAACGTGATAGAAGCAAGGTAATAAAGCTAGTGTTGAACTGAAGTTAAGTGTCTGTCGTGATTGACCGTGGACACTACTGGTGCAGATCGGAGCTTCCGAATCCCCTCTACTTCCACGGACGGAGTGATTACCCAGTCACACGCACACACACACATCTCCAGCGTGGTAATACATTTTCTTTATTTTTCGCAACCCTTGTAGTCTTTTCTACAACTGTACGATCTCCTGTCCAATTGCAGCGCGACTCACACTGGCGCACCAATCCTGGAGCGCCTACATCACTGTCTTAGTCCACGAATCCCAGCGCGACTCACACTAACGCACCAATCCTGGGGCGTCTACGTCACCCTGTATGTCTCCCAATCCTTGCGCGGCGTACACTACCACACCAATTACTGCGCTTCCACCGTTCTAACCCGCTGTCCAATCACAGCGCGGTCTTCCTGACGTCAGCAGTCGCTGCAGCAGCTCCTGCTCCTGTCTCCTGTCTCTCGTCTACCCCTCCTTTGTTTCAATTTCTACGAGTCTGTTAGTTACAACATACAAACATCTCCATTGTCTGTTTCGCTAACCACAGAATAGCAAAAGACCTTTCCCATGAGAATCCCGCCTTTCCCGGGAGCAGCGCTTACCTCTGCCCCACTACGGAATTGTTACTTCCGTTGATAAAGTAGCACATCCCTCTACTCTACCCTTCTTACAAGCACCAATTAACTGTCTTCTCCGGAATGCTCCTAAGAGTTTCACAATTAACCAGAATGCCTTCTCATTCACACACTTTCACACTAGAAAATGTAGTACATTCACACAGAATCCTGTATTTCCCGAGAACAGCGAACAGTCTGTCCTACTACAGAATTATATCACACGTTAACAAAGCAGCGCTTACCTCTGCTCTGTCCTTCTAACAAGCTCAGAGAATACCTATTACCTCTCTAGTGATAAGCGTTATTGGAAATCCCAAAAGGATCCCTGATACCTAAGACCAGAACTTCACAGATAACCTTCGCTATCATGCACACTCCTTACACACAGAATATACGTCTCTAATGGTAGCACACAACGATGCCACCGAATCGAACCCAGACAATGCGACGCGCAACTTCTTTTTATTACGTCCTCATGTCTCTAAAATAAAATCCTATATAAGAGACATGTCCGATATCATCAATAAAATTGAACAAATCAGTTTTAATCAGTCATCACAACTTCTGGTCACGATGGACATAGAGGCCCTGTACAGCAATATCCCGCAAGTAGCAGCACTAGAAGCTGTGAGATGGTTTATTGAGACCTATGAAATTGATTGCCCGGCTCAATTCATACTGGAATGTCTTCATATCATACTCCAAGAAAACACCTTCGAATTTAATGGGTCTTTATACCAACAAACCCAGGGAGTAAGCATGGGGGCTTCTTGTGCCCCAACGGTGGCAAACATTTTCATGGCACAGTACGAACATAAATTCATCTACAATGACGTGGCACCATTCAGTGAATCCATCACCAGTTGGTCTAGATTCATAGACGATGTCTTCTACATTTGGAACGTGGCAGAGGATGATCTAGCGGAATTTGTCTCTTGGTTAAACCTTTGTGACACGAATATCCGCTTTGTAGCTGTCAGTAACAAATGTAATGTTGAATTCCTAGACGTAACCATTAAATCTAATGGGCAACAACTAGTGGTGGATCTGTTCACCAAACCCACGGCAAGGAACACGCTCTTGCACTTTTCTAGTTATCATCCTAGAACACAAAAAACAACCATCCCTTTTGGACAATTCCTTCGTCTCCGGAGGAATTGCAGTAATCTAGTGGACTTTGATAAGCAGTCAGAGATTATGAAAGCCAAATTTATAGCTAGAGGCTACCCTAAAAGATTGGTGCGTGACTCCTTTAAACGAGCACGCTATTTTGACCGTCAATGCTTGTTAAGTAAGAAAGCACCTAAAGAACAAAACCGCTTGGTAATGGCAATGAGGCATTCGACCATGAATGAGTCTGTGCGCCAGATCGTTAATTCGAACTGGCATATTCTTAATGCCACAAGAAATGAATTGAATCCCCTGCCAAAACCCATGTTTGCGTATCGGAAAAACAAGAACCTGAAGGATCTAATAACAAGGTCCCGGATGCAAAAGCGCACAACCACCTCCATACAAACTACGATTGGAGGATTGCCCGTTCTCAAAGGAAACTACAGATGTATGTCTTGCCTTGCTTGCAACTCTGCTTTAGAGGTAAAACAATATTCCATCAATGGAGTTCAAATAGAGCTGCAAGGTTTAACGAACTGCAAAACCACCAATATAATATATGCAGTTCTATGTCCCTGTAACAAGACCTATGTGGGTGAAACATCTAGATCAATGGCGACCCGCCTAACAGAACATAGGTCTGCTATCAGAACGAAAAAATTACAGGCACCATTGGTGCAGCACTTTATTGACTTCAATCACACCATAGAGGACATCCGATGGTTAATTCTAGAGAAAGTCAATATCAGTGGAACCCAAGGCATGGAGATCCGCAAAAGGAGGGAGGTTTATTGGATATTCTCTCTGGACACATATAAAAGGGGTCTAAACAATGAGATTCCATGGAGTCAAGCGATTCGTTATAATACCTGACGTCTTTCTAATGGGCTTGAATCCGAAAGGAAACAACATGACAGGTTGCTCTATACCGTATGTGATGATAGAACATCTGCATCAATTTATGAGTGGCTGTATTTAGATTCTCTGACTAAGATAGGGCTAATCTATTGAGTATTTGTCAAGAATGTGGATGCAAAGTATTATCATGCATATACCCATATAATACGCATGATTAAAGTAACAATAGGTATATGGGTCTAACATATTTCCCATCTGTAAGGATTTCATTGGCTTACCCTCCCTGTTTCTAGTCTGTGTTGATACTACCGCTTGTTTTGATTATCACTGCGATCGCATACAAGGTAGTGGCGTGTATCTACGCCTTTAACTTACAAATGAACATTAACCTTTGAAAGCGGGCCATTGGTCAAGCCAGATCAAAACTGACCAATAGTAGAAAGGCTTATGGTATATAGTAAGCTTGTCGAAAAATGGTATCGTCTTTGTGCCGACGCGATTATCCGAACCTGGACGAAATGAGGATGACGATGACCTGGTGAGTGTGGGCTGATCCTCTATTCTGAAGCGAGCATAGTGGTATCTCCCTCTTGAACCTGCGACGTTTGAAGGTAGTCATCATGGTGCATGTTTTCTTTCAGATGACGCTGTTGCGTCTGTAGAAAACGAGTGGTTTACTGACATGCTTTGAATCTGGTGGGATAACCTCATTACTGAATGCTCGTGACACGTTAGTGCTCTCCAGTAAGTACTATATAAAAACAACAAGTTCTTTGCAGTAGTGATTGACACCCTCATGACGAGGCGGTAATTTAAAGAAATATTGACATTGCGCTTTCTTTCAGATGGCGTGGTAACATAATTCGAAAAGTGAGCTTTTATCGACACGCGTTGTTGCATCTTTAGAAAACGAGTGTTTTACTTACACGCTTTGAATCTGGTGGGATAGCCTCATTACTGAATGCTTGTGATACGTGAATGCTTTCCAGTAAGTATTATATAAAAACTACAAGTTCTTTGCAGTAGTTAGTGACATCTCCATGACAAGGCGGAAATTTAAAGAAATATTGACATTGCGCTTTCTTTCAGATGGCGTGGTAACTTAATTTGAAAAGTGAGCATTTATCGACACGCCTCTAGTCTGGCGGGAACAGTTAACCGGCAAACATTTGAATTACGTGAAGACTCGTGAGTAAGTTAGCAAGTGCTATATTCACTTGGATAATTATTGCAGGCCCAGATCATAGATAAGGTGTCACCCTTAAAAATGTTTGTATTGTTTCTGTTCTCATCTGTTTTAGAATCGGTGTCACTAATACGTCCCATAATTCTTCGAAACAATAAGACATCCTTATATAAGGAGGGAGAACTCTTTTAAACCCATCTCCAGCTGAAATCAGTAAGCGGCATATATACAAAAAACAAGGTAACAAGGATAACACGCTAATACGGTTATATACATAGCGAGGTAATAGAAATTGAATGAACCCGCTTTTCATTGATAGCTACTTGGGTAGAACCAAAATTAGGCGATGAGAAACATAATGATTCTGCACTACGGTGAACATTAAGTTAGAATATTTTAGTTAAGGCCTACATATTTGGATTCTATATAAAAATACAAGATTAACTACGAAACTGATAGATGGGGTGGTTTAACCGTTTGACTTAAACTGATGGGGTTTAGTTACCTACATGCAAATTATGGTATTTCAAGATTCTTTTGCACAGGCTCCGTCTTGGGCTATATATAACATTGTAGACCTGTAATGTGAATTGGAAATGGATGATATTGATTTGTTGATTTTTTGTAAATAATATGTACAGGAATATGTATAAAATTATGATTGATGTATGTTTGTAGATAGTTGTATATAAAGAAAGCTTTTTTGGAATTATAAATGTACACTTGAACATGAGTTGATATGTACAAGCAATTATAGTTTGTGTTTCTCTTATTGTAGGAGTTATCAAAATTATGGCCACCTGAGGAAGGCTGAACGCCGAAACGCGCGTAGATCTAACACTAACCATAACTGATGATTACCCTCTGTCCTTTCTTTTTGTTTTCTTTTTGGTATTTAAATGTGTAGTATAAATACAATCGTCTAAATGGATATGAAATGATATAATGATGACGATAATAAATGTGTACAAAGAAGGGCTATAAAGAAATAACAAAAATTAAATGACCCTCAACTGTAAAAAAGATAAAAAAAGATAAAAACAACAAGAAATAAAGAGATTTAATGAAAGATAGGTCTACTAGTAGTCATATTTGACCAATGGGGGTACACATAAGAAGTGTTTGATTGTTTGTATATTATCTTTTTATAAATTTTTTCCTATATAGTTTTGTTCATAAACGCGCAACTTCTATTGTCACACGTTTTCCCCTGCCTGCATCCAGGGCCAACAATTCCGCCTCTCCTCTGTTTGCCTCCGACCGCCTGGGAAGCCTATGGACAACGAAGGGGTTTGAACGTTGGGACACGATTGGTATTAGTAGAGTGGGAGACTTATGGATTAAGGGTGCTGTTAAAACATTCGCGGCGCTCCAGAGCGAATACGAACTTACGGAAAGGGAGTTCTTCCGCTACGCCCAGATTCGGCATGCCCTGCTCTCTGTTTTTGGGGAGGGGACCAATATCCCGGCTTCTTCGCCCCTCGAGGACCGCATACTCGACGGTCATGTCCCCGACAGTACTATTTCATTAATTTATAAAAAACTTATCAATAATCGGGCTGACCTCTTGGTGCGCCTCCGGGAGGCGTGGACGGGGGATGGGGTGGAACTGGACGACGAGGACTGGCAGTCCGCACTGTCGTCCCCCAAGGAAGTGGCCATTCCAGCCCGTCTCCGCCTGGTCCAACTTAAGATTCTCCACCGGGTGTATGTGACTGGTCCCCGTCTGGTCTCGATGGGATTTTCTGAAGACGGGCTCTGTAAGCGGGGATGTGGACTCAGAGCCACCTTTCTCCATATCCTTTGGGAGTGTCGCGAGGTGGCGGAATACTGGCGTCGGGTTCATGTGATCATGGGACAAGTCACCGGGGTAGTGCTGCTGCCGGAGGTGCGTCGCTGTGTCCTGAATGTGTGGGAGCCCAATGATTATAACGCGGCTCAGACTCGGTGGGCGGCCCTGGGGAACATGATTGCCAAGAGAGATATAGCGCAGCTTTGGGGTTCCCAGCGGCCTCCCACCGTGTCCGTATGGAAGGAGAACATGGACTGGTGCATGTTCAGGGAGAAGACCGTGTATGTGGCTCGTGGCAAACCGGGGGCATGGGGTAGAATCTGGGGGCAATGGAACGCGTATCGTGGGGGTATCTGTGTTCCCCCCCTAGTGGCCACCGATATTGCCTTGTCCCCCTGACCCTTGATGGTTCCCTGCGACTTCTGGGATAATCGAATATAGACGTTCCTCTCCCGTGACCCCCCCCCCCCCGACCTATCATTACTCCTTCCTTTTAGTAGCTATTTGAAGGTCAGAAGTAGAGTCCCCCGGATGTAGCCAGACCCACATTTTTTTTTTTGCGCTTACGCCTCGCCTTTTGTTTTTATTTGTTATTTATGTTAAACCTATGTATCCTGCTTCCCTAGGACTATCCGGAGTCATGTGCGGGGCTGGACCCCGGGAGTCGACTACTGCCTTAACCTCTGTATGATCCTTCCCGAATCTAGCGGCCGGCCCTGGTGGTTGTAGGCCCATGCTTGTAATTGATTTATTGTTCAATAAAAATTTTCAAAAAAAAAAAAAAAAACAATTCCGCCTCTTCCGAGAGCAGCGCTTCCCTCTGCCCTACTACAGAACTGTCACCGACTTCCTACATCCCAGAAGCCGTACACACTACATAAAACTCAATACAACTTCAACATATAGTGTTAGTACATACATCAATATCAACCAATAATCAATAAGTTTATATACACGCAAAATTCACCAGATCAAGACAATAGTTAACCATCATTCTGCTACCAAGAAACTGGTGCAGATCGGAGCTTCCGAATCCCCTCTACTTCCACGCACGGAGTGATTACCCAGTCACACGCACACACACACATCACACGCTGGTGGGGCCCATTACACCAACATTCAAACCTAACCACTTTATCCTTGCCTTGTATAGGGGACAACACTTTCTATATACCTAACCAATTGCATATACCTTGAGGTCAATGCGACCAACTAGTTGCTATGGATCTAGTGGAAAACATCTTAGACACGCAAATAAATTCAATAAATCATGACAATAAAATAACCACCCGACACAGTAATTCAAACAAGTAATAGTTTATCTAAATTAATTTGTAAGAAAAGCCAAATAAAAGCAAAGTCATTTCTTCTCATATTTACCTATTCTGGCTACAAGTCGTTTTCTAAGTCAGAGACTGGTCCTCAGCAAAAGTTAAAGTTTCTAGCCGTCATGTAGAGTCACCGTCCTCTCCGTCAATGGTTCGGGAAGAAGTGGCACAGAACCTCTCTAGTCTACTTTCTTTTATACTAAATTTTACATTTCAAAAGTTACAAATAGATTATTCAAACATCCGTTGGGCCGGAAAAGATGTCGTCTGGATACGTTTCGGTATTCTCTCACATATTGATAAATCCAAATTCTGAATAGAAAGTCAGAAGTTCATGGCTAAATCATAACTTTTACGGATGTCTCTTTTGGATAAAAAGTATCATTCTTTGTAAGACCACTAAAAGTTCATCTAGTCGGATTATTCAGTTGCTACAAATATTCACTTCCAGGGGTACTTGGCTGCCATCCTGGATTTGTCGTCATGTTCATGGCTTTTCAGTTCAAGTAGAAGTCAGGGTCGCAGTCAGCGCAAAGCCTTTTTCATTATTACATCTACTCGAATACAGGCTGCGGATGGTAGCCATATTTCAGCAGGCCACAATTGTCAACTTAAGAGTAAAGGAAACACAAAACATAATTACTGCACAGAAATGATGATACAGTGTTATTCCCCTGCTAATACCCTTATATGTATGTATTTATCTAGCAATTTGCGACATCAAAAGTCATTAATGCATATTAATTATCAGCGTAAAACATAATAACATCACATAAGCGACATCTATGTTGTCAATTTGCTCACCAACTTAGTTCACTTATTATTTTAGCCATGCAATAGCATTCCCGCGTGTAATTCTTCTGTTAATAAGGTTGATTAATCAAATACGACAAACCTTTAATAGTTACTAATTAATCAGTAGTATTTTTAATAATGACATACAGATATTTGGGTTTATAATAAAAACCCTGCTCCATCACTACAGCTGGCGACGAGGGTGGAATGCTGCAGCCCAGTATCCCTACACCCGAAGAAGACGTGCCCCCTGTCCCCTGGTGCAACCGGAGAGAAAACGCGCTCATTGCCGAGCGCCGGGTCGCGCTACATCCAGCGTCACCCTGAGGCGAGAAAGTGAAGGAGGGAGCGGGAGCCCACCCCGACGAATGCTGGCAGCTCCTGCGGTGACTAACGGTTGCACCGGAGCAGTAAAACGTGTGGCTGAATGAGCGCTGCTACGCGCTGAATGGTAATCTCACGCCCGATGCGTGGGAAACGGCACGCGCGCGAAAAGGAACGTCGGGTGCCCACCCCGAGCTCGTTGTGCCAGGTAATGGATCCCAAAGTGTGCACGAGGCACTAGAGAGGTGCTGTGACTGCAGGAGTGTGGATAACTGTGTGGCCAGCTGGCTGAGAGTGGCAGACAAGACCTCGTGGGAGTGAGAGACCCTGTGCAGCGGCCATCTTGGAGTCAGGCAGTCATCAGTAGGACATCCCTATAGCAGTAAAGAGGCAGCCATTTTTAAGTCAGGCCAGAAACAAACAAGCATTCGACAAGCCAAGAAAAAGAATATATATGCAAGGAAGGCGAGAGGAAGCAGGCAAGCATCTGTCACAGCAAACAAGAAGTAAAGAAAGTGAACAGGCACCAGCCAGGGCAAGCCAGGAACGAACAAGCACGTGGGAGGACAGAACGAGGTAGGCGTGTGCTGCCACGATGTCAAATCACAACTCGCCGCAAAGAGCTGAAGTCACACCGATCATGACGGGTGTGTCACACTTGCGCCCACCAGAGCCACTACCGTTGACGGTTGGGGAGAGCATGGGCCCCAGATGGCAGGAATGGCTTGAGGACTTTGAGGACTACATCAAGGGGTCGAAGGTGACCGAGGATGAAGACAAAGTGATCGCGCTGCGCAACCTGGTGGGCAAAGAAATTAGCAAGATCATCAAAGAACTGCCTCGGACGGACACAGGAACGTACGATAAAGTGCGCGAGGCGCTAAATAAGAAGTTTTTGCACAAAAGAAATGTGGATTACGAAAGATATGCGTTTCACCAAGCCCGTCAAGGGAAAGAAGAAGTAATGAGTTCTTTCATAACGCGACTGCGTCGACTGTCCAGATATTGCGAATTCGATAGGTTTTCAACGGATGATGCCATCCGGTCGCAGATAATTGATGGGTGTCAGTCTGAGACACTGAGGAGGAGGCTGTTAAGGAAAAGTCACAACCTAGAGGAGATAGAGGAGATGACTCGAGTGTATGACCAAGCGGAGGAGCAAGCCAAGAGCATGGAGGCTGGGCGCCCTGAAAGACTCGAGCGAGCATGCCGAGTGCAAGATAGTCACAGGCGCAGAAACTCGAAGGAGCGCCGGTACCCCTCCCGGCCATCTTCCCGCCAGAGATACACCGAGCGCAGGAGACACGAGTCAGGTAGAAAAGACAAGAGACAAGATGGGGGACGGAAATGCTACAGATGTGGGTATGACTTCCCACACAGAGAAGCGTGTCCAGCCATGGGGCAGCCATGTCAGAAGTGTGGACGAACTAATCACTTTGAGGCGACCTGTGGAGAATATCGCAGGGAAAGGAAGAATGAAGGGACGAGGCCAACTCGCTCTGACACTAGGCGACACCACGTGAAAGCTGTGCAAGATCGGCCAAAATCGTCTTCCAGTTCATCACATTCCAGCAGGGAGTGGAGGAGATCTCACTGGGCGGGAAGGTCACCATCCCAGGACTCGTGATCAGGGTCGTGTGAATCGGAGTACACGGTTGAATATGCCAGCATGGTCGCAGATCCGGATCAATTAAAGACATACCCGAGACTGAACATCAGTGTTGGTAATTATGACACTCAGTATGTCCTGGACAGTGGAGCATCATTGAATTACATCCCGGTAACGGAGTACAAAAAGATGAAGTCACCACCTCCTTTGTGCCCGGCGTACGGCCGGGTATTCACCTGGATGTCAAAGAAACCGTTCCCCTGTCTAGGGAAATTTCTAACCACTCTTCGACATCAGAACAAGTTGGTGTCAGCTGTCATACATGTGATTGATGGCCCGGAAGCTGACTGCCTTCTCAGCCTACCAACGGCCGAGCGACTTCGGTTGGTTGAGATCTTATACCGGGTCAGTGGTGATCAAGACATATTACACAAATTCCCCAAGCTGTTCAACGGGTTGGGAAGGATGAATAGATGTCAGGTTCGGCTTCACATCAACGAGCAGATCCGACCTGTCGCTCAACATCCCCGGCGAGTACCGTACCACCTTCAGCAGGCTGTGGAGGATGAGCTTCAAGAACTGCTCGCCTCAGACATTATTGAACGGACTGACGGCCCCACCCCATGGGTGTCACCCGTAGTCATAGTGCCCAAGAAGGGCGCGTCTGGAAAGGTGCGGCTGTGTGTAGACATGCGGCTTCCTAACACCGCGATTGAACGGGAACGACATCCTGGGCCTCACCTAAGTGATATGATTGCTGCGTTAAATGGGGCCAGGGTGTTCTCGAAACTCGACTTAAACAAGGGCTATCATCAGCTGGAGCTGCATGAAAGGTCAAGGTACATAACGACTTTTGCGACACACCTGGGTTTGTTTCGATATAAACGGTTAAGCTTTGGCATCTCTTCCGCTGCGGAGATCTTTCAGGAGGCGATACGCCAAACCATAAGCCATATACCTAATACGCTGAACTACAGCGATGATATCCTTGTGTACGGGTCCAACGTCCAAGAACATGACAAGGCTCTTGATCGAGTATGCCATGCCCTCTTGGATGCCAACCAGACATTGAACAAAGAGAAGTGCGAATTCCATCGATCCACACTCAAGTTTTTTGGACATGTGTTCTCTGGAGCAGGGATGAAACCTGACCCTGAAAAAGTGATGGCCTTAAATGATACCAAGAGCCCTCAAGATGTCAGTGATGTCCGTTCCTTTCTGGGCATGGCCAGTTATTGTGCCAGGTACATCAAGGACTATGCCACAATTAGTCATCCACTTCGAACTCTCACAAAGCAGGGACAACCTTTCGACTGGACCCGTCAGTGTGAGCAGGCCTTCCAGTCGGTGCCACGTGCATCAATAGCTGAGGAGTATGTCCACTTCGTCGTGGGCCACGCTCAACCACCTGTGGTTCCCCTGGAGGCCATTCTGGAGGCGACGGCGCAAGATGTCATTCTTCAGAAGGTACTTCGGCGTCTGCAGACTAATAGGTGGAGACATGAGGGTGATGAGGAACGGGAAGATTCAGCAAGCAGCCAAGAGCTGCAAGCGTTCCAACATGTGAGTGAGGAGTTGTCTGCCACCTCGGAAGGGCTTCTGCTGAGGGACCATAGGATCGTCATCCCGACGCAACTACGGCAGGGTATTGTCAATCTAGCTCACGAAGGTCATCGAGGTGTGGTTGCAACCAAGAGAGCTCTGAGAGAGCGAGTGTGGTTCCCGCTATTGGACCAGATGGTAGAACTCACTCTCAAAGACTGTCTGCAGTGTCAACTTGTCAGTCAAGGAAGTCCCCCAGCTCCTTTGCGAATGACTAAATTGCCCTGTGGCGTGTGGCAGGAACTTTCTATGGACTTCTATGGACCTCTTCAGTCAGGAAAGTATGTCCTAGCAATTATGGATGAGTATTCTCGGTTCCCAATAGCCCAGTTTGTATCATCCACTAGTGCGGCCAGCACTGTCGCGGTGCTGGATGAAGTGTTTGCGGCGTGGGGCATTCCAAAGGTACTCAAAAACGGACAATGGCCCTCCATTTAATGGACATGAGTTTGGTGAGTTTGCGCGACACCTGAACTTCATGCATCGCAAAATCACGCCCTTATGGCCACAGGCCAATGGTACCATTGAACGATTCATGGCCACTTTGAAGAAAACGTTTCAACAAGCGACCAGTGAGAAAAGGGACCTTCAGGTGGCTCTCAATGAGGTCCTCCGGGCCTATAGAACAACTCCACATGCCACCACGGGCAAATGCCCTGCCACCCTAATGCTGGGAAGACCGATCAGGAACAGGATACCCACCTGGGAAGGCGCTCTGCGAGCAGTCTCACCTGCTCGCATTCATCAAGAAGTTGTGTCCGCGGACCGTCGTGGGAAAGAGAGAATGAAATCGTATGCGGACACCAGAAGGAGAGCAAGATCGCCTTCCATCCATGAAGGGGACTGTGTTCTCGTCAAGCAGGAGCAGCACAGGAAAACAGACTGTAAGTTCAGAGCTGAACAACTGACAATCATTCAGAAAGAGAGTGATGTCCGAGAACAACCTGCCGGCGCTGCCGAGAGTCAGCATCCTGGGACTTTAGGTGAACCTGAGGTGGTGACAGGAACTATGTCACTTCCACCGAGACAGGACATTCGCAAGCCGAAACGACTTATTGAGGAACTGTAAACAAGTCAGTCATTTCATTTCATTTTGTTAAAAAGGGGAAGATGTAGAGATTGAGCGGTACAGTAGTTGGTGTGGGCGGAGTTAGGAGGGCAAGGGAAGAGGAGGGGCAGCGACAGGAAGAGGGCAGATAGGATAGGGACAGGGAACGTGATAGAAGCAAGGTAATAAAGCTGGTGTTGAACTGAAGTTAAGTGTCTGTCATGATTGACCGTGGACACTACAGTGCCATACTGATCATATCGTTTATAGGTACGTGCATGGTGTGTGCGTATTTTGTGTTTACTTGGTGGATTGTGATACTGGCAAACGTTGTTACATAATTATGTTAAACAAAACTTATGGAAACGGCGTCACTATTTAAACGTTTGTTTCTTGGATGTGTGTGCTGTCGCTATGGGTGCTTTTGCTGACTGGGGGGGCAGGTGTGGAGTGGAGCCTGCAGAGATAGAGTGGGGGAGGGGGGTCAGGCAGCATTGGGTGGTGGCCTACTTGAGTTTCGGCCCCGCATTCGGTGGCACTGGTGGAGAGCTTTTGAGGGGGGCTTGGAGCCCCAGTACTTAGTATTTTACACATTAAGCACTGCTAAGAAGACATACATAGTTTACACTAAAAGTGCATGTACATTGAAGATGAAGGCACTCAAGTGAGGCCAAAAGATGGGGATAGTTGGAATGATGAGAACTGTAAAGGCTTATTTAGAGCACTTAACAATGGATATCTTTGATCTATAATTGGTGTGCAAACTCTCTGATAGAAAATTTGGTGATGGCGTGCTACTGTCTAAATACCAGATCCGTTTTAACATTTCATTTGAGAGAGACAGCAGTATGAGAGACAGCAGTGTGTGTGTGTCCTAGACAGAGCATGGTGTGTAACAGAGACAGCAGTGTGAGAGAGACAGCAGTGTGAGAGAGACAGCAGTGTGTGTCCTAGAGAGAGCATGGTGTGTAACAGAGACAGCAGTGTGAGAGACAGCAATGTGAGAGAGACAGCAGTGTGTGTCTCTTAGATAGAGCATGGTGTGTAAGAGAGACAGCAGTGTGTGAGAGACAGCAGTGTGTGAGAGACAACACTGTGTGAGAGACAACAATGTGTGTGTGAGACAGTATTGTGAGAGACAGCAGTGTGTGTGAGAGAGACAGCAGTGTGAGAGAGACAGCAGTGTGAAAGACAGCAGTGTGTGTAAGAGAGACAGCAGTGTGTGCAAGAGAGACAGCAGTGTGTAAGAGAGACAGCAGTGTGTGTGTCCTAGAGAGAGCATGGTGTGTAAGAGACAGCAGTGTGAGAGACAGCAGCGTGAGAGACAGCAGTGTGTGTAGGAAAGACAGCAGTGTGAGAGAGACAGCAGTGTGTGTGAGAGAGACAGCAGTGTGAGAGACAGCAGTGTGTGTGTCCTAGGGAGAGAATGGTGTGTGAGAGAGACAGCAGTGTGAGAGAGACAGCAGTGTGAGAGATAGCACTGTGTGGGAGAGACAGCAGTGTGAGAGAGACAGCAGTGTGAGAGACAGCAGTGTGAGAGAGAGTGTGTGAGAGACAGCAGTGTGAGAGAGAGTGTGTTAGAGACAGCAGTGTGGGAGACAGCAGTGTGAGAGAGACAGTAGTGTGTGAGACAGCAGTATGTGAGACAGCAGTATGTCAGAGGCAGCAGTGTGAGAGACAGCAGTGTGTGTACGAAAGACAGCAGTGTGAGAGAGGCAGCAGTGTGTGTGAGAGAAACAGCAGTGTGAGAGACAGCAGTGTGTGTGTCCTAGGGAAAGAATGGTGTGTGAGAGAGACAGCAGTGTGAGAGAGACAGCAGTGTGAGAGATAGCACTGTGTGGGAGAGACAGCAGTGTGAGAGAGACAGCAGTGTGAGAGACAGCAGTGTGAGAGAGAGTGTGTGAGAGACAGCAGTGTGAGAGAGAGTGTGTTAGAGACAGCAGTGTGGGAGACAGCAGTGTGAGAGAGACAGTAGTGTGAGAGACAGCAGTGTGAGAGACAGTGGTGTGAGACAGTAGTGTGAGAGACAGCAGTGTGTGTAAGAGAGACAGCAGTGTGTGTAAGAGAGACAGCAGTGTGTAAGAGAGACAGCAGTGTGTGTGTCCTGGAGAGAGCATGGTGTGTAAGAGACAGC
The DNA here is from genome assembly GCF_964204655.1 of Triturus cristatus. Taxonomy (NCBI): domain Eukaryota; kingdom Metazoa; phylum Chordata; class Amphibia; order Caudata; family Salamandridae; genus Triturus; species Triturus cristatus. The sequence goes on from NC_140583.1 coordinate 1,106,614,932, forward strand.
AGTGTGTGAGTCAGCAGTGTGAGACAGCAGTGTGTGCAGGAAAGACAGCAGTGTGTGTGAGACAGCAGTGTGTGTGAGACAGCAGTGTGTGTGAGACAGCAGTGTGAGAGGCAGCAGTGTGAGACAGCAGTGTGTGTAAGAAATACAGCAGTGTGAGAGAGACAGCAGTGTGTGTGAGCGAGACAGCAGTGTGTGTGAGAGAGACAGCAGTGTGGGAGACAGCAGTGTGTGTGTCCTAGGGAGAGCATGGTGTGTGAGAGACAGCAGTGTGAGAGATAGCACTGTGTGAGAGAGACCACACTGTGAGAGAGACAGCAGTGTGAGAGAGACATCACTGTGAGTGAGAAACCACTGTGAGTGAGACAGCAGTGTGTGAGAGACAGCAGTGTGTGTGAGAGAGACAGCAGCATGTGTGAGAGAGATAGCAGTGTGAGAGACAGCAGTGTGTGTGTCCTAGGGAGAGCATGGTGTGTGAGAGAGACAGCAGTGGGAGATAGCACTGTGTGTAAGAGACAGCAGTGTGAGACAGCAGTGTGAGAGACAGCAGTGTGTGTAAGAGAGACAGCAGTGTGTGTAAGAGAGAAAGCAGTGTGTGTGAGACAGCAGTGTGTGAGCATAGCATAGCATAACAAAACACAACATAGCATAGCATAACAAAACACAACAAAACAGCATAGCATACCAAAACACAACAAAACATAGCCTAGCATAACAAAACAGCATAGCATAACAAAACAAAACATAGCATAGCATAACAAAACATAGCATAGCATAACAACACAAAACATAGCATAGCATAACAAAACATAGCATAGCATAACAACACAGAACAAAACAGCATAGCATAACAAAACGTGGCATAGCATAACAAAACGTAGCATAGCATAACAAAACGTAGCATAGCATAACAATACATAGCATAGCAGAACAAAGCATATCATAACAAAACACAACAAAGCATAGCATAACAAAACAAAACATGGCATAGCATAACAAAAACACACAACAATATACTTTTTAGAAAAGAAAAACAATATAAACAAGCATTTGCAATGCAATAGGTCTTGCATTATTAAAGTTTGAGCTATTGGTATTGCTAAATAATGCAACACCAATACCTCAAACTTTAATAACGCGAGACCTATAGCATTGCAAATGCTTGTTTCACATGTGACCAACTATCAGTCCTCTAACCCACTAAGTATTGATTTGGTTACTTACCGGTAATCTTCAGTACTCTGAGTCATAGTGTTCCTCGTCACAGTCACCCAGGAGCAATATGTGTTCAGGGCACATCATTCACCCATAGAAAAGAATCCTCATCAAACATGGCAACCTGACAGGAAGTACCTGTCACCTGACCTGTTAGGGTAAGGCAGTCCCAGACCACATCCTGTAATACCCACGGGCAGAGTAGCGACCAGAAGTAGTGTTCTATTTTGTTCGTCCCCCAGGGCGGGAGGGAGGGAATATGACTGTGACGAGGAAGACTATGATTCTGAGTAATGAAGATTACCGGTAAGTAACCGAGTCATTACCTTCCTCCTCCGTCTTCCTCGTCAGAGGCACCTAGGAGCGTATACCCAGATGCCAGACAAAACAACAAGAAAACCGACAACCAAAAGGATGCCAAGGTAATGTATTCACAGACAAGGACAATCAGTGAACTGCAGCAAGAACAGTAGAGCTTAAATAAAAATAGCCAGAAAACACTTCCCCAATCTTCACCTTATAATTGGAGATGAAGGCATGAGGGGAGGACCAAGTCCCGCCGCACAAAGATCTTTCATGGAGGTGCTCTTCAAAGAAGCCCAGGAGGAAGCCACACCCCTGGTGGAAAATCCCTGAATAACAGGAGGAAGAGAAACCCCTGAATGAAGATAGGCAAAGTAAATGGTAGACGGAACCCAACGCGAAAGTGTAGCCGTTGAAGGGCGATGACCCTGCCGGGCAACACCAAAAGTGACAAGCAAAAAATCTACCTGGCGAAAGGAGGCAGTCCGCTCATGGTAAATAACAAGAGCCCATGTTAAATCCAGCGAATGAAGCAGGATTTCCCTCTCCATAGAAGGGTTAGGAATAAAGGCAGAAAGAACAATATCCTGGGATAAATGGAAAGGAGAGTACACCTTGGGAAGAACGGCCAGGTCAGGGCGAAGGACCAATTTATCAGGAAAAAAACATAAGTCAATCAATCAATCATAGCATTTGTAAAGAGCACTACCTACCCGTGAGGGTCTAAAGGCGCTAGGGGGGGGAACGCTGCTACTGTTTGAAGAGCCAGGTCTTGAGGAGTCTCCTGAAGGTTAGGAAGTCTTTGGTGTGCCGTAGGCAGATGGGGAGGGTGTTCCACGTCCTGGCGGCGAGGTGGGAGAATGATCTGCCACCGGCGGTCACTCTTCGGATGCGGGGGACGGTGGCGAGTGTGCGGTCTGCGGAGCGGAGCTGGAGGGTGGGGGTGTAGAAGCTGAGTTGGCTGTTGAGGTATGCCAGTCCGGTGTCGTGGAGTGCCTTGTGTGCGTGGGTGAGGAGCTTGAAGGTTATCCTCTTGTTGATGGGGAACCAGTGTAGGTCTCTCAGATGGGGTGTGATGTGGCTGCTGCGAGGGATGTCGAGGATCAGGCGTGCGGAGGCATTCTGGATGCGTTGGAGCCGTTTCAGGAGTTTAGCCGGGGCTCCTGCATAGAGTGCGTTGCCGTAGCCCAGTCTACTGCTGACGAAGGCCTGGGTGACTGTCTTTCTAGTTTCGGTGGGGATCCACTTGAAGATCCTGCGAAGCATGCGCAGGGTGTTGAATCAGGAGGAGGAGACGGCGTTGACCTGCTTCGTCATGGAGAGGGTGGAGTCGAGGATGAACCCTAGGTTGCATGTGTGGTTGGTGGGTGTAGGGGGTGCTCCTAGTGCCGTCGGCCACCAGGAGTCGTCCCAGGCCGAGGGGGTGGAAGACAGAGCAAGGCTCCAAGGTCCCCCAAAACGCCTCCCCAAAGGTGATAGCCACAGAAAACACATCTTCAGGGTTAGAAACTCCAGAGACATAGAAGGCAGGGGCTCAAATGGGGAGGGCTGCAAGGCATGAAGTACCAGAGGGAGATCCAATGGAAACACAAGCGAAGCAACGACTGGCCGCCAAAGAAGGAAACTACGATGAAGGCAAGCAGCCAAGGACACAAAAGAGAGGAGAGAGACCCCCCTGATAGCATTAATGGTGGACTACTCGCAGCGGAGGGTAGAAACCGACAGCCCCATCAAGAAACCATCCCGGAGGAGCTCAAGAGCAGAACTCCCCTCACAAGAGTCAGGGACAACCCCCCTCAAAGAACACCAACCAGAGTAATTCATCCAGTGATGTTCATAATCCCGCAGGGTACTGACCTTTCTAGAATTCTGAATGGACAGTGCCACCTCCGAGGAACAACCCAAAGTGACTAGCCTTCACCTCTCACTATCCAAACTCCCAATGGCAACTGCTTGAGTGCCTGGTGAGACAGGAGAGGAAAGAGGAGCGGAGAAGGGGACAGTGGGAACCTCCAAGGTGGTGCAACAGCCAAACGGAACAGGAGGGGATACCACGGCTGGTGAGGCTAAAATGGGACCACCAACAGCACTACCACCCCCTCCTTCCTGTTCTTTGCCAACACCCTGCTGAGAAGGGGAAAGGGAAGAAAGGCAAAGAGAAGACCCCCATGCCAAGGAAAACTCAGGGCATCCACCCTCCATGCCTCCCCACAAGAAAGAAGGGTGCAAAACCTCGGCATAAGAGCATCCTGAGGAGAAACAAAGAGATCCGACCAAGGCCTCTCGAATCTCCCCGAAATATCTCGAAAAACCAGAGGAGACAACGACAGAGAAACTGAGGAAGGGAGAAGGCGACTCAGCTGATTTGCAAGCTCATTCTCCCCCCCCCGCCCCCGCCAGCAGACAGATTGCCGTCAGACACATCAATTTGGCTTCCGCCCAAGCCTCAATCTGATCTGGCAGGAGAGCCAAAAGCGGAGGACGAGTCCCCCCCAAATGATTCAAATAGGCTTGCGCCACCTGATTGTCCATCCGGACCTGAACCCACTTGTCCTTGAGATGAAGGGCAAAGTTCAGAAGCCTTTGAACACTGCTGCCAGTTCCTTCCGATTCAAAGACATCCAGCTCTCTGCAGGAGTCCAAGGACCCTGAGAAGAAAGAGTTCTGAGGGTGGTCCACCAACCCCCATGGTTTGCATCGGTCATCAGGGAACAGGGCACAGGAGAATCCAAGGGCACCCTGAAATGAAGACGGAAGAACGCAGAAATAAGTTCCTTGTAGAAGTATTTATTGTAGGGGCACAGAGAGCCGTCCCAGCTGGCACAACTGCTACAGAAGGAACACTTGAGGCAGTACGCTCGTCAACATTCCAGCTGACATCAAACAGTTCCACCAGCAACACATTACCACACCTACCCCTTTTTAATAGAACACTAAACAATATGTGTATAAACATTCTCAAGAAAAGGAAAAAAAGGGTAAGGAAACGAAAAGGGATGAACACAATGAAATACCAAATGAGAAATAATCATACTCATGAAATCTTTAAGAGACTCTTATGATTAAACATCACCATGTAATCTGCTTGGTCTAACATGGACCCTGGTGCTTTTCCTGACACCATCCCCCCGCAAAACATTTTTGTCTGCTTTAACTATCTCAGAGGGAAAACAAGGATCCTTAGCAACACGTGAAGTGCTCCACCAGTTCCCGTTGGACAATTTTACAGCATTCTTGCGAAATTCTACAACCTGTTGTGAATCCAACAACTTAGAAAGACCTTTCCTGACAGAGACTAGAGTTTTTATCCTAACCCAGTCCCCAATATGAAGTCTGTGCATTTCTTTTTTACACTAGTCTCACAACTCTTGGAACTAGCTTCAGCTGACTTTTTATTCGCAGACTCACACACACATCTCATATCACAACCCTGGTGGAAGGACTTTACCATCCAAAATGGGTAAACTTGAGTGGATGCTTTTCAAGGACTAATTTGTGGCAACATGAGGCGAAGTATGGTAAGACAAAACTAGATCTTTTACAGCTTGAAAAACACACTACTTGGACCTGAAAGCAGCTTGGACACACTCCACAACAACTCTGTTAAACCGTTCTGCTTTGCTGTTGCTCTGGGGGTGGTAAAGTGGAGCCCTGGTATGCTTGATACCACAGAAGCGTAGAAACAAATTAATCTCCTGCGAGACTAATTGAATGCCGTTGTCTGTTAAAACCTCCTTGGGATAACCTTCCCTAAGGAAAATCTTTTTCAAACAATTGATGACACTTTTGGAATTTGGAATGCTGATATGCTCAACCTCAACCCACCTAGACAGATGATCAATGAGAACCAGAACGTATCTCATGTTGGCAGGAAGAACATGGAAAGGTCCAAGAAAATCCATCCTGAATCTTTGCCAAGCTCTTCCAGGTGGGGACACAGGAGACTCTACCACACCTTCTAGGACCAAAACTGTGTGTACGATGTAATGCCTTACATCGTACACATTGCTTGACTAACACGTCAATCTGGGAATCCATCCTAGGCCACCAGAAGTCAGTTCTGACTTTCCTATTAGTGATGGTAGCACCAAGTTGACCTGAATGTGCAGCAATGACTATCTTTTCTCAGTAACACTCAGGAGGTACAAGCTTATCGCCTCTAACCACTTTACCGTCCTCAACCGATAGCTCATTGCCGACCTTCCAGAACATGTGAAGTTCTGGTGAGAGACACTTGTCCTGGCGCCAGCCTGTCTTGATTAAAGACACAACCTCTTTAAGCACAGCATCCTTGTCCACTTAAACCACCCAATCTTCCTCAGCAAAAGACAGGCAGTTGTGACTAATACAAGCCACAAAACACTCCTCAACCTCAGTCTCCCAGTCTTGTTCCTCTGTGTTGGTAATGGAAAGCCTAGACAAGCAATCTGCTCTACAATTCTTTCCCCCAGGAATGTACTCCACACTAAAAGTGCACTCCAAAAGCTTGGCAGATAATCTGGCCAAGCGACCATTGGTGCATTTTATTTTTTGCCAGACAAGATGTCAACTAAAGGACGGTGGTCAGTCTTAAGTACAAAAGATCTACCCCACAAATATGGCTTGAACTTATCAACACTCCAGACATAGGTCAGAAGCTCTTTTTCAATAATGGAGTATTTCCATTCCACAGGGCGAAGTGTTCTGGAGGCAAAACCTACTGTGTGCTCTCTACCTACTGCATACTGTGATAAAACAGCCCCCAGGCCATACTCACAGGCATCAACTGTGACAATAGTCTGCCTTCCTTCCACAAATGCTTGAAAAGCAGGGGCTTTGACAATATGATCCTTGATGGACTGAAAACCTTTTTCACACTCTTCTGACCATGAGTAGACTGCCCCTTTTTTTAGCAGAGCCCTGAAACATTCAGTGATCTTGGGGAAATCTTTCATGAACTTGGCATAAAACTCGCACAGCCCAAGGAAAGACAAGTAAATGTAAATGTAGTGCATTTATATAGCGCTCCACACCCCCCCGAAAGGGTCTCTCAGGCGCTGTGCACATACCACTGTGGAACCCTTCCTGGCCTTTCCCTGTGAAGTGTCCACTCCTGGGCACCCCCAAGGTGAAGCCAGGCATCCTAGCGCTTTTGGGGCCATTGTGGAGATTAAGCAAGCTATTGCCCAGAGTTGCAGAGTGGGACCCATGATTAGAATAGGCACCGAGGCGAGAATTATTGGGTCCGGGGAAATTGAGCCCAAGACCCGCCAAGGCAGGAATTGAACCCTGGTCCGGGCCAGACCTCTGCATCAGGGTCTGCCACTCTAACCATTGAGCCACACTTCTCCATGAGCTGTTCCTTGTTTTGTGGCGCATGCACTTCCACAATGCTTCTGACCAAACCTGGTCTAGTTTTTATGCCATGCTCCGAGATAATGTGACCTAGATATTCTATTTCTTTTACCTTGAAAGTGCATTTGCTCTTCTGTAGGGTAACTCCTCTATTCTCTAAAGTGCTAAAAACATGATCAATGGCTACATCATGTTCGCCTTCAGTCTTAGAAAAAATAAGGATATCATCTTGGAAGACAACAACATGGGGATTATCGTGAAACATTTCAGTCATAAGCCTCTGAAAGATGGCGGCCGCCGAAGCCAAGCCGAAAGGTAGACGGCAAAACTGGTACACACCATCAGGAGTGACAAATGCTGTGAGGTGTCGGAACTAAGGATGCAGTTCAACCTGATGATAGGTAGCTTTGAGATCCAGTTTAGTGTACCACGAAGAGGATCCAACTTTAGCAATCAAATCCTCAATACGTGGGAGGGGAAAACCATCGACCCAAATAGCTTTGTTGAGACTCCTCAAGTCGACACACATCCTCAAGTCCCCAGACCCCTTCTTAGCCAGGACAATGGGTGAAAGCCAGAGGGTAGCCTTGACTTTTTCAATTATGTATTGATCGCACAGAGTTTTTAAGTGTTTGGATAAATCAGCCCTGTTGCTGAGAGGAACATTACGCAACTTATGCTTGACAGGTGTGGCCTTTTTTTTACTTTGATGAAATGTTGGAAGTCAATGATTTTGCCAAGGCATTCTTCGAACACCTTCCCAAACGTGTGCTCCACCTTGTTGGCAATCTCAGAGGTAGACAGAGAACTGATGTCCTTGGTGGATTGTGCTTGATCTTGCGCAGGCTGTTTGTCAATAAAGACAGGTTTGGCTAAACCTGGTTTAGTGGTTAAACCAAATTCAGCCTGATGCAGTAACCCAAGAACATAAATCCCTTTTCTTGCCACATACACCTTGCCCTTGATGGTTCCCCTAAAACACAGACGGTAGCCCAGAAGTAGCCTACTAGTTCAATCTTGCCACCTTCAAAAGCTACTGTGAGAACATCAGGTGGTAATAAATTCTTCTTTGCCCAGAACTTAAGGTATTTTTCTCGCGACACGACAGTAATACGTGCTCCTGTGTCTACAAGAAGTTGAATGCGAATAGTTTCTATGGGAATATCAACCTCAGGATCAGGAATGGCATGCGTGTTCTGTTTCTCGCTACAGTCTTTCACCACTACAATGTACTCTTGATTGATGACATCATCGTCATCATGACTATCGATCTCATTCAGGACACAGCTTATATTTTTCCTTTTAGCTCCCATACAAACTCTGGCATAATGACCCATTTTACCACATTGTCCACACTGTTGGTTGACGGCTGCACAGTTCTTAAAAGAGGAGACATGCAAAGGTGAACCACACCTGAAGCACCTAATCTTTTGATTAAACGGTCTATTTTGGACAAAATTTCTTCCACCTCTAAACACATTTTGCCTTCTGGTATCGTCACGTTTGATAATAGGAGGTTTGGCGGGGACAGCACCTGAAATGGTGGTATGAAACAAAGCCGTTTCTGGTTGCTTGGCGTCCTCCATTGAGCTTTCAATGCTTTTAGCAATATCAACTGCTTTATCTAAGGAGGGATCTTTACAGGTAAGTTATTTCTCTTGAATTTTCTTACAGTAACATCTTGCTACAAGCTGATCTCTCACAAGTTGTGACGTAAAATGTTCGAATTCACACTTTGAAGCAAGGACTTTCAATGCTGTGATGAAAGTATCTATACTTTCCGCAGATTTTTGCATTCTGGTAAAAAAATTCCTATCTGTGTACTACAATATTCTTTGTTTTAGTAAAGTACTTATCCAATTGAGCTACAGCTACATCAAACTCATCAGGATCCTCACCTTCGGGCGGGTCATAAGGAGGTAAATGGTCAAAAACATCCTGACCTTCAACCCCTAAATGGTAATACATAAGATTTTTTTTAATTTCAGGTCTGAACCTTTGTCGATCTATGGCATCTAAATAAGCCTTAAAGGATCTGATCAACAGCTTCCATTCCATGGGTGGTTCTCCCGATTCCTGGCCAAAAGGTGCTGGAGCGGTGACACTCTGCATGTCGGTTAAGCACCTGTAAAATAAAAAGGTTTGAGGCAGGCAGAGAATGTAAGAATGCAGAAGAAGTTAACGAAACAGAGATCAAAAGCAAGCAAATGGAAGAAAATAAAAACGAAGAGAAGAATGAAAGAAAAAGGAAGAAAGAAAAGGAGACCAGAACAAACAAAAAAATTTTGAGCACGTAATATAAACTTGTCTTTGTTTTGCGACATGACACACACGGAAAATTCCAAGATGTTTACGCTGTTCGTCCACTAGGTGGCAGGTTTGAACAAGGTAAAAACAGTCAAGTCCTTTGTAATTGAGTAAAGCTTCGCCAAGCCAATAGAAGTCAGGCAGGAAGTAGGAGGTGGGGCGTCCGTATGAGCGTCTTGAAGTGATCAATAAGATTTCCAGCAGCAATATTCTTCAAGATTGAGATCTTGTGAAGCAGGCGAGGCTCAAAGACAAAAGCTCAAAGACAGCGCTCGGAGGAGACAATGCAGGAGGGAGGGAAGTGCACGCTGGAGACTCAACCAAGGGCGCGAGTCATGTTGGGAAGCACTGATGGCTCGAGCAATATTGGAACGTGCTGGCGGCTCGAGGAAGTGCATAAGTAGAATCGATGGATGGTAAAAAAAAATGTATTTCTTTTTGCTCTCCCTTCAAAGCGCACAATAGGTGGAAAATGCACAGCCAGCACAGGCAGAACACGATAAGCAGTACAGCAAACTCCCCCAATTCTGCATAAAGCTGCAAACGAGCGGACATGCAATGTGAGCACAAACGCTTTGTGTATCCATTCACGGGTCTGTGTGCCTTGGATAGTAGGTAATGATAAAAAATACTCACAGTTGTGCTTGAAAATACAGGTCGAAGGTACCTGAGCGAGCAGAATCAGTCCATTCCCAAAAGGGCATAAAAACGCACGTAGATTAGATGAAGTGGCATTCTATCTTCTGTCGCCACTGAAATGAAGACGGAAGAAGGCAGAGATAAGTTCCTTGTAGAAGTATTTATTGTAGGGGTACAGAGAGCTGTCCCATCTGGCACAGCCAAGGCACAAGCAGTAACTGCCACAGAAGGAACACTCGAGGCAGAACGCTCATCAAGATTTCAGCTGACATCAAACAGTTCCACCAGCATCACATCACCACACACCCCCTTTGCCCAGTTGTCAGGCAGCAGCCACTAGTGCAGTTGGAGAGAAATGGAGTTAGTCACTGGCATCGTAATCCTGCGACCTCGGATTCCAGTGAGACAGAAGGTGATAGGCCAGATGGAAGAGGTGGCTGTGAGTCCAAGGAACCAGGAAAAGGGAAGCATCCATGTCCCCCGGATCCCGCAACCAATCCCTTGCGGAAGCCGACAGGGGAGACAGGAGGGACTCCAGACGAGACCTGAGCGGAAGCTGGTGAGCCGGTGAAAGAAACACCATCCCCAACCGTGTATTGAAGAGAGCGCCGATGAACTGGAGCTCCTGAGACAGGATGAGGTGGGACTTGCTGAGATTCACAAGGAACCCATGGGCCTCCAGGCAATTCAGCACCAACACCACATCCTCCTTAAGGGAAGATGAGGAAGAAATTAGCCAGTCATCCAGGTAGGGAAACAAAAGCACCTGCCGAGCATGCAACAGACTGACCAGGGGAGCCAGGACCTCCGTGAACACCGAACGGGCGGAGGCCAAACCAAAGAGGAGGTCTCAAAATTGGAAATGTTGCCCCAGGGCAAAAAACTGCAAATACCTCTGGAAGAGAGGATACACAGGGATATGGAAATAAGCATCCAAAAGATCCAAGGATGTCAGAAAAGCCTCAGGAGAAATAAGGGGTAGAATCTTCTGCAAACTCACCATCTTGAATTACAGGTAAGGCACATAGGTAATCACAGTCTTGAAATCCAGGAAGCCCCTGGACGTCTTCTGTACTGGGAATATCAGAGAGTAGCAACCCTGACCCAACTCGCTCTCCAGAACAAGACCAAGACCCCCTGCCTTAAACCCTGTAGTTTCAGAGGATCCGGAGGAGTCGGGGTTGGGATGAAAAAATCTGGATGTCGAGAAAATAAGTCGATAGAATAACCTTTGACCACCAAGCGAAGAACCCAGGAATCTGTGACGTCACTTGTCTAAGCAGAAGAGAAGTGTCTAATTCGGCTGCCCACACCAAGATAATCATGCTTTTGGAGTGGAATGGTACGGGACGGCTCCGCAGGCTGGTGCTGGGATTTATCAGAGAAGGGGCTGCCATGGCCACGTCCCCTCCCAAGAAAGATCTGTGAGTGCCCCTTCCCAGATGAGGGGGGATTTCAAAATGCCCGCCGATAACCAAACCCTGACCTCTCACTGCAAGCTGCAGAGGCTTCAGGAGCTTTCCATCTTCCACCGACTTTTACAACAGTTTCTCGAGTTAAAGGCTGTTAGAACTGGGATTTCTGGTTGGCTAGGGCTTGCGCCAAAGCCAGGCAGAAACCACCACTCTAGTCAGGGCAAGGAAGTTACACGCCAAAGACAACCCCTGCTCACCCCCTTGGTAGCTTGGCACGAGCAGTCAGGCTTATCTCTGGGGCGATGTGTAAAGCGTTTGCGCGCGCACCCAGCAACAACACCCAAGGCCCACCACAAAGGAAACTCCACACAAGGTATTCTATAAAAATAGCCTTTGTATTATAGTAAAACACATTAGATAAAAACACACACTTTACAATGTGCCAACAGGCACGGGCAGAATTTACAAGGGATTATATGTACAGGGGACAGGGCCACATGGACCACTGTCAGGAATTAGCACTTTTAGAACTTAGCACAAAAATATAAAATTACTGTAGCACAAAAAATAACATGTATAGCACACAACCAGTACTTACTGGCATCAGGTAAGTACCACCTACGCAACCCTAACCACCTTAGGAGAATGTCACGCAGGGAACTAGAACCTCACTAGCACCACCTGTACTAGGAGAAAGCAGACAACCGCCTAAGTATCACAATACCTGTAGGGGTAATAGAACGTTACACATGGTGCATCACATTCAGAGGTGTAGGGAAGGAAAACACATGATGCATAAAAACACATTCAGAGGTGCAAGGAAGGAAAACACATGATGCATAAAACATTCAGAGGTGCAAGGAAGGAAAACACATGATGCATAAAACATTCAGAGGTGTAAAACGAGGCACATGACGCATCAAAACACATTCAGAGGTGCAGGGAAGGAAAACACATGATGCATAAAACATTCAGAGGTGTAAAACGAGGCACATGACGCATCAAAACACATTCAGAGGTGCAGGTTGGAACAACAGCGCAAAACTCCACATGAGCCACTGCTGCAGATCGGCACATATAAATTCTCCCTGCTTCCACGGACAGAGTAAACCTACAGTCACACGCACAAACACACATCATACGCTAGGGCCCATCACACTAAATTCACACTATTACTCTATCCACACTGAATATAGGAGAACCAATCTGCATCTACAATGAGGTCAATGCGACCTGAATGATATTGCCTTGAGTCATGATTTTAGAACATAGGAAATACATTTGAAACCCAATAAATGACAAGAAATGAACACCCAACACCGTAATTCAAACAAATGCTTATTTATCTAGATTAATTCAGAATGAAAGTCAATAATTAGCAAAATCATTATTCTCATAGTTACCTATTCTAGCTAAAAGGGTCAGGACAGGTCTCTCAGTAAAGTCTCTCGAGATGCCGTCCTCAGCATAGGTTCAGGAAGAAGTCCAAAACGCAATGGAACAGCAAGGAACGCAGTGAACGCAATGAACACGGACCCTCTCTAGTCTAACATATTTATAGGAAAAGTTACAAATAAAAGTTACAAACAAATGTTAGATATCCGTTGAGCCGCTGAGCAGAGCAGGCAGGAAAGGATGTCATTCAGTTACATTTAGGAAACCTCCGCTCAGGAAAAATCACAAAAATAAAAAGACGGAAGAAGGAAACCCGAGTTTGCAAATGTATCTTTCGTAAATGTTCTTCCTTGATATCTTAGCAGAGCCACCGCAGGCTAGTTATTGTTCATTGTGGCTTTATCCTTGTCCAAGGGCAGCTGGAAACGTTCCCAGAGCTACTGTCCTCACAGAAAACTTTTTAACCAGGCAAAGGCTGCGGTCAGGTGACTCTCGACCATGTTCAGCAAGGCCTCTCATCAAAATTCAATCACTCGAGTGCAGGCTGTAAAAGGCAGCCATCTTGTTTTAGGCCAAAACGGACCATCTTAATTAAAAGAAACACAAAACAACGTTACCACAGCATAATGATTAAACAGTGTTAATTCTCACTAATACCCATATGTGTATGTAATTATCTAGCCTTCTGCAACGCAATAAAGCATTAGTACACGTTATTTTAAAAGCATAAACATGAAACAAATAGCACTTTTACAACACTCATTTAATTAAATCGCACATTATTATTAAGCAACATATATGCGACCCACGTGTAATCGTTTCTTCTCATTAGTAATGTTGGTTAGTTCAGACCTTAACAAAACAAACTAATAATTAGTATTTTCAAATTATTATTTTTAATCATAACATAGAAACAAAACTGGAGCTTAAAACACGATAAATTTTCAACAGAAAACTCTGCTCCAGCAATCCCCCCTTTGGTGATATCTTATCACCACAAAAACCAACCCCAAAAAAAAAATTTTGTCCCAATTTTTAGGAGAAATCGAAAATGTCTTTTATAACACAACATTAAACACCAGACTCCCTCACATCATCTCTTTTTGACTCCAAATAAACACTCTTCCTCAATTCTTCTAATTCTATTTCCTGCTGATCCCTCCTTGATCTCTTTTGTTTCTTGTCAATATTCCCTCTAATTATTCTCTTTTTCCCTCCCCTGTTTTTACAACACAAACACCCCAATCTTAGAATCAGTAAAGCAACAATTACACATGTCAAAGGAAATAATATTTTACCAATAATGGTACTACCTATCTTAGCAATAAAACTCTATAACAGCTAATAACACCAACTATCTTATTAGCTATTTTAGTCCAGACACTTTCAGCTTCCAGGGGTACTAATTCTTCATGCAAATCAGTAATATTTTTAATATAGACCTTTAGGTCTTTGCTTTCGTCAGGAATGTAAGTGCAACAATGTTGAACTTTCAGCATTCCGCAAACTCCACCCTCCTTGGCCAATAGAATATCAAGGGCAAGTCGATTTTGCATAGACATGGCACGTACGGCAATCATTTCCGTATTCACCAAAAGAAACCCTCCAGCGGTACTTGTCGATAAGCGATCCACCACTGTTGACAGTTTTCGAATCCCATATGCATTTAAAGAAATTCTCACTGCTGGAATTAAAGCACCAAAAATATCACCCTCTATCTCCGACCAAGTTTCTCTCTTAAAACGTGTTAGTAAATTAATGTGTTCTACATCTTCTATCCTATCTATATGAAAAATCTTTGGAAAGACCAGGCCCACATAACACGTGCCATACCAATGGTCAGGCAACTTGTAATAAGCCTTGTTCCCACAAACATAATACACTCCTGGGAAAACTGGATCTTCTCCACCTTTAAAACCCCATCCTGTTGCAATGAAGTATGTATCATGACACTCACTAGTCCCAACAAAATATGTATCATATTGAGACTTCTTTCTGGTAATGCATAGTTTACCCTTCTGTGGTGCATCTAAAGCTAAAGTTGGACTAGCTCCTTTCCTCAATTCCTTTCCCATCTCAATGTCCCAAATTGTTTCACTCACTTTATATTTCCCTACCTTTTCATGCATGCTCATTCTCCTTTCCTCTACCATGTTTAGGAAAGCCTTCTCCTCTTCTTTCAAACTGCAAGTTAAATTGTTTCTAAAAATATAATCTAATGTTAATTCTTCTTTCTCAATAAAAATCTCACCAAAAATGTTAGCTTCTTTAGCTGGATTCAGCTTTTGGTTCATAGGCAATTGCCCAAAAATGTTATCTTTGTTAGACATCTCATAATCTATTTTCCCTAACAAATAAAAAACACTACTCAACACACTACAGGAAATCCCATACGTAGCTGGTAAATGGTGATAAGTAACACCTTCTGAAACGGATGCAGGTAATTGCATGCAAACGTAGCAATCCCTAACTTCCATTGTCTTTACGTATTCGTACAATAACTTTGAAAAAACATTGCTAGAAAAATCATTAATTGACCTATCTTTATGTATGTAAATGTTACTAATTCTAGTTGGAACTACTTTCTGTGAACTCTTCTCTACATTGGTCAAATTCTCAGTATGTATTTCAAAAGTATCTATTGTAACTCTAAAAGTAACTAATAAAGCTAGTACACCCCATAATAGCATTAATAATCCAGTACAGCAGCAGCACATTCTACACCATCTTTTCAAAAAGGCACATCTACTTTTATTAATCTCTGTGTTAGCCATTTTACTACTTTGGCAGTGTCTTTTGACTTAGCCTCTTCTACTCCACTACTGAAACACTTAGAACACTAGATTATTCCAAACAGCTAATTTCAGATTTTCTTCTTTTCACTTTTCTCCAAGTGACTCTTTTAGTTCACTCAATTTGGATTTTCATCACTTTTCACTTCTTCTTCAGCAACATCAAATTGTATTAGATCATCAACAACATCCTGTGCATCCGACTCTTCTCCAATGTCAGTCAATATTACTTTCAGGATTCCAACAGTTTTCTCCTCAACCACTTCTCGTATGGTCCCCTCTGGATTTCCTTGACTCTCTGTCTCTTCACCTTCAGACAGTGCCACATACGTCCATTCCGGTGACCTATACTTCTGGTTAGGTTTTCTGATTCTCTTGATCTCCTCCGGTTCTTTTGTAACCTTTTGTTTTTCACCTTTTGCTTGATTCTGACTCGACACCCCGTTCACCTGTACAGCTTTCGATGAATTTACTCGTGTCAGTCTGTACCTCAGCCTCTTTATCCTGTTAGGCCAAAGATCTCCTCTTACAACCCTCTTTGGTCTCACTTCTTTATTATTTCTCTCTCCAATCCAAGTTCTCTTTCTCAGAACTCGACCCTCTGATTTCTCATTATCACTCTCATCTGATTCTGTCTCATTTGCCTCTTGTTCTTCAGCAGTTTTCTTTTGCTCCACAGACTTTACCACCACTGATTGAGACTTCCCTACTTCTTTCCCTCCCCGGGTCTCCGACACGCAATCTTCTTGCTGTCTACTTGTCCCTTCACCTAGCTTATCAGGAATGTTCCCTACACCTCCTCGGGGGTCTTCCGCAATCTGTCCCTCTCTATCTTCTTCTGACCCTGCTTCTTCAGGTGCAATCTCAAGTGGAATTTCAACCTCCTCATCTGATTCAGGAGTAGTCTCTGTGGAATTGCTCTTTTCTCTTCTGTTTTCTCCACTGCTTGTTGGAACTTCAGGCACTTTTACAGAATCTGATCTTTCCCCTGAAACCCTCAATGTTTCTCCTGAAGCTTCTCTTGGAAAGAAAGAATCACCTGACTCTCTTTCTTCTTCAGCTCTTTCAGGATTCTTTCTCCTTCTCACTGGCTCAGTTTCTTCATCATCACTCGAATCTTACTCTTCAAAATACTCCTTACCAGTCCCATCTTTTGGATTTGGAACTCTCAGAGTATGACTCGCATGCACCCAGTTTTTCACACCGGCACACTTCACTGCAGTTGTCGTAGTCAGAATGACTTGTCTTGGCCTTCCCCACCTTGGAACCAAGCAATTTCTTCTTCTGTGTACCTTAATCCTCACCCAGTCCCCTGGACTCAGATCATGGGCTTGCTTCTTCTCAAGTGTGGTAGCGTCTCCTCCAACCTGGTGAAACACAGAATGACTGCGTCAGCCAGGCCTTTACAAAATCATGTCATCAGTTATTGTCATCAACTTGTTGACAGGCACAAATGCATGCCTCATCGCACGTCCCATTAAGATTTCATGCGGACTCAAACCTGTGGTTCTATCTGGAGTAGACTTAATGGTCATCAGCACTAGAGGCAAGACATCAGGCCATTTCATTCCAGTGGCTAAACACATCTTACCAATTCGGTTTTTTATTGTGCCATTCATCTGCTCAACGACGCCAGAAGCCTCTGGCCTGTATGCACAATGTAGCTTCTGCTGTATGCTTAATGCTTCACAAATTAAACCCATGAGCTCATTGTAGAAGTGTCCACCTCTATCAGACTCAATTGTCACTGGAAACCCATACCTAGGAATCAACTCTCTCAACAGTAACTTTGCAACTGTTATTCCATCATTTCTCCTAGTCGGATAGGCCTCCACCCATCTTGAGAACAAACAGACTACCACTAGAACATACCTCAATTTGTTCACTTGAGGCATTTCAATGAAATCTATTTGCATTCTGGTAAAAGGACCTCCTTCTCTGCCTATTGTTCCTAGACTCACCACTGTCTTTTTCCCAGTATTGAACTGTTGACAAATCAAACATCTCTGACAGATGCTTTCTGCAATCAACCTGAACTTTGCATTGTACCAGGTCTGCTTGAATGACCTAATCATCGCGTCCCTTCCTAGATGTCCCTGGCCATGATACATTCTTGCCATTGTCGACAACATGCTATTTGGCATGACTGGTCTACCATCTCTATAGATCCAAACATGATCTGTCTCTCTTGGGGCACAACCTGCCTTGATCCAATCTCTCATTTCCTCATCTCCTGCCTCATCCTGCAACTGTTTCACTTCATCCCATGTTTCTAGGACATTAGTAAACATCACAGAACAAAAAGACATCTCCCTTTCTCGTGCCCTATTAATTGAATGATTATTTTTCGCACAATACTGCGCTATGTCATTGGCAAATCTATTACCAAGAGTAACAAAATCATATCCTTGTCCATGAGCAGCACACTTCACAACTGCTAGTTCTTTAGGCAGCTGTATCGCCTCAAGCAATTTTCCAATCACTTCAGCATTCTTTATTGGAGTCCCACTCGACGTCAAGAAACCTCTCTGTAGCCAAAGCTGGCCAAAGTCATGAACGACTCCAAATGCGTACTGACTATCAGTCATCACAGTCACTCTCAAATTCTTCCCAATCTTGCAAGCTTTCGTCAATGCCACCAATTCAGCCACTTGAGCAGATCTCACTCCTTTCAAAGGCGAAGCTTCCATAACTTCTGAAACCTTGCACACTGCATATGCTGCACTCAGCACACAATCATCAGTCCTCAGACATGATCCATCCACAAACAACACATGATCACTCTCAGGCAATGGTAAATCTCTTATGTCTGGTCTTGGTTTTGTGCAGTAATCAAGCACATCCAAACAATCATGATCAACATCATCTCCCACATTCACATTTTCAGCATCTGGTAGAAGTGTCGCTGGATTCACATTCACACATCTCTCAAGAGTCACATTTGATGCTCCCAGAATGATTTTTTCATATTTAGTCAGCCGACTATGTGACATATACTGAGTCCTGCTTCTTGTCAAAAGAATAGCCACATCATGAGGTACGAATACCCTTACAGGATATCCCATTATTATACCCTCACTCTGTTCCAAGCTTCTGCATGTAGCAGCTACTGCTTTCAGACAACCTGGCAAACCCACAGCTACGGGGTCAAGTGTCGATGAGAAGTACGCAATCGGCCTTCTCAATTGTCCATGCTTCTGAATTAACACTGAAAGTGCACATCCATTTCTCTCACTGCAATACAACTCAAACTCTTTCTCATAGTCTGGCATTCCCAAAGCAGGGGCTTCACACATTCTGCTCTTCAACTCTTCAAATGCTGCCATTTGTTCTCCATCCAGTTCCAATGGGTCTTTCACCTCACTTTTTGTCAGCTTAATCAGTGGCTTTACTATCAGGGAGAAATTACTTATCCACTGACGACAATAACCCACCATCCCCAGAAACATCCTCACTTCTCTCTGGGTCATTGGGGCTCTCATTCCTCTGATAATTTTGATCCTGTCATCAGTCACCTTTCTCAGACCCTTTTCAATATTGTGTCCAAGATAATGCACCTCTTTCTTGCAAAACTGCAATTTGGCTGGAGATACCTTTAACCCTCCATCTGCCAGATGATTCAATAAAGCTATGGTATCTACTTCACAAGCCTCACGTGTCTTCGATGCCACAAGTAAGTCATCGATATACTGCACTAGTACTGAACTTTCAGGCATGATCAGACTCTCCAATGATTTCTTCAATAACTGATTGAATATCGAAGGACTCTCTGTATACCCCTGTGGGATACGACACCATGCTAAAATACGCTGGCCAAACCGGAATGCAAAAATCGGCTGGCTGTCATGATGCAATGGAATTGAAAAGAAAGCATGACACAAATCAATCACCGTGTACCACTCAGCATCATGAGGAATCTGATAGAAAATCACTGAAGGATTTGGCACAATGGGACAACATGCCACCACAATTTTGTTCACTTTTCTCAAATCCTGTACAATCCTGAACTTCCCATTAGGTTTCTTCAGCCCCATTATTGGTGAATTACACGGGCTACTCAGTATTTCTCTCAAAACACCCTGTTGAATCATCTTGTCAATTATAGGTGTTATTCCCTCAATTATTTCTGGTGTCAATCTGTACTGAGGAATATTAGGATAAACAATCCCCTCTTTCACTGAAATCTTTACTGGATCTACATTATTCATCAATCCCACATCTTCTCCAGTGAAATCCCAAACTGCTGTTTTCACTGTGTGTCTCAACTCCTGAGGCAAATCATCTGGATTAAACACTGCATATGTACCAACAATCTCACTCTCTCTATTATCTAGAGTCATCCGGTACAAAACATCCTCATCTGGTGTCTCAAAAGCTATTCCATCCGGAGTACAGAAAATTGTACAATTCATCTTGCACAATAGGTCCCTACCTAATAAGTTCACTGGACTAGTATCACAGACAACAAATCTGTGCATGTCTGAAAATTTCCCTATACTCACCCTTACTGGTTCAGTAAGACGAGTCTTAATCTGTGTATTGGCTACACCAACCACTTGGATTGCTTCGTCCGAGAGAGAAAGATTTCTAATATCTGCTGACCTGACAGTTGATCTTGTCGCTCCTGTGTCTACCAAAAAAGTAACACTCTCCCCATTTATTTTCCCATCTACAAATGGTCCTGCCTGGTCTATTTCTAGAGTCGCACCAAGTATGCACTCTTCCTCCTCTCTTCGGCACCGTCAATAGTCCCCTTCAGACTCACTCCCCTCATTCTTTAACCAGTACTGTTGTACCAGATTAGAACGTCTCGGTTTGTTTACCTGCTCATCATTGTAGAATCCTGAGTCCTGGTTATACTTTTGGGACCCTCTATTCTGCGGCAAGGGTGGTTTTGGCTCTTGACTCTGCTGTTTGACAACCTTCTGCTGTTGCTGCTGTTGATTACACCCCTCGTTCTGCACCTGTTGATTTAATGATTTATTTTCATTACTCACTAATGGTGGATTGGTACACTCGGATCTCCAATGCCCCAATTGTCCACAGTTGTGACAAGGGAACTTCTTTTTGGCCTCCTCTAAATTCCCTTTTCCTTTTCCTGCATATCTGGGTCTATTTCCTGGATTATTTGCCTGTTCCACCAACTGTGCTTCTTGTCTCTCAGCAACTTTCACTTGTGCCCACATTGCCTTTTCTTTCAACTTTCTCTGTTTTGCTTCAATCTCATCACTGAAGTATTTTGCATGTCTCAAGATCTCATCAATCTTTTTACTCTGCCAATCAATTGTGTGCTCATGAATCCTTTCACTGATTTCAGGTCTCAGGCCATATACAAACCTGTATACAAAATGACTCAAATCCTTTTCACCCAGGTGTTCATCTCCACTGAACTGTTTAAAAGCCAGTATCAGCCTTTCGTAAAAAGCATGAACTGATTCTTTTGCTTCTTGATGTGTTCAATCTATCTTAACCCAGTCTGTCTCTTTCGGGGGTACTTTATTTTTCAGGAACACAATAACCTGATCATACTTCTTCATAACCTCTGGATCTGGTGCTCCTGTTTTCGGATCTCTTGGATACTCCTTTGCAGGCCAATCTATAACTATCTTACACTCAGCCCACAAGTCTGCCGGAACAATTATATCAAACAGACTATTCAGGTCAATCCACAGCACCTTTGACAATTTCACAAACCTGTCTACCTGCCTATACCACTCGACGGGCTTTTCTCTCAGTCGAGGGAAATCATTCGTAAATGATAAAATATCCTGTCTAGTCCATGGGACATGTACATATCCTCCTCCAGGAATCTCTCTCATAGGATAAGCATCCACTGTCTGTAGGAATTGTTCCTGCAATAAGCTCCTCCAATTCTATGCGCAACCTGGCTACATCAATTGCCTGTGAATCTTTATCCTTCTTTTGAAGAACTTTCAACCAATCATTCAAATCTTCAGCTGTTATTTCAGTAGACTTTTTCACTGTACTCACTTGTTCTGTCATCCTCTGTGGTTCCAAAATCGTTGCCCCCAAACAACCAGTATTCTATCCTGAATTAGGCTGTACATCTAATCCTCCACTACAGGTGTCATGTTTCAACTGTCTCAAATTATTTCCTCCCGTTCTCATTCCTGATTCCTCCAAAGAACAAGTACCAACCAAACCATTTCCAACATAGGGAACTGTCAAACCATTTTCACTCATTCTTTGCTTATCAAAAATAGGCACAACCGGACCTATGGTTACAGGCACTGTAACAGCTTCAAGATTTTTCGTTAGCTCTCTTATTTTCTCAGTCAGCTCAGATGTGGTTCTGGCTAATTCTCTTGTTTTCTCATCACCGACCCGATTCTCTCTCTCTCGCTCTCTCTCTCTCTGTCCCTTTCCGTGAAAGAGCTATCACTTTTCAGATCTGGTGTCACAACTTCAGTTTTAATAATTCGCAAAGTATCTCTTATTGGAGTGGCAACTGGCGTGCTCTCTTCTGGTTCTGGTCTATACGGCGGTGGTCTCTTGTAAATCATGTTATCCAAGACCTCATCCTCATAATCATTAACTCCATACTTTCTCACCTCTGCGTCAGGCACCTTCGCTACACCTTTCCTCCCTCCCGCTTCTTCAACTGTCCTCATAGGATATAATCCCTCTGACATACTAGCATCTCGCCATCTCCTCATTCGATCATGATGAGTTTCACGATCATATTTTCTTCCAAAAAAGTACCTATAATTGCTTCCACTCCTCTGCTTTTCTCGCTCATGCACCTCATCTTCCCATTCCACCAATGCCTCGAACTGTGTCGGCCTTGGTCTAGGCTCTAGACACATCATTTTTTCCCGTAAATTTCTCAACACGGCCAAATTAAATGAACCATGTTCCGGGAACGCTAAGACACCATCTTCCTTAGTATACTTAGCCCAGTTATCTAACCAAATACAGGTATGATACCCATACTTCGCAACCATGAAGGATGCAGGAGTTCTCGTTGGAGGTAGCAATTCACCCTCTCTGGTTATTATGTTCTTATCCTTGTCGAACCACTTCTTTATTTTACCGAACAAGGATTTCTTCTTCTTTTCCTCCGGTTGGTAATACATTTTAACGTTTACCAATATTCTCTAGTCCCTTCCGCAACTGTACGATCTTTTGTCCAATAACAGCGCGACTCACACCAACGCACCAATCCTGGAGCGTCTACGTCACTCTGTACTCCTTCCAATCCCTGCGCGGCTCACACTAACGCACCAATCCTAGCGCGAGCACTATTCTGATTCACTACCCAATCAGAGCGTGGTCTGTGTGACGTCAGCAGTCGCTGCAGTCGCTTCTGCTCTTGTCTCCTGTCACTCGTCTACCCCTCCTTTACAAAGCCTTCTTAGTAGACTTCGTTTCAGATTCCACAAAATCACAAAATCTATTAGTTACAACAGTGGTTCCCAAACTTTTGACTCCTGAGGACCCCCATTGAGTCACCACTGGAAGCCGGGGACCCCCAAGCCATTTGTAGGATTTAAATTTCTAACATTAAAACAGTAATTCGAAAAAAATAAACAAACGTGTGCACACAAAAGAAATACTCAAATTACTAAGGATTTTAGGTGCATATTTACAAGTCCCTATCGCCATGGGAACGTCACTTTTTGCGATGTTCCTGTGGCATTAGGGGCTTTGCCTTATTTACAAGGCAGCGTTAAGCCACTTATTGTGGCTTAATGCTGCCTTGTAAATAAGGACCCCTTTCACGCAATGCTTAGCGTGAAAAAGGTGGGCAGTGGGAGTTGAAGTGGACGTTTCACTCCAACACCCATTGATTTTGACGCTGCCCTCTGTTTACAAGGTCAGCTTAAATAGGAGACAGCACCAGAATTAAGACCATGAAAAACATGGTCTTAACTTGGCAAAATGAGGAGAAATGCCTTATTTCTCCTCGTTTTTGCTTGTTTATGTTCAGGATGGTGACCCTTCCTGCACATAAACAATCTTTAATAAAAATGAAGTTTTGTAACTTCCATGTGTGCTGCATTAGGCAGCACACATAGAAGTGACAAAAAGGCATTACAAAATTGTTCATGTTCAGGAAGTGGGAACATAGCAGCATCAGGATAATGATAGACTGGGAATAAACATATGTTGCTAACTTTTACCATGCAATTTGCAAGCAGCTCTTTGACAGTTTATAGGAAACTGTGCTAGATTACGATTGTCCCATATGAATTGCACAGTGACAAAAGAATCTCTGTGACAAAAGAATCTATGTGACAAAATCAGTAGCCCACTGACCTATGCACATAAAACACAGTTTTTTTAATGCATTGTACACATTCTTTGCAGTAGGCATATTAACCCTCTGTGTCACATTAGATAAGTCAAAGCTGCCACTAGACAAAACTCAAATTTCTCTCCAGCAGGTACATTAATCACTGGCATTTTCTTGACACATTTATAGTTGCTAGAAAACTGCTAATTTTACAAGGAACTTTGCAGTGCTTTTAAAACTGCTGCCTGTGGACCCCCTGGGAATGTGCCACGGACCCCTGGGGGTCCTCGGACCCCAGTTTGGGAAACACTGAGTTACAACATATAGACATCTCCATTGTCTGTTTCGCTAACCACAGAATAGTAAAGGAAATCTTTTCTCACAAGAATCCCGCTTCTCTCTAGAACAGCGCTTACCTCTGCTCCACTACGGAATAATTACTTTCGTTGACACAGTAGCACATCCCTCTACTCTGCCCTTCTAACATGCATCCATTAACTGTTTCCTCTAGGACTGCTCCAAAGAGTCTTACAATCAATTAAATGCTCTTACATTCACGCACTTTCACACCAGAAAATGTAGCACATGCACACAGAATCCTGCCTTTCCCGAGAACAGCAAACAGTCTGTCCCACTACAGAATTATAACACACGTTAACCAAGCAGCGCTTACCTCTGCCCAGTCCTTCAGACAAGCTCAGAGAATACCTATTACTCCTCCCACGATAAGCTTTAACGGCGAACCTTACGGATCCCTGGGACTTATGACCAGAGTTTCATAGATAACCTTCGCTACCATACACACTCCTTTTATACCGAAAATATATCTCTAATAGTAACACACGACGATGTCACTGATTCCGAACCCAGACAATGTGACGCGCAACTTCAATTGTCACACGTTTTTCCTGCATACATACAGGTAATTCCAACAATCCCGTTTTTCCCGAGAGCAGCACACTCTTTCCTCTGCCCTACTACGGAACTGTCACCAGCTCCCAAGTTCCAGAAGCACTACATAAAACTCAATACGCCGACTTCAACATATAGTATTAGTACATATACCAACATCAATCAATAATCAATGAATCAAAAGCCAATGTACAAGCAATCTAATCAGATCAAGACAATAATCTAACCATCATACTGCTACCAAGAAACTGCTGCAGATCGGCACATATAAATTTTCCCTGCTTCCACGGACAGAGTAAACCTACAGTCACACGCACAAACACACATCATACGCTAGGGCCCATCACACTAAATTCACACTATTACTCTATCCACACTGAATATAGGAGAACCAATCTGCATCTACAATGAGGTCAATGCGACCTGAATGATATTGCCTTGAGTCATGATTTTAGAACATAGGAAATACATTTGAAACCCAATAAATGACAAGAAATGAACACCCAACACCGTAATTCAAACAAATGCTTATTTATCTAGATTAATTCAGAATGAAAGTCAATAATTAGCAAAATCATTATTCTCATAGTTACCTATTCCAGCTAAAAGGGTCAGGACAGGTCTCTCAGTAAAGTCTCTCGAGATGCCGTCCTCAGCATAGGTTCAGGAAGAAGTCCAAAACGCAATGGAACAGCAAGGAACGCAGTGAACGCAATGAACACGGACCCTCTCTAGTCTAACATATTTATAGGAAAAGTTACAAATAAAAGTTACAAACAAATGTTAGATATCCGTTGAGCCGCTGAGCAGAGCAGGCAGGAAAGGATGTCATTCAGTTACATTTAGGAAACCTCCGCTCAGGAAAAATCACAAAAATAAAAAGACGGAAGAAGGAAACCCGAGTTTGCAAATGTATCTTTCGTAAATGTTCTTCCTTGATATCTTAGCAGAGCCACCGCAGGCTAGTTATTGTTCATTGTGGCTTTATCCTTGTCCAAGGGCAGCTGGAAACGTTCCCAGAGCTACTGTCCTCACAGAAAACTTTTTAACCAGGCAAAGGCTGCGGTCAGGTGACTCTCGACCATGTTCAGCAAGGCCTCTCATCAAAATTCAATCACTCGAGTGCAGGCTGTAAAAGGCAGCCATCTTGTTTTAGGCCAAAACGGACCATCTTAATTAAAAGAAACACAAAACAACGTTACCACAGCATAATGATTAAACAGTGTTAATTCCCACTAATACCCATATGTGTATGTAATTATCTAGCCTTCTGCAACACAATAAAGCATTAGTACACGTTATTTTAAAAGCATAAACATGAAACAAATAGCACTTTTACAACACTCATTTAATTAAATCGCACATTATTATTAAGCAACATATATGCGACCCACGTGTAATCGTTTCTTCTCATTAGTAATGTTGGTTAGTTCAGACTTTAACAAAACAAACTAATAATTAGTATTTTCAAATTATTATTTTTAATCATAACATAGAAACAAAACTGGAGCTTAAAACACGATAAATTTTCAACAGAAAACTCTGCTCCAGCACCACCACCTGTGGCAGTCCCTGGGCCAACTGGCCTTGTAGGGGCTAGGACACCCTGTGTCCGGTGAAGCTGCGCCAGCCCCGCAGACCAAAAACGAAAAATGTCCCCCACCTAAACGTGGCAGCTGCCCACTAAGTGCTGGGCAGCTGTAGACCTGAGCGTGGGCACCACTGTGCCCTTGGAACACCAATCGCCGTCACTCGTGGGGCCTCTCTGGGCTCTAACACAATTAAAATGCCCCCTAGAGCCTTCTTAGCTCTGAACGAATATTCGGCCCCTTCGTTGGAGCCTCGGGGCTCTGATCGCCAGAAATGCGCCTCGTTGGAGCCTCACAGGGCTCGTGGACACTGCCACCACGTTGGAGCCACACGGGGCTCTATGGAAACTGCCCCCGCACCCCCAGCACAGGCGCGGAGTCCCCCAGCCCCTCTACACTCACCGGGCCGTTGCTCTGGGGACTCCCGCGTAGTCTCCTCGCTCTCCGCTCCGGGGAAGGACTCCGAGGTTTCTCCTTAAATCGGAGGGGCAGGCACCGACAATGTGCCTCGCGCCCCCTCCGCACCAGGTCCTGCCGCACTTCTCTCTTCGGTCCAGCGCGGGGTGGACTCCCGCCTGGATCTTCACTCTCGGGCAGAGTGCCCCGGGGCGCAGGGTAGGCTCCTGCCTGCTCCGGGGCTCGGAGCAGCCGCGACGCTGCAGTAGGAGGCGGGGTAGGCTCCCGTCCTCCTTCCCTAAGTTCCGGTTGTCCCGGAGGCCCGCCCTCAACCGCCTGACTTCCGGCTGAAGCCCGGCCGCGGCGGTGAATTCCTCGGCAATGAGAGGGGTAGGCTCCCTCGCCAACGGCCACAACGGCGGGGTGGGCACCCGCCGAACTTGGCAGGCACCGGCAGAATCGCGGGGTGGGCACCCGCTATCAGAATCCAAGCGCTCACAGCGCTATAAAGTCAGACAGCGCTCACAGCGCTATAAAGCCCAAAAAGCGCTCCTAGGCGCTACAAGCAAAAGGGTCCAGCAATAAAGTCTTCAAAAGGCAGGGGGGCAAAGACTGGGCCCAGAGCCAGCTCACAGGGCCCTCCAGCAGGGAGGCAGTCCCCAGTGGCGGTCTCTCCTGGTGCCCAGCAGCAGCAGGCCCCCCTCAAGTGGATCCTGCAAGAGAACAAATTGTAAGGGGACACAGCCCCTTTTTATACAGTAAAAGTCTTTGTCTGAAGGTGTAGGGAAGGGGCGAACCAGTTACAACAGGTTCCTGAGCACTTTGTTTTGCTCAGCCCCTCTCCCTATTCACTGGCAGGCCAGGGTCATCAGACGCACCACAGGGGCCGGAGCCAGCAGTGTGTGGGGAAAGCCCTGTCCTATTCAGGACCCAAGTGTACTCCTCCCCAGCCATCAGTATGCTAACTCCCTATTCACTACTGGGCGACTCCTCCTGACTCTGGGGATTTCCCTAACCCGTCACGTGACCTCCACCAGCCAACCACCAGCCAAACCACACATTTCATACTGCACACTGAAGTGCCCACTTCTAGAAGTGGCACTTCTACACTAGGTACATGCACGCCGCACACATCATCGCGCAGCATTCAATCACACGAGTCCGCACATACCAAACTCGGGCCTGCACACCCCACGCATCAGGAACTACCAGGACACATACATTCCCCCATGCATTCCTATGGGAGGGCAGGCCAACCTCACAACACGCACGCACTTTACCCTGGGACACAGCGGTAAAGTGCGCAGAAACCAAAAAGCACTACACCAGGTTACCAATAAAAAGCGAAAAGTCTCGGGGGTGAACCTTCCAGAAGGGCCAAGTCCAACACAACCCCCTTCCAGCCAAAACGCAGGGTAGACCAATCACCACCGGGATGGTCTTCCCTGCTTGGGGCGATAAAACACGGACGCACGCCCGCAACGGCAGGGACACTCTCCGGTTTTACGCCACTCTGAACTCACATGGTTTCCTCTGAAAAAACTCGGCGGACCAGCTGGGCTACCCCCCTGGTACTCCTCAGCTGTCCGTGGCCAGGACCAGGCCCTAGACCATCTAGGCGCCACTGGTCCTTGCCCAACCACAGAGTGGGGGGTAGTAACCCCTGGCACATAGTGACCATTTTCCACTCTACCCCTCATCAGGGCAGTTCTAAACTGCCACTGATCCTCCAGCCTAGGGTCCGTACCCTCAGGCTGACCAAAAGTCACGTGTGAGGCTCTCCTCCCCCTACCTCTTCTCCTAGGGTTCCGCCCTCTCTTCCTCTGAGAGGCAACCCCGTAACATAACTCACCAACCAGCTCAGGACCCTTCCCTGAGAACTGGTCTCCCAACCTAGGGTTTAACCCCTCAGGTTGCACCGGGGTCAGAGGTGGGCTCTCCCACCCTCTGCACCCCCTTCCAGAGTCCTGCTCCCTACCAACTGGGGCAGTACCTCTGGAAGAAGAACCGGTCAGGACACTTGTTACAGTAGTCCTACCCTTCAGGTCAGGCTGCTCCTGAACCTGGCCTCCCAACCTCTGGTCTAAAACCTTTGGTGGAATAATTGCCTGGCACTCCAGGACTTCTGGGGACTTACACACCATCCCCCTGAGGCTGACACATGACCCATGTGTCGTGTGACTGTCTGTCTGGCGCAGATCTCCCGCCCCCTGTCCACCTGACAGTGCGCGAAGATCCCCCAGAACAGAAGTGGCGCCACCTTGGTCCCCCCAAGAATATCTAGCCCAACTGGCTAGTCCCTGGTCCACTGGTGCATGCACTGGGAAACTCATCCCCCAACCACTCCTCACGCTGGACTCCTGTACCCTCCCTACCGGAGCTGTACTGCCAGACTCTAGAACCACAGGAGCCCTGCTTACAGGCGCTCCAGGTCCTCTACTCACTAGGAGATCCTCCTCAAATGGGCTAACAGGACAGCCTAGGTCCCCAACTTGGTGTTCCCTCATGAAACCATCCAAGTCCTGAGACAGGGTTTCGTACGTCTGGGGACCCTCGGTCACCCACTTACTCCCGCTCCACTGAGCCAGGCCGTAAGCCCCTACACCCTCCTCGCTATCCTGGGACCTAGCTGGGCTACACTGAGCCTCTTCCACCACGCTGGGCTGGAAGATACCGGTACCACTACTTTTGGAGTCACTCCCTAATGACTCTAGAGAACCTTGGGCCCTTTCCCAACGGTCTGCTTCCTCTGCAAGGTCCCCTGGACTAGCAAACCCATACTCCAACAGGTGTTGGCGCAACTCGGGACAACAACTCCTGAGCATCTACTCTTTGACAACCAGACCATACATGGTGGAATAACTGCGTCTCGGGCTAAGACTCGCCCAATCGTCCAGTGCATCCTCACATTCACCCAAAAACTCGTCCCAAGTCTGGTGAGACAGCTTCCTACTGCCCCTAAACTTCAACCTTAACTCCTCCTCCTGGACAACAGGTACCAGACTGGGGGAACTGGGACTTCCTACACTGAAATCTATCTCGCTGCCACCACTGGACTCAACCCTCCCTGGGGAGCCCAGAAAACTAAGACTGTGCGCAGGGGATAGTCTACTCTCCAGCGCTGATTTCTCCCTGGTGAAGGCCCTCTCAGCCTCCTCTATCCTCTCCTGCGCTAAGACCCTCTCGGTCTCCAGCTTTTTCTCCTCTATATTCAGCTGCGCCATCCCCCGGGCATGCTCTAACCTGAGCTTCTCCATGGCCAGCTGATGCTCCCTCTCTTCCCTCCTATCTACCCACTCCTCTGGGGACAGGGAAAGGGATGGGGTGCTGCTCCTGACACTGGACCCAGCAAGGGACTCCCTATCTATGGGGTCTTCACTTTCTACTGGCGTCCCTGTCAGGTAACCTTCCTCCTCTTCAGATTCCTCAGGGCTCCCCTCAGACCCACCACCCTCTCGGCGTGCGGCCCGGGCCCTATCTTCCTCGCTGCGCTCTCGCTCCCACTCATCCTTTTGCCATAGGATCAGGTTGTCCCTCAGTTTGGACTGGGTATCTGACTCACCCACCTCCATGTCTCTCTCTTCACAGAACCTTACCGACTCCAACCTACTGTATCTAAACAGACCACAGAAATTAAAAGCAGGCTCCATTTTGGCGGACGTTCTCGAGAAGAGTTTAACACAAGGAACCTGAGTGTCTGAGCTAACACAGGAGTACATGATTCACAAAGGACACCTTTAGGAGAGGAAATACTGAAACTCAAAAACAATAATCCCTAAAATGTGGTTTATCTAATGCAGAGTTTTGTGGTGTAGCCAGTCGCTGCTGCGGTACAGCGCAAACGCAAGTCCAAATCCCACCGCTGATCACCAATGTTAGAACTGGGATTTCTGGTTGGCTAGGGCTTGCGCCAAAGCCAGGCAGAAACCACCACTCTAGTCAGGGCAAGGAAGTTACACGCCAAAGACAACCCCTGCTCACCCCCTTGGTAGCTTGGCACGAGCAGTCAGGCTTATCTCTGAGGCGATGTGTAAAGCGTTTGCGCGCGCACCCAGCAACAACACCCAAGGCCAACCACAAAGGAAACTCCGCACAAGGTATTCTATAAAAATAGCCTTTGTATTATAGTAAAACACATTAGATAAAAACACACACTTTACAATGTGCCAACAGACACGGGCAGAATTTACAAGGAATTATATGTACAGGGGACAGGGCCACATGGACCACTGTCAGGAATTAGCACTTTTAGAACTTAGCACAAAAATATAAAATTACTGTAGCACAAAAAATAACATGTATAGCACACAACCAGTACTTACTGGCATCAGGTAAGTACCACCTACGCAACCCTAACCACCTTAGGAGAATGTCACGCAGGGAACTAGAACCTCACTAGCACCACCTGTACTAGGAGAAAGCAGACAACCGCCTAAGTATCACAATACCTGTAGGGGTAATAGAACGTTACACATGGTGCATCACATTCAGAGGTGTAGGGAAGGAAAACACATGATGCATAAAAACACATTCAGAGGTGCAAGGAAGGAAAACACATGATGCATAAAACATTCAGAGGTGCAAGGAAGGAAAACACATGATGCATAAAACATTCAGAGGTGTAAAACGAGGCACATGACGCATCAAAACACATTCAGAGGTGCAGGGAAGGAAAACACATGATGCATAAAACATTCAGAGGTGTAAAACGAGGCACATGACGCATCAAAACACATTCAGAGGTGCAGGTTGGAACAACAGCGCAAAACTCCACATGAGCCACCACCTGTGACAGTCCCTGGGCCAACTGGCCTTGTAGGGGCTAGGACACCCTGTGTCCGGTGAAGCTGCGCTAGCCGCGCAGACCAAAAACGAAAAATGTCCCCCACCTAAACGTGGCAGCTGCCCACTAAGTGCTGGGCAGCTGTAGACCTGAGCGTGGGCACCACTGTGCCCTTGGAACACCAATCGCCGTCACTCGTGGGGCCTCTCTGGGCTCTAACACAATTAAAATGCCCCCTAGAGCCTTCTTGGCTCTGAAAGAATATTCGGCCCCTTCGTTGGAGCCTCGGGGCTCTGATCGCCAGAAATGCGCCTCGTTGGAGCCTCACAGGGCTCGTGGACACTGCCACCACGTTGGAGCCACACGGGGCTCTATAGAAACTGCCCCCGCACCCCCAGCACAGGCGCGGAGTCCCCCAACCCCTCTACACTCACCGGGCCGTTGCTCTGGGGACTCCCGCGTAGTCTCCTCTCTCTCCGCTCCGGGGAAGGACTCCGAGGTTTCTCCTTAACGCGGAGGGGCAGGCACCGACAATGTGCATCGCGCCCCCTCCGCACCAGGTCCTGCCGCACTTCTCTCTTCGGTCCAGCGCGGGGTGGACTCCCGCCTGGATCTTCACTCTCGGGCAGAGTGCCCTGGGGCGCAGGGTAGGCTCCTGCCTGCTCCGGGGCTCGGAGCAGCCGCGACGCTGCAGTAGGAGGCGGGGTAGGCTCCCGCCCTCCTTCCCTAAGTTCCGGTTGTCCCGGAGGCCCGCCCTCAACCGCCTGACTTCCGGCTGAAGCCCGGGCGCGGCGGTGAATTCCTCGGCAACGAGAGGGGTAGGCTCCCTCGCCAACGGCCACAACGGCGGGGTGGGCACCCGCCGAACTTGGCAGGCACCGGCAGAATCGCGGGGTGGGCACCCGCTATCAGAATCCAAGCGCTCACAGCGCTATAAAGTCAGACAGCGCTCACAGCGCTCTAAAGCCCAAAAAGCGCTCCCAGGCGCTACAAGCAAAAGGGTCCAGCAATAAAGTCTTCAAAAGGCAGGGGGGCAAAGACTGGGCCCAGAGCCAGCTCACAGGGCCCTCCAGCAGGGAGGCAGTCCCCAGTGGCGGTCTCTCCTGGCACCCAGCAGCAGCAGGCCCCCCCTCAAGTGGATCCTGCAAGAGAACAAATTGTAAGGGGACACAGCCCCTTTTTATACAGTAAAAGTCTTTGTCTGAAGGTGTAGGGAAGGGGCGTACCAGTTACAACAGGTTCCTGAGCACTTTGTTTTGCTCAGCCCCTCTCCCTATTCACTGGCAGGCCAGGGTAATCAGACGCACCACAGGGGCCGGAGCCAGCAGTGTGTGGGGAAAGCCCTGTCCTATTCAGGACCCAGGTGTACTCCTCCCCAGCCATCAGTATGCTAACTCCCTATTCACTACTGGGCGACTCCTCCTGACTCTGGGGATTTCCTAACTCGTCACGTGACCTCCACCAGCCAACCACCAGCCAAACCACACATTTCATACTGCACACTGAAGTGCCCACTTCTAGAAGTGGCACTTCTACACTAGGTACATGCATGCCGCACACATCATCGCGCAGCATTCAATCACACGAGTCCGCACATACCAAACTCGGGCCTGCACACCCCACGCATCAGGAACTACCAGGACACATACATTCCCCCATGCATTCCTATGGGAGGGCAGGCCAACCTCACAACACGCACGCACTTTACCTTGGGACACAGCGGTAAAGTGCGCAGAAACCAAAAAGCACCACACCAGGTTACCAATAAAAAGCGAAAAGTCTCGGGGGTGAACCTGCCAGAAGGGCCAAGTCCAACAAGGGCCAAACAATTTAGCCGCATCAAAGGGCAAACATGAAAGGAGGGCCTTCTGCGGACATGGAGGAAGAGCTACTTCCTTCAATACCTCAAGAGACACTGTTGCCAAGCAACCAGCACTAGCCCTGTGACGCGGCACGCCGAAGACGGCAACATGCATCTATAACCTCCCCAGGGAAATCGCCTTGCGGGTGAGCCAGGCAAACACAAGCTGAACCCCAGCAGAGATGACAGCAATGGCAGATAAGTGCCACAGGCAGCACAAGTCGTGGACAGAACGCCTGCTCCCCCTCACCCCCAGTTCTTGGAGCTAAAGTGGAGGCACACGATCCCAAGTAGTGGCTGCCGCTTCAGACCACTAAAGTGCAGGAGCGGCACAAGAGAAAAAAACACACCACCGCCACCCCCAGTCGCTCAGAGTAGGAGCGGCAGTGAAAAAACATGAAAACACACTGCGCTCCCAGTCGCTCAGCGCAGGAGTGGAGGTATTAGAAAAAAAAGGAACCCGCCACACCAATCACCCAGTGCGGGAGAGGCAGTTCAGAAACAAAAATCTACAAATATAGGAAAAAAATGGAGACGCTACAGCAGTCCCATAAAACAAAGAAAAGAAAACATACTGACTACAGCATCCAAGCAGTGCAAGGTCTATGGGTGTTCCAGTGGTCTGGGGTTGCCGCAGATTTTTAACACCAGGAGCTTGTGCCGCAGTGTAAAGTCAGTGCAAACAGTACAATGTGCCGTGACAGAGGATGCTGCTTCTGTTGCCGCTCAAGTAGATTTTTTACTTGAGCGGCAGCTTTCTCAACGCCAAACGGTTTTGACCTGCTGCTGTTGCCCGCATTGAGATAATCTTGTCAGGTGGTGTTCTAGTGCCCGAAAATCATACTAGGGTTGCATATTCTCGCCCGCCAACTTGACGTTTGTGAGCCGCGTGCAATAAAAAACTCCACCACATGATGGTGGGCAGAGTTTGTCAGAACTCCGCGTTTCAAGTGGAATGCGGCGTGAGCAAAACTCATCGAAATCTGCCGGTGGGGTGGAGTTTATTGCCCACCCATAGTTCTTACTCCAGAGACACAGCCGAATGCTAACTATTTAGCCTCATCTGACTTTAAAAGGTGACTTTGGGAAAGACAGCCATAGTTGTTACACTCTTTTCTCTTCCCATAAGGCCCTAGAAGGGAAGTGCTGCTGATTAATGAGAGACATTGCGTTTGAAGTTGTGGAAAGGTTTTCAAAAAAACACTTTCTTCACTTTGTTACTCAGCATTTGCAAACTAGGGCTTTGTTGCACCGCCATAGTCTATTACAAGCAAGACCACTTGCTCTGGCATTTGGATGAATTGAAGACAGCATGAGATCTTCATATTGTGTCTTTAGCCTGCAGTGTGAGGGAAAGTGGGAAAAGAGGAACATTTAGATGGACAAAGGTGGGTTCAAGAGATTTGGACAGCCTTGTGCCTTTAATTCCCCCCAAAGAGAATCATGTGTGCACCACAAGAATATATAAACAGGGGCGTAACGGAGGATGCCTCATTTCCCGTGGTGCGGGGGGCAGGGTTTTGATTGTTTTGGACGGGACCCCCCTCACCCTCTATCCCATGCCATTGAATGCTTTGCAGAATATGTAGAAGGCATGAAATGGCATGAATTAAAAAATAAACGCTTGAAGAAGCCAACCTTTACAGAGCAGGCCACTTCAGTGTAGGGGTGCCCAACCATTCAGGGGGCCCCCATCGAGCCCATTCTGCAGGGGGGCCCATCATTTTGCATTAAGCTACTGTGTATAAATCTAAACTCCGAATGCTACATCTCTCTTACAGGTGTATCTTGGACTAACCTCACATTAAGCCATATAATTTTAGATCTCTACTGGGAGCTGCATGAGAACTATCAAATTACATCAAATAAATTCAACAAACCACCTCAGTTTCAGCGGAAATTTTGTTCGATTTTAAATAGATATCTGCATTTTTAAACAGCTTGAGATTCAATGTATTGATCAAGCAAGAATGGTACCCCAGATCAAATATCCCAGATGGCATCATTTGTAGCAGGGAAGAGGTATATATGAAGCTAGCTCCTGACATTGCTAGATTATTGATTGGCTACGGTATCTCATCAAACCACTTGCCCTCTGGTTATCGTTTAGAATGTAATGAAATGTTTACGTTATTTTGGCATGTCACTTATATGGAGTGTCACATGGTACAAACATCTTAATTAAACTTAAAGCACATTAAATAATTGGTTTGCCTTCATCTTGCAATATCAGTGGTGTTGCCTTTATCTTTAATATACATATGTAAAATTGTCTAAATAAATTGACCAGAGGCAGGACCAGCAAAATATTGATTATTTGATGTGAACAAAATTGGAATTGCTTGTGAAGAGTATTTATAGTTCTCTTTTACACCAATTCATTTGACAAAGGATTCATGAAATATATTTTAGGGAAATATGTACATTTACAATCGCAAACATAAAAGAATAAACAAATCCGATTATACTGTATTTCCATTAAATAGTTCTGTCTGTGAAGCCTACCCCTATGTTAACAGCTGAAGGGGATTTTTAATGCCCAATTACTTCCTGATCTGTTGATAGATCATGCTTTATATATAATGAACGAAATCTTTAAATGTATCTCTCAGAATTGATGAGGCACGAATTTGCTATATAAATTAGAATATCTGCAACTTTGCTCACTCATTGGTCACATCTATAAAGATATTCTGACTGGGAATGCAAAATCATATGTAGTCTTAACTATCCTTAAGTGTGAATTGTGAAAATTTTTAGTATTCAAATTATTCTTTGGCTAGAGAATGTTGGTGAGACTGACCCCGAGCCCCGATTCAAATTTTATTGCCATACGAATTGTTAGGTTACAAATTATGAGAAAGTGGATCCAGTACATACTGTCTTCCAACACACTGTAGAAGAAAGAGAATAATGCATCGCAGTTTTCAAAATCCTAGATCGCTCGTCACGCGGGGTTGTGCAGGATAGGGTTGTTACTTAGAAACCAAGGACCTTATTTATGAGAAGTGACGCATCACTGTGTGAAAACAGCAATGCGTCACTTCTCAGTGCCCCCACCTTGCGACATGATGGATGCGTCACATTCACTGTATGAAGCATCATGTCGCAAGGAATGACAGATGTATCTGCTGGCGCAAAACTGACGCATGGAGTGTGTCTGAAAACAGATGCAACTCCAGCAATATTTCCTTTCACATGGTGCAAGACTCATGTGAAATGGCCTGCGTCAGTCTTATGCTTGTTGTGAGGCAGGTGTAAGACATTGATGCAGTAGCGTCCTAGAAGTGGCGCAGTGAAAGCTGATAGATTTCACTGCACCACTTCTTCGAGACTTGGATGCAGGGGGAAGGCCTACCCTGCGTACATTATACCTGATGCAGGTATAATGTAGCCCAGGGGTTTACAAAGTGACGCATCTGCCATGATGCGTCACTTTGTAAATAGGGTGCAACATGGCGCATTTTTTATGCCGCTGGTGCATCACCAAAAGTGACGCACCCGTAGTGCAAATGTTTTGCAAGGGCTCATAAATGAGTCCCTAAGGGGTTTATTTACAAGATTCTTGCACCCCCGGTACGTCACTTATCCCTATGTTAAAAGTGACGCTCCGGCGGCGCAAGGGGCTTGTAAATAAGGCCCAAATTATGTGGAAATATCAGGGAAATGTAGAGGCATGCAGGATTGTTCATTGAATAATGTCACACATCTCAGTAAATGCTTATATATTCTTTGTTTTTCCTGTGGGTAATTTAGCATGTATCCCCCATTGAAAATATTAGGATCTTATTATTTTAATACATGATGAAGCATAGAGAGTTTGTGGAGTACTCTCACATTAAACAAATACCCTACGATTAGAAATGCCCTCCTGGAACAATGGTAGAAAACGTTGAAAATTGCCTCAGCAAATACTGGTAAAGTTTATAGCCTGAAGTATAGCCACTGCTTGTGGTGTGCTGCTATAGGGAGGAAAATACATCAAATCAAACATAAAAATGAATCAATGTTAACAACTCAAAACGTAAATTAAAAATATACAGAACAAATGATCTGGGAGCTTCGGGTTGTTACATTGTAAATTCAGTGTATATGTACAATGCAAACATTCATATTTAACAACAGCACTATGCATTTTTAAGTACAGAGTAAATAGCCTTCACATATTCATTATAGTTCAACAGTGGCATTCTTCTTATACAGAATGCAGAAGGTTTACAAACCGCAGTTGATTACCATTACGTTGCTTGCCAAGCCAATCACCTTGAGTGTTGATGTTGTACCTTTCACACATGTAAGAGGTTTTTAATAAAGTTTTGGAATCGTTTTTTCTACTTTTGGGAAGAAACCCAATTTTTCCGAGAAATATATAGGATATTTGTTGTACTTGTGAATGGAGTTCTCTACATTTTGTACAATACTTTTGTTTCTACTTGTTGGAATAATGTCCTTTTTTCTTACAAATTTTAATAGGTATTTTTTCATGATTGCAAGAAGAAGCCGATTGGTTCTAACACACTGCTTGAATATGTTTTTCCTACTTAATGCACAGGTGCATTGTTTTTTTCATTTTTTTTTACATGTTTTTAAATCTATTTTTTATCAGAAAGTTGAACCTTCAGAAGGATTTTGGTACAAGAGTAGGAGGGTAGAGAGGGGGTTGAGCGCTTTGACCAGTCAGTGTTGTTGAAGAAATGCATAGCTGAAATTTGTTCACATATTATTGTTTCTTGATGGAGTTATTCAATAAAGGCGCCTAGGTCAGAGGTAGGTGTAGATGAACACTTTTTTCTTATTTTGTAAATTGCTACAGCAGCATTTTATAATTATAGTTATGGTATTAGG
Organism: Triturus cristatus; assembly: GCF_964204655.1. NCBI lineage: Eukaryota > Metazoa > Chordata > Amphibia > Caudata > Salamandridae > Triturus > Triturus cristatus. The sequence goes on from NC_140583.1 coordinate 1,106,652,972, forward strand.
AAATTGCCATATGGTCATCGCAGGTATAGTTTTGAATTAATCTTTTTAATGTTTGCCCGTGCTGATGTTATAATGATAATAAGTAAATATATGTAATTGTTTTTTTTTTGATAAACAAGTTTTTATTATTTTCTTGTGCAACAAAAACAATGAGCCTTTCAGACCAGCCACATACATTCCTCCCATCTGGGAAGCATTCCCCCTCTCCGCCCCCCCCCCCGGACCTCCTCCCCCCCGCCCCCACCCCGCCCCGCCAAATCACAATACATTTCCTAACCATTTCCCCCAAACCCTACGATACTTTTTATGGCAGCCCCGAGCTTGGTACAGAGTCCGCTCCTGCGCCGCACACCAATATATATATATGTAATTGTTATAAATAATAACGAGTAATAAAAACAGAAATATTAGTAAGTAACCTTTGACTTTCAGAGCTTATAGGGACCTATGTAAAATGTTCCTCATAGTTTTTGCATATCTATCATTCCCCACCCCTTCCCTGCATGGTTAATACTCCACAAGCAAATTAGGCGATTAGCTGCAACAATCTGTCTAGTCTTCCCCGCCCCACATGAATATCGATAATTTGGACATGCCTGGAGCATGGGAGTATTTGCCATGGGGGCAGGTAGAAGGTCAGTATTGGCATGGAACTATTTAATAAGTGATTGATAGTAATAAATTAAAAACTTGCTCCCTTTCCCAAAACCACTTCTCGGTCTGTAATTACAATGGAAACTGGCATTGTGAAGAAGACTGTTAGCTATAAATTTGACCACACTGTTTACATTTAATTTAGAAGTTTGTAAATGATTTCTTGTTACGTGGTATTTTATGATATGATTTTTGTGGATGTGATCCAGGATCCGATGACTTGAAGCTATTTAATAATGGTAAAACTTGTTAGGAGATCTTGCTTTTTGTACACTCGAAGAAATGTGGCACACTTTTTTCATTCCAAGACATGGTTTTATTACGTTTGAAAAACTTGCTGGAATACAAACAATAAAAAGAGAAAAAAAGGACGCAATTGAATGTATTTTTGCCCCCTCCTCTGAAAAAGTCTGTAACAGAAATGTACATACAAAATGATATATTGTATGTCAAAGTCACATACTAAACAGGTGCGCTCAGATACTGTCTATAAGCATCTATGCAAGGTCGAGAAACGTCAAATAAAGGAATAATCAATCAATCAATCACGACATTTGTATAGCGCGCTACTCACCCGGAAGGGTCTCAAGGCGCTGGGGGGGAGGGGTACGTTACTGCTCGAACAGCCAGGTCTTGAGCTGCTTTCTGAAGGAGAGATGGTCTTGGGTTAGCCGAAGGTGGATGGGGAGGGAGTTCCAAGTCTTGGCTGCCAGGTAGGAGAAGGATCTTCCTCCGGCGGTGGCTCTGCGGATGCGTGGTACGGTGGCGAGGGCGTGGCTGGTCGATCGTAGCTGGCGGGTGGGCGTGTAGAAGGTCATGCGGTCGTTGAGGTACTTGGGGCCCAGGTCGTGGAGAGCCTTGTGTGCGTGGGTGAGGAGTCTGAACGTGATTCTCTTGTTGACGGGGAGCCAGTGCAGGTCTCTCAGGTGTCCGGTGATGTGGCTTTGTCGGGGGATGTCCAGGATGAGTCGTGCGGAGGCGTTCTGGATGCGTTGGAGTCTTTTTTGAAGTTTGGCTGTGGTTCCGGCGTAGAGGGTGTTCGTGTAGTCCAGTCGGCTGGTGACGAGTGCCTGGGTAACGGTCTTCCTGGTTTCTGTGGGGATCCATCTGAAGATCTTGCGGAGCATGCGCAGGGTGTTGAAGCATGATGAGGAGACGGCGTTGACTTGTCTGGTCATCGAGAGGGAGGAGTCCAGGATGAAGCCCAGGTTGCGCGCGTGGTCCATTGGTTTGGGAGTGGTGCCCAGGGCAGGGGGCCACCAGGAGTCGTCCCAGGCGGAGGGGGATGATCCTAGGATGAGGACTTCCGTCTTGTCTGAGTTCAGTTTCAGGCGGCTGTTCTTCATCCACTCGGCGACGTCTTTCATCCCTTCGTGTAGGCTGGCTCTGGCGGTGGCGGGGTCGTTGGTGAGGGAGAGGATCAGTTGGGTGTCGTCGGCGTAGGAGATGATGTTGAGGTTGTGTTGGCGTGCGATGGCTGCGAGGGGGCTCATGTAGACGTTGAAGAGGGTTGGGCTGAGTGATGATCCTTGTGGTACGCCGCAGATGACTTCTGTGGCCTCGGATCTGACTGGGGGGAGGCGGACTCTCTGGGTTCTTCCGGCGAGGAACGAGATGATCCACTCCAGTGCCTTCTCTTGGATTCCGATGTTGCTGAGGCGCTGCACTAGGGTGCGGTGGCAGACAGTGTCGAACGCAGCAGAGAGGTCCAGGAGGCTGAGGGCCGCTGTTTCCCCGTTGTCGATCAGGGATCTGATGTCGTCGGTGGCTGCGATCAGGGCGGTCTCGGTGCTGTGGTTGGCCCGAAACCCGGACTGCGAGGGGTCGAGGGATCCGTTCGTCTCGAGGAAGGCGGCGAGCTGTCTGTTGACGGTCTTCTCGATGACTTTGGCAGGAAAAGGAAGGAGCGAGATGGGACGGTAGTTCTTGAGGTCGGTGGGGTCTGCCGTTGGTTTCTTCAGGAGGGCGCTAAGCTCGGCGTGCTTCCAGCTCTCCGGGAAGGTGGCGGTGTGGAAGGAGGTGTTGATGATGTCCCGGAGGTGGGGTGCGATGATGGCATCGGCCTTGTTGAAGACGTGGTGGGGGCAGGGGTCGGTGGGGGATCCGGAGTGGATGGTGTTCATCGTGCGGGTGGTGTCTTCGATGCTGATCGGGGTTCAGTTGCAAAGGGTGGTGGTGGCGGGCGTTGGTTCGGTGGTAGGGTGCGTGGTCTGTGCGTCGAAGCTGTTGTGTATGTCGGCGATCTTGCGATGGAAGAACGAGGCGAGTGAGTCGCAGAGGTCTTGCGAGGGAGTGATGTTGTTGTTTCCGGCGTTGGGGTTGGAGAACTCTTTGACGATGCTGAAGAGTTCCTTGCTGTCGTGGGCGTTGTTGTCCAGTCTTTCTTTGAGTGCTGTCTTCTTGGTGGCGCGGATCAGCTGATGGTGTTTGCGGGTGGCGTGCTTGAGGGCGGTCCTGTTGTCTGTGGTCTGGTCGAGCCGCCAGGCTTTCTCGAGGAAAATAAATTCAGACCCCAAATATGTATCTTTAATGCCAGGAAACTTGTACCTACCTCACTCACCTGGAAGAGTCTTCGCGGGTTTCCTAACAAAGGATTACATTCAAGATACAGTGCATCATTCTCAATGCACTATATGAAACAAAACACATCTCCCGTCAAAGTTTTGGTTTGCCTTAACAGTCCACAAGAAACGTCAAAGCATCTAGTGCACCACGGCTCATTGCTTACAAGCTCAGCATGATGTAAACAGGGAGGAAAGTCCTAGAAATTCTTTTTTAAAACAGTATTAGATTTTCAAAACATGTACATATTTGATTTAACATTAACACACAAAAAAATGCAGTGACATCTACCTACACCCCTTGATCACACCCTACCCATGACAAGAAAAAACAGCATACAAACATCCAGGGGAAAGGCACATATGGGACGTCCTGTCAGTACTTCAGTTGCACTATCTGGAAACTCACTCCCCGTCATTCCTTGCTGCCGGCCACCGGGTCCCCCATCCATCATCATTGTTAGTGTGTCCTTCCCTTTCTGGACTTCCCCCGTCTTGCAATTCCTTTCTGTTACTCCCCCACAGTTCACCCCCCCAATACACACCTCAAATTTCCTCGGGCAACCCCAACCCTCATAGACCAACTTTTCCCAGTTACAGCACACATACATCTCTGGTGCCCAATTTTGTATTGTTGAACTAACTGCACTACACCATCTCTTTGCAATCTCTCTCTTTGCTAGGAGAAACCCCAAATTACCCAACATTTTCTGATAAGAGTTGAGTTCTGCAGACCCCCACACCTCCAACAATGACAACTGAGGCTCGGTAGCAAGCGGTTCCCCAAATTGCCATCTCCAACAGAGCTTTTGCGCCCTCCCAATACAGGTGAACATTCCCACAAAATATGTAAGAAGGACCACTTCTGACCACAACCATTACAGACTCATGGGGTAACCCAATCAATGTCTAAGGACCAGGGTATAGTATGATATAAATAACATTTGGTCCCAGACTTTTTAGAGAACACCAAGGAAAAGATTCACAAAAATCAAATATACTTAGTTGCTTGAATAATCAGCACATTGTAATTAATACATATCAAAACATCATTTTAAAGTACGCACAAGGGAAAAAGAAGAGACACACTGTTTTTTCAGTAGAGTATCCTGTTTTATAAAGACATTACTGATTATATACAAGATGGAAGGTTAGTAAAACATACACCAGTGTGTTTTTGGCCGGTCTGCAATGCATCTTTTTAGTCATCATTTTTGATAAATTCTTAGTAAGCCTAGAAAAGCATCATCTGATGGTCGGACTTTAAACTTACGCTTGCGGGTCAGAATCCTGCCAGACACTGACAGGTTAGAATCGTTCTCTGTGACCGGAATGCAGTTTGAAGATCGAATTGGGTAATTGCTTCCCCTATTGAAGGATACTAACCTCCTTCCTCATTAATTAGATTATCCAGCCACACTCCCGATGTGTTTCATTTGGATTGGATTTGGGTTTTAGATACCCCCACGAGCATTTCATTAAATTGTATGCTTGGTTGACTGTCACACTCCACATTGCCATGCAGACTACCCTTCCTTGGGAGCTGTGATCTGGTTTGCCAACACTAGGCGCCAGAAATAGGTCCCTATCCTGAAGAAGACCTGCAAGCGAAGGTTTAAAGTTGCCCTCTATGCAATAAGTCAGGTCGAAACGTTAACACGTACACCCAACCCTGGGCCTGTACTACATTATACTACCCCGTCCGAACATCAGATGATGCTTTTCTGCGCTTACTAAAAATGTATCAAAAATGATGACTAAAAAGATGCATTTTGGACAGGCCAAAAACACACTGGTGTATGCTTCACTAATAGTCAGTGTTGATTGTAAAACTGTTGAAATACTTTCATTTAATTGCCCTCACTTTGAAGTCTCTCTTTCTCATTTACTTCATGCACAAGCACTATTCCTTTGCACCCCTTTCCTTGAGCAACCTTCGATTTTGTATATATTCAGTAATGTCTTTATAAAACAGGATCTTCTACTGAAAAACTGTGGGTGTCTCTTTTTTTTACCTGGTGCGTACTTTAAAATGCTGTTTTGATATGTATTAATTACAATGTGCTGATTATTCAAGCAACTAAGTATATTTGATTTTTGTGAATCTTTTCCTTGGTATTCTCTAAAAAGTCTGGGATCACTTCTGACCACAGGCACACAAGCACTCGTCGTTCACTGCCCTCCCGTTTTTGTGTAGGAGTGTCCTTGTGCAGTAAATTCTACAAAGGATTTTGACTTGAATGAGACTGAATCGCGCCTGTATAGCTACCTTCCTTGGGAATTGTAGTGGCGTCTGCCACTCTTAATCCTCCGAAATGCCCACACCCACCTGCTATTTAATTAGTAAATGTGTAAGTTTCCCTGCGTGTTGTTTATGAGGGTCTTATAAGTTAAGGTGATCGCCTTAAGTGTCATGTGGTCATCTAGGAGCCGCCTCTTTAGTGGGGATTTGTCCATTGTGTTGTCATCCGGTGTAATCAATCCCATAGGGCTTGTCTCAGTTGGTAGTGCTTGAGAAACTGGTAGGGAGCCATGTCATATTCCTCTCTGAGATGCGTGAATGGCATTATACCTTTCGCATGCCAAACATCTCAGAGTGTTAAGAAGCCGATCAGGTTCCACCCTCTAAAGTCCTAAAGGGTCGATATCACCCCAAGTTTCGTTCCTACCCATAATTAGGTCCTAGGGGTAAGCCTTTTCCCACAGACCATTTCCTTCAAAGGGGTCTCCCTTACTAGAAGAGTTATGGCACAGTGGCCAGAGCGGCTGACTTCAGAGCTCGGGCTTACGGTTCAATCCTCAGTACCGGCGGCAGCTCAGCTCAGCATCAAGTGACTCTGGATAATAGCTAATTTAATCTCCCCAACAGCCCCCAGCACCTTGATATCCTTAGGGGTGATATGTTTGTGCTTTGCAAATGTGGAATTTATGTAATTTATTTATATCCTGCACACTGTCTAAGTCACTTCTGGGGCACCAGGATCAACTTTCCCACCTCAAAGGACATGAAGGTAATCCTTCACTACCATTGCGTCTTGATAATGTCAGTCGTTTACCCTGCTTGCCTGAGCAGGTTCGTAATATTTGTGGACGTCCGGTAGGGCTATCCCTGTCATACGGAGACCTTTGTAGGGTGCTGAGGGCTACCCATGGTGATCCATCCAACGACAGCAAATTCCTCACACAACCGTTAATCTTACGGAAGAAGGTCTATGATATCTGATAAGGGCTGTTTTATAGGATATAAGTTAATTTTGGTAGGGTGAATATTTTGAACAAAGCTGCTCTACCCAATAGAGAGAGCGGAATTGTCCTCCAGTGTGTAATATCGGTCTCAAGTCTATGCAGAAGCAAGGCCAGGTTGTTCTCATAGTGGGCGGGTTCATCCCTGGATATCCAAAGACCTAAGTATCGAAACTGCTCCTGCTTAGGGGCATAGGGAGAGTCTCTCGTGTCTCCAAAGTGCTCAGGGGAAACAGGAGTGATTTCTCCCAGCTGATACTCAACCCGGAGAACCTCCCAAGTGTGATAGTGACATCTCCGGTTTCGATAAGTAGAAAATGATGTTGTCCGCATACATTGATCTCCTTTCCTTCCACGTATGTCCCGAATGCCAGCCCCAAACCTGTGTGTCCACCCAGATCCACTCAGTCAACACCTCTATTGCAAGGGCGAACAGCATGGGTGACAAGGGGCAGCCCTGTCTGGTCCCCCGGCCTATTGGGAATTCCAGAGAAAGAATACCATTTACTTTATCTTGAGGCCTCCGTGTATTGTAGAGGCGACTGGCCCACTGCCTGAAATTGGGCCCCATAGCCATTTTCTCCAAAATCGCTAATAATAAAGTCTATTCCACCAAGTCGAATGCTTTATTGGTATCCAACTATACCTATGTGTAAAGATCTCCTGCCTGTTGAACCCACTACAGAAGATACTCTGGATGACTTGCCCTGGCTCACCTCCAACGCCACAACTCATACCGAATCTGATCTTCTCTGTTTGCAGCCCATGGTAGAAAGTCAGGCAACAGAGATTGGGACCAACAGTGAGTGGCTTACGTCAGCACTTGACTCCTTCATACCTGCCAGGTGGACTAAAATTAGATCTAGTCCCTCGAGTCCTTGGTATACGGACTCGCTCAGAATACTTAAATCCGCCTGTAAAAAAGTGGAGCGTGCCTGGCGCAAAAGGTATGACGTTGAGCTCAAAAAAGCTTACAGATCTTGTACGAGGCACTACCATCAGGCTATCTGCAAGGCCAGAGCCACCTATTACGCGATGGAAATTAAAAATAGCCCAAATCCGACTAAGATTATTTTCCAAATCTGTAAGGAGCTAACCAGCAAACAGACTGCTACTCCTGTTAAAGCTACACTGACTCAATGCGAAAAAATAGCCACTTTTTTTGTAGAAAAAGTAGAGGCAATCTATAGATCCTTTCCCCAAGAATCTCGGGCGCAGTATCCTTCTAGTATTAAGCATAACACCGCCCCACAACTTCTTTCTATTCGTGGTCCTAATCCAGAGGAGTTTAAAAAATTAACTAGGAAAGTCAGATCAGGTTCCCCTACGGACCCTTTGCGCCCTACACAATTCCAAGAGCTCGAAGAGTGCTGTTACCCGGCTATCCTTGATCTTATTAATTTATCCTTTGAAACAGAAAGTGTTCCAGTCAAATGGAAACAAGCAACCGTTGTTCCCATCTTGAAAAAACCCTCCCTGGACCCCTCTCTTCCCGAGAGTTACCGTCCCATCTCCCTCCTCCCCTGGATTTCCAAACTAGCGGAATCTCATGCCAACTGCGTTCTGTCTTCCCATTTGCTGGAAGCTAACATCCTCGACCCCTCTCAAAATGGGTTTCGAGCGCACCACAGCACTGAGACCGCTCTCCTTGCGGTAGTGGAACAAATCAGAAAGCTGCTTGACAGAGATCAAACGGTAGCGCTGATCCTGTTAGATCTCAGCGCTGCCTTTGATACCGTCTCTCACTCCGTCCTCCTCCAGCGACTTTTGGAAGCTGGGGTCGGCCAGATCGCTCTCGACTGGTTTCGGTCTTTTCTTACAGACCGATCCTTTCAGGTGTCCACACCGCCTTTTGTCTCCGCCCCCGTTCTATTTTGCAAGGTGTTCCTCAGGGGTCGGCTCTCAGCCCAACCTTGTTTAATCTATACGTCCAACCTCTGGCTGAGGTAGCCCAGAGATACGGTCTCACCATGGTGTCCTACGCCGATGACACTCAGCTGGCGGTGGCACTTAATGGTGAGTCCGCAATGGACGCCGCTGCCTTTCAGGTCGCTCTACGAGGAGTTATGGGATGGATGTCGGACAACAAGTTGCAGCTGAATGCCTCAAAAACCGAGGTTTTAATCTTCGGAAAAAACACCGACCTCTGGGGCAACCAGTGGTGGCCCCCGGAGCTTGGTCCTGCTCCGGTGCCTGCTGACGAGGTCAGGAATCTTGGGGTGTGGTTCGACAATAAGCTGTCCTACATTCCCTACACTAAAAGATTGGCCGGGATCTGTTTTGGCACTCTACAGTGTCTCAGACCAATCTTTAAATTTTTCGACCCTACCACCAGTCAAATCATAGTTCAAGCTATGGTCCTAAGTAGATTGGACTATGCTAGTTCGCTTCTACTGGGACTTAACAAAGCGGAGCTTCTTCGCCTTCAGCGCATCCAAAACGCGGCGGCCAGGATGCTGGTTGGCCTGCCACGTTTTTGTTCTGCCCGCCAAACCATCCAAAATTTGCACTGGCTCCCGGTGGAACAGAGGATTAAATTTAAGGCACTTTGCCTTACTTTTAAAATTCTAAAGCTGTCCACTCCTCCTATTCTTGCCCAGACCATTTCCCCTTATCTCCCGAACAGAGCGCTTCGCTCTGCGGGATCAAATCTGGCTATTGTTCCCCGCTTCAAAAGAGCTAGAATGGGTGGACGCTCTTTTTCGGTGCTAGCCGCCTCACTCTGGAACACCCTCCCCCTTTCGCTCCGTTCCATTACTAACCTTTTTCCTTTCAGGAAATGTTTGAAAACCTTCCTGTTTGCCACGATTTAGGTCCTTCAGCTCATCTATGACTAGTATTCCCTCGCCGTTATGTTGTATCATCTTCTCAGCGCCAGGACGCCACTTCGCTGCGGCATCTGTGCGCTATACAAAAATAAATAACATAACATAACATAACAGTCCTTCCTTCATTTTTACCCCCGGAAAAGAGGAACAGGAAAAAGTTTCAAAACAAATGGAAGGGGAAGACCCCCTTAAAGCAACCTCCCCAGTATACACAGTGATGAGGGCTTAAGGGAGAGTTCGAGAAGAGGACACCTGGATCAGGAACGTGGAAGATACCTAAAAGAAGACAGAGCGGGAGACAGGAGTCGCTGAAGTGGAAGAGAGATCCAACCTACCCAATACGAGCGGCAGCCCAGGTGAGACCCACTTGAAGCAGAGAGACCAACACCCGGATGAGACATCACGCCATGCTCCTGAAGGAGCATGGCTAGCACAGGTGCATGCCCAGTTATGGAATGGTCAAGAAGACGTGAGGGTAGAGGGCGGATTGTGAGAGGCAACTGGGTCGGGCGGCTTTCATTCCATCCATAAAATGAAAAGTACCTGCCCAGCACTTTACTGACTGAAACGAGATAAACCTTGGTGGACTTAACTAACTGTGTCAGAAAGAGAAATAAAAAAATGATTTCATTTAGGCTTGTGTCCGAGATTCCAAAAACTTTTCTCTAGGAATTTCGAAAGAAGTTTTGCTTTCTTTTCAAAGTCTTGTTAGTTATTAGACACATGGTGATGGGCTAGGACAAATGCTTATAAACGGGTGTTTTCCATCATGAACTCTTCCCCTGATTTAATAGTATTAACATAGGGAACTCCTACCTATGGCCATCTATTTTGTTTTCTTTGGGAGGGCGGATATCTTCCCCAATGGTCCTGGCATGGTGAAACCTAAAAAAAGACAAGAAGATTATTTCAGAGTTTAAAACTCCTATTACTCCTACAAATACAACACAATGCCAGTGAAAGCATCACAGTGTTGACTGCTGCCATATTATTGTGGTGGCTTCGAAGATTAAGCCTAGTCAATTGGTGTGGCATTAAGCCCAGGTGGACCAGGTCTAGAATCTAGGTCTAGGATCACCTTCCTCAAACAATTCGCTAGAACCTTAGACAGTACCTTCATGTCTGTATTAAGTACTGATTTTGGGTGGTCAGAGTCCCATCGGTCCAATGTTTTCCTGGGTTTTGGGATCGACACTATAGTTACCAGTTCAGTATCCGTGGGCACTGACCCTGTTGATACGCTTTCTTGAACATCCTATGTAGGTGTGTCATCACTATATTAGTTACTTTCTTAAGAAATGCTGCTGGTAGCCCATTAAGGCCTTCCTGGATTGCAATTGAGTCAGCTCCACTTGTTGTTGATCTAGCCTCTGACAAGGGCAGTCCTGAACAAAACAAGACATATCTTCTGCTTCCAGTCGAAGTTTAGTTCCATAAAAAATCTCTCAAAATACCCTGCCATTGTCTCTGTGATATTCTCGGAGCAGGCCACTAAGGAGCCATCTGGATCTTGAACACTCAGTATGTGGCCCCTATCTTGGTCTCGTTTACTGGGCCATGCCAACATTTTCCCAACTTTTTCTCCCACTTCGTATATTCGCTTTGCCTGCATTATATCATTTAACCTCATCAGCTGTCACCAAGTGGTATTCCTCCACCTTGTCAAGGAGACAAGACTTTGCCTTCGCCAGAAGGCATGTTGCGTGTTCATCCTCTAACCAATGTAGGTCCCTTTCTAGGGCCAGTCAGGTTTCCTTGCATTTACATCTATCCCCCACTTCCTCAGCAAGAATCACCCGGATGGTGGTTTTGTATGCCTCCCAAAGTGTAGGCGCCTCCAGCACCAATTTGGTACTGTCCTCAAAGTATTGGGCAACTGCTTCACTTCCTCTACATTTGTAAGCCTCCAGGTTTGCCATTCCCACTAGCTTCTACCCCGCTTTTTGGGGGGGGATTCTATTATCACTTTCAGTGGGGAGTGGTCAGAGATCCTTCCTGCTTAGTATTCAGTGTCTGCAAGCCTATGAATAGACCCTCATGGGATGAAGAAGAAGTAAATATGGGAATGGGTATCATGTGCCCCCGAGCAGAAGGAACAGCACCGGCGTTATCCATGGACTTTCCTCCAGATGGTCCAGATTCCTCCAGCTTGGATGAAGTATTCCAGTTTCCCAGGGCCTTTCTTATGCGTCCATTTGACCTGGAATCTGTCTAGCTCATTACCGAGCACCATACTAAAGTCACCGCCTACCATTGTGGTAACCTGCTGTAGTTCAGTGAGTAATTTGCCTAAGGGCGTTAATGTATCCCCCAAAAATCCCGGAGGGGCATGAACATTTACGAAGTCAAATCGTTCTCCTTCCCATTCACCCAATACTGGTGTATGATGCCCCAGCTCATCTACCCATGTCTGCTGCAGTTGAAAAGCCAAAGATCTTTTGATTGGAATTGCTACCTCCCTTGCACTAGCGGAGTATCCTGCCTGAGAAGGATCACATATTTCCCCTTGCCAATAATGTCCCTCTGCTACCATTTATATGTGCTTCCTGCAAAAAGACCACATGTGCCTCATATCTAGCCAACGCTTTCATCACCAGTCCACTTTTTATCTTATCTCCTAGGCCATTCACACTCTAGCTCAATAGTTTAAGCATGTGGTGAGTCATCCCGGATGTGATCTTGTCCCCTACCCACTTCCCGTTGGCCCATCATGGTGCAAATAACCCCCTAGTAAAGTTGAAGTGTCACATCACTGCAAACCTTTAAACAATTAACAATATCCCAACTAACCCCCCTCCCTACTTTACCAGTCCCAGAACCAGCCAATGCCTCAACTCACAGTATGTCAGTCGCCCATAAAACTTGTCTAGAAAAATAGAACCATCTAGAGTTTGTAAGCGCAGGTTCCCTATGGCGAGAAGGGCATGGCCTGTGGCAATAAAATTGGCCCACATCAACCATGGGGCACGCACTTGTGGACCCCAAAGCACACCATCACATAAACGTACACTGTTCAAATAATCTCGTCAGATGTCACCGGTGTGACCCGGGGTGGCATCTCGCCCCCAGGGCCCCCCCAACAATGATGATCTCTCATTCTCTACAGAATCTGCTCCCCCTCAGCCAGTGCCATCCATCTGTTTTCGGACACCGGCTATGGTGCCCACTGGAAGTCAGCCACCACTCTCGCCCTCTCAGATTTAGCCAGTATTTTTGCTGGTGTGGCATGTGATGTGTTTCTCCTTCTCCACGGCAGTCGCTTTTCTCATGAAGGTTGGGGCTGTGTGTCCTTGTTGCAGCGTGGAATTTTAAATCCTCCCTTCGTCACAGACCAAATATCATATTAGCATATTCACTCAATAAATTCATTGGTGGGGCCCATAACACCAATATTCACACTTCATTGATCCGTTCTTACAGGAGAGATACATTTTCCAAACGCTGACATGAAAGGAATACCTTTTCACCTAAAGAACTTAATTCACATGAACATACATTGAATAACTTTATTAAATTCAGAACCTCGAGATATTCCCTTCATTTTGTCGATGGATCAATTAGTTGAATTTGGATATTTGGTAACTCAATTCTTTTAATCTACATTTAATCTTAATCTAATCTCTTCAAATAAATCACCCAACACATTTGTTTGTTAAAATAATAATTTTGTTTATCTAATTAATTGCAAATTTAATAAATCATAAACCAAACCACGGAACATCATATTTACCTAATCTGGCTATTAGTCGTCCTCTAAGTCAATCAAGTCGTGAAAAATCTTTAATTCATCAAAAGTCAGGCAGCAATTCAGTCTGTCAAAGATTCAGGGAAACAGCTGTCCAGCTGTGTCACCGTCCTCTCCGTCAGCATAACGTCAGGAATCAGGAAAAGATCTGGTTCTCTAGTTCGCTTAGTCTACCAACTTTTATAATGAAATTAACGTCAAAATGTAACAAAAATCGGTTTTAGGCAGTCCTGATTGGTGGGTTTGGGGTCGTTCGGTGAAGTTCTCACATAGTCTATTTGGTTAGGTCATCACACTTGCTGGTTCCGGTTTTAAAGACAGTCTTTTGTTTAATAGTCTTGGCAACTCTCCCAGTGCGACCTTGCTGGGTACATCTTGCATGGGGTCAGGATGAGGCCACTTGTTGCTGGCTGTGGTGCAGGCGCACTTCACCCGAAACCTCGTGGAACGGTGACTAGGGCCGTCAAGTCAAAGTCAGCCATCTTTATGAAGGCCCAATCGGTCAACTTAAGCAAAACAAACACAAAACGTAATTAAAACATTGAAATAGCTAATAAAATGTTAAACCCTCACTAATTCCCTTATGTGTATGTAATTATCTAGCATGATAGCAACATTCAAAGCGTTTATATTCACCCAACAATGTCATCTGGTGCAACATACAGTTACATCACAAAAGCAACATATATCATGCAATATTCTAATTTTCTAACATTAATATGCGTACATATATTAGTATACAAATTAGTTCAGCCATGCAAATGCAAATCCCACGTGTAATTCTTTCATTAATACAGTTGATCAGATATCACTGCAAACAGACTAATAATATTACAATTAATAGATTATTCGGATTAATATAAACATACAGAAATGAGGGGGTATACAAAATGTTGTACTACCCGCTCCATCATCCTCACACCTGTCTGTCGGAAGTTGGTACCCCTTCTGATCAAGCCAGGCCCATATCTCTGCTGCCGAGGTCCTGGCCTGGCAGTTCGGGCTGATATGTTCCCATGGGGAGCAGGGTCAAGAGTGATTTGCATATGGCTGGGTCCAAACTGGGGTGGCATGGCAAGCAAAAGAACAACGGATTCAGCCTAGATCTCTTGACTGGGAGTGAGTGTCTGAAAAGTTTCGGCACTCTGTTCATCATCATGTTGTGTTTGCTCAGAGCAGTTTATCAGCATTGCTCATTCAGGAATGGGTGTCTGACAAAGAATAGTTGAAACTGCAAGATGTGATGTTGGCAGCTATGGCAGTAATCTCCTGGGCCCACTTCCATCTGAAACCTCTTGTGAACCACCTCCTTCAGAATTGGTCCCTGAGCTCTCACAATTTCAAGAACCCAGTACTTGTAACCTCTTCCATATGTTGCATGTTAGCATGGTGGCTACAAAAACATAATCTATTGAAAGGGATTCCTTTCCATTTTCCTCCCCGAATCTGTTTAATACAGATGCTTGCTGGTGGGGAAAGGGAGGAAATTGGGGGTGCAGCAGAAGATGGGGCATTGGTCAAGGGAAGAGAGCCTTCACTCCCCCCAACCAGAAGGAGTTGACAATGATTTAGATGGCATTGCAAGACTGTACTCATTAGATAAGGCTACCAATGTTGCTGTTAGAACAGACAATGAGGTCATCAAATCCTATATGAATCAACAAGGAGGAATGAAGTGTACATCCAGGGAATTTTGGAGTAGACAGCTTACCCAGCATTCTTCCATCTTCAGTGAATTCTCACCTGTCTGTTCTGGAGTTAAATTGCGTTTGTGCATCTATCGGGACACCTTGAAGGACCTGTTTGTGTCCCCACAGAACACTGTGCTTCCAGCACTCTGCACCAAAACAACATTTTCTCATGCATGGGACGTGGATACTCTATCAGTACCTTGGCCAGAGGGGCTTTTTTATGCCTTTCCTCTGAGACCCCTCCTCCCGAAGGTGCTTCAAAAGATTCAGGAGGAGTGGATATTGGTGAATCAGGTGGCCCCATTCAGGCCTCTCTTTGTCTGTCATTGTCCTGGGGGAATTATCTCCATTTATATCTGGAACCTTCTCCTCAGCCCTAACATCTCCGGCTGATGGCTTGGAGGTTGAGAGGGTAGGTTTGCAACCGCAGGGTTGTTCAGAGCAGGTAGTGAAAGATATTCAAGCCTAGAGAAGGCCCTTGTCATTAGCTTCTTATAGGAAACATTGGCATTCCGTTTACTCCTCGTGTGTTGCAAAAGGGATGGATCCAATGTCAGTAAATCTGTATAAGATCCTTAATTTTTTAAGTGAAGGGTTTGTGAAAGGCCTAGCGCCCTCTACTTTGTCTTTTTAGTGGCCAGAGATCAAGGCTCTAGGATTCACTCAAGACAGGAGAGGGATTCTTCTTTAGTAGTCAGACTCTTCATGGGGTTTAAGTTACAGACACCTGAAACTCTCTCTCAGGCTCTGACATGGGATCTCTCGATTGTGTTGAGGGGTTTACAACAGCAACCCTAGAGGATTCCTATTAGGTTTGGCTATCAGCTAGGACAGCATCCTAATTGTCATCATGTCGGCAAAGAGCTTGGGTGAAATTGGATGTCTAGTAATTTCTTACCCGTATTTATATTTTTCCCAATAATATGGTTCTTAAATTAGATCCTAATTTGGTCACAAAAGTAAATTTTCTTTTTTATTTGTCCTAAGAGATTTTTCTCTCAGTTTTCCCTTCTGAGGTTAATTTGGAAATTACCCCTTCCCTTGATGTCATGTTGGACTTGTCCATCTACCTACAACTTACTAAGAATGTTAGGGTGTCAACTACTGTGTTTGTTTCACATGACACAGCAAATAAAGGCAAAAACATTTAATAAACTACTCTGTTAAGCTATATCTTATTCGTATAAGACTCTAGGTGAATCTCCTCCACCAGTGATTCAGAGGAGATCGACTAGAGCTGTATCAACCTCTTGGGCAGAGCTAGGGAGTTCCTCAGTACAGGAAATTTGTCGAACAGTGACATGGTCAACCCATGAGACATTTGTAAAACACCATAGATTGGATCTCCTTCAGAATACTGATGTGAGCTTTTCTTCCACTGTTTTGAAATCAGGCAATGGTGTAATTGTCAATTGAATAAAGTTGTTTTTTGACTGCATGAGTGGAGTGTCGATGCAAGTTATTATTGCTTGATAAATCCTCATAGAGTAAGTGCTAGGATGAGGAGGATGCGATGAAATAGTGAAGACGCAATTACTTACCGGTAATCTTAATTTCCCCAGATTCAAAGTCCTCCTGGTCCAGCCCCCCCCCCCCCTCCCTGGATTGCACCTCTATATTGGAGCGTGGGATCCTCAGGAAACAAAGTGAGGGGAAGGGGCCTTCTTCAACCCCACCAAGTGCAAAAAAAGACAGAATTTAATATGAGATATCAGATCTCAGAGCGTGGTAAACCCCTGTCTGAGGCAGAGGAAGTCTCATATAGTAAGGACTGGGACGAGGTGGACTTCGATGTGAAAGGGGGTACAGGCGGGCACTAGCATAACTCTTCCTAGTGCAGGTGCAGTGACCCGGGCCGGACTGGCCATAGCGGGCACCGGGCATTTCCCCGGTGGCCCGCCAGGGTGGGGGCTGGTTTTGGATCTCTGAGTGGCCTTTTTTACAGGTGGCAGGTTTTTCAGTATAGCTACAATATCGGCCCCCTGTAACAAAAGCGGCTGAAACCCGCCCTTTGCAAACCGCTCGGATGCCCACCCCCAGGGGGCCGGCCGAGCTGTTTGCCAGGGTCGGTTTCAGTTCCCAGTCCGTCCGTGGCAGTGACACTGGTGCCCTGGGTTATGCAGGGTTCCCTGCACCCCAGTTTCGTCTGTTTCTCTACTTCATAACCACAGGAATAGAAACCCCATTTTTTTCTTACATGCATTAGACAATTAAGTCACAGAAGTACACCAAGGACCCACTATAATGATATGGTGTGCGGTCAAAATAACAGGTATACAATATTTACATGCACTTACAGACAGAAAAGCTTCAAGTCTGCTAAAACATAGAAAGAACTTCTGGTGAAAGGACATGTACATCTGACACATGTATCATGAGATAATCATCTACAAATAGAAAAAGAAATCCACGCCTAAGAACTTTGAGGCACGTCAAGATAAACGACAAAGGATAAAAAATATGACGACCTCCAACTAATCTTGCAACCTCTCAACTTGCAAAAAGAAACTGTCAGTCCTGTCATCTTCTTATCTGCTCATCGGCTTAACAATTTCACACTTCTGTGAGGTATTGCAGAATCCTGACCCGGGGAAGACAGCTGTCGCTCCCCCTGTCCTGTCCACACACAATTCTTCGGATCCTTTTGAAAATGTAAACACTGAAAGCCTTAATTGCACATTTCAGAAAGTGAAGCGAAGGACGGATGCAGACACGCACATCATGGGCAACCATGTGACGAGAGCGCCTCTCTTCAGGCGCCTTACATTCGCGGATCTGCTAGGGTTGTCTGTTGTATGTATAGGCTGCCCTTACCACCTTTGTCAACTATGCACTTTTTTTTACCAGACCATGTGTCTTGTCTCATGCATAATTAATAAAAAATCTTCAGAAGTTAAATAAAAACTTTTCTAGGTGTCGGCACCCCATGGAATGGGCAATGGTATTTTGGTGAGGTGAATTGAAGTCACGTTAGATTTTATTGGGCACCCTTTTACTGTACTAGAATATCTTATTTTGGCTTGTGCCACTTTAGGAACCAATTTCTCCTGCTGGCAGCCTCCACACACCACAACAAATTTGGATTAATTTATTCATTCATTCATCCATTGTAGCTTTTGAAGAGGTCTGTGCATCACTATGTCCACTCGTTACTGTGGAGGTGTGCCCATGCATACATTAATGTACTCATTACAGACCATTCGCCTGTAAGCATGTCAGTTCTGTGTCCCAGACTTAGAAGCAGTTTAGAGGTGTGAAACTGGCATCAGGTCAACTGAAAACTGGAGGGCAGCATAAGATGAGTTAACTTTGAACTTACTAGAATTAAACTGGAAATCCCCTTATAGCACACAATGGGATATTTTTTCATTATTTATGTGAAAATAGCTGTACATGTACTCAATACCTTTTGGCAAAATTCAAAACAATTTCAGGCAGTAGGAGATTAAAAGCAAGTCAAAGAGCTGAACTCTAGAGTAACTATCTTGCTAATAATGATTTCCATTGCTTGCTGTTTGTCCTGCTGAGCAGTGGTAAAAACATGGAGTTCCTGGCGGATGGACCCCTAGGGGCACTAGCTGACCTCAAGATGAAGGACATTCGTGCTATGATTCAGTGACCTGACATCCGGAAATGGGAAAAACTGAAGATTTTAGAAACAGGCCTTAAGGCATCTTCTTGAGTTTACACAAAACTACCACGATGTCCTTTTTTTTATTCGTCAACTTACTGGGCCTAAAATGCTGAAAAGATTCTTTGCACATGAACAATCTCATGCAGCAATAATTGCACTGCTACCAACGATATTAGACCACTGCTATTCTTGCATGGTCAAATATTTAATGACAAAATGGCATCCCTTGACCCAAGGAGCATAAGCATGTCCTGTGGCTGATGTGAGACAGGTGGCTGGTTTAATACCAGTGCTATCAATCCGTCAACCAATTGCAAATTCATGTAGAGTTAATGCCCAACCAGCGGACAAGGAGGAGAAGACTGCTCAAAACACTAATCTTTCTTGGAAGTGCTCATGAAAAGCTCTTTCAATTCATTCAATTTATTGGAGAACCATTAAAGGTAGCCCTAGGAATCAAACATAGTGACCTGAAGGGAGAAGGGCAGTATTCAGAGCTTAGAGGATGGGATACTCTGTGACAAAAGAGTTGGATGTCCTGTCCGCCGTATTACAAGCGCACTGTAGCCTAAGGCACTGGGAAGAGATCCGTTTCCACATAAAGTCCACCACTCTGGCAGGATTTACTTGTGAGCAAATCACATTTACCAGGGTTAATCCCAACGTTCCTGGTTCTGTGAAAGAGGCATGAGATGTAGCCCTTGTAGATGCATTTATTTGCATACACAATGTGAAGGTAGGCGTGCAAATAGCTATGTAAATTCAGCACACCTAGGACTCAATTTATGTGTTGTGAGGATTTCTTCTACACATCATTGTTTCCATGTGGATTACATCAACTGGATTAACTGTTGAACTGATTGACATGAACTGGGGCAACTATTTCCAGAATACATTAGGTAGGTAAGGTAATATCTAGGACCAGAGCATGGGGACCCCGATGCATAGAGTCATCTGGTCACCTTACCCGTACTCTTCAGCTCAGCCCTGACTTGGGAGCCCCAGTCCGGTGGAGCTTGCAGGGTGGAGAGACTGTTTTCTTGCAGAGATCCTCAAGCTCTGTGTTGCCTCCATTTTGAGAAGACACTAACTAGAAAACAGGTTATAGTCACTTACACCTTGGAGAACCAAGATATTTCTTCAAAAGGGTTAAAGTGCTGTACAAATCCAAATGTTTGTTCAACAAAACACTGCATCCAAAACGAAAGGTTGGATAGGTATAAAGAACGGCTATGCAGTGAATGAACTTTGCGGCTTTATTTAGCGGACATGGCCTGTGGGCACTTGTGTGTCTTCAGAGTTAATCTGTTGCATGACACTGTAGATGATGGCGGTCACGTGGTGCAGGGTAAACACTGGATAATTATTGGTTCATGTGTTTCTTTGTGCGAGGCTTTACCTGAGAGTAGCCTGTCAAGTCTCCGCATAAAGATCTAACTCTAAAACAAACACCTGGGATTGACATGTTTTTGCCGAAACCTAGTAAATAAGCCGTCCTTTGCTCGAGGCACCACAATGGATGCCTTTCTCCTCATGCTGTGTCAGAGAGATTAGGACAGATTTATGTTTCCTTGAGTGTGAAAAGCTTGCATTCTGTCACCCACGAGGGAAACACGAATCCAGAGGCAGGACCTCAGCTGTTCTCTACTTTGAATTAAAACATGTGCCAATTACTTTCTGGTAATCTTCGTTGCTCCGATTGTACTCAGTACTCACTAAATAAAATGATCCCCCCCTCCCCTGAGGCACCACATAACACAGTTTAAATTAAAAGAGTTCCCTCTCCCCTTTCCTGTGTCTCACCCCTAAGTACAGCCACTTTTCTGGGGCCAAACGCGTCCTATCATCCACATGTCGCGATTGCAATAAAGGGATGGTTTGTGAGATATATGCATGAGACGAGGAAGGGTAACCTGAGTAATGGAGATTACTTGTAAGTGAGCAACACGTTACCACCTTAATCCTACCGTGTCCATATATGAAAATATGCCGGAGGAGTAAAGCAGCAACAAAAGCACAGACCTCCAGCATAAACCAACACATCTAATTTAATCTAGAACGCACTATTTCAAGAGTGGCTCATCCAGGAAGAAAAGATGCAAGCAGTGTGGCCACAAAGCAGAAAAAGGGCGGTACCACAAATCCAAAACATGGCTTCCCAAGTTACAGCTGAATAGATGTCCTGGATGGAGACACTGCCAGCTTCCGCCAATGAGGCAACCATCCCACTAGTAGACTGTCCCTTAACAGCGCCAGGCATCTGGTCAACCACAGGCAAGAGACGCCACTGTCTTGAACAGCAAGGAAGGGAGAAGAAGCCCCACACCCTTCAAGAAGACACCTACATTAACAGTGGGACTTTCTTTGGCTTGAAACCTGATCTGATTGCTTCTCCACGGAAGAAAGTGATCACTTGCTATTGCAAAAACCACTCTCGATAGACTGTATGGCAAGAATAAGAGAAATTAAAAGGAAATATAAAAAGACCATCCAGATCGTTAGGAAAGATTTATCAAAGACCAATAGCTGGAAATAATGACAATTATTCGGAAAATTATAATCAATCTGGGCTTTTAAAAATAGATTTCCTGTAGTTATGGTCATAAATACAACTGATTGGGCTAGTCAGAAAAGATGGGTACAACACATTGAATCACTGTATGTAGACCCACATTTAAAACCGTTTTGGAATAAATGTACTTGTGAGACTTCAGGCTCTACTGGACACAATGCCTCAACTTAATTTCCAAAATAATCCAAAACTGTGTGGCAGCATGTCTAGATGAGTTTGTGCATTTCAATTTCTGTGCAACATTAATAAAGTGCAGAATACTGTTCAGTGACGTAGCTCGAGCTTTTGCCACCTGGGGCGATTGCTTAGTTTGCCGCCCAGTGCCAGCTGGAGCAGGCAAAAGCGGGGGATGGTGCTTTGCGACAGACGACGAGCAGGGGGTTTGCTGGCAACAAACGACGACAAGGGAGAATAAAAACAAACAAAAAGAAAACGTACCTTGCGCTTGCCACCCCCCTTCCCCCCCAGAATAAAGTGCCGCCCTGTCCCCCCCCTACGTCACTGATACGGTTTCAAGCTCAATTATATAGGCATATACAGACTGATATAGCTCCATTGTCTTTGAAACAAATTACCAATGTTGTGTTTAAATCCATTTTTCTGACTCTTGTTGACCAGGCCTTATTTAGAGCCTATCAGCCATTTTATTTAAAATCGGTTCCTCTGTGTCTTTTCCCTCCTGCTCATCTCTTACCCTCGCTATTTCTGCAGCACACAGTCAAGCACGATTTCATCTGTTTATTCCCAGTCATTGTTTATGCTGTTCTAGATGAGCAGCGGGTAAGGGGGGTATCTGCGCTGGATGTATGTGTTCTTGGGAAGGGTATAATACAGGGGTAATGCAGTACCAAGCAATGAGTGACTAGTGAATGCATGTACTAAGTGTATATGTGCCTATGAGGGCTACAGTACCTGAAGGATGTAGTGTTGTGCAGTGCATGCAGGATACATTCAGTGCTGGATGTATGTGTACATGTGAATGATATCATAGTTGAAGGGGGCAGTGCATGGAATAAAATGCAAATGCTGGATGTAGATGTGCCTATGAGTGGCACAGTACATAAAAGATACAAGATGGGCAGTGTGTGCATGTTAAATACATATGCTGTATGTATCTATGCCAATAAGGGGTACAGTACATGGAGGACACAGTACTGTGCAGTCCATGTAGGCTAAATACATGCACTGGGTGTGTATACAAGCCTGTGGATGGTACAATCCATGGAGGGCCCTGGGTTCCATTTTGAGAGACCCAATCATTCATGGTGAAATCTTCAGAGGAGGTCACAAGATTCTCCAGACAACTTTGTGTGTTGCTGAATCCTTCTAAGCTGGGTGGGACACACACTAGGGAGGGGAGAGTTAAGCTTCCCCTATACACTTCAAATGGCGCTCTTTGATTCACTGAGAGGTCACAAGAAAGGGGCCTGGGCGCATATCAAGAACTAGATGGGCTGATAAGTGAATCATAAAGAGTGGGGTTGGGGGCCCTGGGCTAACCTTCAGATGCACATATCACTTTGGTCTGAAATCCAGGTGTGAACTCTAATCGCTCCCATGGCTTGTGTTGTGGGACTATCAGCTTTGGAAACACTCCTGCTGTCACAGACTGTTTTTCAAGAAGAAGAGAGAGGAGAAGAGCGGACACTTCAAAAGAAGCTAAACACCAATGAAAATTGTCAAAGATTCAGACCATAAATCCCATTTGGTGTCTGGAAATGAACTATAAGAAGGGGAGCTTGAGACCCCAAAAATGGTAATCTATCAAGCAGCCAGACGGGCTGTGTAAGGAGGGGAAGCTCTGGAAGACTTCTGCCTTTGGTCAGGACTATGGGCACAGGCATGCTAGTCTCCCTGCAGGGTGAGGGGACATCACCCAGGGAATCCTAAACCACCTGCCCTGGAGCCTGGGGTACCAGCGTGTGCCTGTTTGCCAAGGCCGGGGTGCCAAGGTCAGTGTGCCCTGTGAGAAAGAGGAGAGCATTGGATGGAGCGAAGTCCAGTGGGGAGCCCTATTGACTGGACTCCCTGTGTAATATGTAAGAAAATGGCTGCGGCACTGATCGGATCGTTGCCTGTGAGCAGGACAAAGTTTGTGACCCCAGTATTGCCAGGAGAAGGCTGCTTTGAACGGAGCTGTGTGTCATGCTGCGTCGATAGGGCCGGAGCCCGTGCCAAGTGCAGAGTCAGCAACCCCCTATGCCAGGAGGGGCCCTTTGGAAATGACTGCCATGTGGTAAGGGCAGTAGCCTTGTGCAGTGGTGGACAGCAACACTGTATACCAGGTGTGGCCGCTGTGAAAAATTTTACCGTGCTAATCGGGCAAGAGCCAGTGTGCTGTGAGATGCAGTGACCCCGTACTGTGACCTGATCTGCCACCACCTGAAGGAGAAATGAGGATGCCATGGGAGCATCTGCGCACAATTTAAAAGGCGAGAGACACAAGACAGGATTGTAGCAACCAAACCAACCCCCCCACCAGGAGAGGAACCGCACACTTACTCCGCAGGAGGAGCAGCAGAGAGCCTCTCATCCCTTCAGGAGTGAAACAACTTGTGAGAGATTGCACCCACTGAGTGTAGCCTACTGGGCCGCATGCGGCCGACTCACCTGAACTTAGCTGCCTCGGTTGCGAGTGGACAGGGCGCACTCAGGAACTCCAGACTCTTCACACCTGCTGGTGCGGGTAAGACTGGTTAGAGGCCTGTCAGCCCAGTGGGAACTTGCTGCCAGTAGTGCTGCGGTGCTGGAACTCTGCTGTTTTTAACTTAGATTCAAAGTGGACTCTTGAGACTCAGACTGCTACTTGAGCATACCCTGAGGTTACAAATAGAGAATGGGGAATAACCACCATCGCAGGGAAAGAGTGGGACAGGGAATCGCAGAAGAAACACTAGAGCCCCAACCTCAGGGGGAATTGTGTGATTGTTTGTGAATGTCATATTTTTGTCAATAGCGTTAGAAAATAAAATTCTTCTCTTTTTTCATAAAAGTGAGTATTTGGCGGGAAAATTATTTATTGCTGCTGCTGCACGTATTTTTAGTTGTGAGCCTGCGTTCATTATTCTGGATCCATACCAATCCACCCCGAACCCCAAGGGAGCCTTGGCCTAATCGAGCCACGCTAACATGAAAGTCAAGGGCCCAGTTAATCATAGTAAGTAAGGCCCTGCAACATCAGGAGTAAAAAGCCTCAACCCCCACCGGTGGGTTCAGTAAGGCCTGCTTGCCCTGTGGCCCTCTGAAAGTGGTTCTGACAAAGACCCTTCTGCTAGATCACTGTGCCGTATTCATTCATATAAATTGCGATTGTTCATGTATCTAGTTTATTCTATTATCTCATTAGCATAGAATGGCAGAATAATTATTCCTGTGGTGGGATAGTGCTTAGGTGCCAAGGCAATATGACATTTTATGAGACCATGCTCTGATTTGCTTTGTATGTAAAATTTTCAATCATAACACGAAAAATCTGCAATTCTGTTAATTTCATAATCGAAAATCATGTATAAAAACATTCAATGTTAGGAGTAAGCCAGAAGACTTTCCTCTTCTAATAGGGATGCTGTCTGTTTCTCTCCCGATTTTGCTGCCGACTTGGGACTTATAATAATTTTGATTTTGCATTTCTCTGTAATGAGCTGAAAGGCTTTATGGCATTAACTCTGTACTGCCTTATTTGAATTTTGTAATAAATCTTTAAACTATTCCACTCATCTAGAACTCAAATAATGAGTGGGCCTTTTTTAATCAGCTGTATTTTTAATATATGTGATGTGTTGACTTAACTCTGGACATAATGCCTCAAGAAACTGATGTTTAACACCATTTCCGATTTACCGGATTGTGGAAATTCCATTGAGGCAAAATTTTGAGGTGTCAACAGTTTTGTGGTTTCCAGAGCACCCACACATATAGACACAATTCCCAAATGGTCCACTAATGTCCGTGTTTAAGAGCCAGGCTTGGGTGGATTGTTCCACTCTTCCAAGCAGCACTTCAGTGTTCATTTCTGACTTCTGCAGGGGCCCTGTACTCCATCTGATTTTTGAGAAAGGTAACACTCAAGACTCTACTAATTAATGCCTAATAGCACTCTTAGATGTTGAGGCCAAGGCCTATTCAAAATTGCTATTGGTTGACCTAGAAAAGTGGCTCACTGATAATAAGCTTTTGCCATTTTATCAGACGACAGGGTACACATGTTGGATGACAAAGCTCATTGGATGACTTAGGGTCTGATTATGAGTTTGACGGTGCAGGAGCGGGGTAGCATGCCACTGCCCCGCTCCCGCACCGCCAAACTCGACCACCGGTCACCAGCCAGATTACGAGTTTCCTCGTTGTCTGGCGGGCGGTCATTTGGCATTCCAACCGCAATGGGAATGCCAAAGCAAGTTCCTGCAGGCACTGGACATGCATGCAGATAGGGGCACACTATGTGCCCCCCTGCATGAATCTGCATAGCCTGAGGCACTTAGTTTCATGATGCGAACATTGCAATGAGACCACTGGTGACACGGTATCCAACCGCCACCTCACCTCCACCACGGGAAATTCGTAATTAGGTCCTTAGACATTTACATCAGGGCTAACAAGCTGGCATTAAACAGCAATATATGGGAGGTCCCCTGTTTTTTTCTAAAGTACTCAAAGATAAGGGTAGCTGGCATATTGGCAGGTAGATGGCACACATGGTCTTTACCTATAGCTATTTCAGACCTTATGTCATCAAGATACCATTTTAGCCAAGCTGAAAACAAGATGTTCCACAGTAACTAAGGCCTTATGAAAACACAAAACTAGAGATTCAGACACCCATTTCAATATGAAGGTTATTTAGGCCACATTTACTCCTTAATTTGTTTGGACAAAGCACATTGCACCACTTAACTTGAGCTCAGTACAGCTGAGACTGAAAGCGTGTCTTCTAAAACGAGACCAGCACGCAGAGCCACACATATAAAGCATATAAAACATTGTCTAAGCTTGTAGATCCCAACTGGAGGTTTCTTAAACAACATTGTCTGGAAATATCTCCCACACAGAACATCTGGTCACGTCCTTGGAATCAGCTTTGACACAGCTTGGTTTTAAGAGCCCCTGGTCCTCCATGAATGACATAACACAACCTAAGAGTTGCATTTCGTATCAGGCGTAAATATGATCAAGATTTGTCAAATACTACAGAATTTGGTGAAAGGAAATCCTCTGCCTACGTCATTTCCTCTTGTGAGGTTAGGATTTAGCAAGGATATCTGATAAATAACAACTCAATAACAATACCAACTGGAATACTTTACATTGGCTTTCTTCTAATCCTCATGATCGAGTTTAAGAGATACAGGCCCTATTTATGAGTTTGTCGGAGGGACAGGTGCTGTTTATTACATCCAATACAATCGGACTCACCCTACTTCGTAATTTATCAGGTGCAGTAAATTGCACACGTTACCATACTAAGGGCTATATTAGCAAGGACTTGCGATAATCATCGCAAGCCGCACTTTACGCTGTATTTTTTATCGCCGGCTATCGCTGGTTTAGATCGCGGAGATAACGCGTTATTATCAACGTTTATCTCCAAGGCGATAATAAACCAGCGATAGCGGCGATTCTCCATCAATAACGCGGGAATACCAGCGATGAATTCCCATCGCTAAGGAAAAGGTCGCTAATAGGCAGGTGAGGATTCAGCCGTAGAATCCACCTCCCATAGAAAACAATGGCTAAGTCAGGATTTTAGCAGGTGTTAAAATCCAGCGATAATCGCGGTTAGCGCAAGTTTTTTTATCACTTTGCGGCCATTGCTAATAGGGAGAAGTTGTGTTAGCGACTTCTTCCTATTATTTTTAGTGAGGAACGCCCACTTTGCATGTCATTAGCGATAAATATCGCTGACATGCAATGCGGTAAAAAAAGTCCGCTATCGCCACTAAGCTGTCGCTAACAGTTGTTAGCGGCAGCTTGCTAATAGGGCGATAAAAATATCGCCATTTTATCGGCAAAAATTGCCGCTAATATGGCCCCATCTATTTTACCTGGTAACATTTAACAAAGGCCAAAATATTTAACACACCTGGTAATTACTGAGTGCAGTAAATTCTACTCAATTAGGAATTCCGGTGTGCACACCGACCGACCCGTAATCAGGGCCATATTCTTGTGCATGACAGGGCAGAATTGAAATGCAGGTTATTGTATGCGAAAACCTGGCACATGTTTTTGCATGCATGAGCTACAAGAAACAACAGAAAGGTTTTGGATAAGGCTTCTCTTTTTACAGTGTAGGATAACACGTCACAAAGCGATTAATCGTTGCTTGAACGGTGACAATCCATTGGTCATATTTTGCTTCTGTTGCAAAGCCTTTTAAAGAGCAGGGAGAGTGCTTATTTAACGAAAACACATAATTATTATATAGTGATTTTAACTATTATCCGATTGATCGGGCACTAAATTAGCTATTGTATTTTGAAATGCACTTAGTTTTATGTTTTGCATATATTACGTTTTGCAAAATAA
The DNA here is from genome assembly GCF_964204655.1 of Triturus cristatus. NCBI lineage: Eukaryota > Metazoa > Chordata > Amphibia > Caudata > Salamandridae > Triturus > Triturus cristatus. The sequence goes on from NC_140583.1 coordinate 1,106,680,425, forward strand.
TCATGCAGGGATTAACTCCATTTTTGTATTTTGCATGGTTGTAGGGCTGGTAGTGTTGATGAGCAGTACATGTAGGTGCAGTGATTCCACATAATAATGCAATAAACTTAACAGAACTTTACTTAAACCTACATGGCTTGGGTCACATCTAGGAAATGCCAAACCTCTTTCTCAGACAAAGAAGAGGAAGTTAAGAAGGGGAATAATAATTTCCCCTGCCTGATGGAACGAAAACACTAACCTGTTTTTGTGTATTGTGCATTGTTTCAGCCCCTATCATCTTATAGTAGTTCCTGTTTTTTTTGGGAGGAGGCATTACTGGAGTTGTTTGGTGGTTTACTCGCACCTTAATATATGAGGTGGGTAGCTGTCTTCTTCTGTATATAACCATCAAAAAGATCAGCTTCAGGGTCACTACCCTGATGGTGACTTCAGCCACGAAGGGAGAAAGTTGTAGGGCCCTGGGACCCAGAGGCAAGTCCCAATAAGGGACAATTGAAGCAAGCGGGGGCGATGAAGATTAAAACGTGTCAGGGGCCTAAAATCCAAACTTTCCATCATTGGAAGGCCCCAAACATGGTGTTTTACAGGGATATTGACTCAAAAGTATCACCTGACCATAATATTGATGTTACAAAAATAGTGTGGGCCAAAATTATCTACTGGCGGTCGCCAGTAGATAGTTATAGTTAGGACCGAGTTTCCATAGGAAATCTGAAAATTCTATTTTGAATAACTTTGGCGCCGGTTGACGAATCCTCGCGAAATTTTCTAAACTAATGGGGAGCTCCGCTCAGCTCCTACCCTGAAAGTCTCGGGGTGATTCGTCAAGCGGGGGCTGAGAAAAAAGGGGGGCTCCAAAACGCGTTTCCCCCATGCATTTTCCCATAGGACCTTTAGTCGGAGGTACAGCCCGCACGGCTGAACAGAATTACTTGAAATTTGGCAAAGAGGTAGTCCTCAGGTCAGGCATGTGCCTTTTGCATATATGGTGTCAATCTGTTCAGTAGTTCCTGAGAAAATTGCAGTTAAAAGTACATACATATCTATAAGCGCGCACCGTGCGCGCACCGTGCGCGCACAGTGCGCGCATCATAACGTGCGCGAGCGTAATTCTGATTGGTGCATGTCAGTCAACATTCGAATCGGTCGAAATCAGGAAGTGTCGGCCGCCATTTTGTGTGTTTTGTGTGTGACAGTGAAAAAGAAAGGTGGAGAACGTGAAAAGGGGGCAGGGTAGAGAGTTCCTGACCCCCTAACCTTTGTCAGGGGGTCCCTGAAGGACCCCGAAGGGTGAAAATTGTTTTTATTTTTTTTCCAAAAAATCGCGGGGTGCGCGCACGGTCACTGACCATGTCATGAATGATGCAATATATGACGTCATCAGCAGTGCATTGCGGGGGCGCGAGTTATAGTTAGCTCAACTAGCTATAACAGGGGAATTTCTATGGTTTTCTATGAGTGAAATGTCCAACTAACTATAACGTCCCTGAAACCTATGTTTTTTTCAGTGAATTTCTAAGGTTTTTTAAATGCAAATTCCTAACTATAACGTTTGTAAAACCTATGGTTTTTTCAGTGAATTTCGAAGGTTTTTTAAATTTTAATTTCAGATTTTAATATTTATAAAACCTATATTTGTTCTATTTTTTTTAAATATTTTGGAATTCTATCAACCTTTTTTTAACTTTAAAAATTATGTAATGTTTTATATCTTCAAATAAAGAATCTATATGATTATTTTTTTTCTCAGAAAACTAGAGTCCCGTACCGGTAGTCTACCAAGCTCCATTAGCTCGCGAATCCTATCCGCCATAGTGAAATTATGCATATTTCGTATCCGACGAGTTTGTGGCACCACGTCCCGTGTAAGAACATATATGTATGAGGCCGCGCCAGCTGCGACTTTGGTATGCGACGGGTACGCAATACCAAGCCACGCATTACGTCATGTACGTATGGGGTCGTTCCCGCTGCGCGTTGCGTTTGCGATGACTGCACACTGCCAGGCCCTGTGTTACATCATAGACATATGGTGCCGCACCGGGTACGCCATTCCCTCATTTTTTTTGTATGTCTCAAAACTATATCTACATAAATTTAAAGTGTATATGAGAGCAAGCGATAATCTAAAATATTTGAAACATTTGTATATTTCTAATTGTAATAAACTTATATTATAGTAAATATATTTTCTCAAAATTGCGTCGGGTGCGGTCTCCTTGCGCGCTGACTGCGCGATTGCCATGTGACCTTGAAAAAAAGCATTTGATTGGTTCATGACATTTCCCATTCTACCAGTTGGAAAACGCAACCCATTTTCGCCATTCTCTCTACAGCATTTGATGAGACACACCTCTTCTGCTTAGAGAGCTTTTTTAAAAACGTTTTGCTATATACACATATCTTACACAACATGCAACCATCATCTTCATCAATATTCATGGTCTGTAAAGTAGCCTTCCACCTGTGATAGGCACACACCTAAAACTTACATAACCAAAGTTTTCCCCACTGCCAGAGGTAACATGCTTGCATACGCTATCCACAGCACAATGTAATGTGGTACAGGCCAGGGGCACATCATCCATAGATAATGAACACACGGACACAGATAGATAGTGGAACTGGGTATGGGCACGTGCGCTTGACTCCTTTTTATTACCAGGGTCACATATCCAGTGACGTCTGTGCGGGATGCGTGTGGGGTGAGTGTAAACCAGCCTTCAGAGAATGGTTGCTGCTAGCATCAACTACAACAGTAATCATTGGATCACACACAGAGATTCAATAATAAAAGAGTCAATAGTTTGTGAAGCAGTAAGGTAGGGACAGTAGATGTAAAATAATACAGAAAAAATTCTATCGTAAAAGAACCACAACTTGTGCTATATTCAGACACAGGCAATAGATCTGAAATAATACACAAAAAGATTGTATCATAAAGGGTCCAGCGGTTCTAGTGCACTCAGCTAGCCACATCAAAAGCATTCAGCATGTGCACAGCCAGCAATGAAGCGTGCTGCGAGTGGTCCGTACTAGCAGCAATGTCTGTTGCCATCAACACTGCATCATCTGCAATAGCGACTCGATCTCAATTGTGAACACTGCTGTCTGCAGTGTAGGCCAGAGAGAGCGGTCAGCAAAGACCCACAGCTATGTAAGGTGGACTTGAGCTACACGGCTTGTTGTACGTGAAGCAAGAAAAAGCGTGTGCAGAACCTGCGATGACGCGTATGCATGGTGCGGATAGAGCGCGCTGCAGCAATGTCTTTTCCTACAGGACTGCGTCATCTACAATACCGACTCGATCTGAATTGTGAACACTGCTGTCTGCAGTGTAAATTGAAGGCATTAGTCACACAGACATCCATTAATACTTTTTCTCACTTCCTCTTCCCAAAATACAACAACATAAATTACAGAAAACTCTGCAATAAATAAATCAAAACAATTCGAATTGCGATTTGTACTGTCCACAGTGTAGACTATTCAGTGTTCCTTTGAACTTGCAAGATGAATTTCACCATTGTACTAAACATATAACTCATCTAAAAAAAAATCTTCAAACAAATATACTAAAAGAATATTCTGTATATTTCAAAATGTTGTAGTTAGTTGCCTACTGAATTCTGTAATTAAACAATCACAACTCAATCTGAATTGTGAACCCTCCTGACCGCAGTGTAAGCCAGAGGCAGTAGTCATTAACACCTCACAGCCATGTGCTGTTGCATTCAGATGCACGGAATTGGTTGCACCTGGTCGGAGGGGGTGCACAGAAATTATCACAGACTTTAACTTCTGACATCCTCAATCATATAATCAAGACCCCGTTTCACTGTTCGGACCTTCTGTACCGTGGTGTAGTCCTCCAACTACAGTCAACCAAGCCCAATAATCATGTACAGCAGCTAACTACAGAAGCACAGACACTGATGCACCTCAACGGAAACAGTTCGGTGAAAAGCAAGCAGCAGTTAATATCGGACACCATCCATTGTGGGATCAAGACACCGTTCCACTGTTAGGACCTAGAGTTGATTGCACCTGTTCGAAGGGAGTACCTTCATCTCCACTCTCAGATGCAGTTCTAACATCGTCCATTGTGGGATCAAGACACCGTTCCACTGTTGGGAGCTAGAGTTGGTTGCACCTGGTGGAAGGGAGTACCTTCATCTCCACTCTGAGATGCAGTTCTAACATAGTCCATTGTGGGATCAAGACACGTTCCACTGTTGGGACCTAGAGTTGGTAGCACCTGGTCGAAGGGAGTACCTTTATCTCCACTTTCAGATGCAGCTCTTACATCGTCCATTGTGGGATCAAGACCCCGTTTCACTGTTCGGACCAGCTATTCCGCGGTGTACTCCAGCCACTACAGTCAGCCAAGCCAAATAATCATGTGCAGCAATTAGCTACGGAAGCACAGAGTCTGATGCACCTCAACGAGGGAGTTCTCTGAAAACCCAGCAGCAGGTAATATCAGACATCATCCATTCTGGGATCAAGACACCGTTCCACTGTTGGGACCTAGAGTTCCTTGCACCTGGTCGAAGGGAGGACCTTCATCAGCTCCACTCTCGGATCCAGTTCTAACATCGTCCATTGTGGGATCAAGACACCGTTCCACTGTTGGGACCTAGAGTTGGTAGCACCCGCTCGAAGGAAGTACCTTTATCTCCACTCTCAGATGCAGTTCTAACATCGTCCATTGTGGGATCAAGACCCCGTTTCATTGTTCGGACCTGCTATAGCGCGGTGTACTCCAGCCACTGCAGTCAGCCAAGCCCAATAATCATGTGCAGCAATTACCTACGGAAGCACAGAGTCTGATGCACGTGAACAGAAGGAGTTCTGTGAAAACCCACTAGCAAGTAATATTGGGCATCGTCCATTCTGAATCAATACACCGTTCCACTATTGTGACCTAGAGTTGGTTGCACCTGCTCCAAGGGAGTACCTTCATCTCCACTCTCAGATACAGTTCTAACATCGTCCATTGTGGGATCAAGACACCGTTCCACTGTTGGTACCTGTTCGACTACTGTGTTAGTAGTATACAGAGCACTCCACGCTGCTTGGCCTCAAATTGAACGCTGTGTGCCTGTGTTGCGGTAGCCAGCGTTGATCTGAGGAACCTTCCGACCTCGCAGACCTCGCCCCAGGAGCTTCCGCTGGCACGTGGTGGGCCCTCTTTCACATAATGCGGTAGCAAAAGGTGAACTGTGGGGCATATGTGCGTCACAGCGGCCACAACGGTTTCTGAGTACCAGCAGGCTGAGAGCATCATTCAGGCAGCTACCTTCACTCACGAGGTCAACCTTGTTGCGGTGTAAGCTGCGCAGACCTGGCAGACACGTTCGCCATTCCGGAAGAAACCCAGAGAAACAAGCCTTTTATTCATACCCCTACGCTAGCCTTGCGTACGCTGAGCCGGCCCACTATGCTAAAGATTTGGCGGGGGGAAAGGGCACGTATGCGCTATGTTTTCAAAATCTTCCCTACTGACTGTACTATTATGGTTCAGTCCACTATCTACTTCACTAAATAGACCATCAGTGTATGTTCACATGTACATGTGTGTGCTCTGCATACTCAAGTCTGTCCGGCACATCCCCTCAACACTTTGCATTGTATACTTTTATAATCGAGAATCACTTGCCACCTTCGCACATACTTTGCTCCCATCTCTCCCCGCATTCTGCATTGTGTAACAGAGGTACTATGCATTGTTTGCTTTGTGCACATGGCTAGCCACGGTTCCCACAGTACGTAGTGTCATTGTGTCTGATAGGTGTACATGTTGTTTGTCATGTTGTATGCGATTATATAAGGTAGCGCGTTTATTCGCTAGCAGTGGTTTCTCCCATTTACATATCGCTGTCTTAAAGAGCATACAGAGGTTTTTCCCACAGGTGCAAACTGTGACCACAATTACAGTCCCCAATCTTGCCTGCTTTCTTGAAAGCACGCCAACTCCCACAATCACACCAACATTCACACAGCTTTCTAACGGCAGTTATCTGCTTCTCAATAACATGCACTCCTACGGAATGTAACTTCCTGTAGCAATGTCTATTCCCACCCACACAAACTAACTCCCAAACTTCAACTTGGCCTTGATTCCCTACTTTGCAAACAGATTTCATTAAACTAACCAAACTAAAGCGGCTTTTCTTCAGAACAGAAGTGTCCCTCACTTCTGCAAAATAAATGTATCGCCTGCAGATAGCACGAACTTCCAGTAAAATACAGTCCCTTTCAAATTCAAACCTCCCATTACACTTTGTGAATTGTTACCCAATTTTCAACACATCTCACATTCAAGGTCTGGCACACTTTTTTAATACGGTCTCCTCCGGCCTTCTCACACCCTTTCAAACTATTTTTGCTATAATACCACACACTTCATTCATTCGATCATCTCTGGAATAACAGGAACTGTGCCCAAAATTCTCGCTCTCTTTGTGGCCATCCTACTACTATTTTTGCTTGTAAAAAATGACTGCGCCCCCTGTGGTAACAAGCATGTCCGACAGAATACGCCTCTACGCGAAGGTACATCAATACCGTGAAAAAATGGAACAACTTTTCGGCTGCCTGCCTCTATCTATCATCGGAGCCAGCTACAACATGACATTTATTTACACATATACAATCTGCGTGAAACCATCTTTCTATTGCAAAACTTGCCCATTTGACTGGCGAATGGATGTATTCCTTGCCAACATCCCAACAATCGCTCCCGATATCCAGCAGGTAATGGAGTATCTTGAAAACCATGAACTCTATTGTTCAGGCAGTAGAGCAATGGCGGATGCAACACAAAAAGGTATTGTGGTGAATGGGATTTTTGCGTAGCCGCGAAAGATCTACTGCAATGTACGACCTTTGACAGCATTGCAGATTGCCTGCCAATTCAAATTGCCACTCCAACATTCGAGGAACATTACTGTCCCTTCGAAGATATGAATTGGATCGCTTCCCTTTTCTCACACGATGGCAACAATGACCTCTTGGAACATTACGCATCTCAAGCTGCTGAAGAACTTCCGGACTGCAATCTCCAAGACTTGTAAGAAATTCACGTTCTTCTTGGATTGATTTTTACCAACGTTTTTGACTTTTTCCTTTCAATTTTTTTAATACACTTCAATTGAACTATTTTCATATAATAACTTTCTAAGTATGCTGTGGCATTTGAACTCTGTTTTCATTAATGCCCCTGACATCTCCTGTCTAACCAGGAATGGTTGATGTATGGCCTATCCAAATACGCTATTTACTTACTAAATTAGCCTAAACCCGACATCCATTTTGAAACCATCTCTATTCTTTGTGCACACGTCTCTCTGCCTGCCTGTTATCCACGAAGCCCTTTCACACAAATTAACTCATCCTCAGCCTCTACTCACGAGCTGGCGATCAGCATAAAAAAACACAACATTGTTTAGGAACTGGTTGGCACAGTGTGCTAATCGTATCCTACCTTTATTTTCATTATAGAATTGAGTCATTCATGTCTAATAGCTATTGTTTATGTCACGTGGAACTGTTACATGTAATGTGGAATTCACTAATGCAGCAGCTTCAGATTTGAATATAACAGAATTGGTTGGAGTTCGCCTCAGCTCGGTGCCTTAGCTGCTCTTTGCACAATATTTTTTTTTTTAAAGAGCTGTAGACAATAATGTATGGTTTGACAAGAAGGGTACCTAATGTGCTTCTCAGAAGCACAATTTTGTGTTCCTCCTCAAAGTTCCGATGTGACTAGAACTGTTACCAATTCTGACACGCACCAGATTAAATCTACCGTATAAGAGATTGCTGACTGTTCTACTGTTGATAATTTTGTGTTAAAACAAAGGAGTACCAGGGTACCGAAGAAGTTTGATGATTACACTTTGCAATTTTTTTTTGTTTCTTTTCTTAAAGGATACATGTGCTAATCGTATCCTACCTTTATTTTCATTATAGAATTTTGAGTCATTCAAGTGTAATAGGTATTGTTTATGTCACATGGAACTGTAACATGTAATGTGGAATTCACTGATGCAGGAGCTCACGTTTGAATACAGCAGAAGCGGTTGGAATTTGCCTCAACTGAATGCCTTACCTCTTCCACCAGTGGATCCATTTATGGCACTTAAATAAAGACACTCTTTATATAACTTTCAGACTCCATCGCTTTATTACACACAGCCACTTTCTTAGACACACCTGATTTCACCATTTCTCTTCTGTGGCATTACAACATTCTGCATTATATTCTTCACGATTATTTCTTTATTCCTCCTTCCTATTACACACACCCACTTTCTTAGACACACCTGATTTCCCCATTGCTCTTCTGTGGCATTGCAACATTCTGCATTATATTCTTCACGATTATTTCTTTATTCCTGCTTCCTAAAACACTGCATTCGAGTCTTCAGAATGTAGAGGTGAGTAGTTCGCTTCCTACTTTCTGTATCGTATAAACGCATACTAACACTACTTACACAGATATGCTAAAGCGGCCAGTATCCTACAACACCCACACAGCAATCAGCTCACGACTTATGCTCACGGTTTCATCCCTGAGTCTTCACACCAGTACCAGTGAGTAGTTTGCTTCCCACTCCTGCTATACTCTAAACGCATACCAACACCACCTACACAGCTATCCTACAGCGGCCAGTATGCTAAAGTGCCCAGACCACATCAGTTTACACCACTCAGCTCACGGTTTAAGTGCACGCTTTCATCCCTGAGTGTACTGGCACCTCACCTCAGCATCATCTCACTAAGCGCAAAACAGCACTTTCACACCGGTAGGGATAAATACTTCAGCACATCAGTTTACAGCCCTCAGCTCACGGTTTAGGCGCACGCTTTCATCCCCGAGTGTACCGGCAACCTCTCACTCTCAGCAAAACAGCACTTTCACACCGGTAGGACTAAATACTTAGCTTCACACTCCCTGTATAGCACACCCTAAACACCCCACAGATGTTACAGTGCTCCTACCCTCCCCTTTCCTACTCTTTTCGCCCTTTTTTCCCCTTACTCGCTTCACCGGAATCACAAAATGGCGGCCAACACTTCCTAGTTGCAACCGCTCCCAGCGCTCACAACCAATAAGCAGCACGCTTGTGCTCGTAACGCCTCAGCCAATCAGATGGCAGAAATCCCAAATATCGATATCTGTAAATTTCGATATTTCTCCAAAACTGCTTAACGGATTTACCCCCAAATAAAGAAAAGCGTGCTTTCTAGACCAAGACCCTTCTCCCTGCCAAATTTGGGGCAATTCCGTTCACCCGTTCGATCTGTAGCCTTGTCTAAAGTTTCCTATGGAAATTAACATGGAGAAAACACGTTTTGGGACCCCCTTTTTTCTCACCCACAAACTTCCCACATAGGAGCTGATATGAACAAAGAATTAGTCTGGAAGATTTCATGAAGATTCATCAAACAACGCCAAAGTTATAAGCAAAACAAAAAATGCTCTTACAATGGAAACTTGGTGCTAACTATAACTACCTACTGGCGACCGCCAGTAGGTAATATATATATATATATTTACTGAAAAAACCATAGGTTTCACACATGTTATAGTTAGCGGAAATTTTAATCATAAAAAACCATTGAAATTCCCCCGTTATAGTTAGTGCAGGCAACTATAACTCACGCAACCGCAATCCTCTGCTGATGACATATGTGTCTTTATGAAAAAAAAATATTTGTAATATATGTATAGCTAAAATTTAATGGAAGAAGACATGGGCAAATAAGTGTCTAAATACAGTATTAGCATCAGCAGAGGATTGCGGTTGCGTGAGTTATAGTTGCCTGCACTAACTATAACGGGGGAATTTCAATGGTTTTTTATGATTAAAATTTCCGCTAACTATAACATGTGTGAAACCTATGGTTTTTTCAGTGAATTTGCAAGGCTTTTTAAATGCTAATTCCTAACTATAACGTGTGTGAAACCTATGGTTTTTTCAGTGAATTTGTACGGTTTTTTAAATGCTAAGTTACTTTACGCCATTCGTGGCGTGCGCGCCCAGTTAACGCAGTTCGTTCCGTGCGCGCACGGTGCGCTTCGCGCACCGTGCGCGCACAGTGAGCACGCGGTGCGCTTCGCGCACCGCGCGCCCACTTCACGCAGTTAGTGCCGTGCACGCACGGTGGTAACGCGGTGCGCTGCGCACACCGCATGCCCACGTTACGCGGGATGGGCCATGTACGCACGATGCGCTTCGCGCACCGTGCCAACATGGAGGACATATTATGCGCTTCGTTGTGAAAGGTATTCATTTATATATCCTTTAGAAATTATATATGCCATGCACAAAAGGTGCCATTCGGGCACCTTTTGCACACGGGGTGGGGATAGTGTGGATAGTTTTTTTTTTTTTATTAATTTTTACCGTACGCGTACGGTAAGCGTAATCGGCGATTTTTCGAAAAAAAAAAAAAATTGAATTTTTGGCCTTGGGGGTTCTTTGGGGACACCATCATCAATGCTAGGTGGTTAGGAACTGAATACATTGCCCCTTTAGATGTTTTTTGCCTTTGTTTTTGCAGTCTCACTCAGAGTGCGAGAGAGAAAATGGCGGCCGCCGCTTCCTGGTTTCGACCGATTCGAATGTTTACTTAGATCTAACAGCCAATCAGAATCGCGCTCGCGCACGGCACCGTACGCCTACGGTAAGCTTACCGTAAGCGCACGGTAAGCGCACCGTAAGCTGCCACAGATATATATATTGATTTAAATGCTATTTTCTCAGGATCTACTGAACAGATTTACACCAAACCTACAAAAGGCACTTCCTTGACCTGAGGACTACCTCTCTGCCAAATTTCAAGTAACTCTGTTCAGCCGTTCGGGCTGTAGCTGTGTCTAAAGGTCCTATGGAAAAATGCATGGGAAAAACGCGTTTTGGGACCCCCCTTTTTTCTCAGCCCCCGCTTGACGAATCCCCCCGAGACTTTCAGGGTAGGAGCGGAGCGTAGCGCCCCACCTATTTTGAAAATTTCGCGAGGATTCGTCGACCGGCGCCAAAGTTATTCCAAATAGAATGTTGCGGATTTCCTATGGAAACAGGGTCCTAACTATAACTATCTACTGGCGACCGCCAGTAGATAATATACATATATATATATTGCTTAAAAAAAATCCTTTACTATTATGTGGAAGATTGAAATATTGTTTACTTTGATATCATTTTCTTTTATGGTGTTTTATTGTATTGTTTTATGTTTCTTTTTTACTCTATGTGTTAATGTAAGATTATAATTTTTCAAAAATGGGTATTACTATTATTTGTATTTTCTTCTGGCTGTTGGGTTTATTGGGGAATTGAGTGGGTAGTGATTTTTTAAATATATTAATAATGTTAATTCATTTCTTAATTATGTTTTACATGTTCATTGTTACGTAAAAATTATTGTCTTAATTCTATATTACATTTTATTTTGGAGTGTTGGGTTCATTGGGGTGTTATAGTTTTAATAAAATATTTATCAATTACTATTAATTTAAGAATTTGTTGACTATTTGATCTATTTTACTTTTTTCATTATTTGTTTGATTTTTATTAAATGTGTTATGGGTATATTAAATTTTAAGTCAGGGTTGGGGGGTTTATTGGTTGATTGGGTGGGTATAGTTTTCTTTAAATAATTAGATATTACTTAATGTTAATTGTTTAATTTGTTGATTATTTCATATCCTATATTTGTTAAAGTGTTGATTCATTTCTGGATTAAAATGTAAGTTTAGGTTGTGCGCTATATTGGAATATTGTATTGGTTTTTATTAAAATAAAATATTTAATAGTTGATATTAATTGATTAATGGATCTATTATGTTAAATATTTAATAGTAAGTAATTATTTGCATTGCTTTTATACATTTTAATTGATAAGTATTATTTTATATAATATTTTGGAAAATATGTTAATGTTTTAATGGGTTGTGTAACATATATATTTTTTTTAAATTATTTTATTTTTATTTTTGCAGCACCATTATTACAATTACAGTTAATACATGAGGAGTTATCAGTCATCAGTGATACATACAGAAAATGAGAGAGAAACATCAGAATATAAAAGCAGTAAGTCATTTAACCTCGAAAAAGTAAAGTACTTCAGGCACGGCAATATATACAAACGTTTGCGTAGCTGATAAACCGAAAACGGCAATTAGAAGCAGGTTACAGACCTGCCTTCATGGAGAGAAAAAAGAAAAGAAAAGTGATTAAGCAGTCAGTGAAAATCTGTTATTAGCCCTGTCTTCCTTCCATCTATAAATTGGTGCCCAAATACGCCTGCCAAGCATTCTCCCTCTTCTGCCCTTTCTCTCATAAATCTCCTTTTCCAGATTAAAGATAGCGAGCAGCCTAGCAAGCCATTGGGCTGTTTGATCAAGCCAGGCAGAGGCAATGCAGATTCTCACCACAGGCATGGGCAAGAAAAGGAAGTATTGAGACAAATCTTGCGTTTCACCACTATTGATCCTCAGAAGCATTAGTTCAGGTGTTGGCAATACCTTTAAGTTCAAAGTTTGATCCAGAAATATTTCTATTTCATTCACTAAAGTTTCAAGCCAAGGGCAGGGTGAGAACATGTGAATTAAATCAGTGTCAGTGCCGTTACAGCAGGGACATCTAATTCCTTCCTGTGCCCCCCACTGCGCTATCTTCGCCGGAGTGTAATACAGTGAAAAGTCTGTTTTACAACGCTGGGCTTGCAGCCCCGCTGAACACAAAATGGTCTGTCCTAAGTCTAAAGACTCAAGGAATCTATCTTGATCTACACTAAGCTTGTCCACCCATTTCTTCCCCTGCTTCTCCATGTCATCCTGCTTCAGTTGAAAGAGTTCAGCGTAAATTCTCCTAATGGTACAGTTCTCATCATCCCTTATAGCCTCAATTGTTTTAACTTCCCTAAATCCACACAGTCCACCTTTTTTGCTTCCTCGAAAACTACATACCTGAAGATATTTAAAAAAAAATATTTTGTCAATTTCAAATTTAGCCTGAATGTCTCCAAATGATCGGATTCTCTCTGGCCCTATGGGATCACCTCCTTTCCGAAGTCCATACCCCTCCCACTCTAACATTGTGCTATCAGAGAAGATTCCTGGAAACATAGGGTTTCTGTAAATCTGAGTATAAAAATTAACTCTCCCTAGACCGTTTTTTTTAAAAACGCTGCCCAAATCTTAAATGCTGCCACCAAAGTTTTAAATCTTGTTCTTTTGTAGTAGCTAGGTTCACTATATTTCAATAAGCAGTTCCACGCATCCTCCCCTAGCAGTAACTTATATACATCTCGAGAGCCGGTTTTAATCCATGGATCTTCGACACTCCCACCTACTAGCCCCCGCATGTATTGAAAAGCAGCAGCCCAATAATATATTCTGAGGTCTGGGACTGCCCAGCCTCCCCTCTCCCTTGGTAATGTCACACATCTTAAGGCTCTCCTTGTTTTCCCCTGTGCCCAAATAAACCTGTTCAAGATGTTTTCCAGCATTGTAAACCATTGTTTCTCTATTTCTAGTGGGATAGCCCTAAAAAGGTAGAGCACTTTGGGCAAAAAGATCATCTTAACCACATTGCACCGTCCGACCATCGACAGGTGGAGATTATGTATTCTGTTGAAGTCCTTTTTTGCCTTCTGGATTACTGGGATGATATTTCTTTCTACCAACTGTCCCAGTTCAGGCGTGATATTAATGCCTAAATATACTGCCGTGTCGGTTACCGGAGGGTTGTCCAGATCAGCCATCCTATTCTTAACTATCTGTGTCTTCTGTCGATTGAATGCATACCCAGAGATCAAGCGAAAACTTGGGCTTCTTCCTCAATTGCGGCTAGGGCAGTTTAGGGGTCGGGTGACCACAGCGATGTCATCTGTGTAAGCCAGGATTTTTGTTTCAAGCCCTGAAATCTAGTTGGCTTAATTTCCTTATTGGCCTCCAGCTTCCGAACCAGAGGGTCAATGTATAAGGCAAAAAGGAGAGGCGAGCACGGTCAGCCCTGCCTGGTGCCCCGTATGATTGATAGCGGTGCTGTATACCCATTCAGTCTCAATCGAGCAGTCGGTGCTTTGTACAGATCCTGTATTGCGTTGATGAAGCAGTTCCCAATACCATACCAAGTCATGACCGCCCACAGATAGTCCCAGGAGACCCTATCAAATGCTTTTTCGGCACCCAAAAGTATCAGAGCCATAGGATCCCCTGAGACTTTGGCTGCGTCGAACAAAATTATGACCCTATGAATGTGATCTGTTGTGCCCTTCCCTGGTATAAACCCGTGCTGGTGTGGGTGGATCACCTTACCAATAATATGATTTAAGCGGGTTGCCAAGGCCTTTGACAGTATTTTAGCATCACTGTTCATAAGCGTGATTGGTCTACAAGAATCTGGCTCTCTAGATGGTTTGCCCTTTTTTAAAAATATAGTGATATCTGCCTCAGCCCAGGATTCAGGAACAGAACTCCCTTGCTGAGCTAGACAGACAGTGTCCACCAGATCCGCCCTATTATATCAAGAAAGGTTTTATAGAACTCTAGGGGAATCTGGTCTGGTCCAGCTGCCTTGCCAGAAGGGAGACTGCTAAGTGCGCCATAGATCTCCTCCTCAGTCAGTGAACTCTCGAGTGATTCCGCATCTTCGGGGGATATGCGCTGTATAGGAATATCGCTTAAATATTCTAGGATGAAGCTCTCCTCCCCTCATTGTTCCTCGCAATACAGATTTTGATAGAATTGCCAAAATTGTTCCCGAATCCCCGGCGAGTCCCGTCGTGCTGCCAAGACGTGCCCCACCCGCTCACTGAACTCATAGCAGTGCTCCCTCCTAGCAAGGAATCATTCAGCTGCCTTGGCTGCGGTAATGTCCCCTATCTCTGCCTTGGTTAGAGCCAGCTTGAGCAGTATGTTATCTGATGGTGTGCCCAGCGCCAAGGCAGCTGCAAGCAAGATGGCTGCTGGCTGACTGCTATGAGAGCCACTGCAGAGTTCTCGCCCTGAGAAATGTAAAGATGCCGGAATGCTGATACGCACCTACCTGGTTGACCGGCTGATCTCATGGTGACGGGATAGCGGCTACCGACGGAGATCAAGGGGACTGGCCACCGTAGTTGAGGCGCTGCTGGGACTTGGCACAGCTGCTGCTGCACATCGGAGGCGCCCGATCCAGGAAGGCACGATGGGCCAGAAGACAAATAAGCCCGGGAAGGAACTCCTGAAGGAGTCCCTGAAGGAGGTAGCTGCTGTGGAAACAGACGCTGGACGTGACTGAACCCAACCTCGGAGGGTCGCATATTCCAAAACGACGGAGGAGGCGGGCAGCAAAGTGAAAGATGGAGGGGAGAGGTGCTGAGCAAGCCATGAACGGCTAATGCAGAGGGTGCTTCGCTGCAACCCTCTGTTGCCAAGACTTTCTCGTTGGCGTCTGCTGGCGGCATTGTGAACGTCCCGAGCGCGGCTGAGACCGGGACAAAGAGAGCTGCTGAGACAGGCTTGGCTCCACCTCCCGTGGATACAATGTTGCTGCAGCAGCCCGGACTGGAGCTGGGGCTGCAGGGAGAGGATGCTGCCAATCGATCAGTACAGCAGGAACTGCCAGTGAATACAGCTGTCAATGGGAGAAGCGCAATAGAACAAACTGGACCTCTTTTAGGGACAGAGCTTGCTTAGAAAGGTAAAGACAAGTTACCTATAACTATGCCAGATGTCCCTAATGTAGCTGTGCCTCTGGGGGGGGGGGGGGGTTATGGGCCAAAATTTAGCATCACTGTGGTCTAAGTCAGCTCTGGGATCCCCAGAGGGAGACAAGTTTTTCTCCCTTACTGCTGATACAGACATTTCGCTTTCAAGTGAGGGCAACACAGCGGAAGAAACTAATTCAGGGGACTCCTCCACTACCCAAAGGGGGCGACTCAATAAGACCTCCGCCCAGAAACGTAGGATCAAATCTAGAACCAGCCCTCCTAAGCCAGATATAGCTACAGCCTGGAAACTTAAGTGGGATTACTGCCACACCTCCATCACTAGACCTTGTCTATTCCACCTTGAAACAGATGCGGGGTGAAGCCAGACAGGAGAGTCGCAGGGCACACCAAGCTACTAAGAAACTGCAGGGGTCCCTTTGAAAGGCGAATAAACTATGCACTAATATGGCAGAAAGGGTAACCCACGTGGAGGAGAGAACAGCAACTCTGGAAGAGGAAGTGGGGAAGTTGTAGAAATATAGGGAGTCGCACGACAAGCAGGCAGAGGATGTGCTTGGAAGCTTGAAGACTTTGAGAATCGGCAACGGACACATAAAGTTAGACTACTGGGCCTTGCAGAAAACATCGAAGGAGATAATGTTAGCTCATTTGTAGTAAATCTACTAAAAGGAGCATTTCCCAATCCTTCCCATTGGAACTGGGATAT
Organism: Triturus cristatus; assembly: GCF_964204655.1. Lineage (NCBI taxonomy): Eukaryota > Metazoa > Chordata > Amphibia > Caudata > Salamandridae > Triturus > Triturus cristatus. The sequence goes on from NC_140583.1 coordinate 1,106,696,872, forward strand.
GGAGCTCCAGCGGGCACATCGTTTCCCGATGACACAAAGAAAAGGCAATGCAACAGGGCAATTGAAGCCGCCCAGGGCAGTCCTAATTTTTATCGGCAAGTTTCTCCTTCGACAGGCCATATTGGACAGAGCAAGGCAGGATGCAAAACGTACATTTGAGGGGCACACATTCTTTGCTCAGCCGGACTTTTGCCATATCACGGTCGAAAGGAGATGGAGGCTCCGACAAATGATAACTCCCTTCCAGGGGATCGGCTGTGAAGCATATTTGTTATACCCTGCTCAACTTAAGGTTATTTTGAATGGGAGGGTGCGAATGTTTACCTCTGAAATTAAGGCAAAGGAGTTACTGAATGAGATGAAAGAAGCAAAAGGAAGGTCTGATTGTGCACTGCTGTCTCAAGGGGGCCCCACAGTAGGCTGAGACTCTCTCATTCATGGGTGGTATGACTTCTTAGAAATGTCTCTGGTAAAAATGTGTATTGATTTTCTTATGCCACCGGGTGCGAAACAGAATGGGTGTATTTAGGAGATTGGGGTGAGGACTCTACGGTGACTTGAGCTGTGAGATTCGGCCATCACACATAGGTCATAGCTGACCTATTTGCTTGTGAGGGGTGTAGGGAGGGGGAGGGGGTGTGGGGGGGTCATTGGGGCGGGGACGGTGGGACAGTGGGAAGAGGAAGGGGTGAGAGAGGCAGCACAGCACTTGAGGAATATTTTGATAAATGGGAACATAAATTAAAATAGGTTTATTTATAAAACAATTGGTGTAGAACCGCAAAGACATATTAAAGTTATAATCATGATAGGTAATCTGTCTAACTGTATTCAATGAGTATCCGAATTGTTTCAATGAATATATGTGGGTTAAATGACCAGGGCAAGAGACAAAGAGCAGCAATAGTCTTGAAAACACTCTGGGCTGATATTTTATGTCTTGAGGAGACCCACATAGAGGGTACTAGAGGGAGTATAATGGAGCAGCTAGGGTTTAAACTTATTATCAGTGCTAAGCAAGGGACTAAAACAAGAGGGGTCGCCATTCTCTCCTGGCGTGGTGATAGATCCTTCAAGAGAAGCCAATCAGATAGGTGGGGCCGCTGGGTGTAATGCATGCTTCAGATGCCACTTTTACTATATGTTCAGTCTATGGCTTGACCGCAGATGACCCTGAGCTCTTAGAAATTTTGGACACAGAGCTAGCATTGTGGCCTACCCACGTAATACTGTGTGGTGATTTTAATATTAATGGCTTGAGAGGACTCTGGGGGAAAATGGTTGATAAATACACGGACGAAAGAGAAAGGTCTTTCAGGCTCTTACTAATCTAGTACAAAACAATAGATTAATGGATGTTTGGTCGCACTTAAAGCCTGCTGACCCGGGCAGCATGTTTTTTCTGCCCCCCAGAAGTCGGTTGTTCGACTAGGTTGTTTTTTTGTCTCACACCAGTTAATATCTAGGTGTAGAATAGAGAAGCATCCCCGGATCATATCAGACCATAATCCCTTAACCCTAATAGTTACTTTTGCAGGGGCTGGAAGACCAGAGCACGTTTGGACCTTCAAAAGAGGGCTTCTAAAGGATCAGGAGTATGTATCGCACATGAAGGAATGGATTAAGGAGTTCTGTGATATGAATAGGAAGAGCACAAGCTGTGGGGAAGTTTGGGACACGTTTAAAGCTGGGGTCAGGGGGGAGACACTTAGCTATAGTTTGCACCTGCAAAAGAGCGAGGGACAACAAGAGAAAATGCTTCATAAGACATTAATGGAGGTAGAAGAAGAGCTTGCAGCTGCCTTATTAATCTTTTTAAAATGAAATGAGATAATCTTTTGGTAAACAAGTATTTTATGATAAAGAGGTTTGTTTTAATGGTTGTGCATTTTTTAGGTGAGGTAGAGGTGTACTACTTATTTTAATACAATTGTAATTGAAGTTATTGTAATTGTGCTGTAATTCTTTTTAGGACATTGTTCATTAATTTATATTTTTGGAAAATAGTTTTCCTTTAAAAAAATGAAATATTCTTAAACATGTTTTTATTACTTTTTAGGGAATTATTATTTGTGTATAGTGATTGTAACGCCCCACATGCATATTTGTTCCTCAATGTTTGTTACATTGGAGTTAGAATTGTAAATTTGACCCCCCCTCCACCAAAGTATGCTTTTTCTCCAATGTTTTCTTTTGACTTATATTGGGGTAGTAAATAGCCCCACCCACCCATTATATATGCACTTTTCAGAATGTTTACTGGACTAAATTTGGAGAAGTAAATCTCACCTCACCAATATATGTACTGTCCCCAATTTTAGTTAGATTGGAGTTAGAATAGTATATAGAACCCAGCCCCTACCCCTCACTCAATGTATGAGCTTTGCTAATATTTATTATATTGGAGTTAGACTAGTGAACCTGACCCCATGTTCACTCAAGACTCAAAACATGTGTACACATCGGCAAAGATGAATCAAACTTGAATGAAGTTGTGGGATCGAGGAACAACTCTGGTACATTGTTTACCCCCTGAAAATGAGCAGCTGATTAGGTTCACAGGTGGTTCTCTGCCCAACTACCAATCCGGAATGCCAGAAAAGTCACAGCCAAAGAGACCACTGCACTTCTTCTTCACGTGTGACTTTACTACTGTGTTGTCAGTGTGGATGAAGACCAATTGACTCTGTAGGATTGGAGCAAACCAAGGGAGAGCCTGTAGCACTTTTACTATTCGCCCCAGATAGAGGAGTGAGAGAATTGCAAAGGGTGCCTCCACCCTTGTACTGACAAATGTCCCCAGCGTTAAACCCCATCCTAGCTGGCTAGTATCTATAGTAAGTACCAGACGTGCTGGAGGAGCAGGAACACTTTGCTTGGTTTTTGAAGGAACTACCCTGGAAATACGTACTAGACAAAAGAGTCTGGACCTATCTTGTCCCAAGCGACATACCCACAAGTGTAGATTGTCCTGGGTGCTTCTGGAGACTGGTGTCAGAATGTTGAAAGGAAGAAGGAGTTGCTTGATCATGGTTCTTCATGCTGAAACTCACTAAGTTGCCCTGAATCATGAGTCAGGTGACACCAGAGTCTGGCTGCCCTCAGGTTGGGAAGAAATTCATATCCTTGAAACAACTGGAATTGTGCCTCAATATACCACAGATCCTGAATCGGTGTAAGTTGGTACTTTCTGTCATTAACAAGGAACCCATATTGCAGCAGAAGATGACAGACCCCGGATGTGCCAAAAGTAGTAGAAGGGGAGTAAACCAGCCACACATCCATTTAAGGGTGGAGTTGGATACTGTAACTGTAGACAAGAGTCACTAATGGAGCAAGCACCTTGGTGAATAGATTCAGGGAAGCTGTCAGACTAAATGACAACATTTAGAACTGCCAGTTGCATTCCAGCAACTAGATTCTCAAAAGTCACCGGTGAGCTAGATGCACAGGGAGATGTAGATAGGCGTCATTAAGATTGACGCTATTAACCATTCCAATGAGAAAGCAGTGAAATGGCGCATTACATGCTATATATTTTGAAATGCACTTTCTTGATGCAGTGGTGTAGTCCCCTTATGATTCATATTGTGTGTAACTCACCAAGCAGGGTCCCAGGCTGTGGGAACCACTTCAGACTCTGGGGGAGCATCCACAAAGTCCATTTAGCAGCCAAATAGATCAGATCAAAGCCCCAAGCTTCTGTTATAGACTGTTCCCAGATGTGATAGAAGAAGGAAAGATGTCCCACCAGTCACACCTGAGGTAGTAAAGCTGCATAGACATGGCTAGTGCTCGGTTTTGGTAGAAGAGGAGGAAGTTTGTTGTTACTCCATGGACCCGAAAAGAAGATGGCTGGTGCAAATCCCAATCTGCTGGGGTATGGAAACCTCTAGGATGATGCCAGCCATAAGAGAGGTGGGAATGCTTTCCTGGCTTAGGCTGGCTTTCGAAAACATGTGTGTGCTTCTGAATCTTGAAGACAAATCGGAGCAGCCATTTCTCCCCAAACAGGTCTCTGTACAGTTGAACCCTAAAAATAGTATTTGTAGAAGAGCCCCATTTCTGGGCACTGTCAGTCTTTCAAATATGAAGGAGAATCTGATGCAGAGTCTTCTCATAAAACACATAGCAAAGGAAGACACAATGAGTAGTGTCACATAGAAACTTAGCCAAGAGCTCCATGCCAGACAGCAAGCCAGCATAACCCTTCTAGACAGTCACACTACTGCCACTGATTTGAAATCCTGGACTTTGAACAGAGAGAAATGTACAGTATAGATACTTTCTGGTGGGTAGATTCAAGCCAGAATAGCTGTTCTTGGGGGCACCCTCAACTGGTCTATCCACTGGATCACCCTCAAAGACCTCTTCATTCACTACTAAGTAGCATCCAGTCAGAATGGCTAGCTTTAAGACTAAATGCAGCAGGAAGGACCGGCTCACCCTTGCTCAGGGTATAAATTATACTAAGGAACCTAGTCAAATTTGCTTTTTAAAGATCATTCCATTTCCTCAACAGAGGGTCCCAGACTTTATAATTCGCTGACAGACTGAGTTGAGGATGAACTTGAAACTGTTGCCATGTACTAAAAATTGGATTGGACAAATCCTCTTCCACTGGCAGCTGAAGATTGCCCACCATGTAACAAAAGAAGCTGCAGTGTTTTACACCTGCACTCCCCCCATCCCACAGCCGGCCTGACTCAATTGCCAGGGCCGCTTTGCGGTCCCATTCCAGCCCTGGGCTCCACTCGTAAACTTTAACTCAGTTCATGGTCAGGCAAGTGGTAAGAATTCACTGTAAGAGAAAGGTACCCCCTATGTACTTTTGGGTTGTAGAGGAGGGGGGAAAAGGAAAAAATAGTAAGCAATACCTCTAAACTAACCCTCTTAATTTAATTACAGGCTGTAGGCTCTCATAAATCAGAATGTGTCCCCTGAGGAGAAAAAATACAGTTCTACAGAATAAGTAGTTCATACAGAAAATATATTTATTTATTTTTTAAAGTACATTTCTGAGATAAATATTTCTCTATCTTTTTAAATATTTTTTTTGACATTTATATTTATTTTGTCACACTAGACAAGAAATACATATATTTACAATTTTGACATAGATATTGTCTAAAAAACACAATTTAAACAATTTTTTTATAGCCCCACAGAATAACACTCATCAACACTACATTGAAACCTCTCATCAAAACTACATTCACACCGCCATACATACATCATGACCAGTATCACAAAGCAAAACATATCAAGGATCCTATTTGCTTTATGCAGGGACATAGGAAAGATTATAATCCTTTCTATGATGGTTGTACTTCCAGTTGTTTTCTTGTTTGCTGTACCTGATATGGCAATATCAGCTCCCTGTAACAAAAGAAGCTGCAGTGTTTTACACCTTCACTCCCGCCACCCCCGCGGCCGGCCCGACTCAATTGCCAGGGCCGGTTTGCGTTCCCATTCCAGCCCTGGGCTCCACTCGTAAACTTTAACTCAGTTCATGGTCAGGCAAGTGGTGAGAATTCAACCATGGCGCTGCAAGACTGTTAGCATGGGGGCGAAGCTAGCGCCCGAGGGTAATGGCCGCCTGTCCCTGACTCTCCCGGGTCGGTGGGGATGACGACAAGCCCGACGAGCTCCCTGCCGCCTGCAGGCTGTCCAAAATGTGAGCGCAGGCAGCCCTAACGTCGCTGCTCACATTGGAATCACCGGAATTCACCGCATTGCACCGTAAGCTGTTCTTTCCTTCACTCGCGCCTTAGAGCGGCTCCGCCTTTGAAGCGGCCGCCATTTTGAATCGCGCTTTATCGGATTCCTGTAACGGAATCCCTTTATTTCAAGTATGCGCTGCAGCAGTCTTTACCATCTTGCTCTTTCATGGAAGACTAACGCTTCTTAATGCTTGCTACAAATATGCCCAAAGTTCCTTCAGCCTTGGCTCCTTCACAGTGAAATGCACCGTAGCAATATCCATTAACTTAGTTTCTCAGCACACAGACTTTGCTTTCTCAAACTGCGGCCAAGGCCTTATCGGTGCCATTACTATCTTGTGTGCCTGTACCTCATATTAATTTTAAAGACTCTTTGTTTTCCTCAAATTCCTACCTGCAAACTTAAACAGTCTTGGATCACCAGTCTCTCCTGATCCTATTTTACCTTCCTTTATGCATTGCTTCATTCTTCTTGTGAAGGAAATAAATGCTCACTATTTTACCCGCCAGCTGGATGAACTTCACATGACAATGGTTGTGGCATTTCCTCGAGTTTATGTTGTACCTCTTTCATAACTGAATAGGGAGGCTTGCTACTACTTACCTCTATCTGTGCTCCATTCGCACTTCTATTCTTGACATTCATGTAGAGGTTTTAGCATTCACCAAGTGTGTGTCTCAACAATTGTTTTTTCTTCATTTGGTGGTGATTGCTTTTGACTCTTCCCATCTAGGTACTGGAATTAATTCAATTAAGCTGAGCCTCATTCTTTGCTTTTGTTCAGTATATTTGGCTTGGTGATGGATAATTCAACGAACGTTTCACCTAAGGGTGCGGCATCATCTACCATCACTGCTGCCTCGAACACCAATAAAACGCCAAGCAAGCGCTTTAAGAAAGACCCTCCTTCTCCTCCCAAACAACCCTCCTCAGTTTATATGGATCTACTGGAGGAAATCAGAGCTCTTCGTCCCTTTATGGAGGAGACTAACTCAAAGTTGCAAATATTAACTGCTAATTGGTCAAGTTTGGAGAACAGAGTAACAACAGTGGAAAATAGCATTGAAACTCTCTCCTTATCGAACGTCAAGATGGAGGCTCTTCACTCTCAAGTACCAACGCTCCAAAAACAAGTTGAAAATCTTGAAAACAGGAATCGTCGCAATTACCTATGTTTTTACGAACTTCCAGGGGGTTCTGAAGGGTCAGACCCCATCAACTTCTTCGAATCCCTTCTTCCAAAGATCCTCAACCTACCACAGGATACTCTTCTCAACATACAGCGAGCCCATCATTTAGGCTCTATTTCTTCAGCAAGTTCCTCCATAGGACAGAAACCGAGGGGATTCATTCTGTATTTTCTGGAATATACCGACCTACTTAAAGTCCTATCAGCAGCCAGAGCAATTAACCATATTACCTGGTCAGGTAATCCTTTGTTCTTCTCTCAGGACTAGTCCATACCCATCGTTGACAGACGTCATGACTTTCTAGCAATGAGACCGCATCTTCGTTATTTTGGTGCACGATATGGTCTTTTCCATCCTTGCCTATTTAAGGTGACCATCAACAATAAAACTACTACTTACGAAGATCCCATAAAGCTTATGTTTCCTACACTCTTGTCATCTGGAGCTTATGGACACCTTCTCATTGCACAGCAAATTACTGTTCTTGATTTAGTCTGGTTTGAGCTTTGTACTCCTGTATTTTCTTGTTAACATTTTCTCCCTCCGAATGTATTTTTGTTTGCAGGCATTGTTTCTTCACTCAGTTGTTCAGCATGCTTAACAATTCCCTTTTTCCCTCGCAGGTTTTGTATGTTTGATGTACTTCCCTCGTGTATCCCGCTCGTTGGGTTTGTCTCCCTTCCCGCTGTCCCGCTTAGTGTCTGGACTCGCCATTGTCCCATGTGGCCTCATCTCCCCCACTCCTCATTTGTCTCGGATTTTTTGTAAGTATATCAATGGTTTTTCTATTGTCATTTGTGTTTTCTCCATTGTTTCTCACACTAATTCTCTCTCTTCATTTTCTTGCTTCTCTTTCTTATTGTCATTTTCGCTATTTTCTCAGTTGTACTTCGTTTCCTTCGACTCTTTTCTTTTTTAATCTTCTCCTCTATCTATGAAACCTCTTTTATTCTCATCTTCTTCACCCTTCATACTTTCCTCATCATTAATATTTTCATCGAATGACCTATATAGTGTTTAACTTCGTACTTATTCTGAGTTTTACATTTGGGAAAAGCTATGTAACTACTGGTTGTCTTATTTGCTTTCCTAAATCCTACTCTTCTCTACCCCTTTTTTCCCTCCTTCTTTCCTCCTTCATCATTTTTTTGAGTTTCAAGGTTAACTTACTTCTAATTGTATCTCATTTGTCTTTTAATGATATTAGCTTTAAGGTTGGTTCATTTTAGTAATTTTTTTGTTTCCTTGATTTATGGCTTTAAAATCATTACATGGAATGTTAAAGGTTTAAATTCCCCTATTAAGAGACAACGGGTATTATCTTACTTATCTAAACTGAATGCTAAAATTGTTTTATTGCAAGAAACTCATCTTACAGGGTCTGAATCTTTAAAGCTTAAGAAAAATTGGGTTGGTGAAGTGTTTTTCTCACCTGGTGATTGCAAAAGAAATGGTGTTATTACTCTAGTTCACAAATCATTGAAGGTCTCCCTTATCTCACTAGAGAGGGATAACGAGGGTAGATAGTTGTTTACCAAATTAGAGATTGATGGTGTTTCGCTCTCTCTTTTTAATGTGTATGCTCCTACTTCTGGTGACGCCCCGTTTTGGTCTCATATACACCAACTGATCTCTCATAACAATGCTAACAACATAATCCTTGCTGGGGATTGTAACCAAGTACTGACCCTTTTCTAGATCGGAAATCTAAAGTTTCTTTCACTCCATCAAAAGCACATAAAACTTTCACACAAACTATAAAGCACTTACATCTAACTGACGCCTGGAGACTATGTAATCCGTCTCTGCAAGAATTTACTTTTTACTCTTCACCTCATCAGACCCAGTCAAGAATTGAGTATATTTTCACATCACACAATGTCTCCCAATCTCTAATATCTGCAGATATAGGCCCCATACTTATCTCTGATCATGCCCCTGTTTCTATCCAGTTAGACATCCTGCCTCATTCTAAATCATCCCAGGAGATGGCGCTTCAATAATTCCTTGCTTTTAGACCCTCACTTTAATACTTCTTTTATTTCTTTTTTCAATGAATATTTTCTTTTAAATAGCAATGATACTATACCATTTTATATAATCTGGGATGCCTTTAAGGCCTTTGCTCGCGACTTCATTATTCGATATCCTTCTAACAAACGAAAAATGGCTCGGGTTTTAAACACGGAACTACTATTTAAGATAAAAAAATTAAGAGCATACTTATTACAACTCTAAATCGAAACAATGCCTAACTGATCTGATTAATACCAAGATTCAGTATGACAAAGATACAACTGACAATGCCTCTCTATTTCTTTTAAAGACTAGTGCCAAATTCTACGGAGGACAAAATAAATCTGGTAAATTGTTAGCCAATTATCTTATGACCAAATAGAATAAACTCCATATAGAATCTATAATCACAGACACCAACACTTCTAAATACAAAGACGCTGATATTTTACAAGAATTTGTTCGGTTCTATGAACAACTCTATCCACCAGAGATCACTCCCACTGATGACGACATTTCCCTTTACCTCTCCTCAATTCAAAAGCGCTCATCCCCGTCTCTACATCTAGACCTCCTAGAATCTGATTTGACTCAGACTGATCTACTCAATGCACTTAAAACTCTCAAGAAAGATAAGGCCCCTGGTCCAGACGGCCTTACTGTTGAATTCTTTTTGCATTTTGCCCAAGTAATCGTACCTAAATTACATGCTTTTCTTTCTTCTGGTAATTCCTCAGGTACTTTTCTGGAAGCTTTGATTTGTCTTATCCCAAAGGAAGGAAAGGATCTACACTATTGCAAAAACTACCGACCCATTTCCCTAGTTAACATAGATTACAAAATCTTCTCGAAATCGTTAGCTCTTTGATTAGAATCTCATCTTCCCCAACTCTTAGGTAACGAACAAACGGGCTTTGTCAAAGAACGATCTATCAGTGACAACACCGGTCTGTTTTTTGACATTATTTCTAAGTCACCAAATCTTTCAAAACCCCTGGCTGCCATTGCCCTTGATTCTGAAAAGGCTTTTGATAGAGTATATTGGCCTTTCATTTTTTAGATATTAAAATGGTTTGGCTTTGGCCTGAAAATCATCTCCTTAATTTTCCTACTTTACTCGAACCCTAAAGCTGCAATTTTTGCCAATGGTCTCACCTCCCCCTACTTTCCTCTTCACAGAGGAGTGAGACAAGGCTGTCCTTTATCCCCTTTCCTTTTTAACCTAGCCCTAGATCCCTTCTTGTCCAAAATTAGACAAAATCAATCCATTACGGGTTTCACCTCAAATTCTTTACAGGTTAAATTACCTGCATATGCTGATGATGTTCTTTTATTCCTCTCCCAACCTCAGGATTGCCTGCCGGCCTTTTTAAATGAAGTTCAATCATATTCTTCGGTCTTGGGTTACAGATTAAATAATGATAAATGTGAAATTTTACCCTTAACTAAATATACTTTTAAGGACAATATTTCCATTTCTAATTTTACTTGGAACCCTCTCCACATAAAATATCTTGGTATATGGTTCACCTCCTCCTTTAAATCATCAATTCCTCTCAATTTTAATAAATGTATTGAGAAGCTTAGCTCCTTCAGATCCAAATGGTATCCTTTATATCTTTCATGGTGGGGTCGTCTCGACACTATTAAAATGATGCTAACGCCTATTATCCTTTATCTTATCTCTAATATTCATGTACCCATTCTTGCAAAATGGTTCCACAAAATTAATTCCATCCTTACTTCCTTTCTATGGCTATATAAAAAACCTATAATGTCCTTATTAAAGCTATCGCGTCCGAAATATGAAGGGAGTGTTCACTTCCCTGATTTTCCCAAATATCATAAAGCTTTTTTACTAAAACATATATCCAAATGGATGTCTGTCCCCTCTCCTGATTTGCCCCTTTGGATTGATCTAGAGGATTCCTTCCTCTCCCCATTTTCTTTCCAAGATTACCTATCTTTCGCACGAAAACCACACAGTTTATGTACACCAAGTATTAAACATTCTTGTAAAAGTTTGAATGATCTTCTTCATTTTGAGCCACATGATTTCGATACATTTCTTAATTCCACCATTTGGCATAATAACTTCATTTGCATTAAGAAAAAAAATATTTATTGGAAAACCTGGTGAGATAGAGGCATTTTATGGGTACATCAACTATTTGAGAACTACACTTTTCTCAGTTTTTCAAAGGCACGATCTCTTTTTCATTTACCGCCCTCATTTTCACATAAATTTCTAGCCTTACGCTCAGCTATACTAGATTCTCACTCTTATTTTTAATCTTTGCCTCACCCCTCTTCACCACCAGACTACACCAGAATACACCTGCTTATTAACCCCACTTCTGCCAAGAGCCAAAACAAAAACTGAGATTTCTTGGGTGACTGACCTGGGTACACATTGGCCCATTTCTTTTTGGGAAAAGATTTGGACAAAAATTAGAAAGTCTTCCAGAGCAGCTAGTGCTACACAAACTCTTTTTTTAATCTATAACAGATTACTGTTAACACCAGTTTCCTTGCATAGAATACATTCTGGTACTCCTGCTATTTGTTGGTTCTGCTCACTTCCACAGGCAGATCTTCAACACCTACTTTTTTCATGTCCACAAGTTATGCAGTTTTGGAAATCAGTCTGGTTACAAATAATACTATTTTTGGTACTAACATTCCCCTTACATTTGCAAATACTTTTCTAGGTAGGCTTTCCACTAGTTGGAATAAAACCAAAACAGAAACACAAATCATTGACCTATTATTGGCTGCAGCCTTTCAGCAGGTAACAAAAAATTGGAAAGATGCTTCCAAACGTTCGTATTTAGCTTGGTGGTATTCTGTATGTCACAACCACAGACTTGACACAACCTTTGTTTTTCCCATGTCTCTTAATCAAAAAAGATTACATTTATGGTCTCCTATCACACAATTTATGGATACTACTGCTAAAAGATTCTTTGATCCAGCACCATGTATTCAAGAAGTTGCTCAACCCCCTTGAATTCTCTGTTTTTGTAATCATTCTAATATTTACTTGGTTTAATTTCATCTTGTTTTGGTTATGTTCTTATCAACTTTTGAGCCCGTTTTCACCCTTTTATTCTGCCATGAATTTTCTTATTGATACTTCTCGCAATGTTTTTTGATGTTCTGTTACTTGATACTATGATGCTTCCCTTTTGACATATTTTCAATAAACTTATCTTTTGAAACTTAAAGACTGTTAGCATGGCCCATCGCCCTTAGCAGCATCCCTTCACTATTCCTCCACAATCCAGGTCTTACCTAGGTAAACAGGCTTTCTTTGTGGCACCTAATATGCCTCTTGTGCCCTGTATGCCACCTGGGAGAGAGCCCCGCACCCCATCATACTCACCTGGGGATGGTTGCTAATCCAAGAAAAAGGAAACAGCACAGTTCCTCGCACAGCCATGCTTCTGGGGCCCACATACAAATACTTAACCTTTTCACTGCTGGGGTGTTTCTGCACCTCTGTGCATGAGCTTATTTAAAAAAAAGATGTTAGGTTGTTTAAAGACGTACTATTTTTGACCTTTTTGTGCACCTTTACAGACAATATTTTTTTTGTTACATTCTGGGCTATGTATTGGTGTAAACCCAGTGCAAATACCTCACTGCAGCCTGAAGATACAATAAAAAATATGGACATCTTTTTTTGTTTCAACAAAATCCGTCAAAATCATTTCTCAAATGAACAAACCGAAATCCTGCAAAACAATCCAAGAACATGTTGCCCTGAATGTCTGGAGTCCTTGAACACCAAATATGTGTGAGTTTCCAATGGAACGTAGTCTGTACAATCAACTATTTAATGCTAGTGCCAATCTCCAAATTGCCATAGGAAACAATGGTTTGCTTCGGGCTCATTTAGTATCTTTGTTTTTTAAGAGGCAACCGAATCATTAAATACAACTAATGCAGAGAAACAATACATACTGCTTATCACAAAGCAAATGAACAAAATATAAATGTGCTTGGTGCCCCAGTGATCTTACAGAAGAATGTAAATATGATCTGGAAGTCAGTACCGGGCTGACTCATTCAGTGGTCTGCGGTGCAAGAAAGGATCAGGCACTAGTAAAATCACTCCCTTCACCCCAGGCATCACCAGGAGTTTCTCCTCCATCTCAGGAGCTGAAAAAAAGAAAAACTGTTTTTATTATTAATAATAATAATAATAATAATAATAATAATAATAATAATATTAATTCGGATTTGTAAAGCACAAACATATCCCCCCTTAAGGTATCAAAGCGCTGGGGGCTGTCAGGGAGATTAAGTGAGCAATTGCCCATAGTCAAATGATGCTGAGCTGCCGCTGGCGATCGAACTGTGAGCCATCCGGAGTCAGCCGCTCTGGCCACTGCATCACACCTCCCAGGGGCAGATTCGAAACAAAATACTTATAATTATACCACAAGGGCGTCCTGGCAACTCCATTTCAATAGTGTGCATGTAAGTCAGTGAGACATTGAAGGGCCTAAGGAGCACAAAACCCAGCCTGTCATTGATACAGAACCCACTCTCCCAAACTCAGATTGGATGAAAGGTGCTGTATCAAAGTACCTGGCCCAGCCCGGCCATTACAAGACTGTCTACGAGGAGAAGACAAACACGCAGGGCCCCTCTCCAGTGCCCCCCACCCTTTTTTGGCTCCAGGTGAGAGGATGAGGGCAGATGGGAAAAGGAGATGGGGTAGAGAATTACTGTCTTGCTATTTTGATAATTTTATACACTGACAAAAAAGTGATTCCTGTACTATAAAATACATGTTTCTTACAAAATTAAATTATACACAGTTAGAAAGTTCTATTAAAAATATTACTTGCAACAATTAATCGTTTTGGCTTGCATCACAGCACATAAAACTCTTTCGCACTGTCTTTTCAACCTCACAGAGGAAGCAGATTGTGTAAAGTAGATTCAACACTGTACATGGGAGAAAACATGTCTACATGTATTTATTTATTTATTTTTATTTATTTACTTGAGTTTTATATAGCGCTGGCTAGACCAGGAGGTATCAGAGCGCTTTACATCAGGAGAGTTAAATAGGTTACAAATTACACATTTTTACAGAAGGTACAACAAGTTACACTCTTTGGTTAATGGCGTGTAGAGGGGTAAGGGGGTAATGTAAAAGGGTGAGGGTAGGGAGATTAAGCGGAGCATAGGCATAAGGATAGACAAAACAAGCAGGTGGAGACTGTATAGACTGTAACAGAAGGTGGACCTCATGTTTTTTGGGCGCATCCCATTTATCTCCTCAAATTTACGAGTTTTCTGGTGTACAGCCTATAGCAACTATAGCCCACCTCGGTCCAGGCTATTTTTCCTATGTTATAGTATGTTATGTTATTGACTGTTGTGTTATTGAAGCTGTGTCAGAGCCAGCTCTTTGTAAGGAAATTTCTTCCCTTTTCAATTACTATCCACCAACAGCAAAACAGTGATTCCTATATTCGGATGACTTAGGGGTTAGGGGTTTTAATGGAACGATTCCACTGCCACTCTACAATGGACGTTGGCCGCTGTCAAGGACAGGAAGTCTTTGTACATTGTAGGGCCTATCACAGGTAGAATTGCTTCTCAAAGTTCTGACGACTAATACGGGGCATAAGTAGATCCATATATAATTTCATAAATTTTGACAAAGATATGCTAGCCATGTTTTTAAAAACGGCATTATGTATGGTAGAGACATCTTAAGGCATGGCCAAAGTGATCAATTACCAGGGTCCCCACCTTCCAAGCCCCTCCCCTGTGAAAGTTAACTTTATCTCTCTAGCTCATCTCTGTCTATTTCTATATCTGAATTTCTCTATTTCTCTCGGCCTACCTCTACCTCTGTTTCTATCTTTGCCCAGTATCATCTTAACACATTTTGGGGCCCTCGGAAAGACATATTTCAACTGTTTCTGTGCGAAACACGTTTCTGAACATTTGTTTTGCATAATGCTGGATACAATTAGGACAAAAGTGAGTAATAAAATTCAAAGTTGTACCAAGCAGGTGGCCCTAAAATATGCCTTGCCTGGGGGCCTCAAAAATAGTTAAGAAGATACTGCATTATATTACATTGATTCATCAAAATGTCAGCGGTAGCTAGTGTGACAAGACACATACACAATCAAACTTCTTGATCGAAGAAGTCATCAGAGGATTGACACATTCTGCCTCCCTACGCACCTCGCCTGCCTTCTCACTGTTGCAGAGGGCCTCATGAAAAGACATGAAGTGGAAACTGCAGAAAGTAAACAGTGCCTTCTCTTCTTGCTTCTGCCATCATGACCACACAGGAAGGCCAGACTAGGAACCCAAAGCAGCCCTGGCAAATTTTGCCAGACCAGCCCCCATACTGTGCATAGCTGGAGAAGCGAGCGAGCCTGCCCCCTACAAAGGGGGGTTTGGGTGTTCTCCCCCCCCCTAGATAATTTGGGGTAAAATGGTGCATTCTACCACACATTTGCCAATATGTATATTCATTGTATTAGCTTTTAAAGCATAGTGAATGATGACCTTACTGTGCACCAGAATAAGACAATCTTTGTTGGTTCTCTTCAATGATTCCCTCACTATCACCCTCCACCAGTACCTCTCATCTCCCCAGAGCCTCTTTGTTAGAAATGGGGTTCTCTAGTTGGCAGAGGTAGGTATCTTTGTCCAAATAGGGACCCTTGCTTCTAGTCAGGGTAAGGGGGATACATTCCTGAAATAACCCCTGCTCACCCCCTTGGTAGCTTGGCACTAGCAGACAGGCTTATCTCAGAGGCAGTGTGTAAAGCATTTATGAACACAGACAGTAATATAGTGAAAACACTACAAATGGACATCACACCAGTTTAGAAAAATAAGTAATCTTTATCTAAACCAAAACAAGACCAAACCACAAAAATCCACAATACAGTAATAAAAATATGACTTTCAGATGGTCGAAATAGTTCAGTTGAAGCAAATTGCAGATACAACACTTTTCTCACAAAGTACATGGGATGCGTCACGCCAACAAACAAAACAGGCCACAGGGAAGGTGATGGGTCGGTTCCTTACACTCAGGGAAGGTGATGCGTCGGTTCCTTGCTCTGGGGGAGGTGAGGCGTCGGTTCCTTACTGCAGCGTAGGGGAGGTGATGCGTCGGTTCTTTATCGGAGAGGAGGTGATGTGTCGGTTTCTTACTGCGTGGGGAGGTGATGTGTTGGTTTTTTACAGCGTCCCCCAACGATGCGACAGACTTGGCGCGGCGATGCGTTTATCCAGTGATGATGCGTGAACTCGTGCAGCTGCTCAGCAGGCCTTGCGTCAAACTCGGTGCAATGATCTCGGACTTCGTAGATCGGTGCACTCGATGTGACGAGTGGCGATATCTTGAGCCGCGGCAGGAACTGTGACGTTTTCTTTGACAATGTGTCAGAAACAGGTGTGGATGTTTCTCGCTTCTTCAAAGTTGTGTTTATTTTCCAGCTCCCAGAGGAAAACAGTCTCTAGAGGTCCAGAACAGCAGCATGCACCTCTCTGCAGATTAGAATTCCCAGCAAGGAAATTCAGGGGAGCTGGTGGTGAAGTCTTTGTGTCCCTGATTCTTCAGAACAGGAGGCAAGCTCATATTCAAGCCCTTGGAGATCTTCTTTCAAGCAGGTGACAAAGCAAATAGCAAAGTCCTTTTCTCCTTTCCTTGGCAGCAACTAGCCACTGCAGGCCAAGCCCAGACAGCAAACAGCACAGGGGCAGTATTCCTCCTCAGCTTCTCTGGCTATTCCCCTTGGCAAAGGTTCCTCTTGATTTCCAGAAGTGATCTAAAAGTCTGGGGTCTGGGCCCCTCTTTGTATACACAAAAAGCCTTTGTTCTCTGAAGGCAGAGAGTGTCTGTACCCAGCCAAAACCAGTTCTGTCCTCACTAGTGCAGCTTCCTGACAGGAGCTGGAGACTGCATCGTTGAAGGCAGACCAGGCCCATTCAGGTGAAAAGAAATCTCATCCCCTTACTCTGAATGCAGCCCAGGTCTATTAAGCCCAGCCCTGACTCACCAGACGTCTGGAGCCACTGCCCCTTTCCAGGCCCTGTCATCCAAACGCCGGACATGCAATACACAAACCTAGCAGAGGCACACTGGATGGTTAGGCAACAAAATACCTACTTTCTAAAAGTGGTATTTTCAAACACAGAATGTAAAAATCACCCTCACTAATAGATGCACTTTAACATTCTAAGTTCAGACATACTAAACTTTATTTTCCTACTTTGTTCCCAGGACCAGTTATGTTTATAAGATGTTATAAATAAACTCCCTATTCTGTCCTGTGTGAACAGGTAGCCTTGCAATAGTAAAAAATGAAATTGGCAGTAATTCACTATCAGGACATACCACATACATGAGCATGTCCTACCTTTCACATACACTGCACCCTGCCCACAGGGGTACCTTGGGCCTAACTTACGGTGTCTTACATGTCAGAAAAGGGAAGTGTAGTAAGTGGGTGCACTTGCCAAGTCAACATAGTAGTACCAAACTGCACACAGGCTCTGCAATGGCAGGCCAGAGTTACATTTATAGGCTGCTTCTGTGGGTGGCACAATCAGTGCTGCAAGCCCCCCAGCAGCATTTGATTTACTAGGGACTGACTAGTAAATCAAATAGCCAATCATGGAAACACCAATCTATAACAGTAACTTACAAAGGGAGCACTTGCACTTTGGCACTGAACAGCAGTGGCAAAGTGCCCAAAGTATCTAGACCAGCAAAACGGAGTCCGACATACAGAAAAAACACAGGAGGCAAAAGCAAAAAATGGAAGGTAGACCCACGCCAATGGTGCCAGGTCTAACACTTTCTCTCACATGTATTTCCTTTGCTTATAGCATCTTTCAAACCAGTATATGGTGTTGGAGCGCTTTACATCATATACATGTACAGAGACAATTAATTATAGATGTATAAATCATTGTATATAAAATGCTACATAAGGCAAAGGGGACTATAAGGTGTAGGATTCACATGTTATCCATATTGGTAGGCATTTTTTAAAGAGTGTTTGGTCTGGAGATGCACAAAATAAGGATTCAGAACATAGCCCAGTGGATAGGGTTGACTTTAGCAAGAATTTATTTCTACCCAAACAAACCTTTTTAGCAACATCAAGATAATGAAAGACTGGGAAAAACATAACTTTCTAACCTATGTCATACAGTGTGCATGCAGCTCTGTGATGGCAGTTCATAGCTTATTGTGCTAATTACTAATGTAACCCACTGAGATATGCACATAAAATACTGTTCTTTAGTATGAATGACACACGTTATTGCCAGCAGGCATATTAACCCTCTGCGCAACCTTAGATGAGTCAAATCTGCCACCAGACAAAACTCCCATCGCTCTCTAGAAAGTACATTAATCACCAGAGTTCTCTTGACACTTTTATTGTTGCCCCCAAACTTCTTGATATACTAGAACTTTGCAGTGCTTTAAAAACTGCTGCACTGCTAATAAACCACCCCCCACCAACCAATCTGGCCCCCGCCCTTCTAGCCTCCCGGGAAATGCCAGCTGCCCAGTACAGCCAGTCTGGCCCTGCCCCATGGCCAGAGGTACCATGTCCAGTGGTTTCAAAGAGCAATTCGGGTAAAGCAGTTGCTACCTTCGACTAACCATAATTGACGTCCATACTGATTTTTGCTTGAGGGAGAGGGAGTGAAAAGGGTAGGAGTATTTAATAACGTCTGAAAAGTGGAAGGGGCAGCATGGTCAGCAGAGTTACATGATGAGTGAGAGCACGCTTAGAATCTGGGTTGCACTATTTTATTTGAAAGGAAATCGCAAGCCTGAGGGCGAGCTAAAGAATGATGATGGATTTAACCCAGATCTGTGACTGGGGGTGAGTGTCTGAAAAGTTTCAGTGCTCCGTCCATCATCTCCTTGTGTTTGCTTTGTTCGCCCTTAGTTGGCAGGGTATGCACAGACATGGGTCCCCATGCTCACTTTGCCCCTGGATTTAAGCTAGCCTGGCTGATGAGGGGTGTTACCCTGAAACCGGTCTCAGGATGCCTGTTGCTGGTCCAGGGAAGACCAAATTTGGCAGTTCGGGCTGGACTGTTTCCATGAGGCACAGGGTCGAGACTGATTTGCATATAACTGGGTCTGAACTGGGGTGGCGAAGTGAGCTAAAGAACGATGATGGACTCATCCCAGATCTGTGACTAGGGGTGAGTATCTGAAACGTTTCAGTGCTCCGTCAATCATCTCCTTGTGTTTGCTTTGTTCACCCCAAGTTGGCAGGGTATGCCCAGACGTGGGCCTCTTGCTCACTTTGCCACTGGATTCAAGCTAGCCTGGCTGATGAGGAGTGTTACCCTGAAACCGGTCCCAGGATGCCTGATGCTGGTCCAGGGAAGACCAAGCTTGGCAGTTCAGGCTGGACTGTTCCCATGAGGCACAGGGTCAAGAATGATTTGCATATAACTGGGTCTGAACTGGGGTGGCGAAGTGAGCTAAAGAACGATGATGGATTCATCCCAGATCTGTGACTAGGGGTGAGTGTCGGAAAAGTTTCAGTGCTCTGTCCATCATCTCCTTGTGTTTGCTTTGTTCACCCTAAGTTGGCAGGGTATGCCCAGACGTGGATCCCTTGCTCACTTTGCCACTGTATTCAAGCTAGCATGGCTGAGGAGGGGTGTTACCCTGAAACCGGTTCCAGGATGCATGTTGCTGGTCCCAGGAAGTCCTGGATTAGCAGTTCGGGCTGGACTGTTCCCATGAGGCACAGGGTCAAGACTGATTTGAATATAACTGGGTCTGAACTGGGGTGGCGAAATGAGCTAAAGAACGATGATGAATTCAACCCAGATCTGTGACTTGAGGTGAGTGTCTGAAAAGGTTTAGTACTCCGTTCATCATCTGCTTGTGTTTGCTTTGTTCAGCCTGAGGATATGGCGTCTTTCCCCTTGAGCAACAAAAACGTCATGTGAGCTAAGAGTTCTTATTTAAAGCCACCAACAAAGTACTTACTACCTTTCTTCCTTAAAATATGTGCATTGTATCAATGCTTCTAATTCATAAAACGCATTTTACTTTGATCTCCTATGTGTATAAAGTGCCCTTATATTACATCAGGTCACCCGGTCAGAAATATACATTCCGCTGGCAGAAGTCAACATTTCTGTTTTATAACTTGTACACAGACGTGGACGGAAATGCCAGGGGTGACATAAATCACACAAGGGTTTGACTCCTATGCGGCAATCAAGGGCTGACATCACAACCAATGCCTTAACCCCACATACCTTTACCATGCATCCTTTACTACACAATGCCTTTACCATGCATTGCCTTTAACATGCAAATGTCTTTACCACGCATGTCTTTACGATGAAATGGTAGGTATAAATCAAGTGAGGGAAGCCTTTATTTTATACTTTTCTATACATATACTCCACAAGAAATATCACGCACTTTCAACAGTGTGAAAGCAAGCCCTCCATCCGAGTGCAGATAAACAAAGTTTAATTTGCAGTTGGACATCCAATGAGCGTAATGCCTTTCGATCCCTAGCGAATCTTAATCATATGCAGAGTGAAAAGTGGTCAATTGCTCTTCCATTAAATATATAATGGTGTTTAAACAGTAAAGAAGGACTAGAGTGAAACCCAGTCAATCATGAGAACTTAATTACTTTTCAATAAAAGTGTACTCACTTGATGTATTCACGAGTCGTTGTCACTGACAGTAGTTCCCACATTTTCAATAGTCTACAATAACCATAATGCTTTCCAGCGGTGAAATAAGCATAATTTAATCTTTCCTTTATTATATTTTAACTTTGTGCCTTAAAAATTGTCGCCAGAAACCACCCTCTTGTTGCCTCAAAGGAGACAATTCCATGTAGGGCAGAGCTGTATAATGTCCTCCATGAAAGCCAGGGCACTGCCACTCGTATATGTTGTTTAACCCCTTCTGTGCCCATGACGTGCTGGACTCGTCATGAAGCGCTGTGCCCATGACGAGTCCAGCACGTCATGAGGCATTCCCTGGGGAATCCCTCCGTTGCGGGCACCAGAGGGATTCCCTTTAATTAAAAATAGCCTCGGGAGCTGGGGAAGAGCTTCCCCAGCTCCCGAGGCCCCCCCCCCCTTTCAATGTAATGACGATCGGCACGCACGTCGCGCCGAAGTTATTACACTGAAAGTGAAACTGAAATGAGCCAAGAGGCTCATTTCAGTTTCACTTTTACGTGCTCAGGGGGCTATCTCAGCCCCCTGAGCATAGAAAGACAGGAGAGGTATCGTTGGAAAGGGGAGAATCTCCCCTTTCCAATGGTACCCCCCCAGTGGATCCCTGCTTGGGGATCGCCACAGGAGGGCGATCCCCAAGCAGGGATCCACCCACTAGACACCAGGGAGGGGGGAGCAGCCCCTTGGGCAAGGGCCTTTGCTCCCCCCCAAATAATTTTGGCATTATTTAGTCTTTTTGCCCCCCCGGGGGCAGATGGGAGCAGTAGCCCCCAATCTGCCACCCCGGGGAGGCAAAAAGCCCACTAGACACCAGGGAATTAAAAAAAAAAAAAGGGGTGGGGGCTGCCCAAAACCGGCAGGCCCATGCCCCCACCCCACCCCACCCCCAATTATCACAGTCTTTCTGCCCCCCCGGGGGGCAGATGGGGCATTGGCCCCTAATCTGCCACTTCGGGGGGCAGAAAGCCCACAATACACCAGGGATTTGTTTTCAGTTTTTTTTTAGGGTGGGGGCTGCCCGAAATGGGCATGCCAATGCCCCCAACCACCCGCCACCATTACAGCCTTTCTGCCCCCACCTGGGGGCATATGGGGCATTGGCCCCCAATCTGCCCCCCCGGGGGGCAAAAAGACCACTAGACACCAGGGAATTGTAAAAAAAAAAAAAATAGGGGTGGGGGCTGCCCAAAATGGCCAGGCCCATGCCCCCACCCCCCTATTATCACAGTCTTTCTGCCCCCCCGGGTGGCAGATGGGGCATTGGCCCCTAATCTGCCCCTTTGGGGGGGGGCAGAAAGCCCACTATACACCAGGGAATTGTAAAAAAGAAATAAATAGGGGTGGGGGCTGCCCAAAATGGGCAGGCCCATGCCCCCACCCCACCCCACCCCCCAATTATCACAGTCTTTCTGCCCCCCCCCGGGGGGCAGATGGGGCATTGGCCCCCAATCTGCCCCCACGGGGGGGCAAAAAGACGACTAGACACCAGGGAATAAAAAAAAAAAAAAAAATAGGGGTAGGGGCTGCCCAAAAAGGTCTGACCCATGCCCCCACCCCACCCCCCAAATATTACAGTCTTTCTGACCCCCAGGGGGCAGATGGGGCATTGGCCCCTAATCTGCCCCTCCGGGGGGGGCAGTAAGCCCACTAAACACCAGGGATTTTTTGGGGCAATTGTTTTTAAGGTGTGGGCTGCCCGAAACGGGCACGCCAATGCCCCCACCCTCCCTCCCACAAAAATGACAGTCTTTCTGCCCCCCAGGAGGCAGATGGGAGCTGTAGCCCCCAATCTGGCCCCCCCTGGGGGCGCAGAATGCCCACTAGAAACCATGGATTTTTTTGTTTCATTAGTGTAGGGGTAGGGGTAGGGGCTCCCCAAAATGGGCATGATAATACCCCACCCCACCCCCAAAGAAATTCCAGTCTTTCTGCCCCCACGGGAGGGCAGATGGTGGCAGTGGCCCCTGGTATGCCCCCTGGGGGGGCAGAAAGCCCACTAGGCGCCAGCGAGTACGCAGGCTTTTTTTATGCGTGGGCTGCCAAAAATGGTTATACCAATGCCCGCACCCCCACAAAAAATAGCCACAGTCTTTCTGCCCCTTTAGGGGCATATCAGGATGAAACCCCCTTCCCCGATTTCCCCCCAGGGCGGCAGAAAGCCCACTGGGCTCCGGATTTTTTTTAGCAATGTGCATACCTGTGGATTTTGGGCCCTAGCACAGTTGGCACGTAGGCAAACCTAGCAAACCTGTACATTCTTTCAAACTAGACGCCGAGGGGAATCCTGGATGGGGTGACTTCACTGGCTCTCACCAGGTTCTGTTACCCAGAATCCATTGCAAACCTAACAAGCATTTGCAATGCAACAGGTCTCACATCGGTTAGAGTTGGAGTTATTGGCATTGTAATCACAAAATTGCTTAATGTTTGTTCCAGGTTAACTCACTACACAACTAACACAATGGGCTAATGTCGCAACAGCAAAAGTCCCATGAAAATTTAGGAACCTACACACTTAAAATAAAACGCTGCGATATGAGCCAGTAAAAGCGCCAAGAAGATCCGAAAAGGCACTTTAAAAAGAAAGAACCGCCGTGATGTATTGAAAGAGAGCAAGATGAAGATGAAAGCAGGCAGATTGAAGCCAGTGAACTGAAAACAACTAAAAAATAAAGGACAGATGCAGCTAAGGCTCCTTCCAGTCTGCTCTCTTCCTGTTCGCAATATAAATAAAGGTTTCACGGACATGAAAGAGGTGGCAGCATGCTTGTTACAATCCACAACACTTTGCTTTTAGAATAATTCACGACGAACAGTAGATGGTGCCATAGATAAGATTTAGAAACTAACCCCCGAAGCAGTAAAAAAAAGTGCTGGAGGGCATGTGTCTGCCTCGTGTGACACACAATTACATGGAGCGCTAACAACTGGTATACCACAGCATAGACGCTATGATCTATGTGTTTTTTGTGTAATATAACTATTCCTCCTGTAAAGCTCGCAACTACTTTTGGGGGTAGTTCGCACTACATAAAACTGCAAAACAAAACAAAAAACAACCAGCCAGTATACCCCTATGGGCAAGATCTCACTACACCGGCTGGTCCAGCACACGCACAGCTATGAAAGCTCTGTACACCCTAGTACTGTCCGTTAGGTGGAATGTTCCCAGTACACATATAGCGCTAGCAGTGGGCCGTATCCAGACACACACCGAGTTAGTATACGGTCCTTGAACCCGTATACAGCTCCGGGGTGGCAGGAACAGCACACTGCACTCCCACAGCAGATAAATCAGAAAGGCAGCTTTGCTCTGTTTGCTGACAAAACGACAAGCCACTAAATCGTATTCATCAAGAGTGAAGCTTTAGTTCATCGTATATTTTTTTGAGTGTTTGATATTGGAACAGTTCTGCCAATCTATGGGGTGCCTTATTATTTTCAGGCGGTACTCTGCGTTAAGTGATTAGCCTATCACATACACATCTCGCGATATTACTGCTTGTAAACCAGTGCAGAGGTAATCGGTAACTATTGAACAGATGTCGCTTTTGTTTGTTTCCCTGTACAGTATGTGTAATCTGACTGTACGTTTAGAGAGCACTGTATATAGGTAGGATAAGAATGACAGCATCCGGGCCTATATCAAGAGGTGATTTGAAACTATGCCTATTGCCGCTAAAGCAGTAATGTTAAAATATTTCAGAAGCTATACACCTAAATAATGCGCCACTATTAGGTTAAGTGAAAATTAAAAGGTGTAAAAAGGCACATATAAATAATAATGTTGCAATGCGCCAATGTGGGAGCGCTATAAACCTGGAAACAGGGAGGAGGAGCCTAGCACGCATCCAAGATGGTCGCGTGAGCACAGGGCTCCCCGGACCCTCGCTGCTCCTCGGAACCTATCCTGACTTTATCCTGACTTGGTTGACGGAATCTGGAAGATGAATGTTGGCTGAACACCAAACTCCTTTCAGAAACCAAATCGGACCTGGGAATCCTGATCTATGGTGGTTTGAACTTTTGAGGCCCAACCGATGGCTGTGCCCGGTGCGAAGGTGAACTGTGGAGCCGGGGCGTAGTTGAACAACAACGGCAGCGGGGCTGTGCCAGTGGCCGTCCCATCACTTTCGGTTTCACTTTTGGATCCCTGAGGGGCTGGACAGTGGAATTGCTTGGTGCGGCTGGGTTTTCACTTGGCCTTCGCTTGATGCCTTTGTCTCCGCCTGCTACCAGTGTGCCCATTGACTTTGGTTCCCTCGCACCGCCACATTGCGGTCTCTGGTGCGGCTCGTGTCTGCTTTGCCTGTGCCCCTTCGACGCTTGCTTGGTGGTCCCCTTCGGCGAGCGTGGTTCTCATGGGAGGCAGGGGGGACCCCGAGAGGCGTAAGACCAAGACATCCCTACGGGGGGACCGGTCCAGACTAACAACATGGACCGCTACACTCAAGGTAAAGGGTCCCCTGGGACGGCCAGTGGCCCCCCGGATGATGCCGGTGGTGGCCCGTCCGTTTCTCCGGATCTGTCCCTGCAGGACATCATGGGCGCCATTAACGGCATCAGGGAGACCATTGCTACGCAGTACGAGGCCTTGGCCCGTAAAATCGACACGGTGGCCATTGATGTTACGCTAATTCGGGCGGATCTCTCTAAGACCAACGAGAGGGTTCAATCGCTGGATGTGCGGACGTCCACCCTTGGTGCGGACTTGTCGGACCTGCAGACTACTCTCGGCGACCTCAAGTCGGCCAACGATCTGATGGCCCGGCGGCTGGAGGACTTCGAGGGACGGGCTCGACGCAATAACATCCGCGTCATAGGCGTTCCGGAGACCTCCGACAACCGCCCGGTTGATCTCATGGTTGAGGAGCTCATCCTCAAACAGCTTGCCCCCGCTGGCCTGAGTAAGTTCTTCGCCGTGGAGCGGGCCCATCGAGTTCCAGGCGGTCGGCCGCGACCGGGGGCCCCCCCGAGGCCTATTGTTGCAAAACTTTTTCATTACAGAGACCGAGATGCGATTCTGCAGGCCTCACGGGTCCATGGCCCGGTCTGATATGAGAACTCGTCCATTAACTTTTTCCCGGACTTCACCCAACTTGTCCAGAAACAGCGGATGGGCTTCCAGGGGGTGAAGCGTCGTCTCTGGGACCTGGGTCTCAAGTACTCTATGCTTTTTCCTGCTAGGCTCCGAGTGGAATATGAAGATCGGACTACCTTTTTTGACTCTCCTGCGACTGTGAGTGACTGGCTGGATTCGCTGCCGGACCGGGGTGACCGGCCTGGGCCCTCTGCCGGTACCGAGGGTGGCGGGTCTCCTTCGGAGTGACTTTTGGTCCTTGACTTTGTCATTTTGTATTGTTCGGCTGGGTTCTACTTCTTTTGTGCATTTTGTTTCATTATGATCTGTGTGGGGGGCGGGCGGGGACGGGTCCCTTTCCTCCTCCGGGGTCTTTTCGTAGAATGGGGTTTGTAGGGCGACAGGCACACTGCAAGTTGGGGTGGTTTTTTGGACCGCAGGGGTGCAGGGTGGGGGGAGTTGGATTAGGGGGGGGGTTGGCGGGTGGGAGGGGTTGTTTGGATTTGTGTTTTTTGTTCTCAAGGCGAGGTATTGGCTCTGGTTCAGTTTCGGGTGTTGCGCTATTTGCTAGGGGACCCTTGATCTACTGGAGGGGATGGGGGGGACGGGTTGAGATTGATGTCTTGGAACGTCAACGGATTGGGGGACCGTATCAAACGGGGTGTTGTGCTGCAAGATTTGCGTCGTCTGACTCCTGATGTGGTATTCTTACAGGAGACGCATCTGGTTGGTAATGTTTGTCATGCCATGAACAGGGGGGGATACCGACTCGTGGCCCATTCTGGTTTCACCACTGGTTCTAGAGGGGTAGGCATTCTCCTACGATCTACACTTCCGTTAGAGATCACCAGGGTAGTCCTAGACGATAGAGGGCGCTATGTGGCTCTGACTGGGAGGTGGGAGGGGCAGTCCCTTTCCTTGGTCTCGGTCTATGTTCCCCCGGGCCTCCAGAACTCCACCTTCTCAGACTTGGGTCGTATGCTGCTTGAGCTTCCTGACAGTCTTTTGCTTATGGGTGGGGATTTCAATTAGGTTGTCTCGGGTGACCTGGATCGCCACCCGCCCAGGGCCCTCCCTGCTGCCCAGGCGTGTCTCGGCGGACTCTTGGAGACCTTCGGTCTGGTGGATTGTTGGAGGTTAATGCATCCGACACAGTGTCTGTACACATTTCATTCTGGGGCCCATGGGAGTCTCTCCAGATTGGATTATTTTCTTATGCCCGCGGCCCAGACTGCCCGGATTCGAGAGGTTAAGCACCTGGCCCGGGGTATCTCTGATCATTCCCCACTGTGGTTGCTTTTCGACACTGGGACGCGGTCCGCTGGGCGGATCGCTCCTATTAACCCTTGGTACCTGCGAGACCCCAAGATCCGTGATAGCCTGGTTAAGTCGATTGATCAATATTTTCTCGAGAATGAGGGGTCGGTGTTGTCCTCAGTGTCCCTGTGGGAAGCTTTCAAAGCAGTGCTCCGCGGGCATGCCCTATCCCAGATAGGGGTGGCTAAGAGGGTTAAGAATGAGGTGGTGGTGACGCTGGAGACTGCAATATCGGGGCTGGAGGCAGCCTTGGAGGCGGGTGTCACTCCGGATGGGCTCCATGCCCTCAGCCTGAAGCAGTTTGAATATAAGTCTCTTGTTACTGACGCTGCCAAGACCATGTATAGGGAGCAGCAGGGTAGGTTGTATGATGCCGGGGACAAGGCGGGTAAACTGATTGCTTGGTTGGATAAGAAGGAGAGAGTGAATCGTGTGGTCCCGGAGCTTCGGGTCTCGGATGGAGTGTGTGTGACTGAGCCTGGTGAGATTGTGGAGTGTTTTGCTGACCACCTCCGGGCGGTGTACTCCCCGGTGTCTGATAGAGATGAGGACGACTCTCGTCTTCTGCTGCGGGATATTGTCCTGCCCGGTTTATCCGTCGAGGACCGTGAGCAGATGGATGCCCCTTTGTCTGTCGAAGAGATTGCTACTGCGATTCGCTCCCTTCGCTCGGGCAAGGCTATGGGCCCCAATGGCCTGCCGATTGAACTGTATAAATTACGCCCGGATAAAATCGCGCCTTTCCTCCATCGTATGTTTCAGGAGTCGCTCGAGAGGGGTTCCCTTCCCGACGACCAGCGTCTGGCTACTATAGTGGTGATTCCCAAGGATGGTAAGCCACGAGACCGCTGTGCCTCATATAGGCCTATTTCCCTACTAAACGCCGAACCCAAAATCCTTGCTAAGGTCCTCGCTAATCGCTTGCTGAGCGTTATATGTGACTTGATACATCCGGATCAATGCGGCTTCATCCCTCATCGTAATACCGCTCTCAACTTACGGCGTCTGCACGGCGTCCTCGCTAGGGCGGAGTACTTCTCTGAACCGGCCATATTGGTTTCCTTAGACGCCACGATGGCCTTTGATACCATCGAGTGGCCATTCCTTTGGGCCGTCTTGGCGAAGTTTGGCTTAGGGGAGGGATTTCTTAGCTGGGTGAAGCTTCTTTATGCTGGACCAATGGCTCAGGTTGTTGTCAATGGGCGGGTTTCTCGGCCTTTCGCTCTCGGGAGGGGTACTAGGCAGGGGTGCCCGTTGTCCCCTCTGCTCTTTGCTCTCGCCTTGGAACCGCTCGCTGCCTGGCTCCGTTGGGAGCCCTCGATCAGAGGGATCCGGTGGGCCCCGGGCTTCGAGGATCGGGTCTCGTTGTACGCGGATGATATTCTCTTGTACCTCGCCTCGCCGCGGAAGTCGCTCAATGTTCTTTTTGATGTCCTTACTTCCTTCGGGAGAAATTCGGGTCTGATAATTAACTGGTCCAAATCTTGCGTGTATCCTATCTCTGGTGGCCTTCCTCTCTTGCCGCCTCGGCTTCCGCTCCAAAAATCTCAATCCGGCTTTAAATACCTGGGGGTGTACGTTTCGTTGGATCCGGCGGTCCGCTATGAGCAGAATCTCCTGTCTCCACTCCGGCGTTTGAGGGTGGATACGGCTCGGTGGTGTAAGTTGCCCTTGTCTCCACTTGGTCGCGCGGCACTGTTTAAAATGATGTCCCTTCCCAGATTTCTGTATGCACTCCAGAACTCCTTCGATGTCATTCCGGCGGCCTACTTTAGGGAAGTGGAGAGTTTGCAGAGGAGACTGGTTTGGGACGGGCGAGCGCGTATCGCTTTGGCGAAGCTGACTCTCCCCTGGTATGACGGGGGCATCGCGCTTCCTGACATTAGACGGTACTATTGGGCCTCCCAGCTGTCTGCCATTAACCATGCTACGTACGCTCCTGGTTTGAACCCGGCATATGAGATGGATAAATTCCTGCTTCCCGGCGGTAACTATAACAGAGCTCTTTACTCTCGATCTGCTGGTAGGGCCCTTACGGGCCCTACTAGGATTGCGGTACGTGTGTGGAAGGCGGCGAACGTAGCGATGGGCTGGAGTGAGCGTTTAACGTGTTCTACTCCTTTATTCGCCTCAGAACGCTTGGGAAGCCTCTGGACAACGAAAGGCTTTGAGCACTGGGACACGATCGGCATTAGCAGAGTGGGGGACCTATGGGTTAAAGGTGCGGTTAAATCCTTCGTGGCGCTCCAGAGCGAGCACGAGCTTAGTGAAAGAGAGTTCTTCCGTTATGCCCAGGTTCGGCATGCCCTGCTCTCGGTCTTTGGGGAGGGGACCACGGTCCCTGTTTCTTCGCCTCTCGAGGACCGTATACTCGACAGACACGTCCCCGACAGTACTATCTCCCTGATTTATAAAAAACTAATAAATAATCGGGCTCATCTCTTGGTGCGTCTTCGGGAGGCATGGACGGGAGATGGGGTTGAGTTGGACGACGAGGACTGGCAGTCTGCGCTGTCATCCCCTAAGGAGGTTGCCATCCCGGCCCGTCTCCGTCTGGTCCAGCTTAAGATTCTCCATCGTGTTTATGTGACGGGCCCCCGTCTGGTCTCGATGGGGTTTTCTGACGACAGGCTCTGTAAGCGTGGCTGCGGGCTCAGTGCCACCTTTCTCCACATCCTATGGGAGTGCCGCGAGGTGGCGGAATATTGGCGCCAGGTGCATGATGTTATGAGACGAGTCACTGGGGTCGCTCTGCTGCCGGAGGTGCGTCGCTGTGTTCTGAATGTATGGGAGCCCAATGACTATAATGCGGCCCAGGCTCGGTGGGCTGCCTTGGGGAACATGATCGCAAAGAGAGATATAGCGCAGCTTTGGGGTTCCCAACGGCCTCCCACCGTGTCCGTATGGAAGGAGAACATGGACTGGTGCATGTTCAGGGAGAAGACTGTGTATGTGGCTCGTGGTAAACCGGGGGCATGGGGTAGAATCTGGGGGCAGTGGAATGTGTATCGCGGGACTATCTGTGCTCCCCCCCTGGTGGATACGTCTGAGGTTGCCTTGTCCCCCTGATCCTTGAGGGTTCCTTGCTTATCTCGTACATCTGAGTATAGATTTGGTTCTCCCGTGGCCCCCCCCCTCCCTCTCAGGCCTCCTTTTTATTGACCGCCCTCGGGTGGTCGGGTGTGGAGTCCCCCGGCTGTGGTTCGACGCCCATTTCATGTCGTTTCGCCTTGCTTTTTGTTTTTGTTTTTCTTTATTTTTGTTGTTATATATGTTAAAAGTGTGTATCCTGACTTCCCTTATGTGCAGTCTGATCTTCTGTAATATAGCGGAGCCCCTGTGGGCCAGTCATTGTTTTTTGAACTGCTTGCTCACTTTGACTACTAGCGGCCGGCCCAGGCGGTTGTAGGCCCGTGCTTGTACCCTTTTCTCTGCACAATAACATTTTTCAAAAAAAACTAATTAAAAAAAAAATAAATAAACCTGGAAACAGCGCGTTCTAGATACTGCACGCAAAAGCGACCAAGAACAGGCAAATGTTGCCTGAGGCTGTCCCCCCAAGTAAGTATAAAGTACAAACACTTATGTGGCACAGCACATCAGGCGCACACAAGTACGAGGTCAAATATTGCAGAAGCCACCAATAACAAATGATAGATGTTGCCTCTGTGTGTTTCTCTGTGTGTAGTATGAGAAACTGTATTCATACATAATATAGCGCTAATATCCCTGCAAGTTATGAGAGCGCCGCATATAGACACGTTAGAAGAAACACCAGCCAGAACTGCTGTGTGGGTTAACCTGAAACAATGGGCTAATGTAGTAACAGCAAAAGCCCCATGAAAATTTGGGGAGCTACACACTTAAAATAAAACGCAATTAAAAGCGCCAAGAAGATCCGAAAAGGCACTTTGAAAAGAAAGAACCGCCGCGATGTGTTGAATGAGAGCAAGATGAAAATGAAGCCAGCGAAATAACGGGCAGATGCAGCTAAGGCTCCTTCCAGTCTGCCCACTTCCTGTTCGCAATCTAAATAAAGGTTTTACGGACATGAAAGAGATGGCAGCATGGTCGTTACAAACCACAACGCTTTGTTTTTAGAATTATTCAGGACGAACAGTAGATGGTGCCATAGATAGGATTTAGAAACTAACCTCTGAAACAGTAAAAACAAGAACAACAAGCAGGAAGTGGGATAAGGGAGGGGGTAGGGGAGAGAGGCAATGCAGGCTGGCAAATGGTGAGCACTTTTCGCGGGCGGCCGTGCGGCCGCGAAAGTGAAAGAAAACAAATGCTTTCAGGCTGCCAAATGGTGCGCGCTCCCGGAGCACATGCACTGTAGTTGGCGGCCTGAAATGCACTCGTTTCCACTTCCAAAAGTCGCTTACTATAAGTCTCGCCAGAGCAGCGCTAAAGCGCTGTCTCAGGCGAGACCTAAAAATGTGTCCAAAATAACACATTTTCCTCACATTTCTGTGGTGGAAAGTTCTGGAATCTGCGTGGGTCCACAAAATTCCACCCACCCTGCGTTCCCCAAAGTCTTCAGAGAAAAATGGTACCTCACTTGCGTGGGTAGGCCTAGTGCCCGCGTCAGGCAAGGGCCCAAAAACTATTGAGGAGACATCAAAATTACCTATCACAAAACAACCTGATTTTACAAAGGGGGTCCTATGAGTTTTTGGCCCCGGGCTTGGCGGCCACCTAGGGAAACCTACCAAACCCACACATTTCTGAAAACTAGACACCCGGGAGATTCCAGGGAGGTATGGCTTGCGTGGATCTCCCAACGTTTCCTTACCCAGAATGCCCTGCAAACCTCAAATTTAGCTGAAAAAATCACCTTTTTCACACATTGTTGTGTGGGAAAGTTGTGGCATCACCAGGCTGACACAAATTTCCTACCACCCAGCGTTCCCCCGGGTCTCCCGATAAAAACGGTGCCTCACTCGTGTGGGAGGCCCAAGTACCCGCGACAGGCAAGGGCCCAAAACGTATTGAGGCGACATGAAAATTGCCTACCTCAAAACGACCTGGTTTTGCAAGGGGGGTCACCTGGGTTTTTGGCCCGGTGCTCGGCGGCCACCTAGGGGAACCTACCAAACCCACACATTTCTGAAAACTAGACACCCGGGGGATTTCAGGGAGGTATGGCTTGCGTGGATCCCCCAACGTTTCCTTACCCAGAATGCCCTGCAAACCTCAAATTTAGCTGAAAAAATCGTGTTTTTCACACATTTTTGTGTGGGAAAGTTGTGGCATCAACGGGCTGACACAAATTTCCTACCACCCAGCGTTCCCCCGGGTCTCCCGATAAAAACGGTGCTTCACTCGTGTGGGAGACCCAATTACCCGTGACAGGCAAGGGTCCAAAACGTAGTGCGCCTCAACAGGCAAGGGTCCTAAACGTAGTGCGCCTCACTACGTTTGGGCCCTTGCCCGTGGCGGGTCCTTCGGCCTCCCACACGAATGAGGCACCGTTTTTATCAGGAGACCCGGGGGAACGCTGAGTGGTAGGAAATTTGTGTCAGCCCGGTGATGCCACAACTTTCCCACACAAAAATGTGTGAAAAAGGTGAATTTTTTAGCTAAATTTGAGGTTTGCAGGGCATTCAGGGTAAGGAAACGTTGGGGGATCCATGCAAGCCATACCTCCCTGGAATCCCCCGGGTGTCTAGTTTTCAGAAATGTGTGGGTTTGGTAGGTTCCCCTAGGTGGCCGCCGAGCACCGGGCCAAAAACCCAGGTGACCCCCCTTGCAAAACCAGGTCGTTTTGATGTAGGCAATTTTCATGTCGCCTCAATACGTTTTGGGCCCTTGCCTGTCGCGGGTACTTGGGCCTCCCACACGAGTGAGGCACCATTTTTATCGGGAGACCTGGGGGAACGCTGGGTGGTAGGAAATTTGTGTCAGCCCGGTGATGCCACAACTTTCCCACACAAAAATGTGTGAAAAAGGTGATTTGTTCAGCTAAATTTGAGGTTTGCAGGGCATTCTGGGTAAGGAAACGTTGGGGGATCCACGCAAACCATACCTCCCTGGAATCCCCCGGGTGTCTAGTTTTCAGAAATGTGTGGGTTTGGTAGGTTCCCCTAGGTGGCCGCCGAGCACCGGGCCAAAAACCCAGGTGACCCCCCTTGCAAAACCAGGTCGTTTTGAGTTAGGCAATTTTTATGTCGCCTCACGACGTTGTGGGCCCTTGCCTGTCGCGGGTACTTGGGCCTCCCACATGAGTGAGGCACCGTTTTTATCGGGAGACCCGGGGGTACACTGGGTGGTAGGAAATTTGTGTCAGCCCGCTGATGCCACAACTTTCCCACACAAAAATGTGTGAAAAAGGTGAATTTTTGGGCTAAATTTGAGGTTTGCAGGGCATTCTGGGTAAGGAAACGCTGGGGGATCCACGCAAGCCATACCTCCCTGGAATCCCCCGGGTGTCTAGTTTTCAGAAATGTGTGGGTTTGGTAGGTTCCCCTAGGTGGCCGCCGAGCACCGGGCCAAAAACCCAGGTGACCCCCCTTGCAAAACCAGGTCGTTTTGAGGTAGGCAATTTTCATGTCGCCTCAATACGTTTTGGGCCCTTGCCTGTCGCGGGTACTTGGGCCTCCCATACGAGTGAGGCACCGTTTTTATCAGGAGACACGGGGGAATGCCGGGTGGAAGGAAATTTGTGTCAGCCCGGTGATGCCACAACTTTCCCACACAAAAATGTGTGAAAAACGTGATTTTTTCAGCTAAATTTGAGGTTTGCAGGGCATTCTGGGTAGGGAAGCGTTGGGAGATCCACGCAAGCCATACCTCCCTGGAATCCCCCGGGTGTCTAGTTTTCAGAAATGTGTGGGTTTGGTAGGTTCCCCTAGGTGGCCGCCGAGCACCGGGCCAAAAACCCAGGTGACCCCCCTTGCAAAACCAGGTCGTTTTGAGGTAGGCAATTTTTATGTCGCCTCACGACGTTGTGGGCCCTTGCCTGTCGCGGGTACTTGGGCCTCCCACATGAGTGAGGCACCGTTTTTATCGGGAGACCCGGGGGAACGCTGGGTGGTAGGAAATTTGTGTCAGCCCACTGATGCCACAACCTTCCCACACTAAAATGTGTGAAAAAGGTAAATATTTTGGCTAAATTTGAGGTTTGCAGGGCATTCTGGGTAAGGAAACTTTGGAGGATCCACGCAAGCCATACCTCCCTGGAATCCCCCGGGTGTCTAGTTTTCAGAAATGTGTGGGTTTGGTAGGTTCCCCAAGGTGGCCGCCGAGCACCGGGCAAAAAACCCAGGTGACCCCCCTTGCAAAACCAGGTCGTTTTGATGTAGGCAATTTTCATGTCGCCTCAATACGTTTTGGGCCCTTGCCTGTCGCGGGTACTTGGCCCTCCCACACGAGTGAGGCACCGTTTTTATTGGGAGACCCGGGGAAACGCTGGGTGGTAGGAAATTTGTGTCAGCCCGGTGATGCCATAACTTTCCCACACAAAAATATGGGAAAAAGGTGAATTTTTTGGCTAAATTTGAGGTTTGCAGGGCATTCTGGGTAAGGAAACGTTGGCAGATCCACGCAAACCATACCTCCCTGGAATCCCCGGGTGTCTAGTTTTCAGAAATGTGTGGGTTTGGTAGGTTTTCCTAGGTGGCCGCCGAGCACCGGGCCAAAAACCCAGGTGACCCCCCTTGCAAAACCAGGTCGTTTTGATGTAGGCAATTTTCATGTCGACTCAATACGTTGTGGGCCCTTGCCTGTCGCGGGTACTTGGGCCTCCCACACGAGTGAGGCACCGTTTTTATTGGGAGACACGGGGGAACGCCGGGTGGTAGGAAATTTGTGTCAGCCCGGTGATGCCACAACTTTCCCACACAAAAATGTGTGAAAAAGGTGATTTTTTTGGCTAAATTTGAGGTTTGCAGGGCATTCTGGGTAAGGCAACGTTGGGGGATCCACACAAGCCATACCTCCCTGGAATCCCCCGGGTGCCTAGTTTTCATAAATGTGTGGGTTTGGTAGGTTTCCCTAGGTGCCGGCAGAGCTAGGGTTAAAAAACTACAGCTAGGCACTTTGCCAAAAAAGGTTAATTTTTCACTGCGAAATTGAGGTGTGTCCACGATGCGTTTTGCGCCGTTTCCTGTCGCGGGCACTAGGCCGACCCACACAAGTGAGGTACCATTTTTATCGGAAGACTTTGGGGAACACGGGGTGGGTGGAAATTTGTGGATCCAAGCAGATTCCAGAACTTTCCACCACAGAAATGTGGAGAAAATGTGTTTTTTTTGGCAATTTTTTACGTTTGGAAGGGATTCTGGGTAGCAGAACCTGGTGGGAGGCAGTCAAGTCACCCCATCCTGGATTCCCCTGGGTGTCTAGTTTTCAAAAATGTATAGGTTTGCTAGGTTCCCCTAGGTTCCGGCAGAGCTATGGTTCAAAAACTACAGCTATGCACTTTGCCAAAAAAGGGTCATTTTTCACAGCGAAATTGAGGTGTTTCCACGTTGCGTTTTGCGCCGTTTCCTGTCGCGGGCACTAGGCCGACCCACACAAGTGAGGTACCATTTTTCTCGGAAGACTTTGGGGAACGCGGGGTGGGTGGAAATTTGTGGATCCACGCAGATTCCAGAACTTTCCACCAGAGAAATGTGGGGAAAATGCGTTTTTTTGGCAATTTTTTAGGTTTGCAAGGGATTCTGGGTAACAGAACCTGGTGGGAGGCAGTCACGTCACCCCATCCTGGATTCCCCTGGGTGTCTAGCTTTCAAAAATGTATAGGTTTGTTAGGTTTCCCTAGGTGCCGGCAGAGCTATGGCTCAAAAACTACAGCTAGGCACTTTGCCTAAAAAGGGTCATTTTTCGCTACAAAATTGAGGTGTGTCCACGTTACGTTTTGCGCCGTTTCCTGTCGCGGGCACTAGACTGACCCACACAAGTGAGGTACCATTTTTCTCGGAAGACTTTGGGGAACGCGGGGTGGGTGGAAATTTGTGGATCCACGCAGATTCCAGAACTTTCCACCAGAGAAATGTGGGGAAAAGGCGTTTTTTTGGCAATTTTTTAGGTTTGCAAGGGATTCTGGGTAACAGAACCTGGTGGGAGGCAGTCACGTCACCCCATCCTGGATTCCTCTGGGTGTCTAGTTTTCAAAAATGTATAGGTTTGTTAGGTTTCCCTAGGTGCCGGCAGAGCTATGGCTCAAAAACTACAGCTAGGCACTTTTCTAAAAAAGGGTCATTTTTCACAGCGAAATTGAGGTGTGTCCACGTTGCGTTTTGCGCCGTTTCCTGTCGCGGGCACTAGGCTGACCCACACAAGTGAGGTACCATTTTCCTCGGAAGACTTTGGGGAACGCGGGGTGGGTGGAAATTTGTGGATCCATGCAGATTCCAGAAAAATTTCCACCAGAGAAATGTGGGGAAAAAGTGTTTTTTTTGGCAATTTTTTAGGTTTGCAAGGAATTCTGGGTAACAGAACCTGGTGGGAGGCAGTCAAGTCACCCCATCCTGGATTCCCCTGGGTGACTAGTTTTTCAAAAATGTATAGGTTTGCTAGGTTTCCCTAGGTGCCGGCAGAGCTAGGGTTAAAAAACTACAGCTAGGCACTTTTCTAAAAAAGGGTAATTTTGCATTGTGAAAATGTGGTGTGTTCACGTTGGGTTTTGAGCCATTTCCTGTCGTGGGCACTATGCCTACCCCTACAAGTGAGGTACCATTTTTATCTAGAGACTTAGGGTAATTCAGATTTGTAAAGGAACTGTTATTACCTATTGACTTTCGATGCATTTCTGCCTTCCAAATGAAGGACATTGTGTAAAAAAGAAGTCATTCTAAAAAATGACTGATAATTCTCATGCTAGTATGAGTATTCCCAAATTCGGAAATGTGCAAATATCTACTGTTTCTAAACTCTATATTTTGTTCCCATTTCAGAAATACATAGGTGTCTTTCATACCGATTTTTCCATGTACACATTTTTACAGAATAATTACTATATACCCGGTACATAATAACAAACCATTGCAAGTTGCTGCTCAGTTTTTGGCTCTGGGTTCGTCGGGTTCTTGGTGAACCTACAAGTCCTATATATCCCCACAACCAGTAATGTCCAGCGGATGTAACGGTACATTGCTTTCAAAGAGCTGTCATAATTAGAAGTTACAGGTGAAAACGTTGACACAAAAGGCGCTTTTTTTCAACAAATTTTCAATTTATCCTATATTTAACTGTTAGTTTCTATAAAGAAACCTTGATGGATCTACACAAATGACCCCTTGCTGAATTCAGAATTTTGTCTACTTCTCTAAAATGTATAGCTTCCCAGGATCCATTATTGATTTTTTTCCCATTTCTACCATTAACTGGAAGGAGGTCGAAAGCACAAAAAATAGCAAAAATAGACTTATGTCCCAGAAAAATGCCAAAACTGTGTAAAAAATGTTGGGTTTCTGACAAAAGTCTGGTATCCCCTAAAAGCTAGAAAAGTAGTGATTTCAGCCCCACAAACCCTTTTTTGATAACCCTTGCAGGGAAAAACCCAGATGCTTTCATTTGCAGCCCGTTTTTCCCATTTTCCCCCCAAAAAACTAAATTTTGCTGTATTTTGGCTCATTTCTGTGACCCCTC
Source organism: Triturus cristatus (assembly GCF_964204655.1). Taxonomy (NCBI): domain Eukaryota; kingdom Metazoa; phylum Chordata; class Amphibia; order Caudata; family Salamandridae; genus Triturus; species Triturus cristatus. Next base: position 1,106,734,546 of record NC_140583.1, read on the forward strand.
CAGGGGAATCCACAAACCCTGAGTACCTTCAGAATCCCCCTGATGTTGGAAGAAAAGGACGCAAATTTGGCGTGGATACCTTATGTGGTCAAAAAGTTACAGGGGCCTCAGCGTGCACTATCCCAAATAGCCAAAAAAGGGCGTGGCACAGGAGGGGGGAAAGGCCTGGCAGCGAATGGGTTAAAAGTTCCTCATTCAGATCCCTTCTGCTATCAACATTGTCACCAACCCTGTGTCCAAGGGAATATATATGTAATTGTTAAGGCGCAAAGTTAAAAATATAGTAAAGGAAAGATGAAATTATGCATATATATATTCACTGAAAAAAACATAGGTTTCAGGCACATTATAGTTAGGAATTAGCATTTAAAAAACCTTACAAATTCACTGAAAATAACCATAGGTTTCAGGGGGGTTATAGTTAGCTGGACTTTTCACTCGTACAAAACCATTGAAATTCCCCCGTTATAGTTAGTTCAGCTAACTATAACTCGCGCGCCCGCAATGCACTGCTGATGACGTCACATATTACATCACTCATGACATGGTCAGTGACATCACTCATGACATCACTGATGACCTCTCAAATGACATCACTGATGACATCACTGATGACATCCTCCAGTGAATGTGTGTTTTTCTGAAAATTACATATGTTTTATATATGTATATCTCAAGGTCGATGGAAGAATAAATGGGTATGTAAGTGTCTAAATGGATGATTTGTTTTTGAAAAATTGATTGTATACCTGACTGATTAAGTGCATCTTAGTGAATACATGGCTTAGTGAGTAATGTTTAAATATGTAAATATCTGTATCAGTCTCTCACTTTGTGTATAAGTGGCTGCATGGGTTGGTGAGTAGCTACATGAGTGTCTATATAGGTTATTAGTTGGTTTTTTGAATATCAGTATGAGTGTCTGAGTGTCTGTATGGTTCAGTGGGGGGTATTACGTAGTGCATAGGTGCATGAATGAGTGACTCACTGTTTGTATGTGTTGAAGACAGCATGTGTGCAGGACTGTATGGGTGGATGAGTGTGTGCATGGGTGTGTTAGTGAGTGAATGACTGTCTCAAAAGTGTCTTTATGAGTAACTACATATGTTTTAAACTAGTATATGTGACTATTGGTGTATATAAGTGAGTATATGTGAGAGTGAGAGATTGGAAGAGTTCCTGTATGCATAACTATGTGTTTCTATAAGTGATTGTTTAAAAGACTAATTATGTGTAAGTTTCTGTAGAAGTAAGTGTGGTGGTGTGTGTATAACTGTATATGCAAGTAAATGGATGTTTGATTCTTTATTAGCATGAGTGACTATGTGTGTGAGTAACTCTATGGATGAGTGGCGTTGTGTAACAGGATGTATAGGTGTATGAGTACATAGGATGAGTGAGTACATGTATGAGTGACTGTATAGGACTGTTGGTGAATGAGTGGATGTGTATGTGGATCTTAGAATTACTGAATAGGTTGTTGTAACTGGTATTGGTATGTCCATTATTTTGATAATTTTTGTTTCTATTTTTGAATGTGTGTATAAAAGGTTATATTAGGGTGAGAGGAGGTCTGCCACTCTATCACAAGGATGATGTCATCAGTGATGTCATCAGTGATGTCATTTGAGAGGTCATCAGTGATGTCATGAGTGATGTCACTGACCATGTCATGAGTGATGTAATATGTGACGTCATCAGCAGTGCATTGCGTGCGCGCGAGTTATAGTTAGCTGAACTAACTATAACGGGGGAATTTCAATGGTTTTGTACGAGTGAAAAGTCCAGCTAACTATAACGCCCCTGAAACCTATGTTTTTTTTCAGTGAATTTCTAAGGTTTTTTAAATGCTAATTCCTAACTATAACGTGTCTGAAACCTATGGTTTTTTCAGTGAATTTCAAAGGTTTTTTAAATGCTAATTTCTAACTATGCCTACAGAGATAGGACATGTGAAGAAAGAAGAAAAAACGCACAGAAAGAAAAAAAAGAAATGCAGAAAGAAGCAACAGAAGTCCTCAAAGACAAAGAAAAGTGCAGGAAGAAGTATAACATGCAGAAAGAACAAACAGAAGAGCAGAAAGAAGCCTTGTTGCAAAATCATCCTGTACCCTCAACTTTTTCAGACGGATACTGGTGGTAACTGAGTCTGACTAACCAGCCCTAGAGCCAGTGCTATGTTAAAAGACACTCAGAATACAGTGAAAACACCTACATACACTAGGGAACCTCCAGTAAGCGCCACAGAGCTGCGTTGCAGAGAGGTGTGAAAAGGGGTGTGGCCTCAGAACACCTGTCTGCAACGCAGCTCCCTGGCGCATACTGGAGATGCCTGTTGGGCTAGTTGGCCCTCAGGGACCCTCAGTATTGAAGGGGAATTAATTCCCCAACTTACAACTGGCCAGGGGACACGTTTGCAGAGTGCTGCAAGGAGGGGGCGTGGCCTCCGGCGCGATGCCGGTCTTTTTATTTTTTTAAGAAGGGTGGCTGTGTGGCCTCCCCCTAATTTTTTTTTTTTGAAAAAAAAAATTGGGAAGGTGGCCACGTGGCCCCCCTCCCAAGGCCCTTATCGGCCCCCGGGGCCCCAACCCCTGTGGCATGGCCTTTTTTAAAAAAAAATTCAGTAGGAGGGGGGCTGAGTTGCTCCCCTCCTCAGGCCACTTATGGCCCCGGGGACCCCATCAACCGGGGCCAGCCTTTGTTTTTTATTATTTAAAAAAAATATATATTTATAGAAACACCTAGGGCATGCTAGACAAACCATATGTACCTATCACCATGATGATTTGCTTGATATTCATTAAAAGGCGACTATGCATACACTGAATCCACATGGAATGTATTTACACCGCTAGTGAAGCTCTGACGTGTCTGACGCCCTACCGTGCCTAATCCTGGCGCCCCTGCCAGTGGGTGCTCTCCAAGTAGACACCCTTGTCGTTTATTTATAAAAACATGGGTAGCTATTGACAGGCACATTTAATACACACGCCCACCAAGCTATTCAAAGGGGATTCGACAAAAATTCGACCAAAACTATGCAAGAAACCCCCTCACGATTAATAAAACACACATCAACCGCCGGATGTCTAATACTTTTTATTTTACTCTCTGGAAAGGAGACAAACCTCACTTGAGAGTCACAGCACGCTCCTGGCTGAGCCCAATGCTGTGTTACACCCACCAGTGCCCGCCGAGTGCCACACACCTCTGTGTTGTATTCCACCAGCTAGTGCGTATGCTATGACACTCTCTAGCCCATGTGCACTGTAACACCACCCCGTGAATATGTCATGCCACACTTGCCTTCGCACAGGTTATATTGCCCCATCTAACGTGCCTTCCTCGATAACTATGTTATAACGCACAGCGCTATGCTATACATATTACAAGCTGGTATCCATATCTTTGTCACAGTGCATATACAACTTACACTCCCCAGCACATATTTTATATTACAACTTTAGAGACTAGTTAGGTTACACAACACTGCCCTGTGCATATTACACTCCAAGGCGCATATCGCATAGCACGCGCTAGAGCCTGTGCTATCTTGCGCTCTCCAATGAATCTGTCATTGCGCACAATGTATTGCATATTATATTTCACGCCCCAGTTCATCTTATATCACACTTTTTGGCGCATAGTTTATACCACACACTATATCTAGTTTTCATGTTCAATCGTGCTCTCAGGACTATGTTCTATATAACACTGCATTCACCTACCCTTTTCACGGGCATTACATTTTGCAATGGGGGGTGGAGGGTCAGGGTTTTTTTCTGCCAATTGAGCCTGGAGTCCCAGTCACAAACGTCCTCTTCTTCCTGAATAAAAGTGAGATTATGCTGCATACTTGTTCATATTTTAAGTAGTTCGCACAGACACACATTTTAAAAACAATAAAGTTCCTGATACCCACCTTCTCTGATCAGTTAGCTTGCTGCCCCATCCACCTCCTCCCTATCCTCTGTTGTCTGAATCCACGGACTAGCCTTCCCCATCCTGCCATGCATGGTCTGATGTGCTGCCACTGCCCTCCATTTAGCATGATGTACCAGTCCACTCCTTCTGCCCTCCATTGCCCAATTCTATGCCCCATCATTGACCTCCTGCTTAGCCTCTGTGCTTAGCTTGCTGCCCCTATTCTCCTTCCCCCTGCCCTCCGATGTCTTTATTGCATGGCCCTGCTCCATCCTTTTTGCCCACCATGTTCCATGGACCTGCCACTCCTATCTACTCTGAGTGTTCTGTTGAGCTGCCACTCCCCTTACATCTGCCTAGCATTATCAGATGACTGTAACCTGTCCCTGCCACCTCCACCCTGCCTGTCCACATGCCATGCCCCTATTCCTTTCCTCCTGTCCTCCATGGTCCATTTTACTGCCACACCTTTCTGCCCTCCCTGGTCTGTTGTGCTGCAACTGCTCCTCCTGTCTGCCCCGCGCTGTCTGTTGTGAGGCCCCTTCCCCTGAACTCTCTTGTCTGTGCCCAGGTCCTGACCCTCCCTTCTATCCTCCATGGTCCATTGTGCATGCCCCTGCACCCTCCTTCTTGCCCATCATAGCCATTGTGCTGCGACTAACCCTCCCGCTTGCCATGCCTGGTCTTCTTTGCTGCCACGGCCCCTCCCACCTTCCCTGTGTGGTCAGCTAGCTGCCCCTGACCCCCTCCCACCTTCCCTCCATGGTCTGTGTGTATGCCATCATAATCTCACTGTTGCTCTCCATGGTGTGTCTTATTTCTAGTGCCCATCCTGCCTGACCTCCATGGTCATCTTGCTGCTCCTGCCCTGCCCCCTTGCCCCCAGCCCTCTGTTTCCATGTGCAGACCCCTCTTCCCGCCCTCCTGGCCTGTCTGTCACATTGTAATGCCCCTGATCCGTCCCTCCTGCCCTTTATGGTCTGTTATGCTGCAGCTTTTTCTCCTGTCTGTCCATTATGGTCAGCTAGCTACCATTGCCTCTTTCCCCTCTGTTCTCTGTTGTCCATATGCATGGCCTATCCCCTCCCTATTGCTTTCTATGGATTGTTGTGCTGCACTCCCGTCCTGCATGCCCTGTGTGGTGTATTGTGCTGCTGCAAACCCTGATGCCTGCCCTGTAGGGTCAGTTTGGTGCACCTCTCCATGTCCCTCCTGTCCTCTGTTATCCGAGTCCATGTCCCTACCCCAATTCCTCCTGCCTACCATGATCCAATGTTCCATACTTGCGAACATTTTGAACTTGGTAAGAGGGAGATTTTGAAAAAACACTGGGGTATTGATTTTCCCCTTTGAGTTACATTGAAAAAGAGGAGATTGTAGACAGGAGACAGATCAAATAAAGCTCATTTGAGCTTAAAAACATTGGACGTTTCCTGGCTGAATCGGGTCTGTTGGCATGTATGGTTGTACTACCACTGTCTCTTCCTTCTGCACACAATGGTCTATTATATTGCCACAGCCTCTCTTGCCAGTCCTGTATTGTTGGTCAATTGCCCCTGCCCCCTTTTCCATTGCCCTCCATAGTCTGTTGTGCTGCCACTGCCCTTCCTGCCTGCCCAGTGTGGTCAAATTGTTGCCTCTGCACCCTCCTACCTGCCTTCAATTTTCAGAGTCCGTGCCCCTGGCCTCTGCCTCTCAACAGTATCCTAATGAACAACTAGATTGCTAACATTCTATATTTATTACAAAAGTGTGGAACGCCTGACGTCATCTTGATGTAATCAAAACTGTAATACCTAGAGCATTCCCTTTAGAAATTACATATAAGAGAGGGTCTTATTTGCATCAAAATTATGGTTAGTGTTCTAAAAAACTAAAATAAGGACATATTTTCTGAGTTTTCAAATAGCGACAAAGCACTTTTAAATTATTTGTTAACTTTATGTTTTTTTATCCAGTTGACCACTTGATTAAATGTTCCACTTAGGGGAGAGGATGTGGTGTTAGTTCCAGAGCTGCAGACTTTGCAACTGGGGAACCAGGTTGGAGTTTCTGCTTCAGCTCAACATTCTGTGATTCTGGTCAAATCACTTAATCTCCCCATTTCTACAACCAAAATGAATTTGATCTTGTGTGATGTAACCAATGCTCATGTAAAGCACTCCAATACCTGACAAGTCTGAACTATAAAAAACTGCAAAAACACCAAAAATAAGTGTTTTGCACACTTCTGTCATTGGGCTACATGTGGGCTACATCGGGGTGATATTTGTGCTGCATTTGGGCTCTTTTGTCTCTGGTGGCCATCTTGGGAGATTTATTTGTTATGAAGTTTCCTAATTTCCTCATTTACTGCAGTCTCCTCAGTAGGAAATGCTTTCAGTTTTTTACTTTGATTCCATCAAGAAGGAATTCAGATGTGTCCCACATTTGCCATAAATTCAGAATGTTAGCACTCTAGTTGCTCATTAGATCACTGTAGTAAAGCTACTGCTCACCAGACAAGTCTGCTGCTGGTATTGAAAGTGCATGTTTCAGTCTGCATGCCAGAATGTTTTAATGAAATAGAAGAGGATTTGAGTAGTCACTCAAAATGTGCCCTCATTTTTCTTTCTGCAGCACTAATCATACTTTCTATGGCAAAATGACCCCACTCATTGTGTTCCTTTTTAAATTAAATGTTTTCAGAGTTACCACTTTATTCCAATCAAGATGGCTTCAGGTGTGCAATACGTTTGTCATAAGTAGGATAGTGAGCACTCTAGTTGTTCGTTAGAACACTCTGGGAAGCTGCAGTAGAACACAAAGGAATCAACTGACAGTCTCTGCCCTTGTTGGATGTACATGTTTTACTGAGAATGTCAGACTTCATTCTCACATGACTGAGAAAGATAATGTGAATTTACAGAAAATATGCTCTCAGTTTAGCTTATAGATCACCTTCCAAACCTCTGTGGGAAAAGCATGAGAAAATAGTTTTCTCTCAAACATGATTCATGATATCACAGCAGAAGGCTTTTTCACATGGTAAAATCCCCTTAGAACACATCACAATTCCTAAAATGAGTATGGTACCATCAACAAATGATTTATAATGTAACTAAAGTCTTAAAACCTTCTATAAACTGCAATGCTTTTTAATGAGGTGCTATCATGTATATTGGTCCCAAGATGGCTGCCAACACTTCTTGGATGAAGTACTGACCGCCAATCAAATCTCACGATGAGATCTGTGGTTAGGCTCCGCCCAGATATATATGTGATTTTGATTTTCTCAGGCACTACTGAACGGATTTACACCATTTAAGCAAAAGGCACGACTCTGAACCAAGGTCTACCTTTCTGCCAAATTTGGTGTAATTCCGTTCAGCAGTTCAGGCTGTAGCTGCGGCTAAAGGTCCTATGGAAAATTGCATGGGGAAAACACGTTTTGGGACCCCCCTTTTTTCTCAGCCCCCGCTACACGAATCATCCCGAGACTTTCAGGACAGGAGCGGACCGGAGCTGGCCAAAAGTTTTGAAAATTTCGCGAAGATTCGTCAACGGGCGCCAAAGTTATTCCAAATAGAATGTTGCGGATTTCCTATGGCAAACAGGTCCTAACTATAGCTATATATATATGTTTTCCATAGTTTCCCCAGAGTCGGGACCGCACTCCACAACAGGTAGGTTGCAAACCCCTAATTCAGAAAGGCTTCCCTTCCCCGTATCTCGTCTCTGGCCTTACGCGTTTCGAAGCGTTTGTGCTTCTCTTCAGAGGCCGTGTTAGCAGGCAGTCAATTACAGCTTTCCACATCCTTCTGCGTGCTTTTATTTGGTTGAATGGCTTCCGGTGTGCCAAAATAGTCATTAATGTTGCACGCTGGGGATTGTAGTTAATTCAGCCCAATTCATACCCTCCAGTGGGTCTGTCTGTTACACATACTTTGGGACAACAATGTTCAGCTCTCCAGTGGCCTCCAGGAAAGGACTCCGCATGCCTGATTTGTTCACCTGCTCCGCCCATTCAAACGTGAATATTCACTTTGCAGGTCCATCATAATTTGAAAGTGGTGCGTCGTCCCCGCGGCCTGGAAGCACCGCGTTAATATGTTTTCCATAGTTTCCGCAGTGTTGGGACTGCACTCCACCACAGGTAGGTTGCAAACCACTAATTCAGAAAGACATGCGGCTTCCCTTCCCCGTATCTCGTCCCTGGCCTTACGCGTTTTGAAGCGTTTGTGCTTCTTTTCAGAGGCCGTGTTAGCCGGCAGTCAATTACAGCTTTCCACATCCTTCTGCGTGCTTTTATTTGGTTGAATGGCTTCCGGTGTGCCAAAATTTTCATTAATGTTGCACGCCGGGGATTGTAGTTCATTCAGCCCAATTCATACCCTCCAGTGGGTCTGTCTGTTACACATACTTTGGGACAACAATGTTCAGCTCTCCAGTGGCCTCCAGGAAAGGACTCCGCATGCCTGATTTGTTCACCTGCTCCGCCCATTCAAACGTGAATATTCACTTTGCAGGTCCATCATAATTTGAAAGTGGTGCGTCGTCCCCGCGGCCTGGAAGCACCGTGTTAATATGTTTTCCATAGTTTCCCCAGAGTCGGGACCGCAGTCCACAACAGGTAGGTTGCAAACCTCTAATTCAGAAAGACATGCGGCTTCCCTTCCCCGTAACTCGTCCCTGGCCTTACGCGTTTCGAAGCGTGTGTGCTTCTCTTCAGAGGCCGTGTTAGCAGGCAGTCAATTACAGCTTTCCACATCCTTCTGCGTGCTTTTATTTGGTTGAATGGCTTCCGTTGTGCCAAAATATATATATATATAACCTACTGGCGATCTCCAGTAGGTAGTTATAGATAGGACCATGTTAGCATAGGAAAAGCGTTTTTTAACTTGTCTATATCTTTGGCGCCGTTTGATGAATCTTCACAATATTCAGTTAAAAAGTATCCCGGTGAATCTTGTAGTGCATAGAAAGGTTTCGGCCAATCCGTCAAGCTAGGGCTGAAAAAAAAGAGAGGTCAAAAAAGTGTTTTACATGTTTATTCCCATTGACTCTTTAGTCACACCTGAAGCCCGAACCGCTGGACAGAATTACATCAAATTTGGCACAAAGCTAGCTTTTGTTCTGCAGATTGTGTTTTCAGGTATTTTATGTAAATTTGTTAAGTAGTTTGCAAGATATTAAAGGAAATCAAAATTTGTATATCTGTGACCTGATGACTTCGCAAATAATGACGATCTCGTGCAGAGATTTACAGAGCTCTGATTGGCTGCCAACACTTCAACCACAAAGGATTGCCTGATATCTTGGGACTCTGCTTCAGCCGAATCCCCCAAAAAACATGAAAAAAGAAAGGGGGCAGGGTAGGAATATCCTGACCCCCAAGCCATGGTCTTTGGGTTCCAGAAGGACCCCGGGAGGGCAAAAAAGCATTTCTTTCAAATCACGGCAAAATTCATGTATATTCACAAATATCGCTGCGAATAATAATTAAAAAAAAAGCAAAGTCTCCCGCGCTTGCTTTTCAAGAAACCCCCTAGTTTTCCAGGTTCCGTAAGCATGTGGGCATAGAAAGGAGGGGGACTACCACATCCCTGCATCTTTATTTTAAATATTGGAGGGGGGTCACACGCACGCCCATCCATGGGATCTTTAGAGCTCCAGGAACCACTACCTCCTTGAGGCTTAACATCAATAATTAGTGGGGGCCACGTGGACCCACCACGACCCGGTGACCACCACCTCCCCGGGTTTTATTGTTGACTCGTCCTCTCTATAGGAGGATTCATGTAATCACAGATTTCTGGATTCTAGGTTACACATTGCTGTAATGCTCAGAAGGTCACTGGAGTCATTTCCTCGTGGCCCATTACACAGATGTAGTGCAAAATATGCACTGGACATTTACTCAACGAGATTGCAGTTACCAATTAACCAGAAGAAAGTACTCAACTTGAGTAGATATTTTGTGCAAAACTGTGGACTCTTATAAAGTGGCAGGTGCAGTTGCGCTGTGGTAGTAATCGCGTTTGCAGAGTGGTGGAGAAAGGGGGCAGGGCCTCTGACCAGCTCTCAGGAATCCCGCTGTGTAGGACTTACAGGAGGTACCAGGAGGACTTCTTGGCCCCCAAGGTCCCTCACTTCCAAGAGGACTTCATTCCCCAACCAGAAGTGCACCAGGAGGCGCGTTTGCAGAGTGGTTGAGAAGGGGGTGTGTGGGATCCAAAGACCTCTTAGCAATCCTGCTGTGTGGAACATATCAGAGGTAACAGGAGTGGTTGTTCACCCCAAGGACTCTCAGCAGCCAAGGGGACTTCATCCCCAACTAGTAGTGGGCCAGGAGGCATGTTTGCAAAGTGTTGCAGAAAGGGGGCGGGCCATGAAGACCTCTCAGCAATACCACAGTGTGGGACTTACTGAAGGTACCAGGAAGGGTACGTAGGCCCCAAGGACATCCTTGGTAGCCAGCAACTCCTCCTGTTACCTTCATTAAGTCCCACAAAGCACGATTGCTGAGAGGTCTTTGGAGGCCATGCCATCCTTCTGGGCCTGGCTGTAGTGTAGGTGCCCTGGTCTCACCCAGGGCACCCACTTTGTACAGTTGGGGACCGTGGGGGAGCCTCAAGGCCCCTGTGGTCCCTGCCAGCTTCCCATGTGCTGCGGGAGACAGCATTGCTTTTGGACAGAGGGAGGTGCTGAACATACAGCTCCCTCTGTCCAAAAGCAATTTTGCTTTGCTTCTAGCAAGCAAGAGCATTTATTATGCTCTCACTTGCTAGAAGTGGAACAGAGTTTGCTATGGACTGGCAGGAGCGGTAAAGCTCCCACCAAGCCATAGCAAACTGAAATGTCCTGGAGGTGGGCATGCTGGTGATGGGGAAATACTTGCACTCTCTCAGGAGCAAATGAATTAAACTCACCAGACATAGCAGGTTTGCTCAGAAACAGAGTGAAATGGATTTATTGGTACCAAAAGCATGCATCATTGCCAATTAGCAAGGAAGAAGTCAGATCCGCCACCTTAGGGGGTCTCAGACTGCTTCTTCCCAGATTGGCTGGTTTCTGGGTGCTATATAGTTTAGTAATGTCATGTCAGCAAAACTAGAATAAGGCACCAAGCCAAATATGGCTAACATGGATGTGCAATGTCTGCACCATGCAAATTATAAACAGCCAGATATGGGCAGACCTGAAAGGCTGGCTCGGCACTGTGTAAGCAACTTGCACAACCAGATTAAGAAATATCATGTAGTCAGGACAGGCTAAGTGACCTCTAAGGGGATACAGAATAGCTTGTTGAAGCTTTTCCAGTCAAGGTCAGATAGGAAGCCCTTTGGAGCTCCAGGCCTCATGTTAATGTGATATATCTAAGCATGATATCTTTTGAAGTGCATACACATGAATTTATATGGATATTCATATATATTTTGCCTCCCTTTTGGATAGACCTATCCAACATTAGTATAAAACCAAAATATATATATGTATATATGAAGGAAACATCAGTTACATATCTTTGGATGGCATTACACAGTGTTTGCATAAAATGCCTTTATTTTCACATTGCTACATCCTGATGAGATCATTATTATATCAGCAGGCTGTTGTGATACCGGCAGCATATTCATAATTAAGTGTTCAACAAGTATTGTTTGCTTATGCAATGCATCAGGCTACATTGTCACTTAGTCACTCAGTTCCCGGGCACTTTCTGCAAGTGTCAGTAATTTAAAGGCACGCAGTGAGCGGTCATCTGCTTCTCCTCCTGGTCCGCAGTCGTCTTGTTCAGGGGCCGTTTCACGGACCTGCCCTGCGTTGTCCTCTTCAGTCTATTTTTCTGCAGGTGCAGACCATCACCTTTCTTCGAGACTGCATTGTGTACTTCATTCATCAGTAGATGCTGCGTCCCTCTGACACTTTATGATGGGCCCCATGGATCGTAGAAATGGTCTGGTCTGTCCTCTTCTTGACTGCTGTGTTGCGCAGGTCCACTGGTGACAGATGGTCATCAATTTCTTGTCCTGTACTCTCAGGCGATGGGGTGCTGCCCTGCATTTTGTCCCCTCGATCCATTCATGGTGTTGGTTCACCATCTGTGGTCCAGTCCACCTAGAACTAAAAGAAACAGCTTTTATTGTTCTCACCATGACCATGTCTCCATAATCGCTTTAGAAGTCTTTGCCCCATTGCTGTCAGTACTAAAGTCAGAGCATCAGGCCATTTCAGTCCTGTTCCATCAGTTGCCTTTACTAATAATCTATTAATTTTTATTTTTATTTTATTTTGGAGCTCATTTACTCCTCCTTGCCTCAAGTTGGAGGGTGGTATGGAGTAGGCATGTTATACTTTATTCCCAAAAACAACCTCTTTAGCATAAATGTAGTCTCTAAGTGATCTCCTTCTATCGCTATTTATGCCCTGGTGGGTCCCTAGCCTTGGAGAGATGGCTTTCCTGAAGTACTGCGCCCCAGTTGCTGCATTATTCTTCCCTGTTGGACACACCCCCATTCATTTTGAAAACATTTCCACCCACACCAGCAAATATTTCAATTCATGCACTGGGAAGCAACATGCATCTGCACATTCATCCTCCCTTGTGCAATATCAGAGGGTCCCTGTTCCAGTCCTGTAAGGGAAAGGTACATACTGCGTGGGGACACAGGCATCTCATCCTGGTAGGCCCACACTCTCTTCTCATCCAGCTCACATCCATCATCAATCCACCCTCTATGTTCATCTGGTGTTGCAGACCATTGTGCTTCCTTTACATTAGCTTGCAACAATTGTCTCTGAATGAGCTGTATTTTTGGGAATGCTTTATTCATTAGTCCCATCTGCACTGGCTGAAACATGCTTTCATTTAATGCTGTGTCAGCGATGGCAATACCTTTGGCTAACTTAGTATTAGCTCCTGTGTAGGCTTTACATTTTATTACTGCTATCCTGGTGTATAATAGTATTGCTTTTAACAAGATCCTTACTAAAGGACCATTTTTAATAAGGAACCCTGCTTCTGTTATGAATCCATAATACTTCCACAGCTGGCCACAAATAAGAACTGCAAAGCATAATGTGAGTCAGTTTAAATGTTAACAGTTTTACCCTTGACTAGTATTCATGCTTTTTTTTTACAGCATACAGCTTATCTTACTGGGTAGATGTTTCAAGTGGCAGAGCTGCACTTTCAACTTTGTTGTCTGCTATGGCATACCCTGCTCTGTAATTAGTGTCTATCAGTCTGCTGAAGAAACCATCAGTGTACCACTCATAGTCTGTCTTCACAAATAGTGTCTAATGTTGGCGTGGTGCCGTTTTCTACAATCTCAACACCAACTTACTTAGGGGTCTCATTTGTCTCTAACAGAATGGATCTCATAATAATAACATACTGCAGGTAATACTTTTGCCAAATTAACAGGTGGGTATCTTATTATGACATTACAGTTAGACAACATGGTGCCATTATAAACTGTATTGTAATTAGTGTCTATCAGTCTGTTGAAGAAACCATCAGTGTACCACTCATAGTCTGTCTTTACAAATAGTGTCTAATCTTGGCGTGGTGCCGTTTTTTACAATCTCAACACCAACTTACTCAGGGGTCTCATTTGTCTCTAACAGAATGGATCTCCTAATAATAACATACTGCAGGTAATACATTTGCCAAATTAGCAGGTGGGCATCTTATTATGACATTACACTTAGACAACATGGTGCCATTATAACCTGTGTGCCTGCCAGCGGAAAAAGTTGTGTCGATCCAGACAACAACAACCGTACCAAATGTGGATCTCTGACATATTATCGAAAGACACATTATCGAACTACAAAAATTTCGCAACAAAAATATCGACATCAAATATATCCATATTTTATACTTAATTAAAAAACTACACTAATATCGACACAACAATATCGTAATACAACTATAACGATCACAGAAAAATCGCACACATCAATATCGCAATACTAAATATCGACATAAATAAATAAATATACCACATGTAAAAAATATCGATAACCAAAATATAGACATCAATAATATCATTTTTTGACATATATTGACAATTCTAATACACGTAAAACCAATACTTTAAACAACATAAATACAATATTTTCCTAAAACATACATTTTCCAATTATATTCTACTTAAATATAAATATAAAAAATATAACAATATAAATATTTAACAACATAATAAAATAAAACAAAAATAATTATCAAATAGGCATTTTGAACATATTCTAAAAAATTAACACACATTATAAACAATGATTTTCTATATAATTATTTAAAAGCCTCCTGCTTTAAAAAAAATTATACTCTTAGTTAGCATTTTCCATAAAAGGAAACCAATTAAGTAAAAAAAATTCAAACCATCCAATAGAAAGGCCACATACAGAAAGAAACCAATCACCTTCAAGAAACAATTTAAAATCCACTATATAAACCAATAAAAACAAGTCTTCTACTGTGCCTTAAACCAAAGCATTGAAAGAAGAAGAAACTCTGCTAAACAGAAGAAACCTAAATCCTACTGCACTTCTAAAAACGTAAGTAAATTACCTTTTCTAAGTAAACCGCCAAATTAAACTAAAACACTAATTTCTCTTTACTCTAAAAACTAACTAAATTATATATTTCATCTCTTTATATTTCCACTACAGATATTACTCTAAACAGCTAAAGAAAAGATTGAACATTGCCAGAAAAGACTCACAAAAAAAGTAAGTATACTATCAATATACTTTCTAAAATATTAGTTAAATCCTACTCAAACCCCAAAACATCCTAAACCCCAAAACAAATCCATGTTCTCTTTTTTAAGTTTTTAATAACCTGTATAAATTAAAACCTATAGTCTATACCAAACAGCAATACCACCCCACTTGAAAAAATAAAACAACCAAAACAATATATGTTCTTTTACTTTCACAGACTACTTCAACTAAACAGCATTTTGTATACAAAGAACATCTTCATTCAAATACAACAAAAAACACTTGGTAAGTATATATAAAAATAAAGCATTTTTGCTATTTTCATTTAAATATATAAAGTACTATTTCATATATTTTCATATACATTTTTTCCAGATTTCTAACACATCACAATGACAGAAGGAGCCCAATGTATATCATCGCAGAAAGGAAAATTCCTATTGTGTTACATGGGTTACACATACACCCAGGAAAAGCAGACTGGACTAAAAGTGAACTGGAAGTGTTCAAAATATTATTCAAACAAATGCTATGGTCGAGCAACAACAAGAGAAACAACTGTACTATATACTAGAGAGCATAATCATCCACCCAATATCTCTGAAATAGAAGTAAGATCAACACTTGAAAATATAAAAGAATTAAGCACTGGTTCACAAACTGCTACAAGTGTTATCCTAAAAGAAATATTACCTAAAGTGCCCGAAGAAGCAAGAGGCCAATTACGATCAATTGCTTCTATGAAAAGAACAATTGCTAGGAACAAAAAATCAACTACAACAACAATACCATCACCTAAAACTTTTCAAGATATCATCATTCCACCAGAATTAACTATCACCCACAATAATGAACCTTTTATTTTGTTTGATAACAAAAGTTCAGAAAAAAGAATCATAATGTTTGCTACTGCAAACAATATAACTAAACTCCAACAATGCCAAACATGGATGATGGATGGCACCTTTACAATATGCCCAAAACCATTCTACCAGCTTTACACAATACACGGTCAATATCACAACACTTGCATACCTTTCATCTATGCACTATTACCTAACAAACAAAACACAACATATAGTGAAATGCTAGGAAAAATAAAACAAGAATCAAACGATTTTTCCCCTCAAACAATTATCATAGACTTTGAGCAAGCCATGATAAATTCCATTCTAAAACTGTACCCCCATACATCTATCCAAGGATGTTACTTCCATCTAAACCAATGTCTATGGAGACATTTACAAAAATCTTCACTAAGTGTAGAATATGCCACAAACATAACTTTTGAACATCAAATAAAACTTCTAACAGCCCTAGCTTATGTACCAACCACAGATGTTGCAGAACATTACAATCTTTTATTAGAAAGTCAATTCTACCAGCAAAATGAACACAAGTTATCTCCCCTCTTAGATTATTTTGAGGATACCTGTGTGGGGAGACTACACAGATCAGGCCATAGACGTCAGCCAAAGTTCCAAATACCTTGGTGGAATGTATATCTAAGTACACTCAACCAACAATCCAAAACTAACAACGCAGTCGAGGGCTGGCATAATGCATTCCTAACTTCTACTGGAAGAACAACTCCAACACTAGAAAAACTACTAATTTCCATACAAAAAGAACAAAGTTACCAAGAATTAAGAATGCAACAATCTGTCCTACAATTAAAACCAAAACAATCTAGACAAACTACTCAAATGTATAATTACCTACAACAACAGGTACAGCTATACCCTTCCACAAGAGGACTTGAGTACTTAAATATAATAGCTAAAACTCTCCTCTAAACCATTTCAACAAATTAACCCACAATTCTACTAAAACAACTATCACAACATAAAGAAACTACTTTATTATATCAAAAAATTAATTATTTTGTCTAAAATATATAAATAATTTATATATACATATATTTAGACCACATAATTAAACAAAACAAGTATACAACAACAATCAGTTCAGTTCAGTTCAAAAGGCTTTATTTCGATAAAAACATATCATAAAAGCTTCACAGTAAAAAGGAGTTTGATTTCATTTGACCTTTAAAAACCATTTTTTACAATAAAACAAGAGCACATCATAAATAAAGGTTAAGAACAGATTAAACAATTTCTTTAAGCCTTTTGCTTCTGATGCACCATGCCCATGATAAAAATTTTGAGAGGGCACAAGCATACAGGGGGCGAGAGTCAGACATTACAATACGAAGGGCCTCAGAGTGCTGCCTGGTTTGTAACGAGCGACACAGGTGCTTGAGCCATCTACTTCTTGGTTGTGCATACTCCTGGCATTCAAATAGGAAATGTGCCACAGACTCATGTCTAAAAATACAAAAGGGGCAAAATTCTGTGGTCTGGGCAGGGGGTTTCCACCGAGATGTAAAAGCATGAAGTGGAAGAGTCCCGGTCCTAAATTTGAAATAAAGGGACCTATCGAAAGGCCTCTCTATAATATCTAGGTATGCTTCCCGGATAGGCAAATCCTTAAATCTCAGAAAGTCCTCCGTTAGTCTACCCAATGTGCAATTAGTGTTCTGTTGGGATGCAATCCAGTTCCAGTATAAAGTTTTGAGTGTAGCTTTCGGAGGGGAAGACTTAACCCCAGATTGCAGAGGAGGGCTTTCATGTCTCTCAGCCATTTAATCCTATGCCACCCGGGAAGTGACATAACTTCGGAGAGGCCTTTAGCATAATTTGCTAACTCCGGGACTCGCCACAACCGAGCCCATAGCAATAGAGGGCGAAATTTCGCCAAATCATCAATGGGACGACAACCTAAATCGAGCATCAATGGAGTCGTGGGGGTACCTTGGGGGAGTGACATGATGGCCCTGCAAAATTTTCTCTCTGATCTTGACAACTCACTAGTGTTGCATGAGCCCCACAGCTCAGCCCCATAAAGAGTGGAGCTGACTCTCCTTGCTGTATAGATTTCAATAACAGGGGCTATGGGTCTAATTACACAGGAGCGCTGCTCCTTTAAGAGAGCCCCTGTTACCCTTTTGTGGGCTAGCAACATCTTACATAAATGTGGGGCCCACCGCATATTGTGCGATAAGCGAATCCCTAAGTAATCAAACACATCCACCCTCCCCAATGGTACGGCATTCAACCTTGGGGGGGTGCACAGATATTTTTTTAGGGGGGTTCATCACGAGGAATTTTGTTTTGTCAGTGTTGATTACTAGGCCCCGTTCTACACAAAAGAGCTGGAAGTTATTTAATAATTTTTGGAGGCCCATTGGGGATTTCGAGAGAAAGAGTGTGTCATCCGCGAAGAGGAGGGTAGGGATACGCTCCCCCGCCAGGGATGGTTCGTCTGAAGGATCTTTCAGCAGATGCTCAACCACACCATTGACATATAAAGAAAAAAGGGTGGGGGCTAGAACGCAACCCTGGCGGACCCCTCTCTCTACCGGAATTTTGCTAGTTTTTTCTCCATCCCTACCCCATCTGATCTGAGCAAAGGTGTTTTCATGCATCCTTACAATTAATGATAGTATATAATGGGGTACCCCCATGTCAGCGAGAACTCTCCAGAGGGTCTCTCTGGGTACTAGGTCAAAGGCAGTCTTTAGATCGATAAATGCGAGGTAAAGACTGCCCTTGCCCAGGACCACCACCTTCCAGTAAACTAGCAACAATCTAAACGCTTGTTCGATTGTGCCGGTACCTACTCTAAAGCCTGCCTGGAGGTCGGAAAGGATGTTGTTTTCATCAATCCATTGTAGTAATCTAACCAGCAACACCTTGCCGACCACCTTTTGAGTAATGTCCAGCAGGCTTATAGGTCTATAGCTGGAAGGGTCGTCCCTAGCCCCTTTTTTAAAAATAGGGACAACCTCCGCCCCTTTCCAAGATGAGGGAATCGGTGCACCCCTACTGATAGCATTGAGCAAGGTATAGATTATTTTACCCCATTTCGAGATATCCGAACGTAGCAGATTCCCAGGAATGCCATCAGGGCCGGCTGCTTTTTGGGGTCTGGTGGTACTGATTGCATATTCAACTTCTTTAATAGAAAAAACGGGATCGACCAAAGCTGCTTCCCAAACTTTAGGGGGCATAGTAGAGCATAAAGTGCCAACAGCATGGTCGACTTTCTTAAGTGGGACGACGGAATTTAATCGAACCACCTCCCAGGCCTGTTCTTCGTTGAGGGAAGCTGTAGCAATATCACCAGTTTGGCGAGTATATAGTTTGGAAAAATGAATGACCCACGCCTGGCTGGAGATATTACATGTTATAATATCGCTGTCAGGTCTACTTCTGGCTCTGATAGTGTCCCAGAAGCACCTTGGATCTTTCCCAAAGCTTGCCTCTTTTAAGGTACACCAGTACTCTAGGTCCCACTCCTTTCTGGCGCTTGCCAGGGTTTCCTTGTAATTTTTCCTAGCTCCCTGTATCGCTACTTGGGATTTACTTTTGATGGCCCTAATCAGAAGAGTTTTAGCATGCCTGCAAGCAGGTGTATACCAATCCTACTTACCCCTAGGGTTCCGATTTACCATATTCTTGCCCACATGCTCCTTTTTCAGAAATACATACCCAATAGACTCAAGGGTTCCCTCGAAAATGGATGTGATCCTATCAATGATTGGAGGGACCAGATCGATGTTGTCCAACTCCATTTGTGAGGTGGTAAGCATTGTATTAATGGTGTTAAGCTTTGTTTCGTCCCCTGCAACCAATTTCCACTTCAATCGTCTCCCACAAGAGGAGACAGAAGTTGTGTGGGCTAACTTAAGGGATGTTTTAATCTTTTCATTCGGCCAAGGATTCTTGAGGGACAAGGAAAGCGAATTATGATCGCTTTCAACGGTAGGCAAGACTATCATATCCTGCACCAAACCCCAAAGAGAAAAATCTAACATGATGTAATCAATCCTTGAGGTATGGTTGGCTCTGTTAAATGTAGCCGCACCCGTGGGGTCTGACCTTGTACGCCCATTGGTGGCTCTTAAGCCAAACTCCAATGTTAGGGCATTCAGCTGTAACAGAGTTTGAGACCATTTTTTAATCGGGGGAATGGTTGGAATTGGGATACCCCATCTAACATCATCCTCACCCGGATCACTGATGTCATCTGATGTGAGAGGCTCATAAGTACAGTTAAAGTCTCCCGCAACCAGAACTTGGGCTACAACTGGGTTATCTCAAAGTTCCGATTCAAGAATGGACAGTGTCGGAGACGTTGAGCCATGTTTAGTGCCTCTGACATAGACGTTGAACAAGTCAAGGGTAGGTCCCGTTTGGGGACCTCTCAAAGAAATTCCTAGAATGTCTGGGCAGTTAATTTGTTTCAGAACTATGCGGCAGTTCAATGCAATGCTTACCCAAATGAGTAGGCCTCCCGAGGGATGACCCTTCCCATTTCTGGGAAGACCTGCAGGGACAAAATAGGTAATGTATCCAACCCGATGAAGTGGTTCTAAGGACCAGGTTTCCTGAAATAAACAGATCGTGTGTGCCTCCACTAAAGCAGTCCACTCAGGTAGACCCAATTTCCTCTGGATGCCTGCTAGATTCCAGCTTAGGATCTTTAAAGTGCTCAAGGAATTATGAGTATTAGTACTTAGGAAGCTAGGGCATTCGCTGGATAACATAGAAGGAACAGGGGACAAAGGGTTAGTGGAATTCGTAGGCAGTATAGCACTCAGCCTTGTTGTGGGAGTAAGACGTAGACATGGGGCTGAGGCCTGCAGGAATTCTTGGTCAATTGGCTTTGGGTTAGAAATAATAAGGTTTGTAACTATACTATTTTCAAACATTGAACTATCTAGAGAATGAGATGGATTGGGACTAGTGTGTTCGGTATCCCCAGGGCCATATCCTGTACACAATGATGGTCAGTCCACTGCTTCTATACAACTAAATCTATTAGCCAGAGGTATGTCACTTCAGCCTACAGTGAGAGCAGTATCTCTACTCTCATGACCCAGCCAGTCATCCCACTCCCTTCTTGTGTTCCAGTAGCTAGTTTGTGGCCTGCTCCTTTCAGGAGTAACAATGCAACAGTTTGAGGGAGGATAAAAGAAGGAGAGTCTTCTCGTCTCGATTCCATCATACTTGGCCCACATGGCACGACGGCAGATATAGTCCGCCGTACGCGAGTTGTCAAAATTAACTATGACACAGTCCCCCCGGATCGCTTTTTTTTCCGCTACCTATCCAGGGCACCCTACGTACCATTAATATCTTACTGGCGCAAAAGGGTGGGAGCGGTCTATTGGTAGTGAGCCAATGCTGCACCTTGTTTTTTAAGGACCACGTTGGTTCCTCTGTGCAAGGCCTTAAACCGGGTACGCCGGTCATGATCACAACATATGGGTCCGCTTCTACTGGTAGTTGTATGTGGTGCCTGAACTCACCCCTACTTTTATCATTATTATGCGCTGGGCCTGATGATTTGGGCGGTGTACATTTCGTAGTTGCTACAGGGGCTTGGGGGTTAGGAGGCTCTGCAATCTTCTTACGAGCATCTGGGAGTAGCTTTGGTTTTTTCTTCAGTTCGTTGGATGGTGCTTTCGATGCTATCTGCTCCGTACTCAACGATATATTAGTTTTTTTCAGCTCCCCAGGTTTACCCATCCCCGCACCCATCTGTGCCTTGAGAGATACATTCGTAGGAGATATATTCATAGAGACAATCAGTTTTTCAATGTTAGAAAGGGATAGTTCTATTGGTTGTATATAAACTTTAATGAGTTCTCCTAATCTGCGCAAAAGAAAGTTATTAGCCTCACAAACTTTGCATCCCTCCCCTAAACTAGCAAGCTCCCTGGGGAAGGTTGGATTTGAGGAAGGGGCAAGAATATCCGTGGCTATGTTGGTGGAGCCACTCTGTGTGAGTGTACTTTTAGTTTGTGTCTGGCTAGTGGTTTTTTAAAAAAAAAATTTAATTAAGTTTGCGTTTGCGAGGGAGGAGCCTAGCGCGTAACCAAGATGGCCGCATAGGCTTACGGCTCTCGAGGGCCTCCGCAACCTCCCACATCTATCCTGACTAAATCCTGCTAAATTTGACGGGCTTTTGCTGATGCATTAGCGCTGAGGTGCCACCCGTTTTCCGAATTCTGATCGGATGCCGGGAACCCGAATGGTTGCCTTCCGAAGTTTGCGGCCTGCTATTGCCTAGGTCCCGGTCTCGAGTTGGTGAGGTGCCCGGGTACGAAGTGAACAACAGCGGCATGCTGGGCTTGGCCTGCCCCGTGCCCCGCACTTTCACTTTCGTTTTCAAGTCTGTTTTTTGAGATCGGCTGAGGGACCCTGGTGTTTCAGAGGAGCGCGGACAGCGGAGTGTCGGGCCTGATCTTCGGACTATACACGGACTTCCTGTCTGCGATTGCAGTGTCTGCTTAAATTAGCCAACTGGTCCCTGTCCCTGGCGCTGGCGGGTGCCAACCTTGGTGGCCTCCGGACGATGGCGGCGAGACTCGAAGGGGACAAGTCGAAATCCAAGTCAACCCGGAGGGGATCCTATGCTCAGGCCAACAACATGGACCGCTATGCGCAGCTAAAGGGATCCCCCGCCGGCCTGCATAAATCGCCTGAGCGATCTAAAGAGCTTGCGGGCCCAGCGTCAGAATTTACCCTGCAGGACGTCATGGGCGCCATTGAGGAGATGAAGGCTGCTGTGGGTCAGCGATTTGATACCCTGGCACATAAGTTGGACGTGGTCCTGATCGACGTGAATTTGGTCAGGGCAGACCTGTCCAAAACCAACGAGCGGGTCGACTCCTTGTCTCAAGCGGCGTCGAGCTTAACTGTGGACGTGGCCGCCCTGCAGACGGAGGTCCGTAGGTTGCGGCTTGCCAGTGACCAGACGGATCGTCGACTTGAGGATTCGGAAAGCAGGGCTAGACGGAACAATGTCCGTATCATCGGAGTGCCTGAAAGATCGGAGGAATCTGCTGCTGATCTTTTTGTGGAGGATCTGGTGATCAATCGTCTCGCGCCCAAGGGATTGAGCAAGTTCTTTGCGGTGGAGCGGGCCCACAGGATTCCGGGTGGTGCCCCCAAAGTGGGTGCTCCCCCGCGGCCTATAATCGCCCGACTTTTTAACTTTCGGGATAGAGATGCTATCCTTCAGGCGTCGAGGGTGGCTGGGCCGCTGAAGTTTGAGAACTCCAATGTCAGCTTTTATCCGGACTTCACGCAAGCGGTCCAGAAACAGCGGCTGGGATTTTTGGGTGTCAAACGGCGCCTGAGGGACATGGAGCTGAAATACGCGATGTTATTCCCGGCGAGGCTGCGGGTTGAGTTCCAGGGTCGTTCCCACTTTTTTGACCGACCGGAGGCGGTTGGTGACTGGTTGGATGCCCTACCGCGGGGACAGGATCGAGACGGTCGGACGGAGGAGAGCGGACGGGATGTGGTGGAGCAGGACTAGAACTTGGTTCCTGGTGATGGACTAGACTGACTATTTTTTGCACCTTGGCTCAATTGCACTCTAATCCGGCACATCATGCCCTTCAAATGTCTGGGGGTTGTGGGGAGCTTATTGGGGTCTTTTCCTCCTTCTGGGGTTCTTTTGTGGTATATGTTAGGGCGACAGGCACACTGCAAGTTGGGGGGGCTGTTCGGGCTCAAGCAGGGGTGCAGGGAGGGGGGAGTTGTGGTTTTGGGACTGTGGGGGAGGGGGGTTGTTGGGGATGGTTGTTTTTTCGTTCTGCAGGGCAATGTGAAGTTTTTTGCTGATTTCTCCGGGTTGTGCTCTCCGGGATGTGGGTATCATGTGCGGGAGGGGGATGGGGGATAGGGGATTGCGAGTCTGGGGGACAGGATCAAGCGCGGGGTAGTGTTGCAGTTCTTGAAGCGGATCTCGCCCGACATCGTTTTCCTGCAGGAGACACATTTGGTTGGGAACTCCTTCCAGGCCCTAAATAGGAGGGGCTATCGCCTTGCCGCTCACTCTGGTTTCACTTCTGGCTCTAGGGGAGTGGGCATCTTGGTTAGGACCTCCCTCCCATTGGCAGTGGACGAGGTGCTTCACGATGATAGGGGGCGATATGTGGCGCTGGTGGGGAGATGGGAGGGCAGAACCATTTACTGGTGGCTGTGTATGTGCCCCCGGGGTTGCAGACGGCTACATTTGTTGACTTGGGGCGTTTGGTCCTGGGGCTCCCTGGGGGGGTTTTGGTGTTGGGTGGAGATTTTAATGCCGTGGTCTCTGGTTTGGAGGACCGTCACCCCCCCAGGGATCTCCCTAGGGCTCAGGCCTGGTTGGGGGGTTTTTTGGACACTTTGGGACTGGTAGATTGCTGGAGATTGATGCACCCGGGACAAGCGCAATATACCTTTCACTCGGGGGCCCATGGGAGTCTCTCGAGACTTGACTATATGCTCATGCCGGCGACCCAAGCTGGGATGATTGGGGAGGTGCGTCATGTAGCCCGAGGTATTTTTGACCATTCCCCTATATGGTTGCATTTGAGGGTTGACCCTGGGACAGAGGGAAGAGTGGCACCTATTAGCCCCTGGTATCTTCGTAACCCTAAGATCCGCACGGAGTTGGTCAAGTCCACGGATCACTACTTCACTGATAATGTGGGGTCGGTGTCGTCGGCCGTCTCCCTATGGGAGGCTTATAAAGTGGTGGTCAGGGGGCAGGCCTTGTCCCTTATCTCCCATACTAAGAGGTGCGAGAGAGCTGAGGTGGTTCGCCTGGAGGCTGAAATAGCTGAACTGGAGGAGGACTTGGAGCGTGGAGTTACTGATGAGAAATTGCATGTTCTCAGCCTCAAACAGTTAGATTATAGAGCGCTAGTCACGGAAGCTGCTAAAGGGATGTATAGAGAGCAGCAAGGGCGACTGTATGATGTGGGGGATAAGGCCGGAAAGTTGATTGCCTGGTTGGATAAGAAGGAGAGAGCGAGCAGGGTGGTGCCCGTTGTGGAGAGAATGGATGGAGTGCGTGTGACTGACCCTGTGGAGGTTGTTGACTGCTTCGCGGATCACTTCCGCGGGGTATACTCTCCGGTTTCCGTGCGTTCGGAGGAGGATTCTCATCTGTTGCTTAGAGACATCGCACTGCCAACCTTATCGGAGGCGGATGCAATATTGATGGAGGCGAAGTTGTCGTCAGATGAGATCGCTTTGGCCATTCGCTCGATCGCGTCTGGTAAGGCGGGTGGTCCTAATGGTCTTCCCATTGAACTATATAAGTTGCGTCCTGATAAGATAGCGCCGTATCTTCGAGACATGTTTTCGGCGGCACGTGCGGCGGGCTTCCTCCCCCCTGACCAACGCCTCGCCACCATAGTGGTGATACACAAAGAAGGGAAGCCGCGAGACCGCTGCGCCTCCTATAGGCCCATTTCGCTGTTGAACGCAGAACCCAAAATTCTGGCTAAGGTGTTGGCTAACCGACTGGTTCGGGTCGCGGGCGACTTGATTCATCAGGATCAGTCCGGTTTTATACGCCATCGGAATACCGCCCTAAATTTGAGGCGGTTGCACGGTGTGCTTGCTAGAGCCGAGTTTATACGGGAGCCGGCCATCTTGGCATCTTTAGATGCTACTATGGCGTTCGACACTTTGAAGTGGCCATATATTTGGGCCGTTTTGGCGAAATTTGGGTTCGGCCCTGAGTTTATTGGTTGGGTAAAATTGCTATACGCTGACCCATTGGCTCAGGTGGTGGTGAATGTTAGGGTGTTGGCTCCCTTCGCACTGGGGAGGGGTACGCGACAGGGATGTCCGCTATCACCCCTTCTCTTTGCGCTTTCTTTGGAGCCTCTCGCCGCCTGGTTGCGTTGGGAGCCGTCGTTGCGAGGCATTAGATGGACGCCGGAGTTCGAAGACCGTGTCTCCCTTCACGCGGACGACATCCTTCTGTATCTCACTTCCCCCCGACAGTCACTAATGGTATTGGTGGACGTATTGAATTCCTTTGGCCGCAACTCCGGCCTGGTCATCAACTGGGCCAAATCGTGCGTCTACGTCCTCTCGGGGGACGCCCCCTGCTGCCGCAAGACTGCCCTGTTCAGATTGCTACCCTGGGGTTCAAATATTTGGGAATCTTTATCTCACTGGATCCCGCGGTCCGCTATGAGCGAAACCTTCTCCCTCCCCTCCAGCGACTGAAGGCCGACGTCGCAAGATGGCGACGACTTCCGCTTTCGCCGCTTGGACGGGCGGCATTGTTTAAAATGATGTCGCTGCTTCGCTTTTTGTACGCTTTGCAAAATACTCTTGATGTCGTGCCGGCCCGCTATTTCCGGGAGGTTGAGGGTCTTCAGCGCCAACTGTTTTGGGACGGGCGGCCGCGGATTGCTCTCGCCAAGTTGACGCTCCCTTGGTACGATGGGGGGGTCGCCCTCCCCGATATCAAACGATACTATTGGGCGTCTCAGTTGGCGGCGGTGAACCACGGGACATATGGTCCTGCCTTAAACCCGGCGTTCGAGATGGATAAATTCCTGCTCCCGGGTGGGGATTATAATAGGGCGCTGTACTCGGTGACTCCGGACATGCGGCTGACGGGACCTACGCGGGTGGCGGTGCGTGTGTGGCACGCGGCGAATGCTGCGATGGGGTGGAGGGATCGCTTGACTCGGGCGACGCCGCTGTATGCCTCTGGGCAGTTGGGCTGTTTGTGGAGATCGAAAGGCTTTGAGAAATGGGACATGATTGGTATATGTAAGGTGGGTGATCTTTGGGTGAAGGGAGCTTTCAAAACGTTTGAAATGCTTAAAATGGAATATAAATTGAATGATAGGGAGTACTTCCGGTATGCTCAAGTCCACCATGCGCTGTGTTCAGTTTTTCCGGACGCGGCTGCCATCCCCGAGTATTCCCCACTGGAGGATAGAGTGTTGGATGGCTACGTGCCCGACAGCACTATTTCTCTGATTTACAAGAAACTCATCAACGATCGTGCGGACTTGCTGCTCCGTCTGAGGGAGGCATGGACGGGTGATGGCTTAGAGCTGGATGATGAGGACTGGGTGTCGGCGGTGGCCTCCCCGAAGGAGGTAGCGATCCCGGCCCGCTTACGGTTTGTTCAGCTGAAGATCCTTCATAGAGTGTATGTCACAGGGCCCGGTTTGCTGCGAATGGGTTATTCGACGGATGGACTGTGTAAGCGTGGATGTGGCCTACCGGGCACCTTTCTTCATATCTTGTGGGAATGTTCGGGGGTTGTGCGATTTTGGAACGATGTCCACACTGTTATGGAGGAGGTCACGCGCGTGGCCCTGTTGCCAGAGGCTAGGAGGTGTTTGTTGAATGTTTGGGAACCGAATGATTGTACTGCGGCACAGACACAGTGGGTGACCTTGGGGTATATGGTGGCTAAGCGTAACATTGCGCAGTTATGGGGCTCCCCGAGGCCGCCCACGATTGAGGTATCGAAGGAGAATATGGACTGGTGTATGTTTAGGGAAAAGACGGTGTATGTGGCGAGAGGTAAGCCAGGGAAATGGAGTAGGGTATGGGGTCCGTGGAATTCATATCGAGGCCGTATCTGCACCCCGCCATTGCCATTAGAGGTCGATATTGCTTTGACCCCCTTGCCGCGCATTCTGCGGGAGGGTGTGAGGTGTGTTCCATGCTTTGTTTTCCCATTGCCCCCCTTCACCGCTTCTGGACTAGAATCGCTTTGGACACTTTATGTTATTCCCCGTCCTGGGAAGAGCACGCTGCTATCTCGGACTCTCATTGCCTTGAGTGTGTTTTATGTTTAATAAAAAATGAAACTGTTGTTTTAAGCTGCTCCTGGCCTATGGCCATGGCCTGTTATAGGTGCTTACGGACTGCCGGGTGCTTTGCCGCTGGTTCATTTGAATATATGGCATTACACTGCGGGCCCTCGGGCTCTATAGCGGCCGGCCCTGGTGGTTGTAGGCCCTTATATGTCTTTTATTGTGTGCTAACGGTTTCTAATAAAATATATTAAAAAAAAAAAGTTTGCGTTTGCATTTTTTCACCTCCCTAGGCTTCTTGCGTTTCGGGATGGCTCCCTCCCTCTTCCCCCTTAAGTTATCGGCATTAGGGACCTCCTGCCTTGGGCTCACAAAAAGTTCAGGCGTCCTCTCAAGTGCCTCAATAGATTGCGTATCCAGAGAGGCCAGAGATGCCGAAAGATCGACCATATTTGGCACACCATGAGTTTCCGCCTGAACTACAATTAAAGGCCTAGTCTCCCTTGGATTTATGGGTGACTTGGATAGTGCCAAGGTGCCTATTGAAGATAGCTTTGCTAAAGCCAAATCTTGAGACACCCTGCGCTCTAAAAGTGATATCCCTTGATTGATAGCTTTGTTTGCCCTGGTAATATATTGATCAATTGGGCCCGATGCATGCCCTGCCCCATGTGCAGGTTTGCTTCTGCTACCCCGCGTCATCATTCCACTAATGCAACAATATGGACAACCGAAGTGACAAACAGAGACTAAATTACAGTTCAGCACATATGACAAATCATACACTTTGGAGGGTGGCTGCTCCCAGGGCACGTGTTAGGGGGGGGGCCCAGTCCAGTCTTACCCGGTCTTTAACGGGCTTAAACGGGCCCGCCCTTAGCCCGGGATTCGCCCGCGCGCGGACCCGCAAGCCAACTGCCCAGCTGATATTTATACGCCTCCAGGCGCGAGACTGCAGGAAGCGGCTTCCACTTCCGCCGCAAAGGATGCTGGGGGATGTAGTCCCCCTTCAAACAGCGGCCGCGTTGTAATGGCGGCGGCCGGAGGGAGACAGGCAGCGAACGCAGAATCAAGAAGCTGGCGATACAGGTAAAGTAATGTGGCAGCCCACGGGAACACCAACAACCTTGAGCCTTGAATATCTCACTGGAGGAGACACAGAATCTTTTTTCCTTTTCAGTTAAACGTTGGAATGCCTTGAAATGTCTTTAGGAGTTGTTTTTTTTTTTTTTTTAAGTCTAAAATGATCTTTAAGAGTTCTTGAGAAGCTTACCCAGGCTTATACTGATGAAAAAGGGCATCAGCGCTTGAATTCCTGGCTCCATGACTCAGGCGGTCTGCAGTCTGCGGTCAGCGGTCAACACGGAGAGACACGGAAAGCATGAAATGAACTCACAGTCTCGCTGTGAACCGGTATGAGTCAGAATTCTGTCCGCAGGCACGAAGCGCGAGGCACAACAAGGCTCCTGCAGCTCCTGTGGCAAAGCAAAGCAAAGCTTCTCGCCCTCGCTGGCGGTGGCACAAGGAGGTGCGGGGCTGCAGATCGGCCACAACGGCTCGTAAACGAACGGCAGCCTGTACCATGCCACGCCGCTCCCCACCGCTGGAGCAGTCCGTACCCCACTGCCTCGCGTTTTGCCCGCGGGTCGCGGGCCGTTAGCCACCTGGCTTGATCGTTACCAAACCCCCAGTGTGGGGAGATCAGTGGAGGAACCGGGGCCAGGGGTCAGGGGCGAGGAAGTAAGCGGCTTCGGCGTCTTTGACGTCTTTGACGTCCCGCTTGTCCCGCTCATCCTACTCGCACCCTGCTCCTCTCACTACTGTTGCAGCCAAAGCGAAGATGCGGCAACTAGATCCAGCCCCAATCAAATAAAAGTTATTCACAAGCTTTCCCGCTGACTTCAACTGTTGGAAGAAAAAGTTTAAAGCAGCTCACTCTATGTAGTCTGCCAAAGCCAATAGTCCTGACTTGTTGTAGGTATGATGTTACTTGTATCATTTACCTGGATGGAATCACAGAAACAACAAAAATATCAGCCGGGCGGCGCACTCATCATAAAAATACAATATTTTCCCACCCACAATTAAAATATTTAAATCAACTTACCTGTCTGGTTGCTCCAATACGATAATTACATTTCTTCCAAATAAATCCAGGTAGTTCAAAATCCATAGATATCAAAAATAAACCCAAATAAAATGGAAAAATACAACTGTTTTTCGAAAAAATCGTCTAGGCAAAAAAACGACAATCCAATAACCATAAAAATCCCGAAAAATATTAAAAAGATAAATAACCGCTCCTGGAAACCCGAACAATAAAGGAAGTGTAAAATAAATATTAGTAAACACAACTAATACACACTTCCTTTAAAAAAAAAAACGGATTTTGAAAGAAACGAAAATATCTTCTCCGTAAAACCTACAAAAGAGAAACAAACATTCCCACCCACACACAAACCAACATAATGCACCTAAAAACATCACTACAAACATTATTCAAACACTATAAAACTTTAACACACATAAATAACAAAACAGTAACTAAGCCGCAAACGCGGAACACAACGTAAATTATAAAATCGTATACAAACTATTACTAACACCCTAACTTCTAAAACATCACTCCACACACACTTATTACAACAATACTACTTCCAGAAAACACTTAAAACTATTTAATAATAAAGAAAATAACTCTTACCTTCTCAAACGCGAAACAGCTCCCAACCGCGACCTGGATTCTACCAAAATAACCCAAAACAACAGCGAGCGGTTACTAAATAAAAGACCCAAACAAACATAACAACTAAAAAAACACCAAATAAATATCCAAACTATTTATTTAACATTACACATTACTTTAAAAATTAGTAAAACATTTGAATAAAATACTAAAAAAGAATACCTATTTATTTTATATAAGTGAACATTCTTTAAAATTATTTAACTTATAATAATAAATATAATAAATTAATTATATTTACTAATACAATAATAAAAATGTATATATTACACAAAAAAAACTATGAACATGATATAATTAATATATTGTATCTAGAACATAACAGAGGGTTTCTTTTGGTAAATACGGAGCTGATTGCCGTACGTGCCATGTCTATGCAAAATCGACTTGCCCTTGATATTTTATTGGCCAAGGAGGGTGGAGTCTGTGGAATGCTGAAAGTTCAACATTGTTGCACTTACATTCCTGACAAAAGCAGAGATCTAAAGGTCTATATCAAAAATAATACTGATTTGCATGAAGAATTAGTACCACTGGAAGCTGAAAGTATCTGGACTAAAATAGCTAATAAGCTACTAGTTGTTAAGAGTTTTATTGCTAAAATAGGTAGTACCATTATTGGTAAAATATTATTTCCTTTGACATGTGTGATTGTTGCTTTATTGATGCTTAGATTAGGGTGTTTGTGTTGTAAAAACAGGGGAGGGAAAAAGAGAATAATTAGAGGAAATACTGCAAAGAAACAAAAGAGGTCAAAGAGAGACCAACAAGAAATAGAATTAGAAGAATTGAGGGAGAGTGTTTATTTGGAGTCGAAGAGGGATGATGAAAGAGAATCTGGTGTTTAATGTTGTGTCACAAAAGACATTTTCAATTTCTCCTAAAAAAAAAAAAAGTTTTTTTTTTTGGGTTGGTTTTTTGTGGTGATATATATCACCAAAGGGGGGATTGCTGGAGCAGGGTTTTCTATTGAAAATTTATTGAGATTTAAACTCCAGTTTATGTAATATGTCATGATTAAAATTACTAATTTATAATCATTAATTATTAATTTTATTAGAAGTCTTGATTAACCAACATTACTAATGGATATCCGGTGCTGGACGAGGAGGATTGCACGGGTCCTGCTGGGGGACTCACCTGAGAGCCACAAGAACCGTGGGCGCCAGCGTCTGACCCACATCCATAAGCGTGTGCTGGCGGTGGTCTTCCCCGACTTGGACAGGCGCTTACAGGAGAAGCAGCAGCAGGAAGGGGGTAGGTACATGTGTGTTTGTTGTGTGTCACCAGATTTTGGAAGTGCGCAGTTGCATGGATACACTGCCAGGGTTTAAATGTGCAGTGCATAACCAGTTCCCCAAAGTAAACCGGTGCTGTTCTTCCTCCCTTCCCCTCCTTGCCATGTGTTCCCTGGTCTGTGTGTAGTCACTCTTGCACAAGGTAATCTAGGCTGGCAGTTAATCCAAGTGCCCAATGCTTGCAGCATCATGTGTGGGGGTGGTGTGTAACAGGTTTTGGGACCTTGCCTGTGCCCTGGCCAGTTCTGTCATTGTGGGGTCCATGTCAGTTGGCATAGATGCTGAGTCCCGACATAGGAGTGTGTCTTTAAAGTGTACTGCCTTACAGCATGCATGTCCAATGTTGTGCCCTCTGACATGATGTGCATGAGTGGGAGTAATGCATAGTGCAGGGACGGTTGCTTCAGTTGCAGTCATATCCATCCAGGACCATGGAGGAGTGTGGCCACTACCGTGCCCTGGGGCACCTTTTCCTAGGTATCATGTGTGTCATCCAACAATGTGGACATACTCTGTGTCTTCGGCATAGGTTGGGCTCTGTGGCATTCTACCCTGGCCTCATCTGTATTTACGTAAACTGTGCTACATGTGTCCACTGTACAGTGTGACCCAATTTTGCTTGTGCATACTCACAGTGGGCAGTGCCTGTGTGTCTTGGTACGACAATCTGATGATGGTTGATTGTCAATGATGTATGTGGACAGGCGCAACAGGGGTGGTTTGTGTACAATCAGGAATTAGTGCAGCCCATGTGTTTTCATCCCAGAGTAAGAGGTGTAAGTACTTCCTCTGTCTCAATCACATTGTCTCAGGTAGGGGGTGTTTTGTGCGGGCAAGGCCTACATGTCCAAATCTGAAGTCTCCTTGCTAGGTCTGGCCTGTGTGTGATGTTTTTCTGGACATACACTCAAGGTGCAGTGACCCAGTCATTTTGGGCATGTTTTAATGCGTTAGCTTTGCAGCATGTGCTAAAAGTTAAAAGACATGGTTCCTGCTCATCCCTTTTTTGGCAACGCTGTGTGGTACAGATGCTGTGCATGATTGTCCCCAGAGCCTGGCTCCTCTGTCCAATTTGATATCAAGTAATTTGCTGTTGGGTCATGCTCTCCATTGTTTCTCAGTGGCATGGTGGGTCAACCAGCTGTGTGTTGCAGGGCCTACACATGTACCTTGTATTGTAGATGTTACTCATGTTGCTTTTCAGGCTATGCACTGTGACCTATGTAGATTTGACTCATGTGACATATGTATACTGGTGTCTGATTATTTCCTGTCTCTTCACCTTGCTCACAGCATCGTCGGGGGACCCCGAGGGAGACACTGGCACGGACCGTGAGGAGGGAGCAAGCACCAGTGGCAGCAGTGCTATCTTGTCTGGCACATCGAGTGGCACGGAGGCCGAGAGGAGTGAGGCGGAGGACCTGTCCAGTCTCACCACGACTATGACGCTGACGGGTCCGAGGCTGAGCTTCCAGAGGGGGCGGAGGCTGCTCCCACAGCTGAAGGCAGCACTCGATCTCTACCCGCCCCCTCCGTTCCCATCACCGGCCTCCCACTTGCTCTGGTCCCTTCCCGCCGTGCTAGGTCAACACGTGTCTCCTTCTTGCCAGGCACCGCGCCCCCTGCCCCTGTCTCCACTGCTGCCACGAATGCCGAGTCTGTGGACATCCTGCGCCAGTTGCAGGTTGGTCAGACTCCGATGCTGAATGTCCTCCATGGCCACACACGAGTGCTCACCCAGATGGAGGCATACATGGAGGGCATCTCAGCTGCGCAGTCTGACCAACGCCAGTTGCTGAGGTCCATAGACTCGACACTGACTGCAGCAGTGTTAGAATCCGGGGTCTCTGGTTGGCGCAGGTATGCACTTGCGACAAGCAGGGACCCTTTTCATCTAAGTCAGGGCAAAGGATCACCTCTTTAAAAATAACCCCTGCTCGCCCTCTAGGTAACGTGGCGCGAGCAGTCAGGCTAAATTTCCAGAGGGCATATGGTTAAGCGTTCAAGTTGTCCCACACAATAACCACCACCCCACCACACAAAAGACACAAGGCTGTATTTATCAAAAGTAGAAGTCTTTATATAAAAGGGTTTTCTTTTAGGCAGGTTGAATAAATACAGTTCTCTTAGCGAATCTCAATCCAGTTACTCTCAAAATGCTTTACGGGCAGTCCACAGTTGTAAAAATGGCACAGTTCTCTTTAAAATAGGTTTCTTAGGTCTTCTGGGCACTTCGTAGCGCCTTTGGGGTGCCCTTGGCAAGGTTTTTACAGTGCCTTGCCGTTTCCCACGCTTCTCGCGTGAGCCGGAGTACGCTTGCCGAGTCTCACTCTTCTCGAGTGAGCACCGGTAATGCTTTTCACTGCAGTACGGTTAAAACATAGGTACGGTTCGAACCTCGCTGTTCCCAGGGTAAGTACGGGTCGAACCAAGGCTGTTACGGCTCGAACTCAGCCAAAAGGAGCACTTTTCAAAGCGCCATTATTTCAGCTAGCAGTACGATGCGAACCAGGCACAAGTATGTCTCGAACCCAGGAGCAGTTCCAAAGCAGTTACGGGGCGAACTGGGCTGACTTCTTAGTACGGTGCAAATGTACGGTGCGAACAGCGGTACACTCAGGCACAGTACGTCCCGAACCCAGGATTTACGAAGGCAGTACAGTGCGAACCCAGCAGCAGTTCAAAAGCAGTTACGGGGCGAACTGGGCTGACTCCTCAGTACGGTGCAAATGTACGGTGCGAACAGCGGTACACTCAGGCACAGTACGTCTCGAACTCAGGATTTACGAAGGCAGTACAGTGCGAACCCAGCAGCAGTTCAAAAGCAGTTACGGCCGTACGCAGGTTAGTACGGGCCGTATTTCTGCGCGCAGAGCCACAAATACCTTGGTTCTTTCACTGCAAGTGTTCGCGGCGGCCTGCAGAAGTCAGCCACGAGTGTCCCACGTCGCGTCTTGGTCCCGGCTCCTCCGTGGACGCGGATGCTTCGTGGGGGGCACTCCTTAGTTCCACAGCACACCAGCGAGGGCAGAAGCAGAGGGGGCAGCCTGGGGGCGAGATCCCAGCGCAGCGCGCTGTCGGCTTCGTCCGGTTGGGGCGAACAGTGCACACAGGTCCTCACGGTGATTTCTGCAGCCCGGGGGGGGGTCGCAGGGCTCGATGTTTGGACAGGGATCTCCTCCGTACTTTGCGAGCACGGCTCGAGGGGGCAGTTGCTTACTGTGTTTAGGCTTGTGGGCCCTCACGATGCTCACAGCTACTCCGGCGCAGAGGTCGCGTTGCTCAGGGAGATTTAAGGCACAAGCTTCTCCGGGGTCAGCGGTGTAGAATCACCCACAGCAGTCTCTTCTCCTTCAAGGGGGGGGTAGCGCCCAATGTTCCTGGGGCGCAGTTCAGGAGGCAAGTTCTCTAGCAAGCCCTTGGAGATAGTTCAGCACAAGTTGATGCAAAGTCTTTTCTTTAAGTCTTTTCCTCTCCTTCTTGCAGCAAGGCACCCACTGCAGGCCAGTCTCACAGGTCAGAGACAGTAGTCCTCCTTCAGCTTTCCCAGGTCCTTCTCTTCGGGCAGAGGTTCGTCGTTGTGTAAACAGGATCTGATTTCTTAGGAGCCAGGCTCCTACTTTTATAGTGCGATTCTTTTGTTCTTTAGCGCCAGGGGGCCTGGGCCTGGCTCAGTCCAGTTTTTGAGCACTTTGTTGTGGTGACTCTGCTCTTTTCCTTTCAGCAGCAGGGCAGAGACATCAGCCGCTCCACAGGGGGCGGCGCCGGCTTTGTGGGGGCAGAGCACAGGTCTATTCAAGAGTCAAGGTGTACTCCTCCCACCCATCCTGGTGTAATCTCTCTACCCACCACCTGGCAGCCAACCTGTCTCTGGGGATTCCCCAACCCTGCTCCTTACTGTTGCCAGGCAGAACACACACACACACAGCGCAGAGGCGGACTGAATGGCCAGATCAGTAAATACTAACTTTCTAAAAGTAGTATTTACAAACACAGGATATTAAAATAAACTTTACTAAAAGAAGTATTTTATTATTCTGAGTCCAGGCATACTAAACATGACTTTCTACCATGCTCTATGAGTCCACTGGGGTCACAGCGTGTAGTGACTCCAGCAGCCCATTCTGGCCTATGGAGAGCAGGTAGCCTTCAATAGTGGAAAACGAAAATGGCTGTAATTCACTATTAAGACATGCCACACACATCAGGGCATGTCCTACCTTATGCCTACAATGCACCCTGCCCTTGGGCCTACCAGAGGGGTGACTAATATGTAGTTAAGGGAAGGTTTAGGGACTGGCAAGTGGGTGCACTTGCGCAGTCAGCGCGACGGTACCAGACCGCGCGCAGGTTCTGCAGTGGCAGACCCTAGACACATTTTACTAGGCCGCTTCTGTGGGTGGCACAACCAGTGCTGCAGGCCCACCAGCAGCATTTGTATTTACAAGCCCTGGCACTCCTGGTGCACTTTACTAGGGGCTGACAGTAAACCAAATAAACCAATCATGGACACCAATCAATGTATACATTTTACCATAGGGAGAGCATATGCACCTTAGCACTGGTCAGCAGTGGTAAGGTGCCCAGAGTCATAAATCAGCCAACACCAGGTCAGAAAAAATACAGGAGGAAGGCAAAAAGTTTAGGGATGACCCTTCAAAAAGGGCCAGGTCCAACAAGCAGTGGGTCTCCTGCAGCGCTACATCCCCCCCACTACCCCTGCACCATCCACACTTCCCACTCCCATGCCTGTCCCGAGCACACCCAGACGTACCCATGCACGCACCCCACCAGACACAGGCACCACACCATCAGGGAAGCCCAAGCGCACACCTCCTGTCACGCACACACAAGGTGAAGTAGGCACACCCACTGGGTCGGGGGCAAACGGAAGACACGCAGCCACAATGGGAGTCCACATTCATCACAACCCCCTGCCTCCAAATCCACTCCCCTCAGCTCTCCTGGCCAAGAGTCGGACACAGGGTCAGTCCTGCCCAGTCTGGCCATCAGCCCCAGTGTGGCACCACCCCGCAAGCGGTGGAGGCAGGACACCGGCAGGGTAGTTGAGTCCCCCCCCTGTCCACACCCTCCCCCAGTAGCGCTGCGACCCATCCCTCTGACCCCCCCCCTCCTTGGGGCCTGTGGTTCCTTCGGGTGCAGGGGAGACGCTGGAGGACCTTGCAACTGTGTGCAGCGCCATTCTCACCTCCACCTTTGGCGCTGCCCCACCCCCTGTGGTGGAGTCCTCCGTCCCTGCACCCACAACACCTACCCTTGCCCCTCCTGTCCCTGCGGTGCCTGGTCCTTCCCCCCCCACATGATGCCCCTACCCCTGTGGAAGACAAGGAACTATGAACTGTGCAGGCAAGCCAGGGGACACGTGTCCCAATGTGTCCCCCACCAGGGATGGAAATATGGACTGCCTATGGGGCTTGTTAATAGCATACACATGACAACCTCTTTGATTTCCATGCTGAATAAAACATTTTTTTTCTTTTGCACACTAATGCTTTTCTGGTATTGCTGTTGGTGGTGCTGCTCCATGATTTGGGGTGGGGATAATGTGTTAGGTGTCTGGGAAATGTAGTAGTGTGCTGCTCATGGGGTGGACCCTGGTATCTGTGTGCCATCACAAGGTATTTGCAAAATAACTTTGTTCATGTAAGCTCTTACTGCATGGTGACATTGTCCCAAGGTGTGTTCCTTCCTCTGTGGACCCTGACATCTTCCCTGCAGGGTGTTTCCTAAATGTTGTGCTGAGCTGTGTCTACATATCCTTGGTGTGTGACGGATCCGTTCAACTTTGCCCATGCATGCTGGCCAATGTTTCCACCTGCATCCTTAGTGGCATCCTTGGTGGTCACTGTACTTGACTTTCGAGTATGTTAACGTGACTTCATGTGGACATGTTCCCTTTTACACACTATGCATGTGTGTACTCCCAGCCTTGCACACATGTGTACCGTGTTCTGCAGGGTCTTTGAGCACCTGACTGACAATTTTGGGCATTGTATCTGTGGGTACTGCACACTTTTCTTTCCATGGGCACTGCTGGGGGGACTCTGCACCCACCCCTCCTATGTCTGGGCCCTGCTGGGAGGACTCTGCACCCACCCCTCCTGTGTCTGGTCACAGCTGGGAGGACTCTGCACCCACCCCTCATATGTCTGGGCACTGCTGGGAGGACTCTGCACCCACCCCTCCTGTGTCTGGGCACTGCTGGGAGGACTCTGCACCCACCCCTCATATGTCTGGGCACTGCTGGGAGGACTCTGCACCCACCCCTCCTGTGTCTGGGCACTGCTGGGAGGACTCTGCACCCACCCCTCCTGTGTCTGGGCACTGCTGGGAGGACTCTGCACCCACCCCTCATGTGTCTGGGCACTGCTGGGAGGACTCTGCACCCACCCCTCCTGTGTCTGGGCACTGCTGGGAGGACTCTGCACCCACCCCTCCTGTGTCTGGGCACTGCTGGGAGGACTCTGCACCCACCCCTCCTGTGTCTAGGCACTGCTGGGAGGACTCTGCACCCACCCCTCCTGTGTCTGGGCACTGCTGGGAGGACTCTGCACCCACCCCTCATATGTCTGGGCAATGCTGGGAGGACTCTGCACCCACCCCTCCTGTGTCTGGGCACTGCTGGGAGGACTCTGCACCCACCCCTCCTGTGTCTGGGCACTGCTGGGAGGACTCTGCACCCATCCCTCATATGTCTGGGCACTGCTGGGAGGACTCTGCACCCACCCCTCCTGTGTCTGGGCACTCCTGGGAGGACTCTGCACCCACCCCTCCTGTGTCTGGGCACTGCTGGGAGGACTCTGCACCCACCCCTCATATGTCTGGGCACTGCTGGGAGGACTCTGCACCCACCCCTCCTGTGTCTGGGCACTGCTGGGAGGACTCTGCACCCACCCCTCATATGTCTGGCCACTGCTGGGAGGACTCTGCACCCACCCCTCCAGTGTCTGGGCACTGCTGGGAGGACTCTGCACCCACCCCTCCTGTGTCTGGGCACTGCTGGGAGTGATAGGCACCCACCCCTCCTATGTCTGGGCACTGCTGGGAGGACTCTGCACCCACCCCTCCTGTGTCTGGGCACTGCTGGGAGGACTCTGCACCCACCCCTCATATGTCTGGGCACTGCTAGGAGGACTCTGCACCCACCCCTCATATATCTTGGCACTGCAGGGAGTGATAGGCACCCACCCCTCCTATGTCTGGGCACTGCTGGGAGGACTCTGCACCCACCCCTCCTGTGTCTGGGCACTGCTGGGAGGACTCTGCACCCACCCCTCCTGTGTCTGGGCACTGCTGGGAGTGATAGGCACCCACCCCTCCTGTGTCTGGGCACTGAAGGGAGTGATAGGCACCCACCCCTCCTATGTCTGGGCACTGCTGGGAGGACTCTGCACCCACCCCTCCTGTGGCTGGGCACTGCTGAGAGGACTCTGCACACACCCCTCCTGTGTCTGGGCACTGCTGGGAGGACTCTGCACCCACCCCTCCTGTGTCTGGGCACTGCTGGGAGGACTCTGCACCCACCCCTCATATGTCTGGGCACTGCTGGGAGGACTCTGCACCCACCCCTCCTGTGTCTGGGCACTGCTGGGAGTGATAGGCACCCACCCCTCCTATGTCTGGCCACTGCTGGGAGGACTCTGCACCCACCCCTCCTGTGTCTGGGCACTGCTGGGAGGACTCTGCACCCACCCCTCATATGTCTGGGCACTGCAGGGAGTGATAGGCACCCACCCCTCCTGTGTCTGGGCACTGCTGGGAGGACTCTGCACCCACCCCTCCCGTGTCTGGGCACTGCTGGTAGGAGTCTGCACCCAACCCTCATATGTCTGGGCACTGCAGGGAGTGATAGGCACCCACCCCTCCTATGTCTGGGCACTGCTGGGAGGACTCTGCACCCACCCCTCCTGTGTCTGGGCATTGCTGGGAGGACTCTGCACCCACCCCTCCTGTGTCTGGGCACTGCTGGGAGTGATGGGCACCCACCCCTCCTGTGTCTGGGCACTGCAGGGAGTGATAGGCACCCACCCCTCCTATGTCTGGGCACTGCTGGGAGGACTCTGCACCCACCCCTCCTGTGGCTGGGCACTGCTGGGAGGACTCTGCACCCACCCCTCCTGTGGCTGGGCACTGCTGGGAGGACTCTGCACCCACCCCTCCTGTGTCTGGGCACTGCTGGGAGGACTCTGCACACACCCCTCCTGTGTCTGGGCACTGCTGGGAGGACTCTGCGCCCACCCCTCATATGTCTGGGAACTGCTGGGAGGACTCTGCACCCACCCCTCCTGTGTCTGGGCACTGCTGGGAGTGATGGGCACCCACCCCTCCTGTGTCTGGGCACTGCAGGGAGTGATAGGCACCCACCCCTCCTATGTCTGGGCACTGCTGGGAGGACTCTGCACCCACCCCTCCTGTGGCTGGGCACTGCTGGGAGGACTCTGCACCCACCCCTCCTGTGGCTGGGCACTGCTGGGAGGACTCTGCACCCACCCCTCCTGTGTCTGGGCACTGCTGGGAGGACTCTGCACCCACCCCTCCTGTGTCTGGGCACTGCTGGGAGTGATAGGCACCCACCCCTCCTATGTCTGGCCACTGCTGGGAGGACTCTGCACCCACCCCTCCTGTGTCTGGGCACTGCTGGGAGGACTCTGCACCCACCCCTCATATGTCTGGGCACTGCAGGGAGTGATAGGCACCCACCCCTCCTGTGTCTGGGCACTGCTGGGAGGACTCTTCACCCACCCCTCCTGTGTCTGGGCACTGCAGGGAGTGATAGGCACCCACCCCTCCTATGTCTGGGCACTGCTGGGAGGACTCTGCACCCACCCCTCCTATGTCTGGGCACTGCTGGGAGGACTCTGCACCCACCCCTCCTGTGTCTGGGGCACTGCTGGGAGGACTCTGCACCCACCCCTCATATATC
Source organism: Triturus cristatus (assembly GCF_964204655.1). Lineage (NCBI taxonomy): Eukaryota > Metazoa > Chordata > Amphibia > Caudata > Salamandridae > Triturus > Triturus cristatus. The sequence goes on from NC_140583.1 coordinate 1,106,774,823, forward strand.
TGGGCACTGCTGGGAGGACTCTGCACCCACCCCTCCTGTGTCTGGGCACTGCTGGGAGGACTCTGCACCCACTCTTCCTGTGTCTGGGCACTGCTGGGAGGACTCTGCACCCACCCCTCCTGTGTCTGGGCACTGCTGGGAGTGATAGGCACCCACCCCTCCTGTGTCTGGGCACTGCAGGGAGTGATAGGCACCCACCCCTCCTATGTCTGGGCACTGCTGGGAGGACTCTGCACCCACCCCTCCTGTGTCTGGGCACTGCTGGGAGGACTCTGCACCCACCCCTCCTGTGTCTGGGCACTGCTGGGAGGAATCTGCATCCACCCCTCCTGTGTCTGGGCACTGCTGGGAGGACTCTGCACCCACCCCTCATATGTCTGGGCACTGCTGGGAGGACTCTGCACCCACCCCTCCTGTGTCTGGGCACTGCTGGGAGGACTCTGCACCCACCCCTCCTGTGTCTGGGCACTGATGGGAGGACTCTGCACCCACCCCTCATATGTCTGGGCACTGCTGGGAGGACTCTGCACCCACCCCTCCTGTGTCTGGGCACTGCTGGGAGGACTCTGCACCCACCCCTCCTGTGTCTGGGCACTGCTGGGAGTGATAGGCACCCACCCCTCCTGTGTCTGGGCACTGAAGGGAGTGATAGGCACCCACCCCTCCTATGTCTGGGCACTGCTGGGAGGACTCTGCACCCACCCCTCCTGTGGCTGGGCACTGCTGAGAGGACTCTGCACACACCCCTCCTGTGTCTGGGCACTGCTGGGAGGACTCTGCACCCACCCCTCCTGTGTCTGGGCACTGCTGGGAGGACTCTGCACACACCCCTCCTGTGTCTGGGCACTGCTGGGAGGACTCTGCACCCACCCCTCATATGTCTGGGCACTGCTGGGAGGACTCTGCACCCACCCCTCCTGTGTCTGGGCACTGCTGGGAGGACTCTGCACCCACCCCTCATATGTCTGGGCACTGCTAGGAGGACTCTGCACCCACCCCTCCTGTGTCTGGGCACTGCTGGGAGGACTCTGCACCCACCCCTCCTGTGTCTGGGCACTGCTGGGAGTGATAGGCACCCACCCCTCCTATGTCTGGCCACTGCTGGGAGGACTCTGCACCCACCCCTCCTGTGTCTGGGCACTGCTGGGAGGACTCTGCACCCACCCCTCATATGTCTGGGCACTGCAGGGAGTGATAGGCACCCACCCCTCCTGTGTCTGGGCACTGCTGGGAGGACTCTGCACCCACCCCTCCTATGTCTGGGCACTGCTGGAGGACTCTGCACCCACCCCTCCTATGTCTGGGCACTGCTGGGAGGACTCTGCTCCCACCCCTCCTGTGTCTGGGCACTGCTGGGAGGACTCTGCACCCACCCCTCATATGTCTGGGCACTGCTGGGAGGACTCTGCACCCACCCCTCCTGTGTCTGGGCACTGCTGGGAGGACTCTGCACCCACTCTTCCTGTGTCTGGGCACTGCTGGGAGGACTCTGCACCCACCCCTCCTGTGTCTGGGCACTGCTGGGAGGACTCTGCACCCACCCCTCCTGTGTCTGGGCACTGCTGGGAGTGATAGGCACCCACCCCTCCTATGTCTGGGCACTGCAGGGAGGACTCTGCACCCACCCCTCCCATGTCTGGGCACTGCTGGTAGGAGTCTGCACCCACCCCTCATATGTCTGGGCACTGCAGGGAGTGATAGGCACCCACCCCTCCTATGTCTGGGCACTGCTGGGAGGACTCTGCACCCACCCCTCCTGTGTCTGGGCATTGCTGGGAGGACTCTGCACCCACCCCTCCTGTGTCTGGGCACTGCTGGGAGTGATGGGCACCCACCCCTCCTGTGTCTGGGCACTGCAGGGAGTGATAGGCACCCACCCCTCCTATGTCTGGGCACTGCTGGGAGGACTCTGCACCCACCCCTCCTGTGGCTGGGCACTGCTGGGAGGACTCTGCACCCACCCCTCCTGTGGCTGGGCACTGCTGGGAGGACTCTGCACCCACCCCTCCTGTGTCTGGGCACTGCTGGGAGGACTCTGCGCCCACCCCTCATATGTCTGGGCACTGCTGGGAGGACTCTGCACCCACCCCTCCTGTGTCTGGGCACTGCTAGGAGTGATGGGCACCCACCCCTCCTGTGTCTGGGCACTGCAGGGAGTGATAGGCACCCACCCCTCCTATGTCTGGGCACTGCTGGGAGGACTCTGCACGCACCCCTCCTGTGGCTGGGCACTGCTGGGAGGACTCTGCACCCACCCCTCCTGTGGGTGGGCACTGCTGGGAGGACTCTGCACCCACCCCTCCTGTGTCTGGGCACTGCTGGGAGGACTCTGCACCCACCCCTCCTGTGTCTGGGCACTGCTGGGAGTGATAGGCACCCACCCCTCCTATGTCTGGCCACTGCTGGGAGGACTCTGCACCCACCCCTCCTGTGTCTGGGCACTGCTGGGAGGACTCTGCACCCACCCCTCATATGTCTGGGCACTGCAGGGAGTGATAGGCACCCACCCCTCCTGTGTCTGGGCACTGCTGGGAGGACTCTGCACCCACCCCTCCTGTGTCTGGGCACTGCAGGGAGTGATAGGCACCCACCCCTCCTATGTTTGGGCACTGCTGGGAGGACTCTGCACCCACCCCTCCTATGTCTGGGCACTGCTGGGAGGACTCTGCACCCACCCCTCCTGTGTCTGGGCACTGCTGGGAGGACTCTGCACCCACCCCTCATATGTCTGGGCACTGCTGGGAGGACTCTGCACCCACCCCTCCTGTGTCTGGGCACTGCTGGGAGGACTCTGCACCCACTCTTCCTGTGTCTGGGCACTGCTGGGAGGACTCTGCACCCACCCCTCCTGTGTCTGGGCACTGCTGGGAGTGATAGGCACCCACCCCTCCTGTGTCTGGGCACTGCAGGGAGTGATAGGCACCCACCCCTCCTATGTCTGGGCACTGCTGGGAGGACTCTGCACCCACCCCTCCTGTGTCTGGGCACTGCTGGGAGGAATCTGCATCCACCCCTCCTGTGTCTGGGCACTGCTGGGAGGACTCTGCACCCACCCCTCATATGTCTGGGCACTGCTGGGAGGACTCTGCACCCACCCCTCCTGTGTCTGGGCACTGCTGGGAGGACTCTGCACCCACCCCTCCTGTGTCTGGGCACTGATGGGAGGACTCTGCACCCACCCCTCATATGTCTGGGCACTGCTGGGAGGACTCTGCACCCACCCCTCCTGTGTCTGGGCACTGCTGGGAGGACTCTGCACCCACCCCTCCTGTGTCTGGGCACTGAAGGGAGTGATAGGCACCCACCCCTCCTATGTCTGGGCACTGCTGGGAGGACTCTGCACCCACCCCTCCTGTGGCTGGGCACTGCTGAGAGGACTCTGCACACACCCCTCCTGTGTCTGGGCACTGCTGGGAGGACTCTGCACCCACCCCTCCTGTGTCTGGGCACTGCTGGGAGGACTCTGCACACACCCCTCCTGTGTCTGGGCACTGCTGGGAGGACTCTGCACCCACCCCTCATATGTCTGGGCACTGCTGGGAGGACTCTGCACCCACCCCTCCTGTGTCTGGGCACTGCTGGGAGGACTCTGCACCCACCCCTCATATGTCTGGGCACTGCTGGGAGGACTCTGCACCCACCCCTCCTGTGTCTGGGCACTGCTGGGAGGACTCTGCACCCACCCCTCCTGTGTCTGGGCACTGCTGGAAGTGATAGGCACCCACCCCTCCTATGTCTGGCCACTGCTGGGAGGACTCTGCACCCACCCCTCCTGTGTCTGGGCACTGCTGGGAGGACTCTGCACCCACCCCTCATATGTCTGGGCACTGCAGGGAGTGATAGGCACCCACCCCTCCTGTGTCTGGGCACTGCTGGGAGGACTCTGCACCCACCCCTCCTGTGTCTGGGCACTGCAGGGAGTGATAGGCACCCACCCCTCCTATGTCTGGGCACTGCTGGGAGGACTCTGCACCCACCCCTCCTATGTCTGGGCACTGCTGGGAGGACTCTGCTCCCACCCCTCCTGTGTCTGGGCACTGCTGGGAGGACTCTGCACCCACCCCTCATATGTCTGGGCACTGCTGGGAGGACTCTGCACCCACCCCTCCTGTGTCTGGGCACTGCAGGGAGTGATAGGCACCCACCCCTCCTATGTCTGGGCACTGATGGGAGGACTCTGCACCCACCCCTCCTGTGTCTGGGCACTGCTGGGAGGACTCTGAACCCACCCCTCCTGTGTCTGGGCACTGCTGGGAGGAATCTGCATCCACCCCTCCTGTGTCTGGGCACTGCTGGGAGGACTCTGCACCCACCCCTCATATGTCTGGGCACTGCTGGGAGGACTCTGCACCCACCCCTCCTGTGTCTGGGCACTGCTGGGAGGACTCTGCACCCACCCCTCCTGTGTCTGGGCACTGATGGGAGGACTCTGCACCCACCCCTCATATGTCTGGGCACTGCTGGGAGGACTCTGCACCCACCCCTCCTGTGTCTGGGCACTGCTGGGAGGACTCTGCACCCACCCCTCATATGTCTGAGCACTGCTGGGAGGACTCTGCACCCACCCCTCCTGTGTCTGGGCACTGCTGGGAGGACTCTGCACCCACCCCTCCTATGTCTGGGCACTGCTGGGAGTGATAGGCACCCACCCCTCCTATGTCTGGGCACTGCTGGGAGGACTCTGCACCCACCCCTCCTGTGTCTGGGCACTGCTGGGAGGACTCTGCACCCACCCCTCATATGTCTGGGCACTGCAGGGAGTGATAGGCACCCACCCCTCCTATGTCTGGGCACTGCTGGGAGGACTCTGCACCCACCCCTCCTGTGTCTGGGCATTGCTGGGTGTTAGAAAAGGTAGACGGACCGGGAGGGTCGGCCGGGGTCAGGAGGAGAGGTCTCCGGGGAGAGCCGTCTCCAGCGATCGTACAGACAAGTAACTTCCCCCCCACAGACGAATATCACACACGGATAAGGTTCAGTGATCTTTATAGGCACTTATTTAAGGTACGGTGAAATGGTACAAGGAGGTCTGGACTCAGGGGACCCCTCGATTAGAGTCTCGCAAGGTAGGGAAGGGGGTAGCGGGACAGTCTATTTACCAATCAGGTAGTTCGGTTGAGGTGATGATGAGCTCACAATCCTCGAGCTTGGTGGTTAGGTGGTATGGGCCGCGGCAGCGCCAGCAGGTCCCGGTGTGGATGGTCGATACAACGGGCCGCGGCAGCGCCAGCAGGTCCCAGGAAGATGAATGTTGCAGAAGGCCGCGGCAGCGCCAGCAGGTCCCGGTGAGGATGGTCGATACAACGGGCCGCGGCAGCGCCAGCAGGTCCCAGGAAGATGAATGTTGCAGAAGGGCCGCGGCAGCGCCAGCAGGTCCCGGTGAGGATGGTCGTTACAACGGGCCGCGGCAGCGCCAGCAGGTCCCAGGAAGATGACTTGTTGCAGAAGGCCGCGGCAGCGCCAGCAGGCAGGACGATGGTTCACAAGAGCGGGCTACGGCAGCGCCAGTAGACCGTCAGGGTTGAGTTCACTCGGTGTCTCTCGACTCCAGGATACAACTGCCCTCCTGCTCCGGAGCTGCCTCAGTTATAGGGCTGGTGCCCTTTGATGTCCGGACCCTCGCACTTGGAGGTCGGAGGGTCCGGGATGAAGGTGTCCAGACACCCAGCAGGGGGTGGAGCCAGTGCCTGGGGGAGCTGGGGGCGATCGGCACCTGGCGGGGGAGAGCCCTTGACACTTCGGTCTCCCATTGACCTGCCAAGTGGTCCGCTCACCTCCTGGGCGGATAGTGGTGCCGGGATGTCGGGGCCGGCCAGGCCCGGGGTTAGGGTCGAGGGGAGGCCATGCGGCCGCGTGGTGCAGGGCCCAAGATGGCGGCTTGACCCGGCCGGGAAAGCCGGTGGGGCTGGACCCCGTGATGAGTAGGGGTCCGAGGGCAGAGGGTCCGTCGGGAGACGGAGTACAGGTGCTTGTCGCGGGGATATGCCAGGTGGGCCGGAGTTCGGGCCTTGTCGAGCGGGGAGGGAGCGAGCCGTCTGTGAGGCCTGTCCAACATGCGTCCCCCCCAGCTGAAGGCGGGGAGAGTCACCCATCTCCTTGGGGACTCTCTTCGTCGAGGCGGAAAAAGCGGGACAGGCCATCCGCGTTGGCGTGGTCTTGGCCTGGTCGGTGCTCCACGGTGAAGTCCATTCCCTGCAGGGAGATGGACCAGCGCAAGAGTTTTGGGTTCTCCCCCCGCATCTGCATCAGCCATTGCAGGGGTCGATGGTCGGTTTGTACCCGGAAGTGGGTACCGAAGAGATAGGGTCGGAGCTTTTTGAGGGCCCACACTACTGAAAATGCCTCCCTCTCGATGGTGCTCCAACGCTGTTCTCGGGCCAGGAGACGTCGACTGATGAAGGCCACCGGCTGGTCATGACCTTCGGGGTTCAACTGAGAGAGGACGGCTCCGATGCCGTGGTCGGAGGCGTCGGTCTGCACCACAAATTCCCGACTGTAATCGGGGGCCTGGAGCACCGGGGCGGTGCACAGGGCGGCCTTCAGCTCCTCGAAGGCCGCTTGACAATCAGGAGTCCAATTGACCCGCTTTGGCTGGTTCTTGGATGTGAGACCCGTGAGGGGCCCCACGATGCTGCCGTAGTCCTTCACGAACCGCCGGTAGTAGCCGGTGAGCCCCAAGAAGGCTCGGACCTCGGTCTGGGTGACGGGGGGCTGCCAGGACTGGATGGCAGCAATCTTAAGTTGTAGGGGGGCCACCAGCCCGCTCCCCACTTGGTGCCCAAGGTAGGTCACAGACCCTTGGCCAATCTGGCACTTGCCGGCCTTAATGGTGAGGCCGGCCCGCTGGAGGGCTTGTAGGACCTCTTGGAGGTGACGGAGGTGGTCGGACCAGTGGCGGCTGTATACAGCGATATCGTCCAGGTAGGCAGCGCTGAATTCTTCAAGCCCCGCCAAGACCTGGTTCACAAGGCGTTGGAACGTGGCGGGGGCATTCTTCATGCCAAAGGGCATGACCTTAAACTGATAGTGGCCATCGGGGGTAGAGAAGGCTGACCGTTCCTGAGCCCTGGGGGTGAGGCCGATCTGCCAGTAGCCCGCCGTTAGGTCGAAGATACTGAGGTAGCGGGCGGCCCCCAGCCGGTCGATCAGCTCGTCTGCTCGGGGGATGGGATGAGCGTCGGTCCGGGTGACAGCGTTCAAGCCCCGGTAGTCGACGCAGAATCTCAGTTCAGGAGCGGAGCCGGGGGCAGCGGCCTTGGGAACTAATACGACCGGACTGGCCCAGGGACTGTCCGAGGGCTCGATGACCCCGATCGTGAGCATCTTGGCCACTTCCTCCTGTATGCAGGCCCGTACCCGATCTGGTACGCGGTAGGCCCGGTGCCGGACAGGGGGACTGTCCCCGGTGTCTACGTCGTGCAAACACCAGGGGGTGACCCCGGGGGTGAGGGAGAACAGGGCAGCGAACTGCAGCAGGAGGTTCCGGCAGTCCTGGCGTTGCTCCGAAGTGAGGGCGTCAGAGAGCCGGACCCCGTCCACGGAGCCGTCCTTCTCCTGAGTCTTCAGGAGATCCGGGAGGGGCTCGGAGTCTTCTTCCGTGCCACTGTCTGTAGCCATCAAGAGGCTTAGTTCGGAGCGCACAAAGTGCGGTTTGAGCCGGTTGGTGTGGAGGACCCGAAGGGGGTTCCGGGAGGACCCCATGTCGATGAGGTAAGTGACGGGGCTTTTGCGCTCGACCACTTTGAAGGGCCCCGTCCACTTATCTTGCAGGGCACACGGTTCGGTGGGGGACATCACCCATACTTGCTGCCCAGGCTCGAATTCAACGGAGGAGGCATTGTGATCATACCACCGCTTCATGTCCTCCTGGCTGGCCTCGAGGTTCGCCTTGGCCATCTCCCTGAAGCGCCGGGTCTGGTTTCGTAAGGCCAGGATGTATTTGAAGACGTCTGGAGGGGTCGTTAGGGGGGCCATCTCCCAACCTTCCTTGACTAGGCTGAGGGGCCCTCGCACAGGGTGTCCGTATAGGAGTTCAAAGGGGCTAAAACCGAGGGACTTCTGGGGAACTTCCCGGTAGGCGAAGAGGAGGCACGGGAGCAGTACATCCCACTGGCGACGGAGAGGTTCTTCCAATCCCCCAATCATCCCTTTGAGAGTGCGGTTAAAACGCTCCACTAGTCCGTTCCCTTGAGGGTGATAGGGGGTCGTGAATCTGTAGGTGACCCCGCATTGTTGCCAGAGGGACTTCATGTATTTTGATATGAAATTCGTGCCTCGGTCGCTGACGACTTCTCCGGGGAAGCCTACCCGGGAGAAGATCCCCATCAGGGCCCGGCCAACCACTGGAGCGGTCACTGTCCGTAGGGGCACCGCCTCGGGGTAGCGGGTGGCATGGTCCACTAGTACCAAGATGAACCTGTGTCCTTGTGCCGTACGGGGGTCCAGAGGTCCCACAATGTCTATCCCCACCCTTTCGAACGGGGTGGTGACCACCGGGAAGGGTTGTAGAGGGGCCTTCAGCTTCCGGCCACTCTTCCCGCTGGCTTGGCATGTGGGGCACGATCGGCAGTGGTTCAGGACGTCATTCCTCATTTTCGGCCAGAAAAAGTGGGTCACCAGTCGACTGTACGTTTTATCCTGGCCCAGGTGTCCAGCCAGGGGGACATCGTGGGCTAGGTTGAGCAGAAAGTCTCGGAAGCAGAGCGGTACCACCAGAACTCGACCGGCCCCCAGCTCGGCGATTCTTTGCTCGCTGTAGAGCAGGTCGTTATCCCAGTAGACCCAGTGGGTTCCGGTGGTGTCCCCGGCGTTTTGGGTGCTGGCTTGTTGGCGGAATCCCTCGAGGGAGGGACAGGTCTTTTGTTCCTGGCGGAACTGTTCTTGGGTGGGCCCCCCTTCTTGCCGCCACTGAGCCAGATCCGGAAGGTCCTGGGGTTGCGCGTCTTCTTCGGTAGTCTGGTCCGGGAGGTCGGACTCGCCGTTGTCCTCTACGGGGGCAACCGGGGGCGGAGGTGCTGGCCATTCGGTTTCTTCTGAACGGGGGGCGGCACGGCCGGCCATGGATCGGGTGGTTATGCAGGCCCAGTCCGGAAGGCCCAGCATCCCCAAGTGCTCTCTTCTCTCGACGGTGGCCCACGGGGAACTCTCGAGGTCATTCCCCAGGAGGCAGTCCACGGGGGCATCGTCCCGGACCGTCACTTTCAGTAGGCCGGAGACCCCTCCCCATTCAAATGGGACGCAGGCCATCTTACACATGCTCTCAGAGTTATCTGCCGAGCGGACGGGGCAGAGAATGTTCGGCAGGATCTGCTCGGGCTTCACCAGGTGACAGCGGACGGCCGTCACGCTGGCGCCGGTGTCACGCAAGGCCTCGGCTCTCTGTCCATTAATGGTCACCCACTGACCGTATTTTCTGGTGTTGGCGGGTAGGGGAGCCCGCGGAACCATGTCTCTTCCCCCTAAGCATGCCAGGACCATGGCGGCCGGTTCCCACCCTTGCTGGTCCGGCTCACACTCCTCGGGTCCCTCCGACGACTGCTCTTCCCCCAGGGCAGCGGCAGCTACCTGGCGGGGCTTGGGTGTTTGGTTCAGCGGGCAGTTCGGATCGTTGGCGTAGTGGCCTACTCGCTGGCACCGGTGGCACGTGACGTTGGCTCGGTACCCAGGCCGCAACGGGGGGTTGCCCCGGCCGGCCGGAGGCGGGGTGCTGGCCACGGGTGTTGCTGGTAAGGCGTCTCTCCCTCGCCCCTGGCCCCCTCCTCCTCCCCGAGGACGGTGCTGGCCTTGGTTGCTTCTGTTCTGGTCGTGTGGCCCTTTCCGGCCCACCCGGGTGCTTTCCCACCGGTCAGCTTCGGCGGCGAGCTGCCGGGGGTCAGTCAGCTTACTGTCGAGTAGGTGCTGCCTGAGCTCGACGAAACAGTTGTTTGACAGGTGCTCCCATACCATAAGGTTGAAGAGTTGCTCGTAGGTGGTGACCTGACTTCCCTTGATCCAACCCTCGAAGGCCCGGCTGAAATAGTTCACGTATTCCACCCAAGTTGTACCTGGGATCCGGGTGCAATCTCTGAACCTCTGGCGGTACATCTCGGGCGTGAGGCCGTAGCGGGTGAGGAGGGCAGCCTTCATGTGGTCGTAGGACGACATTTGGTGATCGGGGAGCTGCAGCAGGGCATCGCGACCCTCGTTGATAAATCTCCCCCAAAGTCCGGCTCCCCAATCACTCCGGTCGATCCGGTGGGAGGTCATTGCGATCTCATAGGCTTTGAACCACTGTTGTATGTCGTCTTCTCGGACATACTCGCGGACCACATCCTTGGGGATGTGAACTTTTTTCTCGATTGGTCCCGGGGTGTGTGGTCGCTCAGGCACCCCCAGTTCCTTATTCTGTTTGCGCAGTTCTATTTCCGCCAGTTGGCGCTCGTGCTCGAGCGTTATTTTTTTCTCTTCCAGCTCTCTCTGTCTCTGCTTTTCTTCTCGTTCCTCTCGAAGCCGCATATGCTCGAGGTTGAGTTTCTGTTCAGCTAACTTGAGCTCCCCATCCATCTTGAGTCGTGCCATCTCTAATTCGTGTAGTCTGACTCTGTCTCTTTCTCGTATCTCCTCCTGTGAGAGGCCCGTTCCCCGCTCCTCGGGAGTCGTGGCGTTCCCCTCTGGTGCGATGCTGTTTTGGTCTGGTGTGACGCTGCTTTGGTCGGAGGGTCTTGCGACCCCAGTTTCTGTCCACGACTCAAGAGCGCGCTTCAGATCATCCTTGGTACTCAGGCCGGTGGTAGCAATGCCAAGTTCTATGCAAAATTGTCTCAGTTCGCGGTGGTTGTATTCTTCTAATTTCTCCATTTGGAACTTCTCGGTGGAGCTGCTATCTTTGGTCGACATCGTGCTTTGTCGTGGGGCGAGCTACTCTCTGTACGATTACGCGTTGATTCGGATCGCGCCGCTGGCCACCAATGTTAGAAAAGGTAGACGGACCGGGAGGGTCGGCCGGGGTCAGGAGGAGAGGTCTCCGGGGAGAGCCGTCTCCAGCGATCGTACAGACAAGTAACTTCCCCCCCACAGACGAATATCACACACGGATAAGGTTCAGTGATCTTTATAGGCACTTATTTAAGGTACGGTGAAATGGTACAAGGAGGTCTGGACTCAGGGGTCCCCTCGATTAGAGTCTCGCAAGGTAGGGAAGGGGGTAGCGGGACAGTCTATTTACCAATCAGGTAGTTCGGTTGAGGTGATGATGAGCTCACAATCCTCGAGCTTGGTGGTTAGGTGGTATGGGCCACGGCAGCGCCAGCAGGTCCCGGTGTGGATGGTCGATACAACCGGCCGCGGCAGCGCCAGCAGGTCCCAGGAAGATGAATGTTGCAGAAGGCCGCGGCAGCGCCAGCAGGTCCCGGTGAGGATGGTCGATACAACGGGCCGCGGCAGCGCCAGCAGGTCCCAGGAAGATGAATGTTGCAGAAGGGCCGCGGCAGCGCCAGCAGGTCCCGGTGAGGATGGTCGTTACAACGGGCCGCGGCAGCGCCAGCAGGTCCCAGGAAGATGACTTGTTGCAGAAGGCCGCGGCAGCGCCAGCAGGCAGGACGATGGTTCACAAGAGCGGGCTACGGCAGCGCCAGTAGACCGTCAGGGTTGAGTTCACTCGGTGTCTCTCGACTCCAGGATACAACTGCCCTCCTGCTCCGGAGCTGCCTCAGTTATAGGGCTGGTGCCCTTTGATGTCCGGACCCTCGCACTTGGAGGTCGGAGGGTCCGGGATGAAGGTGTCCAGACACCCAGCAGGGGGTGGAGCCAGTGCCTGGGGGAGCTGGGGGCGATCGGCACCTGGCGGGGGAGAGCCCTTGACACTTCGGTCTCCCATTGACCTGCCAAGTGGTCCGCTCACCTCCTGGGCGGATAGTGGTGCCGGAGTGTCGGGGCCGGCCAGGCCCGGGGTTAGGGTCGAGGGGAGGCCATGCGGCCGCGTGGTGCAGGGCCCAAGATGGCGGCTTGACCCGGCCGGGAAAGCCGGTGGGGCTGGACCCCGTGATGAGTAGGGGTCCGAGGGCAGAGGGTCCGTCGGGAGACGGAGTACAGGTGCTTGTCGCGGGGATATGCCAGGTGGGCCGGAGTTCGGGCCTTGTCGAGCGGGGAGGGAGCGAGCCGTCTGTGAGGCCTGTCCAACACTGGGAGGACTCTGCACCCACCCCTCCTGTGTCTGGGCACTGCTGGGAGTGATGGGCACCCACCCCTCCTGTGTCTGGGCACTGCAGGGAGTGATAGGCACCCACCCCTCCTATGTCTGGGCACTGCTGGGAGGACTCTGCACCCACCCCTCCTGTGGCTGGGCACTGCTGGGAGGACTCTGCACCCACCCCTCCTGTGGCTGGGCACTGCTGGGAGGACTCTGCACCCACCCCTCCTGTGTCTGGGCACTGCTGGGAGGACTCTGCGCCCACCCCTCATATGTCTGGGCACTGCTGGGAGGACTCTGCACCCACCCCTCCTGTGTCTGGGCACTGCTGGGAGTGATGGGCACCCACCCCTCCTGTGTCTGGGCACTGCAGGGAGTGATAGGCACCCACCCCTCCTATGTCTGGGCACTGCTGGGAGGACTCTGCACCCACCCCTCCTGTGGCTGGGCACTGCTGGGAGGACTCTGCACCCACCCCTCCTGTGGCTGGGCACTGCTGGGAGGACTCTGCACCCACCCCTCCTGTGTCTGGGCACTGCTGGGAGTGATAGGCACCCACCCCTCCTATGTCTGGCCACTGCTGGGAGGACTCTGCACCCACCCCTCCTGTGTCTGGGCATTGCTGGGAGGACTCTGCACCCACCCCTCCTGTGTCTGGGCACTGCTGGGAGTGATAGGTGTTGGACAGGCCACACGAAGGGCTTGCTCCCTCCCCGCACGACAGGGCCCGAGCTCCGGCCCACCAGGCATAACCCACGAAAAGCACCTGTACCCCGTCTCCCGACGGATCTTCTGCCCTCGGACCTCTCCTCATCACGGGGCCCAGTCCCACCGGCTCCCCCGGCCGGTTCGAGCCGCCATCTTGGGCCCTGCACCACGAGGCCGCGTGGCCTCGCCCCGACCCTAACCCCGGGCCTGGCCGGCCCCGACATCCCGGCACCACCATCCACCCAGGAGGTGAGCGGACCACTTGGCAGGTCAATGGGAGGACGAAGTGTCAAGAGCTCTTCCCCCGCCAGGTGCCGATCGCCTCCAGCTCCCCCAGGCGCTGGCTCCACCCCCTGCTGGGGGTCTGGACACCTTCATCCCGGGCCCTCCGACCTCCAAGTGCGAGGGTCCGGACATCAAAGGGCGCCTGCCCTATAACTGGGGCAACTCCGGAGCAGGAAGGCAGTTGTATCCTGGAGTCGAGAGACACCGAGAGAACTCAGCCTTGACGGACTACTGGCGCCACCGTAGCCCGCTCTTGTGAACCATCGTCCTGCCTGCTGGCGCTGCCGCGGCCTTCTGCAACCTCCATCCTCGTCGGGACCTGCTGGCGCTGCCGCGGCCCGTTGTAACGACCATCCTCGTCGGGACCTGCTGGCGCTGCCGCGGCCCGTTGTAACGACCATCCTCACCGGGACCTGCTGGCGCTGCCGCGGACCGTACATCGACCATCTTTCCGGGACCTGCTGGCGCTGCCGCGGACCGTGTACCGACCATCTCAACCGGGACCTGCTGGCGCTGCCGCGGCCCGTACCAACTAAGCCACCAAGCTCGAGGATTGTGAGCTAGTCATCATCTCATCCGACCTACCTGACTGGTAGACAGACTGTCCCGCTACCCCTTACCCTGCTTTGAGAGACTTGAATCGAGGGGACCCCTGAGTCCAGACCTCCTTGTACCATTCAACCGTACCTTAAGAAGTGCGTATAAAGAACACTGAACCTTATCCGTGTGTGGTATCTGTCTGTGGGGGGGGGAAGTTACTTGTCTGTACGATCGCTGGAGACGGCTCTCCCCGGAGACCTCTCCTCCTGTCCCCGGCCGACCCTCCCGGTCCATCTACCCTTTCTAACATTGGTGGCCAGCGGCGCGATCCGAATCAACGCATAATCGTACAGAGAGTAGCTCACCCCACGACAAAAACACGATGTCAGCCAAAGATAGCAGCTCCACCGAGAATTTCCAAATGGATAAATTAGAAGAATACAACCACCGCGAACTGAGACACTTCTGCATAGAACTTGGCATTGCTACCACCGGCCTGAGTACCAAGGATGATCTAAAGCACGCCCTAGAGTCGTGGACAGAAACTGGGGTCGCCGGACCCTCCGACCAAAGCAGCATCACACCAGAGGGGAACGCCACGGCTCCCGAGGAGCGGGGAACGGGCCTCTCGCAGGAGGAGATCCGAGAAAGAGAAAGAACCAGATTGCACGAGTTGGAAATGGCACGACTCAAGATGGATGGGGAACTCAAGTTAGCTGAACAGAAACTCAACCTCGAGCATATGCGGCTCCGAGATGAACGAGAAGAGAAGCAGAGACAGAGAGAGCTGGAGGAGAAAAAAATAACGCTCGAGCACGAGCGCCAACTAGCGGAGATAGAACTTCGGAAACAAAATAAAGAACTGGGGGTGCCTGAGCGACCACACACCCCAGGGCCAATCGAGAAAAAAGTCCACATCCCCAAGGATGTTGTCCGCGAGTATGTCCGAGAAGACGACATACAACAGTGGTTTAAAGCCTACGAGATCGCCATGACCTCCCACCGGATCGACCGGAGTGATTGGGGAGCCGGACTTTGGGGGAGGTTTATCAACGAGGGTCGCGATGCCCTACTGCAGCTCCCAGATCACCAAATGTCGTCCTACGACCACATGAAGGCTGCCCTCCTCACCCGCTACGGCCTCACACCCGAGATGTACCCCCAGAGGTTCAGAGATTGCACCCGGATCCCAGGTACAACTTGGGTAGAATACGTGAACTATTTCAGCCGTGCCTTCGAGGGTTGGATAAAGGGGAGCCATGTCACCACTTACGAACAACTCTTTAACCTCATGGTATGGGAGCACCTGTCGAACAACTGTTTCGTCGAGCTCAGGCAGCACCTCCTCGACAGTAAGCTGACTGACCCCCGGCAGCTCGCCGCCGAAGCTGACCGATGGGAAAGCACCCGAGTGGGCCGGAGGGGGCCACACGAACAGAACAGAAGCAACCCAGGCCAGCACCGTCCTCGGGGAGGAGGAGGGGGCCAGGGGCGAGGGAGAGACGCCTTGCCAACAACACCCGTGACCAGCACCCCGCCTCCGGCCGGCCGGGGCAACCCCCCGTGGCGTCCTGGGGCCCGAGCCAACGTCACGTGCCACCGATGCCAGCGAGTCGGCCACTACGCCAATTACCCGAGCTGCCCGCAGAACCAAGCACCCAAGCCCCGCCAGGTAGCTGCCGCCGCCCTGGGGGAAGAGCGATCATCGGAGGAACAAGAAGAGTATGAGCCGGCCCAGCAAGAGTGGGAGCCGGCCGCCATGGTCCTGGCGTGCTTAGGGGGAAGAGACATGGTCCCGCGGGCTCCCCTACCCGCTAACACCAGGAAATACGGTCAGTGGGTGACAATTAATGGACAGCGAGCCGAGGCCTTGCGTGACACAGGCGCCAGTGTGACGGCCGTCCGCTGTCACCTGGTGAAGCCCGAGCAGATCCTGCCGAACATTCTCTGCCCCGTCCGCTCGGCAGACAACTCTGAAAGTATGTGTCAAATGGCCTGCGTCCCATTCGAATGGGGAGGGGTCTCCGGCCTGTTGAAGGTGACGGTCCGGGACGATGCCCCCGTGGACTGCCTCCTGGGGAATGACCTCGAGAGTTCCCCGTGGGCCACAGTTGAGAGAAGGGAGCACCTGGGGATGCTGGGCCTCCCGGACTGGGCCTGCATAACCACCCGGTCCATGGCCGCCCGTGCCGTCCCTCGATCAGAAGAACCGGAATGGCCGGCACCTCCGCCCCCGGTCGCCCCAGTAGAAGACAACGACAAGGCCAGCCTCCCAGACCCGACGACCGAAGGGGACGCGCAATCCCAGGACCTTCCTGACCTGGCCCAGTGGCGTCAAGAAGGGGGGCCCACCCAAGAACAGTTCCGCCAGGAACAAAAGACCTGTCCCTCCCTCGAGGGACTCCGCCAACAAGCCAGCGCCCAGAACGCAGGGGACTCCACCGGAACTCACTGGGTCTACTGGGATAACGACCTGCTGTACAGCGAGCAAAGAATCGCCGAGCTAGGGGCCGGTCGAGTACTGGTGGTACCTCTCCGCTTCAGAGACTTTCTGCTCAACCTGGCACACGATGTCCCCCTGGCTGGACACCTGGGCCAGGACAAACGTACAGCCGCCTAGTGACCCACTTTTTCTGGCCGAAAATGAGGAACGACGTCCTGAACCACTGCCGATCTTGCCCCACATGCCAAGCCAGCGGGAAGAGTGGTCGGAAGCTGAAAGCCCCTCTGCAACCCTTCCCTGTGGTCACCACCCCGTTCGAGAGGGTGGGGATAGACATTGTGGGGCCTCTGGACCCCCGCACGGCACAAGGACACAGGTTCATCTTAGTACTGGTGGACCATGCCACCCGATACCTACGGACCGTGACAGCTCCGGTGGTTGGCCGGGCCCTAATGGGGATCTTCTCCCGGGTAGGCTTCCCCCGAGAAGTCGTCAGCGACCGAGGCACGAACTTTATATCCAAATACATGAAGTCCCTCTGGCAACAATGCGGGGTCACCTACAGATTCACGACCCCCTATCACCCCCAAGGGAACGGACTAGTGGAGCGGTTTAACCGCACTCTCAAGGGGATGATTGGGGGATTGGAAGAGCCCCTCCGTCGCCAGGGGGATGTACTACTCCCGTGCCTCCTCTTCGCTTACCGAGAAGTTCCCCAGAAGTCCCTCGGGTTTAGCCCTTTCGAACTCCTGTACGGGCACCCTGTGCGAGGGCCCCTCAGCCTAGTAAAAGAAGGTTGGGAGATGGCCCCCCTAAAGACCCCTCCAGACGTCTTCAAATACATCCTGGCCCTACGCAATCAGACCCGGCGCTTCAGACAGATGGCCAAGGCGAACCTCGAGGCCAGCCAGGAGGACATGAAGAGGTGGTATGATCACAATGCCTCCTCCGTTGAGTTCGAGCCTGGACAACAAGTGTGGGTGATGTCCCCCACCGAACCATGTGCCTTGCAAGATAAGTGGACGGGGCCCTTCAAAGTGGTCAAGCGCAAAAGCCCCGTCACTTACCTCATCGACCTGGGGACCTCCCGGAACCCCCTCCGGGTCCTCCACACCAACCGACTCAAACCACACTTTGTGCGCTCAGAACTCAGCCTCCTGATGGCTACGGACAGTGGGGCAGAGGAAGACTCCGAACCCCTCCCGGATCTTCTGAAAACTCAGGAGAATGACGGCTCCGTGGACGGGGTCCGGCTCTCTGACGCCCTCACTTCGGAGCAACGCCAGGGCTGCCGGAACCTCCTGCTGCAGTTCGCTACCCTGTTCTCCCTCACCCCCGGGGTCACCCCGTGGTGTTTGCACGACGTGGACACCGGGGACAGTCCCCCTGTCCGACACCGGGCCTACCGCGTACCAGATCGGGTACGGGCCTGCATACAGGAGGAAGTGGCCAAGATGCTCACAATCGGGGTCATCGAGCCCTCGGACAGTCCCTGGGCCAGTCCGGTTGTATTGGTTCCCAAAGCCGCTGCCCCCGGTACCGCCCCTGAACTGAGATTCTGCGTCGACTACCGGGGCTTGAACGCTGTCACCCGGACCGACGCTCATCCGATTCCCCGAGCAGACGAGCTGATCGACCGGCTGGGGGCCGCCCGCTACCTCAGTATCTTCGACCTAACAGCGGGCTACTGGCAGATCGGCCTCACACCCAGGGCTCAGGAACGGTCAGCCTTCTCTACCCCCGATGGCCACTACCAATTCAAGGTCATGCCCTTCGGCATGAAGAATGCCCCCGCCACGTTTCAACGCCTCGTGAACCAGGTCTTGGCGGGGCTCGAAGAGTTCAGCGCTGCCTACCTGGACGATATCGCTGTATACAGCCGCCACTGGCCCGACCACCTCCGTCACCTCCAAGAGGTCCTACAGGCCCTCCAGCGGGCCGGTCTCACAATTAAGGCCGGCAAGTGCCAAATTGGCCAAGGGTCTGTGACCTACCTTGGGCACCAAGTGGGAAGCGGGCTGGTGGCCCCGCTACAACTTAAGATTGCTGCCATCCAGTCCTGGCAGCCCCCCGTCACCCAGACCGAGGTCCGAGCCTTCTTGGGGCTCACCGGCTACTACCGGCGGTTCGTGAGAGACTACGGCAGCATCGTGGGGCCCCTCACGGGTCTCACGTCCAAGAACCAGCCGAAGCGGATTAACTGGACCCCCGATTGTCAAGCGGCCTTCGAGAAGCTGAAGGCCGCCCTGTGCACCGCCCCTGTGCTCCAGGCCCCCGATTACAGTTGGGAATTCGTGGTACAGACCGACGCCTCCGACCACGGCATCGGAGCCGTCCTTTCTCAGTTAAACCCCGAAGGTCATGACCAGCCGGTGGCCTTCATCAGTCGACGTCTCCTGGCCCGAGAACAGCGCTGGAGCACCATCGAGAGGGAGGCCTTCGCAGTGGTGTGGGCCCTCAAAAAGCTCCGGCCCTATCTCTTCGGTACCCACTTCCGGGTACAAACCGACCATCGACCCCTGCAGTGGCTGATGCAGATGCGGGGGGAGAACCCAAAACTCTTGCGCTGGTCCATTTCCCTGCAGGGAATGGACTTCACTGTGGAGCACCGACCAGGCCAAGACCACGCCAACGCGGATGGCCTGTCCCGCTTTTTCCGCCTCGACGAAGAGAGTCCCCAAGGAGATGGGTGACTCTCCCCGCCTTCAGCTGGGGGGGACGCATGTTGGACAGGCCACACGAAGGGCTTGCTCCCTCCCCGCACGACAGGGCCCGAGCTCCGGCCCACCAGGCATAACCCACGAAAAGCACCTGTACCCCGTCTCCCGACGGATCTTCTGCCCTCGGACCTCTCCTCATCACGGGGCCCAGTCCCACCGGCTCCCCCGGCCGGTTCGAGCCGCCATCTTGGGCCCTGCACCACGAGGCCGCGTGGCCTCGCCCCGACCCTAACCCCGGGCCTGGCCGGCCCCGACATCCCGGCACCACCATCCACCCAGGAGGTGAGCGGACCACTTGGCAGGTCAATGGGAGGACGAAGTGTCAAGAGCTCTTCCCCCGCCAGGTGCCGATCGCCTCCAGCTCCCCCAGGCGCTGGCTCCACCCCCTGCTGGGGGTCTGGACACCTTCATCCCGGGCCCTCCGACCTCCAAGTGCGAGGGTCCGGACATCAAAGGGCGCCTGCCCTATAACTGGGGCAACTCCGGAGCAGGAAGGCAGTTGTATCCTGGAGTCGAGAGACACCGAGAGAACTCAGCCTTGACGGACTACTGGCGCCACCGTAGCCCGCTCTTGTGAACCATCGTCCTGCCTGCTGGCGCTGCCGCGGCCTTCTGCAACCTCCATCCTCGTCGGGACCTGCTGGCGCTGCCGCGGCCCGTTGTAACGACCATCCTCGTCGGGACCTGCTGGCGCTGCCGCGGCCCGTTGTAACGACCATCCTCACTGGGACCTGCTGGCGCTGCCGCGGACCGTACATCGACCATCTTTCCGGGACCTGCTGGCGCTGCCGCGGACCGTGTACCGACCATCTCAACCGGGACCTGCTGGCGCTGCCGCGGCCCGTACCAACTAAGCCACCAAGCTCGAGGATTGTGAGCTAGTCATCATCTCATCCGACCTGCCTGACTGGTAGACAGACTGTCCCGCTACCCCTTACCCTGCTTTGAGAGACTTGAATCGAGGGGACCCCTGAGTCCAGACCTCCTTGTACCATTCAACCGTACCTTAAGAAGTGCGTATAAAGAACACTGAACCTTATCCGTGTGTGGTATCTGTCTGTGGGGGGGGAAGTTACTTGTCTGTACGATCGCTGGAGACGGCTCTCCCCGGAGACCTCTCCTCCTGTCCCCGGCCGACCCTCCCGGTCCATCTACCCTTTCTAACAATAGGCACCCACCCCTCCTATGTCTGGGCACTGCTGGGAGGACTCTGCACCCACCCCTCCTGTGTCTGGGCACTGCTGGGAGGACTCTGCACCCACCCCTCATATGTCTGGGCACTGCAGGGAGTGATAGGCACCCACCCCACCTATGTCTGGGCACTGCTGGGAGGACTCTGCACCCACCCCTCCTGTGTCTGGGCATTGCTGGGAGGACTCTGCACCCACCCCTCCTGTGTCTGGGCACTGCTGGGAGTGATGGGCACCCACCCCTCCTGTGTCTGGGCACTGCAGGGAGTGATAGGCACCCACCCCTCCTATGTCTGGGCACTGCTGGGAGGACTCTGCACCCACCCCTCCTGTGGCTGGGCACTGCTGGGAGGACTCTGCACCCACCCCTCCTGTGGCTGGGCACTGCTGGGAGGACTCTGCACCCACCCCTCCTGTGTCTGGGCACTGCTGGGAGGACTCTGCGCCCACCCCTCATATGTCTGGGCACTGCTGGGAGGACTCTGCACCCACCCCTCCTGTGTCTGGGCACTGCTGGGAGTGATGGGCACCCACCCCTCCTGTGTCTGGGCACTGCAGGGAGTGATAGGCACCCACCCCTCCTATGTCTGGGCACTGCTGGGAGGACTCTGCACCCACCCCTCCTGTGGCTGGGCACTGCTGGGAGGACTCTGCACCCACCCCTCCTGTGGCTGGGCACTGCTGGGAGGACTCTGCACCCACCCCTCCTGTGTCTGGGCACTGCTGGGAGGACTCTGCACCCATCCCTCCTGTGTCTGGGCACTGCTGGGAGTGATAGGCACCCACCCCTCCTATGTCTGGCCACTGCTGGGAGGACTCTGCACCCACCCCTCCTGTGTCTGGGCACTGCTGGGAGGACTCTGCACCCACCCCTCATATGTCTGGGCACTGCAGGGAGTGATAGGCACCCACCCCTCCTGTGTCTGGGCACTGCTGGGAGGACTCTGCACCCACCCCTCCTGTGTCTGGGCACTGCAGGGAGTGATAGGCACCCACCCCTCCTATGTCTGGGCACTGCTGGGAGGACTCTGCACCCACCCCTCCTATGTCTGGGCACTGCTGGGAGGACTCTGCACCCACCCCTCCTGTGTCTGGGCACTGCTGGGAGGACTCTGCACCCACCCCTCATATGTCTGGGCACTGCTGGGAGGACTCTGCACCCACCCCTCCTGTGTCTGGGCACTGCTGGGAGGACTCTGCACCCACTCTTCCTGTGTCTGGGCACTGCTGGGAGGACTCTGCACCCACCCCTCCTGTGTCTGGGCACTGCTGGGAGTGATAGGCACCCACCCCTCCTGTGTCTGGGCACTGCTGGGAGGACTCTGCACCCACCCCTCCTGTGTCTGGGCACTGCTGGGAGGAATCTGCATCCACCCCTCCTGTGTCTGGGCACTGCTGGGAGGACTCTGCACCCACCCCTCATATGTCTGGGCACTGCTGGGAGGACTCTGCACCCACCCCTCCTGTGTCTGGGCACTGCTGGGAGGACTCTGCACCCACCCCTCCTGTGTCTGGGCACTGATGGGAGGACTCTGCACCCACCCCTCATATGTCTGGGCACTGCTGGGAGGACTCTGCACCCACCCCTCCTGTGTCTGGGCACTGCTGGGAGGACTCTGCACCCACCCCTCATATGTCTGGGCACTGCTGGGAGGACTCTGCACCCACCCCTCCTGTGTCTGGGCATTGCTGGGAGGACTCTGCACCCACCCCTCCTGTGTCTGGGCACTGCTGGGAGGACTCTGCACCCACCCCTCCTATGTCTGGGCACTGCTGGGAGGACTCTGCACCCACTCCTCCTGTGTCTGGGCACTGCTGGGAGGACTCTGCACCCACCCCTCATATGTCTGGGCACTGCAGGGAGTGATAGGCACCCAACCCTCCTATGTCTGGGCACTGCTGGGAGGACTCTGCACCCACCCCTCCTGTGTCTGGGCATTGCTGGGAGGACTCTGCACCCACCCCTCCTGTGTCTGGGCACTGCTGGGAGTGATGGGCACCCACCCCTCCTGTGTTTGGGCAACGCAGGGAGTGATAGGCACCCACCCCTCCTATGTCTGGGCACTGCTGGGAGGACTCTGCACCCACCCCTCCTATGTCTGGGCACTGCTGGGAGGACTCTGCACCCACCCCTCCTGTGTCTGGGCACTGCTGGGAGGACTCTGCACCCACCCCTCATATGTCTGGGCACTGCTGGGAGGACTCTGCACCCACCCCTCCTGTGTCTGGGCACTGCTGGGAGGACTCTGCACCCACTCTTCCTGTGTCTGGGCACTGCTGGGAGGACTCTGCACCCACCCCTCCTGTGTCTGGGCACTGCTGGGAGTGATAGGCACCCACCCCTCCTGTGTCTGGGCACTGCTGGGAGGACTCTGCACCCACCCCTCCTGTGTCTGGGCACTGCTGGGAGGAATCTGCATCCACCCCTCCTGTGTCTGGGCACTGCTGGGAGGACTCTGCACCCACCCCTCATATGTCTGGGCACTGCTGGGAGGACTCTGCACCCACCCCTCCTGTGTCTGGGCACTGCTGGGAGGACTCTGCACCCACCCCTCCTGTGTCTGGGCACTGATGGGAGGACTCTGCACCCACCCCTCATATGTCTGGGCACTGCTGGGAGGACTCTGCACCCACCCCTCCTGTGTCTGGGCACTGCTGGGAGGACTCTGCACCAACCCCTCATATGTCTGGGCACTGCTGGGAGGACTCTGCACCCACCCCTCCTGTGTCTGGGCATTGCTGGGAGGACTCTGCACCCACCCCTCCTGTGTCTGGGCACTGCTGGGAGTGATAGGCACCCACCCCTCCTATGTCTGGGCACTGCTGGGAGGACTCTGCACCCACTCCTCCTGTGTCTGGGCACTGCTGGGAGGACTCTGCACCCACCCCTCATATGTCTGGGCACTGCAGGGAGTGATAGGCACCCACCCCTCCTATGTCTGGGCACTGCTGGGAGGACTCTGCACCCACCCCTCCTGTGTCTGGGCATTGCTGGGAGGACTCTGCACCCACCCCTCCTGTGTCTGGGCACTGCTGGGAGTGATGGGCACCCACCCCTCCTGTGTTTGGGCAACGCAGGGAGTGATAGGCACCCACCCCTCCTATGTCTGGGCACTGCTGGGAGGACTCTGCACCCACCCCTCCTGTGGCTGGGCACTGCTGGGAGGACTCTGCACCCACCCCTCCTGTGGCTGGGCACTGCTGGGAGGACTCTGCACCCACCCCTCCTGTGTCTGGGCACTGCTGGGAGGACACTGCACACACCCCTCCTGTGTCTGGGCACTGCTGGGAGGACTCTGCGCCCACCCCTCATATGTCTGGGCACTGCTGGGAGGACTCTGCACCCACCCCTCCTGTGTCTGGGCATTGCTGGGAGGACTCTGCACCCACCCCTCATATGTCTGGGCACTGCTGGGAGGACTCTGCACCCAGCCCTCCTGTGTCTGGGCACTGCTGGGAGGACTCTGCACCCACCCCTCCTGTGTCTGGGCACTGCTGGGAGTGATAGGCATCCACCCCTCCTATGTCTGGCCACCTCTGGGAGGACTCTGCACCCACCCCTCATATGTCTGGGCACTGCAGGGAGTGATAGGCACCCACCCCTCCTATGTCTGGGCACTGCTGGGAGGACTCTGCACCCACCCCTCCTGTGTCTGGGCACTGCTGGGAGGACTCTGCACCCACCCCTCCCTTGTCTGGGCACTGCTGGGAGGACTCTGCACCCACCCCTCATATGTCTGGGCACTGCTGGGAGGACTCTGCACCCACCCCTCCTGTGTCTGGGCTCTGCTGGGAGGACTCTGCACCCACACCTCCTGTGACTGGGCACTGCTGGGAGGACTCTGCACCCACCCCTCCTGTGTCTGGGCACTGCTGGGAGTGATAGGCACCCACCCCTCCTGTGTCTGGGCACTGCAGGGAGTGATAGGCACCCACCCCTCCTATGTCAGGGCACTGC
Organism: Triturus cristatus; assembly: GCF_964204655.1. Lineage (NCBI taxonomy): Eukaryota > Metazoa > Chordata > Amphibia > Caudata > Salamandridae > Triturus > Triturus cristatus. Next base: position 1,106,798,833 of record NC_140583.1, read on the forward strand.
TGGGAGGACTCTGCACCCACCCCTCCTGTGTCTGGGCACTGCTGGGAGGACTCTGCACCCACCTCTCCTGTGTCTGGGCACTGCTGGGAGGACTCTGCACCCACCCCTCATATGTCTGGGCACTGCTGGGAGGACTCTGCACCCACCCCTCCTGTGTCTGAGCACTGCTGGGAGTGATAGGCACCCACCCCTCCTGTGTCTGGGCACTGCAGGGAGTGATAGGCACCCACCCCTCCTATGTGTGGGCACTGCTTGGAGGACTCTGCACCCACCCCTCCTGTGGCTGGGCACTGCTGGGAGGAGTCTGCACCCACCCCTCCTGTGGCTGGGCACTGCTGGGAGGACTCTGCACCCACCCCTCCTGTGTCTGGGCACTGCTGGGAGGACTCTGCACACACCCCTCCTGTGTCTGGGCACTGCTGGGAGGACTCTGCGCCCACCCCTCATATGTCTGGGCACTGCTGGGAGGACTCTGCACCCACCCCTCCTGTGTCTGGGCATTGCTGGGAGGACTCTGCACCCACCCCTCATATGTCTGGGCACTGCTGGGAGGACTCTGCACCCACCCCTCCTGTGTCTGGGCACTGCTGGGAGGACTCTGCACCCACCCCTCCTGTGTCTGGGCACTGCTGGGAGTGATAGGCATCCACCCCTCCTATGTCTGGCCACTGCTGGGAGGACTCTGCACCCACCCCTCCTGTGTCTGGGCACTGCTGGGAGGACTCTGCACCCACTCCTCCTGTGACTGGGCACTGCTGGGAGGACTCTGCACCCAGCCCTCCTGTGTCTGGGCACTGCTGGGAGTGATAGGCACCCACCCCTCCTGTGTCTGGGAACTGCAGGGAGTGATAGGCTGTTAGAAAGGGTAGACGGACCGGGAGGGTCGGCCGGGGTCAGGAGGAGAGGTCTCCGGGGAGAGCCGTCTCCAGAGATCGTACAGACAAGTAACTTCCCCCCCCACAGACGGATACCACACACGGATAAGGTTCAGGGTTCTTTATGAGCACTTCTTAGGGTACGGTTGAATGGTACAAGGAGGTCTGGACTCAGGGGTCCCCTCGATTCAAGTCTCTCAAAGCAGGGTAAGGGGTAGCGGGACAGTCGGTCTACCAGTCAGGTAGTTCGGATGAGATGATGACTAGCTCACAATCCTCGAGCTTGGTGGTTTAGTTGGTACGGGCCGCGGCAGCGCCAGCAGGTCCCGGTTGAGATGGTCGGTACACGGTCCGCGGCAGCGCCAGCAGGTCCCGGAAAGATGGTCGGTACACGGTCCGCGGCAGCGCCAGCAGGTCCCGGAAAGATGGTCGATGTACGGTCCGCGGCAGCGCCAGCAGGTCCCGGTGAGGATGGTCGTTACAACGGGCCGCGGCAGCGCCAGCAGGTCCCGACGAGGATGGATGTTGCAGAAGGCCGCGGCAGCGCCAGCAGGCAGGACAATGGTTCACAAGAGCGGGCTATGGCAGCGCCAGTAGTCCGTCAAGGCTGAGTTCTCTCGGTGTCTCTCGACTCCAGGATACAACTGCCTTCCTGCTCCGGAGCTGCCCCAGTTATAGGGCAGGCGCCCTTTGATGTCCGGACCCCCGCACTTGGAGGTCGGAGGGCCCGGGATGAAGGTGTCCAGACACCCAGCAGGGGTTGGAGCCAGCTCCTGGGGGAGCTGGGGGCGATCGGCACCTGGCGGGGGAAGAGCTCTTGACACTTCGTTCTCCCATTGACCTGCCAAGTTGTCCGCTCACCTCCTGGGTGGAAGGTGGTGCCTGGATGTCGGGGCCGGCCAGGCCCGGGGTTAGGGTCAGGCCGAGGCCACGCGGCCTCGTGGTGCAGGGCCCAAGATGGCGGCTTGAACCGGCCGGGGGAGCCGGTGGGGCTGGGCCCCGTGATGAGTAGAGGTCCGAGGGCAGAAGATCCGTCGGGAGACGGGGTACAGGTGCTTTTCGTGGGTTATGCCTGGCGGGCCGGAGCTCGGGCCCTGTCGTGCGGGGAGGGAGCAAGCCCTTCGTGTGGCCTGTCCAACATGCGTCCCCCCCAGCTGAAGGCGGGGAGAGTCACCCATCTCCTTGGGGACTCTCTTCGTCGAGGCGGAAAAAGCGGGACAGGCCATCCGCGTTGGCGTGGTCTTGGCCTGGCCGGTGCTCCACAGTGAAGTCCATTCCCTGCAGGGAAATGGACCAGCGCAAGAGTTTTGGGTTCTCTCCCCGCATCTGCATCAGCCACTGCAGGGGTCGATGGTCGGTTTGTACCCGGAAGTGGGTACCGAAGAGATAAGGCCGGAGCTTTTTGAGGGCCCACACCACTGCGAAGGCCTCCCTCTCAATGGTGCTCCAGCGCTGTTCTCGGGCCAGGAGACGTCGACTGATGAAGGCCACCGGCTGGTCATGACCCTCGGGGTTTAACTGAGAAAGGACGGCTCCGATGCCGTGGTCGGAGGCGTCGGTCTGTACCACGAATTCCCGACTGTAATCGGGGGCCTGGAGCACAGGGGCGGTGCACAGGGCGGCCTTCAGTTTCTCGAAGGCCGCTTGACAATCGGGGGTCCAGTTAATCCGCTTCGGCTGGTTCTTGGACGTGAGACCCGTGAGGGGCCCCACGATGCTGCCGTAGTCTTTCACGAACCGCCGGTAGTAGCCGGTGAGCCCCAAGAAGGCTCGGACCTCGGTCTGGGTGACGGGGGGCTGCCAGGACTGGATGGCAGCAATCTTAAGTTGTAGCGGGGCCACCAGCCCGCTTCCCACTTGGTGCCCAAGGTAGGTCACAGACCCTTGGCCAATTTGGCACTTGCCGGCCTTAATTGTGAGGCCGGCCCGCTGGAGGGCCTGTAGGACCTCGTGGAGGTGACGGAGGTGGTCGGCCCAGTGGCGGCTGTATACAGCGATATCGTCCAGATAGGCAGCGCTGAACTCTTCGAGCCCCGCCAAGACCTGGTTCACGAGGCGTTGAAACGTGGCGGGGGCATTTTTCATGCCGAAGGGCATGACCTTGAATTGGTAGTGGCCATCGGGGGTAGAGAAGGCTGACCGTTCCTGAGCCCTGGGTGTGAGGCCGATCTGCCAGTAGCCCGCTGTTAGGTCGAAGATACTAAGGTAGCGGGCAGCCCCCAGCCGGTCGATCAGTTTGTCTGCTCGGGGAATCGGATGAGCGTCGGTCCGGGTGACAGCGTTCAAGCCCCGGTAGTCGACGCAGAATCTCAGTTCAGGTGCGGTGCCGGGGGCAGCGGCTTTGGGAACCAATACCACCGGACTGGCCCAGGGACTGTCCGAGGGCTCGATGACCCCGATTGCGAGCATCTTGGCCACTTCCTCCTGTATGCAGGCCCGTACCCGATCTGGTACGCGGTAGGCCCGGTGTCGGACAGGGGGGCTGTCCCCGGTGTCCACGTCGTGCAAACACCAAGGGGTGACCCCGGGGGTGAGGGAGAACAGGGTAGCGAACTGCCGCAGGAGGTTCCGGCAGCCCTGGCGTTGCTCCGAAGTGAGGGCGTCAGATAGCCGGACCCCGTCCACGGAGCCGTCACTCTCCTGAGTCTTCAGAAGATCCGGAAGGGGTTCGGAGTCTTCCTCTGCCCCACTGTCCGTAGCCATCAGGAGGCTGAGTTCCGAGCGCACAAAGTGTGGTTTGAGTCGGTTGGTGTGGAGGACCCGGAGGGGGTTCCGGGAGGTCCCCAGGTCGATGAGGTAAGTGACGGGGCTTTTGCGCTCGACCACTTTGAAGGGCCCCGTCCACTTATCCTGCAAGGCACATGGTTCGGTGGGGGACATCACCCATACTTGTTGCCCAGGCTCGAACTCAACGGAGGAGGCATTGTGATCATACCACCTCTTCATGTCCTCCTGGCTGGCCTCGAGGTTCGCCTTGGCCATCCCTCTGAAGCGCCGGGTCTGATTTCGTAGGGCCAGGATGTATTTGAAGACGTCTGGAGGGGTCTTCAGGGGGGCCATCTCCCAACCTTCTTTTACTAGGCTGAGGGGCCCTCGCACAGGGTGCCCGTACAGGAGTTCGAAAGGGCTAAAACCGAGGGACTTCTGGGGAACTTCTCGGTAGGCGAAGAGGAGGCACGGGAGTAGTACATCCCACTGGCGACGGAGGGGCTCTTCCAATCCCCCAATCATCCCCTTGAGGGTGCGGTTAAAACGCTCCACTAGTCCGTTCCCTTGGGGGTGATAGGGGGTCGTGAATCTGTAGGTGACCCCGCATTGTTGCCAGAGGGACTTCATGTATTTGGATATAAAGTTCGTGCCTCGGTCGCTGACGACTTCTCGGGGGAAGCCTACCCGGGAGAAGATCCCCATTAGGGCCCGGCCAACCACCGGAGCTGTCACGGTCCGTAGGGGCACCGCCTCGGGGTAGCGGGTGGCATGGTCCACCAGTACTAAGATGAACCTGTGTCCTTGTGCCGTGCGGGGGTCCAGAGGCCCCACAATGTCTATCCCCACCCTCTCGAACGGGGTGGTGACCACAGGGAAGGGTTGCAGAGGGGCTTTCAGCTTCCGACCACTCTTCCCGCTGGCTTGGCATGTGGGGCAAGATCGGCAGTGGTTCAGGACGTCGTTCCTCATTTTCGGCCAGAAAAAGTGGGTCACTAGGCGGCTGTACGTTTTATCCTGGCCCAGGTGTCCAGCCAGGGGGACATCGTGGGCCAGGTTGAGCAGAAAGTCTCTGAAGCGGAGAGGTACCACCAGTACTCGACCGGCCCCCAGCTCGGCGATTCTTTGCTCGCTGTATAGCAGGTCGTTATCCCAGTAGACCCAGTGAGTTCCGGTGGAGTCCCCTGCGTTCTGGGCGCTGGCTTGTTGGCGGAGTCCCTCGAGGGAGGGACAGGTCTTTTGTTCCTGGCGGAACTGTTCCTGGGTGGGCCCCCCTTCTTGACGCCACTGAGCCAGGTCAGGAAGGTCCTGGGGTTGCGCGTCCCCTTCGGTCGTCGGGTCTGGGAGGCTGGCCTCGTCGTTGTCTTCTACTGGGGCGACCGGGGGCGGAGGTGCTGGCCATTCTGGTTCTTCTGATCGAGGGACGGCACGGGCGGCCATGGACCGGGTGGTTATGCAGGCCCAGTCTGGGAGGCCCAGCATCCCCAGGTGCTCTCTTCTCTCAACGGTGGCCCACGGGGAACTCTCGAGGTCATTCCCCAGGAGGCAGTCCACGGGGGCATCGTCCCGGACCGTCACCTTCAACAGGCCGGAGACCCCTCCCCATTCGAATGGGACGCAGGCCATTTGACACATACTTTCAGAGTTGTCTGCCGAGCGGACGGGGCAGAGAATGTTCGGCAGGATATGCTCGGGCTTCACCAGGTGACAGCGGACGGCCGTCACACTGGCGCCTGTGTCACGCAAGGCCTCGGCTCGCTGTCCATTAATGGTCACCCACTGACCGTATTTCCTGGTGTTAGCGGGTAGGGGAGCCCGCGGGACCATGTCTCTTCCCCCTAAGCACGCCAGGACCATGGCGGCCGGTTCCCACTCTTGCTGGGCCGGCTCATACTCCTCTGGTTCCTCCAATGATCGCTCTTCCCCCAGGGCGGCGGCAGCTACCTGGCGGGGCTTGGGTGTTTGGTTCTGCGGGCAGCTCGGGTCATTGGCGTAGTGGCCGACTCGCTGGCATCGGTGGCACGTGACGTTGGCTCGGACCCCAGGACGCCACGGGGGGTTGCCCCGGCCGGCCGGAGGCGGGGTGCTGGCCACGGGTGTTGCTGGCAAGGCGTCTCTCCCTCGCCCCTGGCCCCCTCCTCCTCCCCGAGGACGGTGCTGGCCTTGGTTGTTTCTGTTCTGTTCGTGTGGCCCCCTCCGGCCCACTCGGGTGCTTTCCCATCGGTCAGCTTCGGCGGCGAGCTGCCCGGGGTCAGTCAGCTTGCTGTCGAGGAGGTGCTGCCTGAGCTCGACGAAACAGTTGTTCGACAGGTGCTCCCATACCATCAGGTTAAAGAGTTGTTCGTAGGTGGTGACATGGCTCCCCTTTATCCAACCCTCGAAGGCACGGCTGAAATAGTTCACGTATTCTACCCAAGTTGTACCTGGGATCCGGGTGCAATCTCTGAACCTCTGGCGGTACATCTCGGGTGTGAGGCCGTAGCGGGTGAGGAGGGCAGCCTTCATGTGGTCGTAGGACGACATTTGGTGATCTGGGAGCTGCAGTAGGGCATCGCGACCCTCGTTGATAAACCTCCCCCAGAGTCCGGCTCCCCAATCACTCCGGTCGATCCGGTGGGAGGTCATGGCGATCTCGTAGGCTTTAAACCACTGTTGTATGTCGTCTTCTCGGACATACTCGCGGACAACATCCTTGGGGATGTGGACTTTTTTCTCGATTGGCCCCGGGGTGTGTGGTCGCTCAGGCACCCCCAGTTCTTTATTCTGTTTTCGAAGTTCTATTTCCGCCAGTTTGCGCTCGTGCTCGAGCGTTATTTTTTTCTCCTCCAGCTCTCTCTGTCTCTGCTTCTCTTCTCGTTCATCTCGGAGCCGCATATGCTCGAGGTTGAGTTTCTGTTCAGCTAACTTGAGTTCCCCATCCATCTTGAGTCGTGCCATTTCCAACTCGTGCAATCTGGTTCTTTCTCTTTCTCGGATCTCCTCCTGCGAGAGGCCCGTTCCCCGCTCCTCGGGAGCCGTGGCGTTCCCCTCTGGTGTGATGCTGCTTTGGTCGGAGGGTCCGGCGACCCCAGTTTCTGTCCACGACTCTAGGGCGTGCTTTAGATCATCTTTGGTACTCAGGCCGGTGGTAGCAATGCCAAGTTCTATGCAGAATTGTCTCAGTTCGCGGTGGTTGTATTCTTCTAATTTATCCATTTGGAATTTCTCGGTGGAGTTGCTATCTTTGGCTGACATCGTGTTTTTGTCGTGGGGTGAGCTACTCTCTGTACGATTACGCGTTGATTCGGATCGCGCCGCTGGCCACCAATGTTAGAAAGGGTAGACGGACCGGGAGGGTCGGCCGGGGTCAGGAGGAGAGGTCTCCGGGGAGAGCCGTCTCCAGAGATCGTACAGACAAGTAACTTCCCCCCCCACAGACGGATACCACACACGGATAAGGTTCAGGGTTCTTTATAAGCACTTCTTAGGGTACGGTTGAATGGTACAAGGAGGTCTGGACTCAGGGGTCCCCTCGATTCAAGTCTCTCAAAGCAGGGTAAGGGGTAGCGGGACAGTCGGTCTACCAGTCAGGTAGTTCGGATGAGATGATGACTAGCTCACAATCCTCGAGCTTGGTGGTTTAGTTGGTACGGGCCGCGGCAGCGCCAGCAGGTCCCGGTTGAGATGGTCGGTACACGGTCCGCGGCAGCGCCAGCAGGTCCCGGAAAGATGGTCGGTACACGGTCCGCGGCAGCGCCAGCAGGTCCCGGAAAGATGGTCGATGTACGGTCCGCGGCAGCGCCAGCAGGTCCCGGTGAGGATGGTCGTTACAACGGGCCGCGGCAGCGCCAGCAGGTCCCGACGAGGATGGATGTTGCAGAAGGCCGCGGCAGCGCCAGCAGGCAGGACGATGGTTCACAAGAGCGGGCTATGGCAGCGCCAGTAGTCCGTCAAGGCTGAGTTCTCTCGGTGTCTCTCGACTCCAGGATACAACTGCCTTCCTGCTCCGGAGCTGCCCCAGTTATAGGGCAGGCGCCCTTTGATGTCCGGACCCCCGCACTTGGAGGTCGGAGGGCCCGGGATGAAGGTGTCCAGACACCCAGCAGGGGTTGGAGCCAGCTCCTGGGGGAGCTGGGGGCGATCGGCACCTGGCGGGGGAAGAGCTCTTGACACTTCGTTCTCCCATTGACCTGCCAAGTGGTCCGCTCACCTCCTGGGTGGAAGGTGGTGCCTGGATGTCGGGGCCGGCCAGGCCCGGGGTTAGGGTCGGGCCGAGGCCACGCGGCCTCGTGGTGCAGGGCCCAAGATGGCGGCTTGAACCGGCCGGGGGAGCCGGTGGGGCTGGGCCCCGTGATGAGTAGAGGTCCGAGGGCAGAAGATCCGTCGGGAGACGGGGTACAGGTGCTTTTCGTGGGTTATGCCTGGCGGGCCGGAGTTCGGGCCCTGTCGTGCGGGGAGGGAGCAAGCCCTTCGTGTGGCCTGTCCAACATAATGATTAATATCAAAAAGGGGGAACAGTTCCAAGGTGAGATGGAGACGAGCAGGTTCTAAGACGAGCCGACGTCTCGTTCAGGTACACCCGCTCAATTGGTCGGGTCGTCTTCCCTCATCTATGAGGCTCCACATCCTACCTTGAGGAGGAAGAATACCCTTAAGATAACCCCAAGTTGAGGATTCTATCCTTCTGAAAGGGTACCTACCACCCATGACTGTTAACTAAGCGGTCATGGTATTCCGGTCCTGAAGAAGTGTCGCTTGACTTTGAAGCACATGACACGAAACATGTTGACCTGACTTAGTCCACCAATGGCTACTAGAATACCTTAATTATCATACGTAGCCTCACTGTTTTTAACAAAGTCCCATCCTTGACCATTTAATAAAGTGAACTAAAAAGGTTAGGGGCCTTTTTTAACAATCACAATCTACACCTTCACCAAACAATGTTTTTCTTATAGCCCCACACACCGCACTCACCATACGGCGTTCACAGATCAAAAGATCTCCGATAAAGATGCCACCAGGCCCGTCGGACATTGCAGCGCCGGTCCGACGAGGAGCGCCCAATGATGAAGCATGACACCCTAACAGGTGTGTGAGGGCATTACGATCTGGATTTGCAGATCCCCCCGGATACCATTTGTAATAGTGTAGTAGGTCATTGTAACCATCTACTCAGGCCCATAGAGAGGAACTGTTCCCCCTTTTTGATATTAATCTACTTGCCTTGGAGCATGGAAACAGGACCTCGATAAATAACTAGCTCTGTTGTCCCCCTTTTGATTATACGCCTGTCCAACATAGGCACCCACCCCTCCTATGTCAGGGCACTGCTGGGAGGACTCTGCACCCACCCCTCCTGTGTCTGGGCACTGCTGGGAGGACTCTGCACCCACCTCTCCTGTGTCTGGGCCTGCTGGGAGGACTCTGCACCCACCCCTCATATGTCTGGGCACTGCTGGGAGGACTCTGCACCCACCCCTCCTGTGTCTGAGCACTGCTGGGAGTGATAGGCACCCACCCCTCCTGTGTCTGGGCACTGCAGGGAGGGATAGGCACCCACCCCTCCTATGTGTGGGCACTGCTGGGAGGACTCTGCACCCACCCCTCCTGTGGCTGGGCACTGCTGGGAGGACTCTGCACCCACCCCTCCTGTGTCTGGGCACTGCTGGGAGGACTCTGCACCCACCCCTCCTGTGGCTGGGCACTGCTGGGAGGGATAGGCACCCACCCCTCCTGTGTCTGGGCACTGCAGGGAGTGATAGGCACCCACCCCTCCTATGTCTGGCCATGTACGCTCGGGACATACACCGGTGGGGGTACGCTCCCTACATGCACTGGTGGGGTGTGGGTGCGCTCCATACATACACGGGTGGGGGTACGCTCCGAACATACAAGGGTGGGGCGTGGGTACACTCCATACATACACGGGTGGGGGTACGCTCCGTACATACACGGGTGGGGGTACGCGCCGTACATACAGGGGTGGGGTGTTGGTACGCGCCGTACATACACGGGTGGGGTGTTGGTACGCGCCGTACATACACGGGTGGGGGTACGCGCCGTACATACACGGGTGGGGTGTTGGTACGTGCCGTACATACACGGGTGGGGTGTTGGTACGCGCCGTACATACACGGGTGGGGGTGTGCTCCGTACCAACGCCTTTGGAACGTGGTTACGGTGCGTACACCCATTGTTGGGGTGCCGTAGGGTTACGCACCATACCCAGGCCTTCAGAGCGTGGGTACGAGTCATACCACGCGTACCCGTACGTCACCCCAACAATGCTGGTACGGCCCGTACCCAGGCCTTTAGAATGTGGGTACGGGCCGTACCGCCATTGTTGGGGTGACGTAGGGGTGGGCGTGGTACGAGTCGTACCCACGCTCTTAAGGCGTGGGTACGGTATGTACCGGAATTGTTGTGTTGCCGGTTCGCGTCATCACCCACTTCCGTTGTGGCAGACGCATGCGTTGCTGGACACGCCCCCACCCCCTCGAAGTGACCAGGCCCTGAAGGTCAGGTATGTCCAGGGCATGTATGATTTGTGACTTGGGTGGGGGCTGTGTGTCCTGCCCCTGCCCCCCCCTTTGCCCCTGGGTGTTGTACTGACTTTCTGCGGCGTCTGCGTCGGTTCCTGTAGAGCAGGTGGACTGCTGTGAGGGCTGGGATGACACGTAGGTTCGGGTCCATGGCTGTCCGTCACGTACAGGTGCTCCTTGTGCGCGTCGTCCTGATTTCCTGGCAGTTTTTGGCAGTCGGAAAATATAATCCGTGAGGGGTGACGTCGGTACGGATCGTACTTCCTGGTTCGTGAAACGCAGCCTGAATGCGTCCCGACGTCACGTCGGCGCTTTCCCGGATCACATTTGTATGGATATTTTCGTCGGTCGGTGTTTTGTACGATTCGTACGGAAATAGTTTTTCCATACGAATCGTACTTGCATTTTTGTAATGTTTTTTGACCGGGTACGAGTCGGACGGAGAAAACGCTCCGTCCGACGATTCGTGCCAGGTTTTCCCAGGATCAAAATCGGCACCTTAATATTTTCCTTTGCACTGTTTAATACAAAAAATTTCAAGTTGCATTCTGATGTGACTTCTATGTTTTATCCAATAAAAACTAAAATCTACAGAATTATTTTAAATTAAAACAAACTAATTTAACTATTCCTATTCAACTCTATATTTGATGATAATAACTGCTGTTTAACAAACTTAATTAATTTACTACTCCCACTAGACACTTAACTTAATTAATTTACTATTCTCACTCCAGTCTATATTTAATTAGGGTAGGTGCTGGACACTGAACTTAATTAATTTACTATTCCCACTCCAGTCTATATTTAATTAGGATAAGTGCTGGACACTGAACTTAATTAATTTACTATTCCCACTCCAGTCTATATTTAATTTAGATAAGTGCTGGACACTGAACTTAATGAATTTACTATTCTCAGTCCAATCTATATTTAATTAGGGAAGGTGTTGGACACTGAACTTAATTAATTTACTATTCCCACTCCAGTCTCTATTTAATTAAGATAAGTGCTGGACACTGAACTTAATTAATTTACTATTCGCACTCCAGTCTATATTTAATTTAGATAAGTGCTGGATACTGAACGGAATTAATTTACTATTCTCACTCCAATCTATATTTAATTAGGGTAGGTGCTGGACACTGAACTGAATTAATTTACTATTCCCACTCTAGTCTATATTTAATTAAGATAAGTGCTGAACACTGAGCTTACTTAATTTACTATTTCCTCTCCAGTCTATATTTAATTTAGATAAGTGCTGGACACTGAACTTAATTAATTTACTATTCTCACTCCAATCTATATTTAATTAGGGTAGGTGCTGGACACTGAACTGAATTAATTTACTATTCCCACTCCAGTCTATATTTAATTAAGATAAGTGCTGGACACTGAACTTAATTATTTACTATTCTCACTCCAATCTATATTTAATTAGGGTAGGTGCTGGACACTGAACTTAATTAATTTACTATTCCCACTCCAGTCTATATTTAATTAAGATAAGTGCTGGACACTGAACTTAATTAATTTACTATTCCCACTCCAGTCTATATTTAATTTAGATAAGTTCTGGACACTGAACTTAATTAATTTACTATTCTCACTCCAATCTATATTTAATTAGGGTAGGTGCTGGACACTGAACTTAATTAATTTACTATTCCCACTCCAGTCTATATTTAATTAAGATAAGTGCTGGACACTGAACTTAATTAATTTACTATTCTCACTCCAATCTATATTTAATTAGGGTAGGTGCTGGACACTGAACTTAATTAATTTACTATTCCCACTCCAGTCTATATTTACTTAAGATAAGTGCTGGACACTGAACTTAATTAATTTACTATTCCCACTCCAGTCTATATTTAATTTAGATAAGTGCTGGACACTGAACTGAATTAATTTACTGTTCCTACTCCAGTCTATATTTAATTAAGATAAGTGCTGGACACTGATCTTAATTAATTTACTATTCTCACTCCAATCTATATTTAATTAGGGTAGGTGCTGGACACTGAACTTAATTAATTTATTATTCCCACTCCAGTCTATATTTAATTAAGATAAGTGCTGGACACTGAACTTAATTAATTTACTATTCCCACTCCAGTCTATATTTAATTTAGATAAGTGCTGGACACTGAACTTAATTAATTGACTATTCTCACTCCAATCTATATTTAATTAGGGTAGGTGCTGGACACTGAACTTAATTAATTTACTATTCCCACTCCAGTCTATTTTTAATTAAGATAAGTGCTGTACACTGAACTTAATTAATTTACTATTCTCACTCCAATCTATATTTAATTAGGGTAGGTGCTGGACACTGAACTTAATTAATTTACTATTCCCACTCCAAAATAGATTTAATTAGGGTAGGTGCTAGACACTGAACTTAATTAATTTACTATTCCCACTCCAGTCTATATTTAATTAACATAAGTGCTAGACACTGAACTTAATTATTTACTATTCTCACTCCAATCTATATTTAATTAGGGTAGGTGCTGGACACTGAACTTAATTAATTTACTATTCCCACTCCAGTCTATATTTAATTGAGATAAGTGCTGGACACTGAACTTAATTAATTTACTATTCCCACTCCAGTCTATGTTTAATTTAGATAAGTGCTGGACACTGAACTTAATTAATTTACTATTCTCACTCCAATCTATATTTAATTAGGGTAGGTGCTGGACATTGAACTTAATTAATTTACTATTCCCACTCCAGTCTATATTTAATTAAGATAAGTGCTGGACACTGAACTTAATTAATTTACTATTCTCACTCCAATCTATATTTAGTTAGGGTAGGTGCTGGACACTGAACTTAATTAATTTACTATTCTCACTCCACTCTATATTTAATTGGAGTATGTGCTGGACACTAAACTTAATTAATGTACTATTCTCACTCCAATCTATATTTAATTAGGGTAGGTGCTGGACACTGAAGTAAATTAATTTACTATTCCCACTCCAGTCTACATTTAATTAAAATAAGTGCTGGACACTGAACTTAATTAATTTACTATTCCCACTCCAATATATATTTAATTAGGGTAGGTGCTGGACACTAACCTTAATTAATTTCCTATTCTCACTCCAATCTATATTTAATTAGGGAAGGTGTTGGACACTGAACTTAATTAATTTACTATTCCCACTCCAGTCTATATTTAATTAGGGTAAATACTGGACACTGAACATAATTAATTTACTATTCCCACTCCAATATATTTTTAATTAGGGTAGGTGCTGAACAGTGAACTTAATTAATTTACTATTCTCACTCCACTCTATATTTAATTGGTGTAGGTGCTGGACACTAAACCTAATTATTGTACTATGCTCACTCCAATCTATATTTAATTAGGGTAGGTGCTGGACACTGAACTTAAATAATTTACTATTCTCACTCCATTCTTTATTTAATTGCTGTAGGTGCTGGACACTAAACTTAATTAATTTACTATTCCCACTCCAGTCTATATTTAATTAAGATAAGTGCTGGACAATGAACTTAATTAATTCACTATTCCCACTCCAGTCTATATTTAATTTAGATAAGTGCTGGACACTGAACTTAATTAATTTACTATTCTCACTCCAATCTATATTTAATTAGGGTAGGTGCTGGACACTGAACTTAATTAATTTACTATTCCCACTCCAGTCTATATTTAATTAAGATAAGTGCTGGACCCTGAACGTAATTAATTTACTATTCTCACTCCAATCTATATTTAATTAGGGTAGGTGCTGGACACTGAACTTAATTAATTTACTATTCCCACTCCAAAATAGATTTAATTAGGGTAGGTGCTGGACACTGAACCTAATTAATTTACTATTCCCACTCCAGTCTATATTTAATTAACATAAGTGCTAGACACTAAACTTAATTAATTTACCATTCTCACTCCAATCTATATTTAATTAGGGTAGGTGCTGGACGCTGAACTTATTAATTTACTATTCCCACTCCAGTCTATATTTAAATAAGATAAGTGCTGGACACTGAACTTAATTAATTTACTATTCCCACTCCAGTCTATATTTAATGAAGATAAGTGCTGGACACTGAACTTCATTAATTTACTATTCTCACTCCAATCTATATTTAATTAGGGTAGGTGCTGGACACTGAACTTAATTAATTTACTATTCTCACTCCACTCTATATTTAATTGGTGTAGGTGCTGGACACTAAATTTAATTAATGTACTATTCTCACTCCAATCTATATTTAATTAGGGTAGGTGCTGGACACTGAACTTAAATAATTTACTATTCTCACTCCAATCTATATTTAATTAGGGTAGGTGCTGGACACTGAACTTAATGAATGTACTATTCTCACTCCAATCTATATTTAATTAGGGTAGGTGCTGGACACTGAACTTAATTAAATTACTATTCTCACTCCAGTATATATTTAATTGGTGTAGGTGCAGGACACTAAACTTAAGTAATATACTATTCTCACTCAAATCTATATTTAATTAGGGTAGGTGCTGGACATTGAACTTAAATAATATACTATTCTCACTCCATTCTATATTTAATTGCTGTAGGTGCTGGACACTAAACTTAATTAATTTACTATTTCCACTCCAGTCTATATTTAATTAAGATAAGTGCAGGACACTGAACTTAATTAATTTACTATTCTCACTCCAATCTATATTTAATTAGGGTAGGTGCTGGACACTGAACTTAATTAATTTACTATTTCCACTCCAAAATATATTTAATTAGACTAGATCATGTACACTGACCTTAATTAATTTACTATTCCCACTCCAATATGTATTTAACTAGGGTAGGTGCAATATAAATATATATATATATATAAATAAATATATATTAAAAAAAAAAAATTCAATCATTATTTCAAATTTTTATTAAAACACTCCCCACCCTTATCCTCTACAAATCCAACTCCCCAATCCGAAAAGTATACAAATATGTAAAATTTGAATATATTATTATAACTAAACCATTACTCAATATTACAAATTTTATTAACTTTTTTTAAACACTCCCCACCCTTATCCCCTATAACCCAACATCCACCTCATAAAATTAAACATAAAACTTGAATTTTTTTTTAATTTTTGTAAATAAATTTTATAAAATATTACAACAAAATAATGTTTAAACACACCCCACCCTTATCCACTATAACCCAACATCCCACTCCTAAAAATAAATATTAAATTAGAATTTTTTTTCTATATTTCTAACTTAATTTTATTAAATATTCCAAAATAAATAAACATTTTTAAAACACTCCCCATCCTTATCCCCTATAACCCAACATACAACTCCAAAATTTGAATATAATATTCAAAATTTAATTCAAAATTTCTAAATAAATTTTATAAAATATTCCAAAATAAAAATACATTTTTAAAACACTCCCCACCCTTATCCCCTATAACCCAACATCCCACTCCTAAAATTAAATATAAAATTAAAAATCTAAATCGAAATTTCTAAATACATTTTATAAAATATTGCAAAATTTAAAAACATTTTTAAAACACTCCCCACCCTTATCCCCTATAATCCAACATCCCGCTCCTAAAATTAATTATAAAATTCAAAATTTAATTCAAAATTTCTAAATAAATTTTAAAAAATATTTAAAAATTAATACACAGTTTTTAAAACACTTCCCACCCTCATCCCCTATAACCCAACATCCCGCTCCTAAAACAATAATATTATATACATTTCAACAATTTATACAAACAAACAACTTAAAAATATTAACTAAACATACAATAGCGATATTTTGACATGTCGATATTCTTACTAACGATATCACTTACATCGACATATAATTAAAAAATTAAAAAACGATATTTTTTTACATCGATATTAATAATTTTTATATTTTTTACATTAGATATATTTTAATCGATATTTAGGTCCATTGATATTAAAAAGTCGATATTTAGACTGCTCACCACCAAATGTATCAGCACCAAATGTGGCACCTAGACAATACAAGTATAGTCCAACACAATGAGAGCCGTCCTCTCCACCATCACAGCTGCTGACCCCTAATCAATGAACAAAGTGTACTGGGTATCCCAGCATGACGGCAAGGAGGCTTTCACTCTGTAGATGGACTTTAATGCTAAAACCCACTGAGGAGAGAAAAATACTCTACCTCTACAGGTATAAATATTATTAATATAGTAGTGGTGTCAGGCACAACAGGCTCTAAGGGAAGTTCATAAGGTAATCACTTTATGGGGATAGCATGTTTTCACCACCCTCTCTTTTTATTTTTATTTATTTTAAATACCACTTTATGGTGAGGGCATTTTTCCAAACCTCTCTGTTCCCTAGTTCTGTAACCTTATTGTTAGTTATGTGTACATCCATCCCTTTCCTTTTCATATGTAACAAACTGCAGTCTAACAGCATCATTCATCATCTCTCAACACATCCTCACATGCTCTACAGGGGGTGCGTACAACAGAGAATCCTTACTGAAGCTGCAATCAGTATGTGCCCTGTTCTAACCTATCCTTAGGTAGTTGTGAGTAAATTCCATTTATTAAAAAATATATATATATATACTGCTGCAAAAAATTAGATTTATTTACATACAAATTGTGAAATGTATCCCTTTATCTCCCACCTTAGTGGAAACATCTCCTACCTTAGTGGAAACATGACATTCTCCTTAGGCGTGTCTGATACCTTCACCCTGAAACACTGTGCAACAATAACACTGATACCCTACTCTTATGTACTCTCTGGTATCTACGTTGTGCCCCTTGATAATGTTATTCAGTAAGATAAACCCCACCCTGCATATCTCCTACAAAGGTATTATTTCTCAAGAAAATAGTCATATCCCCATCTGCTCCTAACATAATCTGCAATAATTCCTTTAGCTAATGGTACCTAAAACAGGCTTAATCAAGGCCATAAGTTCATTGAAAAAACTAAGTCAATTCTTCCATTTCTTAAATGTAGCTAAATTACTAATGACGATATCCTAAATATTATTAACATGAATTGAGAATTAATTTGACCCTAATTTTCCTAGGCACAATTTGGCCTCAGACATCATTACAGCAAAGTTTACATTACCTGTATTGTTTTACCCTACAATGTTATAATCAGGAAATTTAATGAACACAAAGGAATTAATTTGTTAAACTACTCTTCAACATTACAAGCAGGTATTAATGTATGTTTTTCCGATGTAGAACAAGTGACACGGGAGTGTGCGTTTGCTGAACACGTGTTATTTGCTGTAGACCAGAATAAAAGCAAATCTGTGGAATAGGAATATGTTCCCCGCTCAATCAAATGCAGCCCTGTTTATTTTTATTTTTATTTGTATTATTACTACAAGGGCTATAGCTCAAAGTACAACTTGCATTTACACAATTATATATGTACATGTACACATCAAAAAACGCTGTGATGCTTTCATAGTGTAATGTAGAAATCACACACTGTCAAAGTGGCTAACCTCAGATAAAAAAAAATGCTCCGAAAACTCCCTGCGTGGACATTTTTCTTTCAGTAGTGGTGGTCAGTTCTAAATACAGAATTTGGTCTCTGACCCTTAAACCTGTTGTCCCCTGTCTGAGTAAGAACTTAATTAATTTACTATTCCCACTCCAAAATATATTTAATTAGACTAGATCATGTACACTGACCTTAATTAATTTACTATTCCCACTCCAATATGTATTTAACTAGGGTAGGTGCAACATAAATATATATATATAAATAAATATATATATAAAAAAAAAAATTTCAATCATTATTTCAAATTTTTAATAAAACATTCCCCACCCTTATCCTCTACAAATCCAACTCCCCAATCCGAAAAGTATACAAATATGTAAAATTTGAATATATTATTATAACTAAAAAATTACTCAATATTACAAATTGTATTAACTTTTTTTAAACACTCCCCACCCTTATCCCCTATAACCCAACATCCACCTCATAAAATTAAACATAAAACTTGAAATTTTTTTCAATTTTTGCAAATAAATTTTATAAAATATTACAACAAAATAATGTTTAAACACACCCCACCCTTATCCACTATAACCCAACATCCCACTCCTAAAAATAAACCTGTTGTCCCCTGTCTGAGTAAGGCTATTGCCATGCGGCCTTTACAATTCAAAGTAACTCTCGAGAAGTATGACTGAAGAGCTGACTCCGGTGGAGATATTTTAAAGGTAGGATGTACTTTTACTCTTTATAATTTGTTTTATTCTTTTGTACTGCGCTTTTCTAGTACATAAAAAACTGGCTCAAAATTTCAGTTATCAGAATGCCATAATGCGCCCAGAACTATTGTGCATTAAGTTGTGCGATGTAATTCACATGTCTGTAGAGCTACTCTTTGCATAACTTTTTAATAGCCTTTGTATTTGACACTGCAGCCATTAGGCCATACTACATTTTAAATTGGTCACTAAGAGACAGTAATATGGGCGTTGTTAGTTAAGCTAATATTCACCCTTTTAATTTGGTGCAACAACATATTTAACCATTTGGAGATAGAAATCTTAATGTGCACTTTGAAATCTGAATGCGCATTTTGCAAATATTTATTTTAAATGCATTTATTTATAACACTTATAGAACTTCTTTTGAAACTAAGCACAGAAGCTTTACTGAAACATAGAAAGTTTGTTTCACCCTTTAGAAATAAGTAATTATTTACCCTTTAGAAATAAGTAATTATTTACTATGAGATCCACAAATGTAATTTTTAAGAAAAGCAGAAAAGGAAGTCCTGCCTTTTATCCCTTTTCTTTTATCCAAAATAATCAACTTATATTTCAAAACTTTCAAGACTATTTGTCTTTTAAGGCATGTGCTTGTATGTGCTATTTGATACTAATTTAGAACCTAGTTGCCACAGTCTTTACTTGTAGCTTGTGCCTGTAGCTGTGTTTTATGACCGGCAGGTGTCAGCTTCTACACTTTTCGGGAGAGAAAGCAGCAGCTGGTGCTAGGACTCAGCTCTGTTCATTCTATTAAAACCCAGGCATTCCAAGCCAGTCAAAATCTATTGTTTTTATTTTAGCATTTTACCCATACAGCAGCCACCAATTACTCACACAATGTGAATGCTTTTATTATTTAATATCATGTATTTAAGGAGAGTGATTTAACGTTTTGCACACGAGCCTTTTTGAAACTCTAGGCCTGTGTGCACATTTTACTGCTACTTTGAAAATTTGTTTTTTCTTTTTTTCTTTCTGTGAGGCCTACTCTTTTGCTATTTAGTGCCCTTTCCTAGGAAAAGTTAGTTTTAACATTATATAGCTCTAGCTATACCCAAAGGTCTCAGAGCGCTTTATTTGTTGTGAGATAACATCTATAAGAGGGACATAAAACATGAACCTTCCTTAATACATCAATTATGTACATAAACAAACATAAAATATCTTCTATGAAACACAGGATAATGTATGCAAAGTCCATTCTCTTTTAATATGGAATGCTAGGCAATTCTGCCTCTATTTTTAATTCTAATTTTAACCATTGTGGGAATATAATAATTTAATGCTCACACATCTATACTTTGTTACTGCTTTTACTCTCTAAAGTAGCGTGCAGCTGTGAACATAGTTTACATAATTCATTCTTTGAAATTTAAAGTGTAATTCTTACCTTTATCTGCAGGGCTATCTGGTGATGATGTGTTTTGAACCTTTTTTCCTCCTGACAGTTTTTTAAACAATTTTCTAGTGGGCTTACCATGATTTTCTTCTGAGATCCCCTCTCATGAAATTTGTTTTTTGTTTTTTTTACTCACAATGTGCACTTACCCTGAAAGATAAATACAAAAGGTCTCCTACAAAGGAAAAGTTGTTAGGTAGTGGATAGAATGTGTTAAAAAGAGGAAAAGCAACAGTTATGGACCAGCCAGAGATATTACATAAAACCCATTTGCTTTTCTAATCCACTAGTGCGCTCCATTTTTATATAAATCAAAGAAACATTTCAAGGAAACATAGAGTTTCAGTACTGAAGATCAATACCCTATTCAAATGCAGTCATTCATCCATGACATAACTACGCATGTTTCAAAATCATTTCCCTGTATTCCGGTGCAACCCGCAAATCAGAAGCTCCACTCACTATATTCTGAGAGGGTTTCTTTTTGTGGGCAAAATCAATACCCCATCCTAGCATAGGGTCTCCTGCAATGGATTTTATAAGACCCCCAAAGGGTCTAGCCATTTGTCAATATTTATTGACATAAAGTAACTTAGTTACTTATCAGTCACCTGTTTCACTACTTGTTATATGTGTAGGTACACATAAATTATTCTCTAACCCAGGCTCTCCTGCAGTGTATGCCATATATCAATTAGTGTATTTGATACAGAGAATATTTTAAAAACATTCTCTACAGTCACCTGTCTATTTTAAATGCCAGTCAATGCCCCTTTTATTAATACTATGTGTTAAATACGCAATTGAAAGACTGAAAGGTCACTTGCAGCAAGGCGAGTTAGTTATTTAGCTTACAGCTCACTTACCGGCTGGTGATATCACAGTCCTCCAATATTCCACTTCTGACACCATTCTGATGGGGAAATACTGGCACCCTCTCAGGAGCAAATGAATGAAACTCAACATACATAGCAGGTTTGCTCAGAAACAGAGTGAAATTTATTTATTGGTACCAAAAGCATGCATCATTGCCAATTAGCAAGGAAGAAGTCAGATCTGCCACCTTAGGGACTCTCAGACTGCTTCTTCCCAGAGTGGGTGGTTTCTGGGTGCTATATAGTTTAGCAATGCCATGTCAGCGGAACTAGAATAAGGCACCAAGCCAAATATTGCTAACATGGATGTGCAATGTCTGCATCATGCAAATGATAAACAGCCAGATATGGGCAGACCAGAAAGGCTGGCTCAGCACTGTGTAAGCAACTTGCTCAACCAGATTAAGAAATATCATGTAGTCAGGACAGGCTAAGTGTCCTCTAAGGGGGTACAGAATAGCTTGTTGAAGCTTGTCCAGTCAAGGTCAGATAGGAGGCCCTTTGGAGTTCCAGGCCTCATGTTAATGTGATAAATCTAAGCAAGATATCTTTTGAAGTGCATACACATGAATTTATTTGGTTATTCATATATATTTTGCAACAGCCGGGACATTGCAGAAGCCGGCCCTAGGCGGTGGTGGTCCCCAGAGCCATCATTGGCTCCTTTTTTGCCATTTGCCCCCGGGAGATGGCAGTCCCCGAGGCTACAGGGGGCAAGTGCGGCAAGTGCAGGTAAGAGCAGTGGGGTGGTGGGCGGGGTTAGGGGGGATTCGATGAACGACCACGGGGGAATTAAATAAATAGTTAACTTTCCCACGTCGTCCTCTGTTGATATCCCCACCCACCTGGCCTCATTGTCCTTACCTGCATGAGCTGCTGCTGATCGGGGGTCTTCATGACCCCCCTGCTTTCTTTCAAAATTAAAGCCCTGGGGAGGTGGCGGCCCCCGGAGCTGCTGGGGTCTGCACACCTCCCCCGCTTTCTTTTAAGAAAAGCCCTATGGAGATGGCGATCCCCGGGGCTGGGAGGGGTCCAAGAGGACCAACCCCTAATAAAATTTAAGAAGCCCCAGGGAGGTGACAGTCCCCGGAGGATATTAAGCCCCAGGAGAGAGTTATTTACACAATGCCCCCAGACCTTGCCCACCCAGGGCCAATTAATAACAAAGCGCGGGAGTCCGCACTTCATTGTTATTTTTATTTCCGGTGGGATTCATGGATCCAGTGTGACTACAGCCCAAAACTTTCCAAAAATTCTTTTAACACCTGGCGGCATCCCTGTGGGGCCCCCACCATATCTGGGAGGTCAGGGTATTCCTACCCATCCCAATTTTCTTTTTTTTAAAAACTTTTTTGTGGGACTCAGCTTCAAGCCAAGTTCCAAGATGGCTGCACAGGTCCTGGTTGAAGTGTTGATAGCCAATCCAATTCAGTAGGATTGCAGTAGAATTTTGGACTCCCAGATATCTATATTATTTTAACTTAAATATCTCTGAAACTTTGGAATGGATTTACACCAAATCACAAAAAGCACACTTTCTGGACCAACATCTAGCTTTCTGCCAAATTTGGTGGACTTCCGTTCAGCGGTTCAGGCTGTACTTGTGTTCAAAAAATGAAAAATCCCCATAGACATAACTTGGGGAAAACGCGTTTTGGGGTCTCCCTTTTCTCTCAGTCCCTGCTTGATGGATCAAACTTTCAATACAGCAGCTAGACCAAAACAGGGACATTTTTGAAACTTTTGTGAATATTCAGCAAGCGGCACCAAAGTTATTGGAAAAACAAAAAACACTTTTCCTATGGAAACTTTGGTCCTAACTATAAATACCTACTGGCTATCGCTAGGGTTGGCCGAGGCCTTGTGGCCAACCCCCGAAAGGCAGTCAATCCGGTTTGGGGGCATGCTTCCCCCCTCCCCAGGCCGATTTCAGCCCAAGGGTACCTATCCCCTGAGGTCTGCCACCTGCTTTTAGGGGAGGTGGGTGCGAGGCCCCCTTCCAGTGCCATATTTTGGTGTAATGATCACCCCAAAACTTTCCATGCAGAAATAGGCAAAGAAGGACACTTTTTGGGAAAATGTTGTGAAGATTTGTCAAACAGCACCAAGCCTCCTGCTTGCTGCTGAGGGTCTAAGCAAACAGCACCAGGTGAAAGCTACAGAAAAGAAACAGGGATCTTACTTCCCTGTTTACTTTCCATTCTATCCACTTCCTTCATGCCTCCTGAGACCAGGTGTAGAAACCGCAATGCCACAGGCACCAAGGGGCAAGCCAGAGGCAGCTGCCTTTACCCTGCCTACGCTTAAACCCAGGGCTGATGCTGCTGTCCAGTTTCTAAACTCTTCCCATGTTCCCTTCCAGGCAGGCCACTGTGCCCAATTAGTCAACCACAGAAAAGAAGCCATTGTGTTCCACTTGGTACGGTTCTGACTGAGGGTGCGTTGCATCGCGGGAGGTGTTACACATAATTCAGGTTTAACAATAGTTTGCTGTAGGTTTGCCATAAAGTATTACTGTGCTGTGACTAAGCAGCTGAGAGAGCTCTTGCCCCTGTGGTGGAGCAGGGAAGGGCCAATCAAATGTCTGAGCCTTCTAAGCCAAACTGCAGTTTAGAAGAGGGTAGTGCAGGCAACTCTTATTGTTCCTTCACAATACAACTTGGAGACCTGCACGTGTAAGGACACGACCTCGCATTGGTGCTGCAATGAACCTTAAGAGCAATCATACAGACATCAGTTACATTGAATCGGGAGATTTCTTCAGTATGGAGCGAGGGCCTCATTACGCCCAGCTCTCATCAACTAGAGCTCCAGGACCGCACACATACATTCTGCAATACATTCTAGGATGGATGAACCATCGTGACCAAGGGGTGTGAGGAAAGTATCACACACTTTCCCCATACACATTTTCAATACAGAACTACATTTGTGTAAGGAATATAATGGGACCATAAACGCATTGAGCAAAAGAAACCATTCTCCACATAAACTACCATTCAAATAGTTTAGATAGCTTTCCCTCCCTTGACGTTCTACCGTTGTTTTTCCCCTGTTTCTCTTCAATACATTTTTCTCCTGTTTCTCGTTTATACGTTTCACTTCGTTCTAAGCCATTCGTTCCTGAACTACCAAAACCCTCTGAAAATTCTCTACTTGCATCCGCTGTTCTTAACATCTTCAATTTCTTTTGGATTTCAACAGCTGAAAATGCACCCACCCCTTTCATCACTTTCTCTAGATATTCTCACCAGCTCCCTAGATCCCTCGTGTAAATGATTTATCATAAATATGAGGGGTTCTCATTTCGTAGGAATGATGCAGTTTCCCCTCTTTAAATATTTACGAATCTGTACATTGAAATGAAAACTGACAGCGCTGTGATATTTTGCCTCTGCAGCATAGTCTGTCTCCTGCATCTAAGGAAAGTCACATGGGCAACACTGAGTCTTTTTTTAACTCTTTTTATTGAATATATGACTTGGAAGCATCTTCTGACATACATTGAGGTACAAGTGTACAATAATCTGACTTTCTGTGCCACAACCGATTTTTCTAACATACGTGTTCACTTTCCAGGAAACTGCAATGGGTAATTTCTCCAATATTCAGAACAATGCATCATTCAGCTATATTCCGTCAAGAATCCCCTTGGCAGCAATGTACAAATATTCCCCCTGAATTTGTTCCACCCTCCCCACATCCGTTCCCACTTCTTGGGACATCCTCTATTCACATATACCTCCTTTTCAGCCACCATGACCCAATCCATATCATTACACCATTCTGCATATTTTAGTGCATTTTTTTTATTTTTTTATTTTTTAGTCCTCATACATTGGCATAAGACATGTGACTAGGGCAGTGTGCATACAAACTGGGGTAACTGCCACAACACCTCTGCCCAGGAAGATGTGGATGTTAGTGCATTTTGCACTCCCCAGTGTTTGGCAATATGACGATTCGTTATTGTCATGCCCAGTGTAGCTGAATCTTGGGCTTTATGATTGAGGTCTGTGGCTTCCCATATGTTTAGGAGGCATTGTTTGGGTTCCGGTGGTACCTAAGCCCCGCTCACCTGTGTTATTGTTTGTTTTTTTCAAACAGACTTTTATTGGTTTTCTGAAAAGGCGATACAAACAGCCTCACGGGCATCATAGCAAAGTGGTTGCAGAGGCAATATGCCTTACAATTATAATCATTAGCATTCCTGCGGCCTTCCCAGATGGCTACAAGCAAAAAATCTTACCTGAGTCCCCCAGGAGCACACTACTGGATCCCCGCCATCCCCCCAGGTACCCTAACATATAGTTCTGTTTACCTCCATGTCTGTAACAGTCCAAAATGCAGATTCAAATAGGAAACTCCCAATACCAAACCCACCCTTTATTCCTAAGCACCCCAACAAAGCCCCCCCAACCCACCCACCCTCCCAAGCATGCCGCTAGCCTCTAAAAATACCCAGGGAATCTCCCAGCTCTCCTGTACCCCCCACCAGAATCCTCGCCTCACCGATCACAATATAAGGCAGACCGGGAACAGGGGGGAGACCTTTCCAGGCCCTCACCAGCCTCATCATGCACCCTCCTTCATCAACAGTCAGCCCCTTCAGGTGGCCTGCGCACCCTCCATCTCATCAAGAGCCCCTTCTTTATCTTCAGGAGGGTGCTTAGTCAGTTCCACCAGTGCCACCCACGCCTGAGCCATTTCCATTGATTTCTCGCCTCCATTCCACCTAGCCATGGACAGCCTGTAGTTCCCTTCACTCTCAGCCCATTTCACAAGCTCCCAATGCCAGCGCACAAGAGCAGGTCCCTGCCTTGCCTTCCAATGGGTAGTAAGCTCTCTTTTTGCCAGGACTAACCCCAGATCAATGAACGTGCTGGTGATTTTAGTCTTAGCAGTGTGGGGAAACCCATGCAGCAAGCAAACCCTTTGCGTTATGGCTAGCTCCCTTTCCGTCACAGTCGCCAAGGTAGTCACCACCCCTCGCCAATAGTCCCCCAAATGCAGGAAGTCTCAGAACATGTGTAAAAACTTCGCCCCCTCCAGATTACAACAGGGACAAGCGGACGACGCCCCAAAATAGTCTTTGATTTTACCATGTGTTAAGTATGCCCTAAGTAAAACATAAAATTGGATTAGTTGAAAGCGCGCATTCCTGGGGCTCTTCCACACCCTCTCGACAACTTCCCCCCAAGGTTTTTCTTCAATGGGTTCCCCCAAGTCTGCCTCCCATTTGAGTCGCAACGCTGTCAAAGGTTGGCGCAAGTCCTCAGTAATTCGCCGATACAGACAGGATACCGCTTTAATAGTCCCTGCTGCCAGCACTTCATATTGACAGGCGAGAAACGTATCCGGTTCCTCCAGTCCCTTCCGCCAGTGCTTTCTGACAGCCGCCGCCAGGGCCGCATGAAATAGGAAGTCCCCCCACTGAAAATCATGGCGCTCCGCAAGATCATTGAAAGGGAGGTGGTTACCATCCTCGTAAGGGTCACCTAATGTGAGGACCCCCGCTTCTTCCCAGGGCTGCAGCTTGCTCCAGTCACCCCCATGGGGCAGCACTTCACACATCTTCAATGGAATCTCAGGCGCGTATGGAATCCTGATGTGCGCCTTCCTAACCATGCGCGCCCAGCACCGTTGTACCATGTGCAAATCTGGCGGCACTGACTTCCCTCTCAGTGGCACCCGCAACAGAAAACAGTACAAAAGACGCCAACACGGATCCGATCCCCCCAGATCTTCCAGGTGCCTGATGTGACCTGCTATCCATTTCATAAACCACTGAAGTTGCGCAGCGTGGTAATAAGCCTCAAGGTCCGGCAACGCAAAGCCTCCCTCCGCCCTAGGCCTCTGCATAGTAGTCAGGGCAACCCTCCGTCTCCCAGATCCTCACAAGAACACTGTAACTAAGGCATTAAGCTGCGCATAGAACTTACCCGGGATCCAAATGGGGAGCATCCCTAAGTAATAGAGGAACCGCGGTAAAGTGACCATTTTCACTAAAGCAACTCTACCCGCAACAGATAGCAGAAGAGTCCCCCAAAAGTCGAAACAAGTTTTGGCGCTGCGCAACGCTTGCCCCACATTGCCCTCCAACAGGTCATCACAGTCGTGATAAATCCGGGTCCCTAGGTATGGCAAGCCACGGGACTCCCATGAGACTTCTCCTGCACTCTGTTGATCCAGACTGCCCGACCTGGTGGGGAACAAATACGACTTGGCCCAATTTACACGAAGCCCCGCCATTCTCCCCAAGGTCTCTAACAAACCTTTCGCTCCCCGAAGCGCATCCCCGGAATCCGGCAGGAACATGAGCAGATCATTCGCACACAACGCTATATGCTGCACCTGCCCCTCCACTAACAGCCCCGAATAGAATCTCTCCATCCTGGCATGAGCAGCCATGGACTCCACTGCCAGAGCAAACAGCAGAGGGGACAACGGGCACCGCTGCCTCGTCCCCCGAGCGACCTCACAGGCAGCAGAGATTAAACCTCCCGTCCGAACTCTGGCAGTGGAGGCACTGTACAGCAGTGTTGTCCACCTTATAAACCTCTCTCCCAGGCCAAATTCCCGCAAAACATTAAAAAGGTAGGGCCACTCCAGGTTATCAAAAGCCTTTTCGATATCGACCGCAAAAATGCAGGCCTCCTCTTTATCATACGTGTTGAACCCCAGGGTGCGCATGAGTCTACGAACATTCATTGCGGTATTCCGAGTTGGTATGAATCCGGCCTGATCCCTGTGAACCAGGGTTATCATATGGGGCAGCAAACGACTGGCCAATACCCGACTTAAGATCTTATAATCCAGGTTAAGTATGGCAAGGAGTCTGTAGGAGGAGCGATCCCAGGCGGGTTTGCCCAGCTTGAGAAGGGGGACTATGATAGCTTCGCGAGTAGAGGTAGGGAGGACACCCTCATGACATGCTCTATTATACAGTGCCACCAGACAGGGAACCAGAACATCTGCATAGGCCGCAAAAAATTCCACTGGCAGCCCGTCCGGTCCCGGCGTTTTGTTCCTGACCATGTGCATTATAGCGCTGCGCACTTCGCCCGCCTCAATGTCCCTACCAAGGGTTTCAGCCTTCTCTGGGTCAATTTTAGGGAGGTCAGCACCCAGTAGAAACCCCTCATCATCAGGGAGTCCAGGGCCCAGCCTGCTCCGCCACAGCTCGGTTTATACTGTAAGAATTGGTCATTAATGCCCCGTTGGGTGTGGCACACCTTGTCCCGCTGGTCTTTCAGTTCTAAGATCGCTGTCCCTCTAAGCGCTGGATTGACCAGCCATGCATGGAGTGCACCACACTTGTCGTGCTCTGCGTGCGCCCTATCCATATAGGCCTTATAATCAAAACAGCGCAATCTCTCGTGTTGAGCCACCAGCAGCTCATCATGCTTGTCCGGTCGCCCCACTCACTCCTGCTCCAAAACGCGTCGTTTCTGTTCCGCCTTTAGCACATCCTGGAGCAGCACTCTGCGCACTTCCACCACTTCCCCCTATACAGCACCCCCTAATCACTGATTTAAAAGCATCCCACTCAACCAGCAGAGAGGATGCTGTGTTGGCATTAAGCCTATAACTTCCCGAAACACTGGATCTTCCAATGTATCAGGTCTGAGTCACCACGTGAGAATGGCAGGCCGAACTTGCAACCAATGTAATATCACTAGCCGTGGGTTATGATCAGATGACGTTCTAGCTAAGTATTCACTGTGCACCATCCCCCCATGGACGCCTGGAGAGCAAAGGACCGAATCCAACCGAACATGCAGATTATGCAGTGATGTGAAGTAAGAGTAATCCCTGTCCGTCGGGTGATGGGCCCTCCATGTGTCAGTCAGAGCCCATTGTTGTTGCCGAGCCCGCCTCACCGCAGCCAGTCTGTGTACCGGGGTATCGACGAGAGGAGGATGGGAACGGTCCAATGAGACGTCAGTGATAGTTGAAGTTACCCCCTAGGAACACAGGCCATGTCAACAGTGGTGCTAACCTCCCCGAAAGATGCGCAAAAAATGAGGCTTGATCAGTATTAGGGGCATATACACTCCCTAGAACAATATCTTGTCCATCTAAGCGCCCCGTCACTACAACATATCTACCCTCAGGGTCAATCAGCTGCCCAGTGCTCTGGAACGGGACTCCGGCTCTGACCCAAATCAGTGTACCCCGGGCAAAAGCCAAATATGTTGTGCAGAACACCTGCCCTCGCCACCTGCACTGCAAGGCTAATCCTTCTTGCTTATTTAAATGCTTCTCCTGCAGTAGTGCAATCTGCACCCCTCTCCTTCTAAGATAGGCATGGATCTTGTGGCGATGTGTCATGGTATGCATCCCCCTAATGTTCCAGGACAAGCACTTAATACCTACGACTGTTCCCATGGTGCGGTTATATACATTCTGTCCTCCATAACTCCCCTAGCGGCATGCTTGGCCCAAAACCCCCCTACCCCGACATCCCATAACCCCCAACTCCCATTTCCCAGGACAGGTTCCCTGAAACTAGTTCCCATCCAAACTGGTTTAACCATCAACTGTGCACAGAGAGGCAGTGAGACGTGTGCTGACCCTTTGGGACCCAAAGCCCCCCCCCCGGCTACCCCCCCCGTTCTGTGTCGGTATGAGGGTCCTCATCAGTACTGAGCAAGTGGTGCCATCCCTCCCACTCCGCAGATCATAGGCCCTGCAGCGTGCAAGCCTGGATACCATTGCAAGTCTATCTCACCCGGCTGTAGACTGTCAGTTCAACCCAGTAGGTCCACCGTTCGTGGAGTGATCACCAGCAGCTCCGAATCAGAGTCTCCATTCGTGCTTCCAGGCAGTGAGGTCTCAGATCCACCTAGCGCTCAGCTAGTGGAAGCAGAATTCGGGCTGACCTCACCCTGACTGATCTCTGCAACCGCCTGCACAGCTCTATCCCACTCAAGACAATGGTCTGGCAACGAGAGTACCCTCAGTGGGCTTGTGTGTTCAGGAGATCTCCTCTCCACGTTGATAGCTGCAGAACTCGGCCTGGACCTCGTCTGACGCATCTCCAGCCACTGCCATGCATCCTGTGTGGTGGTGCCATCTACCACTCGTAAGCACGCTGGAAAAAGCATGGCGTATGATATATGAAGTTGGCGCAGTTTCTGTTTAAGAGCAATGAAGGAGGCCCCGCTGCCTCTGAACCTCCCTAGTGTAGTCCGGAAATATCATCACTTTAGAGTTCTCGATTTGTAGTTGCTGTTTCTCCCGGGCCTGCTGCAAGAGGTGGTCTCTGTCCCGATAGTGCAATAGCCTCACCACCATCGGCCGCGGAGGCGCGCCCGGCTTGGAAGGTCTAGCCGGGACCCTATGGGCTCTCTCAAGGGCAAAGAACTGAGACAGTCCCTCCGGGGCAACCTCTGTCTTGAGCCACCCCTCCAAATACTGAACAGCGTCGTCCGCTTCTGCTCGTTCCGGAACCCCCACGATGCGGAGGTTATTCCTTCGAGAGCTCCCTTCGCTGTCCTCTCCTCTCATTTCCAAGACCCGAACTTTGTCCTCCACCTGTTTCAAGGAGCGCTGCAAGGTGGTCACTGCATCTGGGACCACTCCAGTGTTTTCTCACTCACTTTCACTCGCTCCTTCAATTTCCTGTGGTCATCTTTGAGCAAAGTAGGGTCCACTCCAATGGCGTCAATTTTCGTCTCAAGGGCCTCTCTGGATGAAGTGATAGCCTGCATTATGTCGGCTAACGTAGGACCTCCCTGGGCATCTGTACTCGGGCGCTCCATCGCGTCATCTTCGTCATCAGTCTGTTGCCCCGCTCCTTCCACCTGGAGGGCCACAAATCTCTTTTTCCTGGATACTCGCCCCATCACAGCAGGCCACTAAAGACTGCGTAATATCCCACCAGTATCGGGTACTCTCGAACACCAGTGCCGTCAACTCGCCGGAGCGGCCTCGTCCAGTGAACGGGTCACTTTAGGATGGGTGGGCCCCAGGCAAGGGTACGCTCCCAGGACAGTGGCACCCAGCTGCGATGACAATGACGCCCGAAAGCGTCAGCACCCTGTCCAGGCCCCGCAACCACTCCAACAACCAAGGAGAGCCGGAGAGCACACCGCCACACAGTAGGTCGTTCTTGAGCGGCCCAGCAGTAAGAAATCGCCTCAGGGAGCTCTGTACGCACTCACCGATGTCCTCCAGACTACTGATGCTCCCACACCTCACCCCAGGTGCAGTGATGAACCTTATGGATTTGGCCTCTCTCGTTCAGCAGCGGTCCCCGCTGTTAGTATCTCCCCAATAGCTCATAGCGGCAATCAGAACAACGAGAGGGGCAGCAGAGCTCTTAGCAGTACACCAGTGTCCCAGGAAGATTTCAAGTGCCACTGGCTTCACTAGCACTGTCCCGCAGTGACTTCACGTCCTCGTGAGCAGAGCCGCTCACGAGCCGCCGGGCACCCAGCAGGGTCCGATCCCAGCGCACCTCCGAGCCTGTCTCACCGTCCGCAGATTCTCCTCAGTCCCAGGAAGCACCCTACGATCACCAGCTCACCGCTCCAGAAGCAATGATCACCAACGCAGTGCCATGGTCTCTTACCACCCACACATTCGCCGGGCCTCTCCTCCAGCCCTCAGGGCCGCCATCTTAGGTCCATCTCTCGGTGCCAGGTTTCGGCATGCTGCCTCATCCGTACGCCGTCCCCAAGCCTGGGCTGCCACAGACCTTCACTCCGGGGGTAGATTCAGGGCTCCTTACTGTTACGCAGTGGCAGTTTGCCGGACTCATGGCGCTGCGACTCTTCAAAATCCCCCCGTCAGGTCGTGGCCGCATCTTGGATCACCACGTCCAAAGCCCGAGCAGAAAAAGAAATTGCTTCCTGCTCTGCGTTACAGCCTCCTGGACTGCTCGTGGTTCACCCTCAGTGGCAGCAGGTGTTCCGACATAAAATAGGTGCCCAGGGGCCACCTCAGCATATCAGGATTACTTGCAAATGGGGGGGGGTCACGGAGGAGCTCCGAGGTCCGCTGCTCCCTACATCGGCATCAAGCCACAACCCCCCCACCCGTGTTATTGTGTTCATGATTGCTTCCCAGTATGTTTTGATGTCCGGGCACTCCCATATCATATGGAACAATGTACCTGTGGCCCCACATTGTCGCAAGCAGAGCTGGGTGTTAGCTCTCCCTATTTGGCTAATGTTGGCCTAGATAATGATATCCTGTGGAGCACCTTGAGCTGCACCAGTCGCAGTCTAGAGGGTTTTGCCACTTCCTGTGGGGACTCTAGCGCTTCTTGCCAGTCAGTGTCGTCTAATTCCCCAATGTTTGCCTGACTCACGGAGACTCAATGTGGGGTCTGTTTGATTGTTAATTAATTTGTGGTAGGTTAGGGAGATAGCCCTCTGGTCAATAAATTCCATGAGTAGCCTATCCTCCAGTGGTGAAGCCTCTGGAAGGGTAGTGTCTGATGGAATGGTGCTCATGAGTGCATCTCTAATTTGGAGATAGCGGAACTTTTCCGTTGATGCTATATCATACTTTTCTTGAAGTTGTGTAAAAGGGATAACTTTCCCCTTTACCAAGGGATCACGACCCTTGAGATTCCTATTAAATCCCACTGTTTGAACCCTTTACAGCTCCTCAATCTGCCTAATTTTCCGGTCTCCCAGAGTGGGGTAAACTGCGTCGTCGTGTTACACCAGCCCAGTTGCTGAGGAACGTGTGCGATATGTGGACTGTGTGTGCAGCGGGTCCCTAGAGGCATGCCCTGTGAATTTTGTTATAGAGTGCCCTCAACACTGAGTCTTTTATGTTCTTTGCACATATATGTTGTCTGTGAGAAGGAGTATGTGTTGAGATTTAATGGTATGGCGATATAATGGAATCCAGCATAGTGGTCAGGTTCATAGTGAGGAGCATAGTACAGGCCTCAATTATTCATAAGCTCATCATACTTACTTCCAATAACTAATGAATATACCTTTGAGCAGTAGAGAATACTCCACTTTGCTGCTTCCCCTCCCACTGGTCTACGAGTCCCACCATGTTAGCAATTATGGGCATGGGTGAGGCAGGCCATTTGAAGAGACTCCTTTACATATTTATCAAAGCATTCTGCTGAATCAAATCAATAGGGCGTTGCGCCAGCCTATACTATATGACACTTATTTGTCTATGACAATAAATGTTACAACAAACAATTGATGGACGGAATGCTGACAATGCAGACATTCTCCCCCAGTCAAGAGATCTGGGTTAAATCCATCGTTCTTTTGCCCACTACGCCACCCCAGTTTAGACATGGCCATATGCAAATCAGTCTTGACCCTGTGCCTCATGGGAACAGTCCAGCCCGAACTGCCAAGCCATGTCTTCCCTGGACCGGAATCAAGCATCCTAGGACCGGTTTCTGGCTATCAGCCGTCATCAGCCAGGATAGCTTGACTCCAGTGGCGTAGTGAGCACGGGTCCCACGTCTGGGAATACCCATCCCACTTAGGGCGAAAAGCGTTACAACAAACAATTGATGGACGGAATGCTGACAATGCAGACATTCTCCCCCAGTCAAGAGATCTGGGTTAAATCCATCATTCTTTTGCCCACTACGCCACCCCAGTTTAGACATGGCCATATGCAAATCAGTCTTGACCCTGTGCCTCATGGGAACAGTCCAGCCCGAACTGCCAAGCCATGTCTTCCCTGGACCGGAATCAAGCATCCTAGGACCGGTTTCTGGCTATCAGCCGTCATCAGCCAGGATAGCTTGACTCCAGTGGCGTAGTGAGCACGGGTCCCACGTCTGGGAATACCCATCCCACTTAGGGCGAAAAGCGTTACAACAAACAATTGATGGACGGAATGCTGACAATGTAGACATTCTCCCCCAGTCAAGAGATCTGGGTTAAATCCATCGTTCTTTTGCCCACTACGCCACCCCAGTTTAGACATGGCCATATGCAAATCAGTCTTGACCCTGTGCCTCATGGGAACAGTCCAGCCCGAACTGCCAAGCCATGTCTTCCCTGGACCGGAATCAAGCATCCTAGGACCGGTTTCTGGCTATCAGCCGTCATCAGCCAGGATAGCTTGACTCCAGTGGCGTAGTGAGCACGGGTCCCACGTCTGGGAATACCCATCCCACTTAGGGCGAAAAGCGTTACAACAAACAATTGATGGACGGAATGCTGACAATGCAGACATTCTCCCCCAGTCAAGAGATCTGGGTTAAATCCATCGTTCTTTTGCCCACTACGCCACCCCAGTTTAGACATGGCCATATGCAAATCAGTCTTGACCCTGTGCCTCATGGGAACAGTCCAGCCCGAACTGCCAAGCCATGTCTTCCCTGGACCGGAATCAAGCATCCTAGGACCGGTTTCTGGCTATCAGCCGTCATCAGCCAGGATAGCTTGACTCCAGTGGCGTAGTGAGCACGGGTCCCACGTCTGGGAATACCCATCCCACTTAGGGCGAAAAGCGTTACAACAAACAATTGATGGACGGAATGCTGACAATGCAGACATTCTCCCCCAGTCAAGAGATCTGGGTTAAATCCATCGTTCTTTTGCCCACTACGCCACCCCAGTTTAGACATGGCCATATGCAAATCAGTCTTGACCCTGTGCCTCATGGGAACAGTCCAGCCCGAACTGCCAAGCCATGTCTTCCCTGGACCGGAATCAAGCATCCTAGGACCGGTTTCTGGCTATCAGCCGTCATCAGCCAGGATAGCTTGACTCCAGTGGCGTAGTGAGCACGGGTCCCACGTCTGGGAATACCCATCCCACTTAGGGCGAAAAGCGTTACAACAAACAATTGATGGACGGAATGCTGACAATGCAGACATTCTCCCCCAGTCAAGAGATCTGGGTTAAATCCATCGTTCTTTTGCCCACTACGCCACCCCAGTTTAGACATGGCCATATGCAAATCAGTCTTGACCCTGTGCCTCATGGGAACAGTCCAGCCCGAACTGCCAAGCCATGTCTTCCCTGGACCGGAATCAAGCATCCTAGGACCGGTTTCTGGCTATCAGCCGTCATCAGCCAGGATAGCTTGACTCCAGTGGCGTAGTGAGCACGGGTCCCACGTCTGGGAATACCCATCCCACTTAGGGCGAAAAGCGTTACAACAAACAATTGATGGACGGAATGCTGACAATGCAGACATTCTCCCCCAGTCAAGAGATCTGGGTTAAATCCATCGTTCTTTTGCCCACTACGCCACCCCAGTTTAGACATGGCCATATGCAAATCAGTCTTGACCCTGTGCCTCATGGGAACAGTCCAGCCCGAACTGCCAAGCCATGTCTTCCCTGGACCGGAATCAAGCATCCTAGGACCGGTTTCTGGCTATCAGCCGTCATCAGCCAGGATAGCTTGACTCCAGTGGCGTAGTGAGCACGGGTCCCACGTCTGGGAATACCCATCCCACTTAGGGCGAAAAGCGTTACAACAAACAATTGATGGACGGAATGCTGACAATGCAGACATTCTCCCCCAGTCAAGAGATCTGGGTTAAATCCATTGTTCTTTTGCCCACTACGCCACCCCAGTTTAGACATGGCCATATGCAAATCAGTCTTGACCCTGTGCCTCATGGGAACACCAGCCCAGTTGCTGAGGAACGTGTGCGATATGTGGACTGTGTGTGCAGCGGGTCCCTAGAGGCATGCCCTGTGAATCTTGTTATAGAGTGCCCTCAACACTGAGTCTTTTATGTTCTTTGCACATATATGTTGTCTGTGAGAAGGAGTATGTGTTGAGATTTAATGGTATGGCGATATAATGGAATCCAGCATAGTGGTCAGGTTCATAGTGAGGAGCATAGTACAGGCCTCAATTATTCATAAGCTCATCATACTTACTTCCAATAACTAATGAATATACCTTTGAGCAGTAGAGAATACTCCACTTTGCTGCTTCCCCTCCCACTGGTCTACGAGTCCCACCATGTTAGCAATTATGGGCATGGGTGAGGCAGGCCATTTGAAGAGACTCCTTTACATATTTATCAAAGCATTCTGCTGAATCAAATCAATAGGGCGTTGCGCCAGCCTATACTATATGACACTTATTTGTCTATGACAATAAATGTGACATTACACCAAATTCAAGTTCACTGGTATCCCATGATCCATCCTTTGATCACCAAAGACATTACTTGGGGGAGCCCTTGGCCCACTCTCAGCTGCTCAGCATCCATCTATATGCACCTGAAGGGCTAGTGGGACTAGCTGAAAAATACAGAAAGTAAACAGGACTCTTGAAGCCATGTGTATGCTCTGTTCCCTCTGCTGACTCTATGATCCCAAAGACCAGGGTAGAAAGACAAGGCCTTAGGTACAGCGGGCAGACCTGGCGCGGCAGCAGCAACTTCAGGCTACTGATAGTTGTCAACTATGCACAGTTGTATGAAGGAGGTACTGTGCATCAAGCAGAATAGTAGGCGGTGCGTTTTCTAAGAAGAAACACCATAAACAAGTTGAATCGTGCTATGAAAATGTCATCTCTCTGGTATGCATTGAAGACTTCAATACCCGTTTGGATGGAGCTGTACATCAGCATGGACAGCCTGGGCAACTTCTGCAAGATGCAACATATTCTGCCTCTGGCTTTGTGTTCCTTTAACAACATACTCAAGAGGGGCTTTTCGTTCTGCATGTGGCATGCTAGTGTGACAGGCGCCTTTGTTG
This sequence comes from Triturus cristatus, assembly GCF_964204655.1. NCBI lineage: Eukaryota > Metazoa > Chordata > Amphibia > Caudata > Salamandridae > Triturus > Triturus cristatus. The sequence continues at coordinate 1,106,835,202 of NC_140583.1, forward strand.
ACATGTTGTTCTGATTTTTCAAGATTATAGTGTTCATAGACAGGTCAGGGTGGGTTAATGAGACAGTTTAAGGTCTTCCTCACTTGAATGAATGCCAAGGCAGGGCATTACTCTACAATTACAATAAGGTTCATAGAAAGATGCCGAGTTAGCAGAAGCCTTGGAGAAAACAAGAGTTGGGACTTGATTTAGAGTGAAAGAGTAATTGAAATACATCAAATTTGTGAGGAAGGTGCTAAGTCTGCATGGGAAACCCGCAAGCAGTCTTGCGTCCGCATTCAGAACTATCAGGGCTTTTGTCAGTCGACATCTCTAGGTCAGGCCCCCAGATGACTGAATTGTCAGAATTCACAGCCATGTGGTATGAGCTGCTAAAACAGGAGGTGCATCATTAGCCCATCATTAAAGATGTGCAATGACACACATTGCAGCTTCATCCCAGCTACATCAGAGTACCACCATAGAGGCACTACTTTGTTGATCCTCCTAGGGTTATGGGGTTTGAGTAATGGTTAGTATTGGCATGAGCCTAGGTTTTGAGTTATGATAAGGGGTAGGGTTGGATTTAGGGTAGTTTTAGGTTCATGGCAGATTAGGTGTAGGATTGAGGTCAAGCATATGCTTAGGGATAAGGTAAGGCTTAACATTATTTTAGGATTATGGTGGGTGTAGTTTTAAGTTTATTCTTAGACTGTGACTTAGGCAAGGGCGTTGGGTTATGGTGAAGTTAGACTAAGATACAGGGTTACGGCTGATGTGACTCCTTTGGCAAATACATTACAAACATACTAAGTTGATACAGTGGTAGGCCAAGGTAGAAGTATTTATGTAGTAACAGAATAATGTAGCGCCTTTAGAGGTAGTAACATATAACTTAATAACAGTGTCACTTGCTTCTAAATCTAACATATCTTCATGATCCTTCTTAATCATAGGCAACAGAAGTGTTTTAATGTTTCAAGGACAGGACATGTGCATGTTTGAGTGACGTATCTGTCTTTATGTTTGTGTAGTCAAACCTCATCCTAATATTAAGTACTCTGACATCAACTAGTGTGGTCCACGCTCTACACAACTGTGAATAAGTAAAAATAAAGTGAATATTTGAGTGCCAGGCACCACCTGCTTGCAAGCAGATGCAGTGAGGTACTGGCAAAAATACGTTGCGCACTTGCTCTAAAGAGGAAATACGCAGGTGTCCTATACAATCCTACTGGCTCTCAGGGAAGGCAGTCGGGGTAAATGCAACTCCCACGGCTCTAGTTTGAGTCTCAAAATCTTTTCCTAGCTTGCAGGTCCTGGGAGGCGCACACAGGAGATTCTACCTTTTCCTCCTGGCACTTGTAGGTTCCTCTATTCCTAACCTGAGGATTTTCATTTATAATATCCTGTCTGCAAGTTCTCAATGAACACCATTAATGGCAAGATTTTTTTCAAAATTCTAGAAGGTTCTCCCAAGAACTGACTACCTCACAGGGCCACATGACCTAGAATGTCTATCCTAACGGATTCCCAGTCATGTCTCTTTGAACATAGGTGCTTAAACAGTCAGTCTAAATTCCTGTTTATCTTCCTGGGAGAAGTACTAGACTGCTACAATTGAACACATTACTAACCCAAGAAACAAATTAGTGTGTATAGCTCTAAAATCTTACTTCCTTCACTAATACACAAAATGGCCCATTACAACATATTAATACAACTCAGTTTGTCAAGCCACCACATTACACCAGGGGCGGATGATTAAGCCGAAACATGCTCGCCTTTACCCTGTGACAATGGTTCCGCAAACAAGAAGGACCAGTGCTTAATTTGTTAAAGAATGAGGGCCTTATTTATGAAGGCCTGCGTTACATATATACTGCCATTGCGTCACTTTTTTTGATGCTGCTGTGGCATGTTGTGCCATATTTATGAAGTGACTCATCTAGGCAGATGCGTCACTTCGCAAAGCCCTGCGCTACACTAGAATCTGCGTCAGGTATAATGTATGCAGGGTGATAGTTCCCCTGCAAGAAAGGGTGGTAAGAGTGGCGCAGTGAAATCTATAAGATTTCGCTGCGCCACTTCTAGGACGCCAATGCATCAATATCTTACGCCTGCCTCATGGCAGGAGTAAGGGTGATGCAGGCCCTTTTGCATGGGGCTTGCCCCATGTGAAAGTTACATTGCTGGAGTTGCGTCAAGCTTCCGACACAACTCCAGCAATGCACCACTTGTGCGTCAATAGTTACGTCAGTAATACTGATGTGTCTGTCATTCCTTGTGACATGATGCGTTATACAGTAAATATGACACATTCATCATGTCGCAAGGAGGGCGTACTGAGAAGTGTTGCATCGCTGCTTTCATGCAGCGATGCAACACTTCTCATAAATTAGGCCCGAGTGCTGGTGTCCAGTGCTCTGCTCAGAAGCTCGGGTTGGAGCTATTTAGTGTTGGCACACCGAATACTAGTCTTAAATCCATCTCATCCCACTTTAATCAGCTGCCAAACACACCCTGCCTGTTTTACCGTCTTTATCTTCCTTCTTCTTTACCCTGTGTTTGTTTTCCCTTTCTGGCTCTCGGTGAATGTCTGTTGAGGATAAATAAGTGCCGGTCTTAAAAAACGAGTACTGGCGGGCCTCATCAGCAACCACCACCTCAAATGAAGCACTGCAGGAGCCTAAAAAATAGAGGGTTTTCCACCTGCTGATTATCCATCCGGTTTTCCGCCAACCATCTGATAAAAAGACGCACAAATGTTTTCCAATTACGAGAAAGTTGGTGAGGGATGTATGTTTTTTGATTGGACCAGTTTTTGATAACTAAACTGGCCCTACAGCTGTTTCCCTTTCCAAAGGGACGAGCTCAGAAACCTATCAGTTGCATAGGATGTCTATTTCTACGGAATAGAATGAAACCATACCTCGCCATTTCAAGGCCAGCTGTTATAATGAAAGCTTCTTTCAATTCATTCGGGAATTGTACTATACATGATCGCCATTTCTTTATAACAAGGGGGCATATTAACAAGGGCCAGTGATAAATATAGCAAAGCGCGCTTAGCGCTTGCATATTTATCGCTGGCTAGCTCTGGAATTTATCAACCGCCGAGGCGATAAAAATTCCAGAGATAGTGTGGATATCGCCATTTTCCATGGTGGAAAACGACGATATCCTAGATGATAGGGCCTGTGGTCTTAGCCACAGAATCCACCCCCCATGTTAAGTATGCTTTAGTCAGGAATTTAACAGACGTTAAATTCCTGCGTTAAGGCATACTTAACGCGATTTAAAAAATCGCTACCCTTCCTTGTTAATATCGCGAAGCTGCCTTCGCGATATTTTCCCTGGTTTATTTCACAGCCACGCCTACTTTGCATCTCATTAGCGATGCAAAGTTAGGTGTGCTGGAAATGGGCGCTAAGTCAGCAAGTCACGCGATAGCGTGTCTTTGCTGATAAGGCGATGAAATTATCGCCGCTTTTCACCCGAAAACGGACGCAAAAGTGGCGATAATTTCAAATCGTCGCCTTGTTAATATGCCCCAAGGTCTCTTACAAGAAATGACAATTTGTTGTAATCTTGGTATGCTCTGCCCACCCCCCTGCATTCCCTTCCTGTTGGTACATTCCCCTGTTGTTATGAACGTTCTATGCAGCCTCCCTGAGGCGATTCACTGTGAGATGATATTGGACCAGTTGGTGATGCTGAATAAAAGTTGTTCTTACCTGAGTACTTTCTTCAATTTATGACACTGGCGACGAACACTGCGTGGGGGCAGTGCATCACCATCCCCAGCTTGATGCTTGAAGCGATTCTTCGTCCATCCTGTTTTCTGCTTTCGTGATCAGGACTCTGTCAGCTGGCGCAATTCCTGTCGTTCTTGCGCTATTCAAGTGAGTGGGGTTTTGAGTAGTGTGGCAGCGTACGACTTTCAAGTGGGGTCGTTTGGCAGTTCACAAGTTTACCACTGGCTGCCCTTTCCACCCCTGCCACCCTCGGCTGTTCATCTTGAACTGTCTTGTGTGCCTCACTCGAGCAGGGTGATCGCTTCTCTGCGCTTCACCGTGTTTTTCTGTGACGGACGGTGACTCGTCCCACGCTGGGCTCTGATGCTGTCTGGCGCTGCCGCTGCCCTTGCTTCCCTGCTGCTGTCGTAGGGTGATTGTGGTGGGGTCTTTCACCGGAATCAGTCGGAGGATCATCGCGGTTCGCAACCTAAGCAGTTTCGCTGCCTCAGAAGCTATCTCAGTTTGGCTCAGAGCTCCGGAGAAGTTACCTCAGTGCTTCTTTTCTCCTCAGCGAAGCTTCGTTGTGGGGGGTTTCCGTCGCGTAGAGGGTAATCGAGTGATCCTCTGCCGGCTGTCTCAGTCTTTGGTTCCTGACGTGATCTGCGTCAGTGAGCGCCCCCGGTGGTCTCACTGTTCAGCTCTGCTGTTTCCATTCAGGAAAAATTCAGTCAAACTCTCTTCAGTTTCGGCTATGCAGATTCCACAGAGTTAGTCAACGCTGATGGGCACAGCTGTCTGCCTGTCTTCCTTCAGACTAGATAGTCATTTTTGGGGTTGTTTCCACTCTGTTTTCCTTCAAAATAAGTTTCTGTTTCTGCATTCACTTTTCCTCAACGCTGATGGGCACAGCATTCCGCCTGTCTTCCATCATAAGTACATTCTGGTGACTACCTGAAAACTGACTGACCCTGTTTTGGGGGTCAACGCTTAGGGGCACTGTGTTTTTTAGCCCTTTTTGGGATTTTCCTTCTCAGGAATTTCATTTTAGTCGCATTGTACGTGTTTTGAACTACTTCTTATCGCATTACTATTGTGTTTTATGTGTCATTACTGCTTATCTAGTGTGTAAGTTTCCACCAGTGTTTTTGTATCTTTTCTCTGGTGGGTTGGGGTATTGGCTAGTCAGGCATGGCGGCATTAAATATGGCGTTACCTCCCTCTTTCCTAAATGAAGAGGGGGATCCTGCCATATGTTGGAGAGATTGGAGGGTCATTTTTGAGTCATACCTAGTTGCGATAGGAGGAGAAAAATTTTCTAACTTCAGAAAACAACATATTTTGCTACATAATCTAGGTATAGAGGGGAGGAAGATTTACAATAATTTGGAAGGACCTGATACAGAGGATGAAGGAGGTAGTGAAGGAGATTTCAATGTGTATTTGGCTACTATGAATAAGTTGGAGAAACAATTTGGGAAAGCTATAAATGTGGTTTTGGAAAGACATAAATTTTTCTCAAGGGTTCAAGGCAAGAGTGAAAAGGTAAAATCGTACATTGCTGCTCTTAAGGGGTTATCCAATACGTGTGAGTTCGAAGGGTTAGCTGATTCCCTTATCAGAGACCAGTTGGTCAGATGTACAAATAACCATAAAATTCAGGAGAAGTTGTTGACAGGTAATCCTGATTTGAAACAAGCAGTAGACATAGCATTAAGTGTTGAGCACACAGCGGAGTGCATAAAAGAGATTAATGTGGGGGATGATACTAGAACTAAATGTCATGAAGTTAATGCTATTGTAAAGCAAGAGAGGTCTAAAGAAAAGGAGGTTAAATTTAAAAATATGAACACCTCAAGTGGCAAATTTAAGTGTTACAGGTGTGGTAATCCTGCACATTTAGCTAATAGTCCAGCCTGCCCAGCGAGGGGTGCTACATGTCATAACTGTGGCAGGAAAGGACATATAGCCAGAGTGTGTAATAATAATCCTGTGACTGTCTCATTAGTGGATTCAGAAAATGTGCCAGAGGACGTTAAATTCACTTTTCAGGTAGTAGACAAAGACAGTACTGTAAATTTCCCGGAATGCACCATCACAGTTGACAATAAGTTGATAAATGTCCTTGCTGATTCATGTTCCCCATATACATTGTTGGATGGTAAAGTGTTCGAAGGGTTATTTCCCAACAAAGTAGATTCTCTGGAAAAAGCTGACATAAAACTTAGAGGGTATGGGGGAGACCCCATCTCATTGTTAGGTATGACCACCATGAGGATTGAGTATAAAGGCAGGAGCACGGTGGGGAAAATTTATGTATCAGAGAAAGGATCCAACTTAATTGGATGGCGTCATCAAAAAGATCTAGGGATGAAGCTAGATCCTAACAGCACTGACCAAGTTCTTTTAGTGGACAGATCGGTGTGTGGTAAATCAGTCTGTGAAGATTTCCCAGAGGTATTCACTAACAAATTGGGCCAACTCAAGAACTACCAGCATTGCATAAAATTAAAAGACAAAGCCAAAGCCATTGCACATAAAGTGAGGCCTATTCCCCATTTAATGCATGAACCTTTACAAAAAGAATTAGACAGACTGCTGGGGTTAGGGGTCATAGAACCCATTGAATGTTCCCAATGGTTGTCTCCTATTGTTATCACGTCCAAGGCGGCCAGCAAGGACATTAGGCTTTGCATTGACCTTAGGGACTTAAACAAAGAAATTTGGGTAGATAGGCATCCGCTACCCAGAATACATGAAATTCTAACATTAATCAAAGATGCCAGTCTGTTTAGTGTCCTGGACTTATCTTCAGCATACCACCAGGTTGAGTTACACCCGGAATGCAGACATCTTACCTCGTTTGTAACTCCGTTAGGGGCATTTCAGTACCGCCGCATGCCATTTGGGCTGGCCTCAGCTGCAGCGGCATTTCAAAGAATCATGCAGCATGTACTCAAAGAGGCCCCTGGCACGATGTGCTTTCAGGACGATATCTTGATATTTGGTAAGGATGAACTTGAACATAATGACAGGTTGAGAAGTACTCTCTCCAAATTGAGCCAAGCAGGGCTTACATTAAAAAGAGAAAAATGCCAAATAGGAGTAAAGTCCGTAGAGTACTTAGGACACACCATTTCCAATGAAGGCATCAAACCAAAAATGAACTTAGTGGAGGCAATACAGGAAGCTACGGCCCCCACTAATGTTGAAGAAGTCAAGTCCTTTTTAGGGTTAGCTGAGTACTACTCTAAGTTTATTCAAAACTATGCAGAAAGGGTAGAACCGTTAAGGAATCTTCTCAAAAGTAAGGTGCCGTTTTTATGGGAGGAGAGTTGTAAGCGAGCTTTTGCTGACATAAAAGACTGCATTACCCGAGCTCCTTTCTTGGGTAGATTTGACCCTACTAAAACTACGTACCTTTCCACGGATGCCAGTAACAAAGGGTTGGGAGCCAGCCTTACCCAAAAAACAGGTAATAAGGAACAAGTGATAGCATTTGCATCCAGAACACTGAAAGGTGCAGAACAAAACTACTCGGTCATCGAGAAAGAAGCGTTAGCTTGTTACTGGGCTGTTAATCATTTCAAGTTTTTTCTGTGGGGGATACCGTTTACCATCAAAACGGATCACAAGCCACTTATGTATGTCTTCACGACCAAGGGATCCACTAGGCTAACCCCGAGGATAGCTAAGTGGATGATAGGGTTGGAAGGATTCAACTTCAGGGTGGAGTACGTTCCTGGGAGAACTAATGTAATTGCTGACTTCCTGTCTCGTTCCCCTTTACAAGTCAACGACGACGGTAAGGAGGAGGAAAGTGATGTAATTGTACTAGAAGTAACTGGTTTGACTAAGGAAGAATGGGAAGAGCAAAATGATCTAGACGAAACTTTGAAAACTGTAAAAGAATGCATACACAACGGTTGGCCAGAACAAAAGAGCAGGTTGTCTGACATGGTGGGGAAATTCTGGGAAGTTAGACATGAAATAGTTGAAGTCAATGGTACCATACATAGAGGGGAGAAAATTGTACCCCCTGAAGGGATGAGGAGAAAAATCATTTCCCTAGCCCATGTGGGTCATCTAGGGAGGAGTCTAACAAAAAATAGAGTAAGAGAAGGTTACTGGTGGCCCAGCATGGACAAGGAAGTAGAGGAAGTTGTGAAAAACTGTGAAGACTGTGCTAGGAGTGACAAGACTCTGTCTGCTAGAAAACCTCCTTTATCACCCGTGGAAGTTCCTGATCGCCCCTGGGCCAAACTAGCATTAGACATTATAGGACCATTAAACTTAAGACAAGCCTCGGACCGCTTTATACTGGTCCTTATAGACTATCACTCAAGATGGGTGGTAACCAAGTGGACGAATATAATTGATACTAAGGTCTTGATCCAGTTCCTAAAGGACACGTTCTTTGAAGAAGGTATTCCGGATGCCATTGTAACTGACAATGGAGTCCAGTTTACCTCAGAGTTGATGAAGGAATTTTTGGGGGGCCTACGCATCAATCATTTGAAAACAGCTTTGTATTGTCCGAGGGCAAATGGTCTTGTGGAGCGTATGAACAGAGTCATCAAGGAATGCATACAAAGAGCAGAGGCCACTGGCATTCCAGCCAAACAAGCTCTACAGGAAATGATATGGTCGTACCGGACAGCACCCAACACCATCACTCATGTGTCTCCTTTTGTATCTTTGAAAGGAAGGAAGCCTAAGACCATTCTCACACCAGGATGGTTGTGTAAGACCTATGATTGCGTGGTAGACAGGTCGTACATTGCTAGGCAAATTGAGAAACAACAGGAAAAGTACAAGTTGAGATATGATTTGAAACAAAGCGTCAAGGTACCGTCAATGGTGCCAGGTGATTGGGTTCGTATAGACTTACCACCTGCCAGAAGGAGGAATGCTTCTAGGTTCTCTGAGCCTATCAAAATAGCAAGTGTTGGAAGGAACGTAGTCCTTTTGAACAATGGACAAACATGAGGCATGGACAAAGTGGTAAAGTGTGCCCCTCCAACAAAAGAAGGAGGTACTCACGCACTGGTGAGTAAGAACCACGGCCTGGGTCGCAGTTCCACTAGGAAAACCACAAGTCCGGTGTGGCACAAAGACTATGTGATTACTTAGATTTCTGATCTGCATCTGCGGTTGCTTTTATGGTTGCCCAGGGAGATGTGTTGTAATCTTGGTATGCTCTGCCCACCCCCCTGCATTCCCTTCCTGTTGGTACATTCCCCTGTTGTTATGAACGTTCTATGCAGCCTCCCTGAGGCGATTCACTGTGAGATGATATTGGACCAGTTGGTGATGCTGAATAAAAGTTGTTCTTACCTGAGTACTTTCTTCAATTTATGACACAATTATATCAGTGGATCGGTGGGGATAGGTAGAGGGACTATTAACAGGTACGACATAGATTTATGGGGGCAGATCGTATGTCAGGAGAGGTTTGTTCAATCCTGCACATCAAAGGAGGCGGTGTGTCTGCTTACTGAGCAATGCAATTACAGTGTGAGTCACACTCTTGTAAAAAACAAAATTGCAATACAATTTAGAGATTAATATTGCATGTGTCCTGGTAGCATATGGATGAATGTTCCTTCTCCTATGACATATGCGAGGCACGCTACGTGATCCTAGAATGTGAAAGAAAGTTAAAACTTAAGATGTTATCAGGCATTGTTGAAAGCATGAGTCAGATGTATGTAGGATGGATCCTTCGGAGGTGACCAGGCTCCTGCCTCTTCACACATGAAAAAGGGCATTCCTTTCGTGCTGGAAGGTAAATAACAGTGTATTACTCTGTGTGACTTTGCATCCCTCTGTGATGGCACAACACTTTACTAAATCGGGGCCTATGTGCTTTGAATAGTTTATTATTTTCCTTTTCTTATCTTCGTGACAGGATCTAACATACTTTGCTGTCTCTCGTTGCCTTGTGTCCTCACACACATTCTCTTCGCTTGCATTGCTGGATGGAATGAAACACATTCATTTCTAGATGCATCTTTTGGCTAAACTTGTGAAAGGACAGGGTGGGCGCATCTTTGTTTCCACCGATACCCTTACAGGCTGTCACCAGCTGGGCTCAATTTGACAATTTAACATTATTGTTGAGATGGCTCACGTACTCCAATTTGAACTTAGTTGTATACTTGGGAATGCTTTTTCTTTGGTTTTTGACGTGCAATAGGGTATCGCTTTCTGATCCAAGGCGCGACCAAATGTGTACAAGCAGCGCTGCCCCCTAGGGCAGCGTCCCCTAGTTGCACTGCTAGATTCCCCTTTGGGAGAAGTTTGCCCAATTTCTTAATCTTGATTCAAACAACTGTGACACCACTTGATTGGCTTTCCAATTAGTTCCTTTATTGTAGGTTCACATTCATGAAATTGCAATATTCATGTCTGCTTATTCAGTGGAGCCGTTCACACAACAAATCATCAGTTTTAACAATCCCAATGCATTTGGGGTTGGAATGGCCCTTCTTTAGGGGATGTTTGATGTGTGATAAAACTTCCGATGGACTCAAGGTGTCACGTCCCAGTTCGTCACCATTGAGGTCAATATGTATACATGAAATACTGCAATTACATGGATGTGAAAATACAATAAAGGAATTAATTGGAAAGCCAATCAAGTAGTATCACAGAGTTTGAATCAGGATTAAGAAATTGGAAAAACTTCTCCCAAAGGGGAATCCAGCCGTGCAGCTAGGGGACCCTACCCTAGGGGGGAGCGCTACATGTGACAATTCAACTTTGCCACCTCCTCCCAGCCAGGACCCAAGTGAGGAATGGATTGACCAACTGTGCTTTAAGTGGAGGAGAGAGTCCTCAGGAGGGGTCAATGGGAGGTATGTGGGACGCGGCCGGTGATGCTGCACCTTTGCAGCACTATCCAGATGAAGTGATGTTCTCCCGTTCACTAGAACTGTGGCAACGACAGAAGCAGGTACAGGTAAGTATTTGTGTAGAGAGAGCTTACAATATGGTCTGAGGTCGGCATGCAGCTCTTCCTAATCCCATGACCGGTTTAGAGCCCCTAAATACAAAGATAAATACAACCCAACAACAGAGTGTCCCTTAGAATACTGATACAACCAATCAGTGACCGCAAAGACATAAAATGCAAAGCCTATCCCCACTACCAGGAACACTCTGGGATTAGGCAAAACCGCTACAACGAATGCAGCAATGATTGATCCTTTCTTGCTGAGCCCATGTGGCTCTTTTTACCTTTCATTTTCATGTCTCCTGCAAGTAGATGGATTTTCCGTGCTTGCCCTAAAAAGCTGGAAATGCCATTAAAAATGTACATAAATATTCGAGAACTAGAAAAAGCACTATTTTACGTCCCGCCTTCACATATTTAGAGAAAGTGTATTGCCTTAGTGTTCCCAATCCAGAAGACTAAAATATCGGTGTATTAGCACAGTGTCGGACAAACCTTGTATTAAACCGGGCATTTCCCCAGTGAGCTGGAGTCCAAAGAAGCTGGTTTTGGAAGCCCAAGGCTTCTCCTGGTGCCCCTGTCACTTTCCTAGGCTTCCTGAGGTTAATTGCAGGAAGCATGGGGAGGTTTTAAGAGAGAAAGAGAGGGACGATTGAGAGAAAGAAATCAGAGATGGAGAAGAGAGAGAAAGAGAGAGAGAAAGAGAGAGAGAGAGATAATGGATGTCTGGAAAGCTAGCTGGCACGAGGAGACAACAGGCACGGGCTGGTTTGAGCATTTTTGCCAGGGCTGCTTTTGGTTCCTGCGTCCAACCCTTGTTGGTGCAATACACCCATATGGTTAGTGGAGGTTGTCGGGCTCTGAAAGTTACTTTCAACATATGGAGGAGTAGTGTTCAGTATACTGAAGCTCCTTGTCTTTCTTTCTATTTTTTGTTTGTTTTATATAGCGCAAACTAGACTGGAGAAATCGGGTATCAGAGCGCTTTACATGAGCACCAGTTTCGTTACAGAAGGTCACATTCATTTTTGTAAGGTACGGGAAGATTAAGTGATTTGCCCAGAATCACAGGATGTTGAGTGTATTTGACGAGAATCTAACCCGGTTCCCCAGCTTCGAGGTCGACTGCTCTAACCGTAAGGCTACATCCTCTCCCCTTTCAACGCACTTCCATCTCTCCTGACCCTACACTACAGTGAGGGCCAGCATTCTTCTTTTTATTAACGGTATGTGGCGCCACCCACCCTCCACCATATTTTCTCAGTCATTTCATTTCTATTTGAACTCTGTTCTGGGATGAAGATTGGCTGATGCAAATTGCCAATGTGATTTAGGTTCAACGCTCTTTTGAAAACAGTTCCTCCTCACTGAAAATAACTCTTCTCAAAGACTCTTTCCCTCAAGGCCACATCCGCTCACTACACATTTCAGGAACAACGGACGTGTGAGGGCACGGAGGTGAATTAAAGGTCAGGGGAAAAAAAGTTATAAAGCATAGCATGAAAGCAAGAATGTCACTAGCGTAACTGAGACCAAAAAAGTACTTAGGGGCAGATTTACAAGCCCCTTGCGCCACTTTTGCGTCACTTTTAACATGGGGAAAGTGACTCAAAAGTGGCGCAAGAGGCTTGTAAATCTGCCCCTTAGTGTTCTATCATATATTGCGTTACAGTGGTGGCAGGTAGATGATCTTTTTATTGTTTTTAAGTTAAGTAGCTCTTCGTAATGCACTTCTACTGCTTCTAGGCGCTTTAAATCACAACTTTTACTGTTGCCCAATTTAATAGCACAAAATGTACTAATCGCGGAAGAATGAGTCTGTCTTGCTAGGATGTGATCTTGTGGAATGTTGGATTGCTCTCTCAGGTGAGACACAGTAGATATACGGATGGGCGCTTGAATATGTTTGGGGAGGTTCCATCCTGTCGCCAACGACAAAGGATGGAATGTCTTTATTTGAAGGGCTTGTTTCGAGCTGGTGCAGCGTAATTTTGATTACATCCTAAAATACTCTAGGAGTGCATTATAAATAGGGCTCCTGGTTTTATGGTATTTATTTTTTTAACATTTCCATCTGTATTTATCCATATTTAGTTTTTGACCATCTTATTGGTATTTATCCATATTTATTTTGTGTTTTGAGAATAAATGGAGTTGCAAAACGGCATATTTCTACATTTATGTAACTCTTAAACATGCCCTTATAGATGGATGCCTGTCACGTTTTGGCAAATAAAGAAGCCACATATAACATAAAACTACACCCACAGGTACATATTAGCATTACACTATAAATATATGTTAACATATATCTGTATTTAAGGAAATCTCATCCTGTTTTTTAACTCCCTATGCAGCCTATCTGTTCCGGTTTGGCCTGGAGTTCATGAAAGACAGCATGGCGAGTCTCTCACAAGAGGCACAATTTTCAGTATTTTTCCACTTTAAAAAAAATATACAGACAGGAAACACATTGTTTTCTGTCTGAATTTATCTGTAAAAATCAGTAAAAACGGAAACAGAGAGCCTTAATTATAATTAATTGTAGCCAGCCCTCGAAAATATTCTGTGTGATTAACATTACTAATGGAAGATGGGGTATTGTATATTTAGAGTACTCTACGTGAAAACTCATGACAAACATAAACTATGTGTTTAGAAATGTGATTCCTAGAGTTTCCTGCAATGCTCATATATTAATATTCTGAGAGAAAACCAAGCTTATAATGTGTCCCCCTCTGACGCTAATAGTATGACATGTATATGCAGATAAGCGTTTAGACATTTATACATGTAACAAGAACTATATTCATGTTTGTGTATTGTGAAATGACATCTTTTCATATTGTATTGCATTTTATTAATTCGTTACGAAACTGTTTAGTAAGGTGCACGTATTTGTGACCCTGTGCACAATTAAGTTGACATGATTTTGCTGCCTCAAGCATAGTTTCAGTACAAGCTCACGTTTCAATCTAACATTTAATTTGTGTTTAACCTTCAATGTAGAATGTGTTTGCTCGCATTTTTTTGGTTCTTTTGCAGGTGTGGACAAAGCTCCATTATTTAGTAAAGGAGGGTTTGTGTTTTAGTAAGATAGCAAGGTATGTGAAGATGAACCTTGGCAAGTAAAAACCCAGTAACGAGCAAGGAGGTGAGTTCCCATGGAGGAGGTGAAGAATGGCCAAGGACAAATGGAGTAGAAACCTATTGATGTGGGAAAGGTGGTGCCAGTAGACAATTTGTGCTGGAATTGTGGAATGTTACTGGACCTGATCACGTGATTTACCTTGAATGCAACTAATGTCTTATGCTGAAACGTATTGAGGGTCAGAGAGACAATTTAGCACTTCATGAGGTGTAGACCTCTGCTTCTGCTTTGTGTTGCTTCAGGCTACTTGATTCTTGGTTGGAGTTTCTTCTACTGAAGACTCTGACGGATGACCTTTCTTTTTTCCATTTTACTCATGCTTCTTAGTTTGGGGCTTGTGCCCTTTTAAGGCAGTGCAGGGAGAGATAACATGCTCATGCTTACCTCTGAAAATCCTTTGATGCAATTTAATTTTCAATTCCTTTTTCCTTATTACTTGCATTGTCATAACCAATTTAGTTGAATGCTTTTTGTTACATAGGGTAAATCTCTGCAGGAGATTTGGACTCATTGTGTTTGTCCTGTATTTGTATACTGTGATGCTGAGACTTATTTATATCAATCTATTTCTGAATTTATAATTAAACCTTACTGATCTCAGATTTGGTTGTCAAGTTTATTATTGTATAACTAAACTGGTTACACTGTATTGAAATTTAAATTGTGATTGTTTCCTGCCTTTTAAGCAGTTAAAAATGCCATCTGGTTGAGTAGGGTTGTTTAAGTGGGCCCTAGCTTTCTCAGAGCCATCATAAATAACAGTTTACACTGGTGTGAGATTGAAATTATAAAGGTTTAGTGTATTCTAATATTCTCAGTTATAGCCTGGTGCAGTGATTTACTGCTTTGCTAATCAGAGGTTGGGAGTTAATGTTGCTGACTCATGAGAATTTTCCTATTAGGGTTATCCTTTTTATCCTCTATTGGCTGTTGGCTGATGTCAAACCTGATCTTAATGTTGCGCTCAACTCTCTTCTAAACTGAGGACTATAGTGCTCCTTCACATCGAATGCCCCCTGAATATCAAAGCTAGAATATCAACGTAACAAATATCGAGAGAAATTATCAACCCCGTAATATCGAAAGGTAAATAAGCATAGATTTTCTGTCCTTAACTCCATATGTATCTACCTTAACAATATCTATATATCTTCAGGGTACTTTTATGTGGATTTATGAATAGTAAACCTATACCTCCTCTCTATGCACTTACCTTTCGATATTTTGTTCTTCGATATTTTGTCCACAATATTCTTGCATCTTGATATTCATAGCTTCAGTATTCAGTAGTACAGTCCTGCATAGATACTGGCACTTTGGAAAGTCACACGTTTGTGTCCGTGTAGGGGCACCGTGCACTCCAGCCCTTGAGGTTGGGCATGTCGGCTCTCATAATGGTGCGACCAGTCCATCTTGAAGATTACAGGTCACCCCCACAAACATGCAGCATCCAGTGCTGCTCATGCCCTGTTTCAGTTGCTGTGTGCACATAAAATAGTGATTTTTTTCGTATGCCTTCATTAGGAGTCAGACAGAGTGGAATTACAGAATGATTTTATCTGCTAATTTCACTCTTTCCAATTACTAGTATTTCCACAAAATTGCATGGAACTCGCTGATCGTAATAATCTCCTGCAATTCATTCGCATGCGGAAAAAAGCTGAGAGGGAAAACTTCAGCCGAAATATTTAAATGCTGAACACCCAGTAAATCGCATGCAAAAAAGGAAAACTGCCATTGGTAGGTGCTATACACAATTAGGAGAAGCGTGGTAACAATTTCCTCACGAGAAATTAGTGCCTAGGAACTTCTTCCACTCCGAGGTGCAAATGTAAATCATTTCCAAAGAGCAAATAAATAAAATGCACAAGCTTAATTCAGATGCAACCAATAGCGTACTAGTGTACAACTGCACATGGAAAAATTAGGCAAATATTTCATTTTGAGGAAGAATTTTTTAAAAGGCAAAACCACTAATCAGGGAAGCAGAGCTCGCAGGCGATTCCAGACAAATATTTAGGGGAGCCCACAAACAAGAAAGTCCCAGGATTAGCCACAAACTATTTTTACTTTACGAGAAATTGACGATCTTATTGAGGAAGTAGAGCACATTTTACATCCAGACAATTCCAATCCAATAAGGCCAACTATAAAGAAACCAAAAGTAGAGAAAAAGGGGTAAAAAAATAAACTAGTGAACCTCTTGAAAAGTTGGTATCCATTTCTACAGGCAGCAATGCTATTGCTCCCCAATTTCAAATTCAAATAGAACCTCATGTTCCGCTAGAAACCATGATGCTTTCTAACAATTGCTTTGACCCAATGGCTACCTGTGACTCAACAAATATGGGGTGTGTGCCCACGACCAGCCAGTGACTCACAGCCTATAAGTCATGATGAGTCAAGGTGCTCAGAAAAGGAACTCTGGGATACTATCAATGTCGTGAGGGCTGAGATTACAGATGTAGGAGACAAAGGTGCACTTGTTATCTGAGGACCCTTCACGACACACCCAGACTGCCACGTCTTCAAGTCGCCCCATCAGGGAGGTCGCGACTAAAACCCGTGGAGTAGATTTCAACCCCCTTCAGTATAGTAGAGGAGTTATCCCCCAGCTCAATCAGGCCCAATCTGGACTCAATCCCTGTGGAAAAGTGGCCCTCTCTGAAGGGTCACCCAAAACATTTTGCCTTCCTCCACCTCTTTTTCTGGCCTTGTTTTTGTTGGTTTTAGGATTCTGGGCACTTTACCACTGCTTTCCAGTGCCAAAGTGCATGTACTCTCTCCCTACAACATGGTAACATTGGTGTGTACACACTTGGCATATTTAATTCCAGTGTAATGTGGTATACCATATACCCAGGTCCTTTAAATTAAATTCTACTAGTGGACCTGCAGCACTGTTTGTGCCACCCACCCAAGTAGCTTTTCAAATCTGTCTCAGGCCTGCCACTGCAGGACGTGTGTGCGCAGTTTTCTACGCAGTTTACTGCCACTTGAACTTGGCATTTACAAACCTTTGCCAACCCTTCAATTCCTCTTTCATTACAAATAAGTCACCCCTAAAGCGTTTGTGCTACCCACCCAAGTAGCTTTTCAAATCTGTCTCAGGCCTGCCACTGCAGGACATGTGTGCGCAGTTTACTGCCACTTGAACTTGGCATTTACAAACCTTTGCCAACCCTTCAATTCCCCTTTTATTACAACTAAGTCACCCCTAAAGTAGGCCCATGGTAGCCCATATGGCATGGTGCTGTGTAAGTTAAAGGTAAGATATGTATGTTTAAGTTTTGCATGATCTGGTAGTGACAAACACCCAAATTCTTTTTTCAAGACTATGAGGCCTACTTCTCTCATGAGATAACATTGAGAATTCCTTAACACACTATTAAGTTGTAATTTCTTATTTGAAAGGAATAGCTTTGTCATGTTTTATACCTTTGGAATTGTAATGGTAATTCCTCTTTACTAGGGAAGTTGGGTTTAACACTACTGGTTTAGAAATGCCAAATTTTAGAAAGTGGGAATTGCTCTGCTCTTAATGCTCTGTGTGTCAGGATTGGGCAATTCAGTTCCTTTTTCCACCCCCAGGCTGGTTGTAAACTAAAGAGGGTGCTAAATTATCCATGGAACCGGCTTCACCAATTCACCCCATTAAAGCATTGCAGAAGGTTTCAGGCTCCATTTAATTCTATCCAAAATGGCATCCGCTAGTTGCCGCTTAGTGGAGTGTAGAGTTCTAGTGTTTCTCTAGGGAACAAGTGTCTGGAGTTCGCGCGCAACTTGTGCTCTGCGCGCTTCGACCGTCGATTTTGTGGAGAATGCAGCGTTTCTGTGCTGCGCACACTCCAAGTCAAGGTACCGTTCAGGGGAGTAGCATTTCTTAGCGTTTCTCAGCCTGACACTTGAACTTTTGTGAGCTCTTTAAGAAGTTCCTGAATTCACCCACTGGTGACAGAAGAGAAGTTTCCAGTCAGCCTTCATTAAGGTCAGCGTATTTTGGCGTACTTGCACTGAATGGCTTCATGTGAGGATTAATTCAAGTAAGCTATTAAGGTCAGTTCTGCTTGTTAGACCTTAATTTAGCTTACAGTTTCCTTAGAGGATTAAAATAGAATATTTGCGCATTTGTAATTCAGCGCTGGAAAAGCAGAATAGAGGAGTTACAGGACTATGAGAAAATATTCTGACTTGAGCTTTCTCAGAGCATAGACTGAATTAGTCAGAGAAGTACTTGTGGCAATTTGTTCTCTAGAGTAATTTCGACAGTTCATTCCAGTTCTTCAAACAATTACATAGACTTATGCAAGACTCTATCTAGAGATATAACCAATTCAAAAAAAGTATTTTGTGCAACGAATACAGATTCAGAAACTCTCAAGCAGTTACTAATCAATTCCATCTGTTTGTAGCAATATATATATATATATATATTATACTTACCTCCAAATTTTATTCGACTGCCAGCTGAAAAGGAAGAGACAAACAAATTAAAAATAAAGAATACAACCTGAATAACGTCAATTATTAAAGATAGATAACAAATACGAATTAGAGAGAAGCTAGCCACTGCAGACATAAAGGTGAGAGAAGCGTTAGGAATAGCGCATGCGAAATATCACAGTTAGAATTAGGAAGGGGTGCAGAATGTATTAATGGTTGTTATTTGTGTTCACAGATGCCAAAAAGTCCCTCGCTAAGATTCCTGTGAGGAAGAGGGACAGCAGGGGAGTCTCTCTGTTATTCCCATTCCCCTTTCCCCCTCTTTACTGGTAGTGGGCTTAGAGTTCACTGCAGTGGAGTTTGGGATTTGGGAAAATTTCTTCTGCTTCTGTGGAAGTCCCATTTATCAGGTGTGTGCTACTGACACTGTGTGCCTGCAGTCTGTCTCCGATACACGTCTCTGGTGGATTACCGATTCACATTGTGCATTCCCTCTAAACAGCCACAAACACAGGAAGGTTAGGTGTGTCTGAGAACTCCTCTGAATACCGATGGCGCTTCCTGGGTAGGAAGTCAGGGATGAGTTGACTCTTGTGACTGAACGGGTAGTGTCCTGTCCCCACACAAAGGGAGGTTACCCCCCACTGACAGTCTGGAGCCAGGGCTGGGAAGAAAGGACCTTTGTGCATTTCAAAGACCCTTCTTTAAAGCCACCCCCTCTTCAAAGGCACAACTGGGAATATGTTCTGGGTCTCTGACCCTACCAAATCAGACACTTCTGGACCTACAAGTGGACTCTATCAGAAGAACTGCTGTGCTGCATCAAGGACTGACACTCTGCTGGATTGCTGACCTAGAAGGCTTGCTTTTCTGCCATGCTGCCCTGCTGCCTACAGCTCTCTGACCCTGAAGAGGAGAGCTGGACTCTGTTTTGCAACCAAAGTGATCTCCAAGGGCTTGTTGGCTTGCCCCTTGTTGCTTGAGACTCAGGGCTATCAAAGTCTCTACACATGCACCTGTGCCTGGTTCACTGGAAGTGGACCCAGACACTTGCTCCAGAGAAATAGATGTATCTCTAGTCTGCGTGCAGCAGAACCAGTGAATCGACCCTGTTGTGGGAGTAGAATAGGCGTGTTGCACTCTGATCCTCTACATCGCATCGCATCCAGAACCTCCTCTTTGGAACCAATGTATCGCCACCACTGCGTGGAGAAGATCGATGCATCGCCCCTTCAGCGTGGATTTACAGGGCGCATTGTCTTCAGAACTGCTGCACTCGAAGCCAGTGTTTCACTGAACGGACCCGACGCATTGCCACCACTGCATGAAGAAAATTGTCGCATCACCTCGACTGCGTGCCTGACATCGATGCTTCACTAGCCTGCGCCCTGCATCTCGCTGTTGCAACCCAGGATCAAGGGACTCTGTTCACCGGGCTGGCATGGCTTTTGTCCCTGGCCAGTGCTCCATTGCGGTCAGCTTGAAGAGTTAACTTTGTCCAGGACCAGAGCGGCCAGATGAGCCCCATGTGCTCTTATTGCTTCTAAGTGCTAGAAACACTTTTAATGGTTAAAAATTCATAACTCCGGTTCTACTTAATGGATTTTTGTTGTTTTGTTCTTGTTTTACTCATACCATATTATCCTTTTTTTAACCCTGGGTGGAGTGCCTTTGTGGGGTTTTCATTGTGTTACTGTGTGTGTGTTGCACAAATACTTTACACATTGCCTAATAGATAAGCCTGACTGCTCTGTGCCTAGCTACCAGAGGGTGAGCACAGGTTATCTTTTACTGTGTATCTGACTTACACTGACTGGAATGGTGGTCGCTGTTTGGACTGGGTGCATACATCTGCCAACTAGAGACCCCATTTCTAACAATCCCCCATTAAGATACACCACCCTGACATGCATCGGGAAACCAATCTCAACATTTTGCATTCCGCTAAGGAACTTCATTGTCTCTATCTCCTATCCTAAGACTTACTATGTATCTAATCCTATAGCGCAAAACATTGTTCACCACCATGGATATCCAGAATCTTTTCAGGCAGTGCGACTAAGCAACACAAATCTATCTTATCTTTTAAAGGCATTGTCCTTTCATTTCAATTAGACAACAACCTTACTGCTCCTACATCCCACATGTGTCCACTGTTTCTTAATTGCCTGATCAGGTCCAAAATCATACCCACTTGCTATAGATTTTGCTTAGGAGTGGGAACATGCAGCCCAAGTCTGCCTTACAGTAGGACTGTGTATATGATAGGTGTGCCAAATCTACGACTGCATCTTAGAGAGAATGAGGCTTCCCTAGTCAACAAGGTGACTCATTGGATCAGGAGTGTTCAAAAGTGATGTAGTTTAACCCATTCGGACATTCTTGGGGCATCTCGTTTATCCTTGAAGTGGAACATTCTAACTGTGCTAAGTTAACACATAGGTCCTCACTCTTGTAAGCAATCTCTTATCTCTTAATGCCCGCAGACTTCCGCCATCAAACTCTAAAATCCAATTTAAAATTCGTCCCCATGCACCAAAAATAACTGAGGGATCACAAGCCTTTCCCATATGCCCCTTATTGATTGACTGGAGACGACTGCTGATAACATCTCTATTGGATCAGGTAGCTTAGTGCTAAATTTAAGACAGGGGAATATTTTAGAGGTAAACAACGTTTACCACGAAAACTTTTCCCCCCAGGGAATTACTACGCTGTTGTTACAACAACCGTTCTGTAACCACGCATAACATTACTCTGCAAGACGGAACAACAACTTGCGGAGGGGGATAGAAGGTGTGGGGTTTGAAATCCAACACCTTCCCTACTGTCCGCACAGACTGGAGTTGGAATAGTAAATTATACTATTCCAACATCCAGCGCCCCCATACGCAAGTCGTTGTTACGACTTGTGGGGTAATGGTATGCGTCGTTACAATGCGGTCGTTGTAACGACGGCATTGTAATTCCTTGCAGGGAAAAAAGGATGCGTAAAAAAGCAGTACATAGTATTTTAGATAATGTTACCTTGACTCCAAACCATGAATGTGCCTTCAAAAATCCCTGAAAAGAGGGGGATTTAAATATCCCTATTTTACCACACATGACCCCAATAGTAACACTAACATACCCACAGGGAGGAAACCAATGTGGGATCACACTGCTTCACATTGGTTTCCCGTTTAAAAGGCTCCCTCCAGCCATTTGAGCTGACGAGCTCATGGAGAGGCACCTGCGCGCCTTGAGAGGTACTGTGACCCAAGAATACTTTGGCAGCCTGCTCAGCAACCCCAAATATTTGAAATGCCTAATCTCTACTGGCGACGTATAATAATCCAGAAACACATGTATAAAGATGGCCAGTACTTATCTGCACCAACCTGGTGAAATACTCTAAAAACTTTTGCAAGTACACACGCTTGGCGAACTGCATGCACCATAAAGCTTAGGGGCTGGGAGGTGAAGCAGTGTGATCCTACATTGGATTCCCATACCCACAGGGAGATCAGACAGCTAACACCACCTTAGTAGTAGTGTCATGGAACATAGCGGGTTTAAGGAGCAAATTGCCCCAAGAAGACTTGGAGGGCATTCATTTATAAAGTCAACATCATTATGTTCAAGGAAACATGGGGCTTAGTTCCATCCGATAGGCAAGGCTTTAAAATCTTTCACATACCAGCTTGGAGAACTCAGGTTGGTAGACCATCTGGGGGTCTTGTCATATGGGTTAGTAGTTCATTAAGATGCCGGGTAAAAAAATTAAATATTGATTCTCCCGCTATACTAGGGTTAGAATTTTTGTCTTGGAATGGCAAAAAAACTTTCCTTGTGCAATGTCTACAAAGAAGCACAACTAAGTGTACTGAATCACAGGTCATATTATCACTGAGAGAGTGCATAGCGATGGTTAGCAACACCTCAGCTGTTATAGTTGAGGAAGACTTTAATGTATGCTCCAAGTCCTCAGTTCTCATTAGGGATATAGTGCGAGAGTTGGGTATTCCTCAACAGAAAGATTTTTGTATTCCATCCACATCTAGGGCCGCTTTGCAGATGATAGATCTTTCACTGTCCTGCCATATGAGAGCTTATAATGGTTGAACAGCTTTAAATTTAACAAGGAAACCCATTTTTAGAAGGAGCGCATATTTGAGTAACATTGATTACATGTTATTAGACCTGTTCTCATGGCCAGCTCTCATTGAAATGGAAGTTATATCCCGATATGAGAGTGATCATTTCCCCCTCCTCCTTACCCTCAGGGCAGCCCACATCCTATTGCTTTTAGATCTGGGCTGCAATGTGGGGATTTGACCAACACTAATAATAGGAGGAATGGTAAGTGGGACACTGTAGCTCGTAATGAGGTCATCCGTGGCCAATAATACCTTTGCCTAATTCCAACTTTATCTGCATTTGGTGTTCTACCTCTCTTCGCATACAGTCATGGACCTCCATATTAAATGTTTTGAGGATCTGAAGAATTCTTGTTTTACTAAACTCACTACCACACATCGATCTTCACAAATGGCTAACCCTACTTGGTACAACAGGGACTGCAGAGTAACCATGTCCCACCTGGTTAAAACTATCAAAAGTGGCCTTCAACCCAAAATTCAGGCTGCTAGAGCTAAATAATAAAAGGTTCAAAAACAGGCCACAAGAACTCGGAAAACTTCTGTATTGTGGGACATTTTGGATGCTGTCGGACTGAGAGCCTGGCAGCTTTTTGGAACATGATTAGTCATGGTGGTAAAACAAACATGATGTGACCGGAGTCTAATATTCTACCCCAGGACTGGGTTACCCACTTTCAATCCCTCTGGGTAATATTGCTAATGTAGATCATGATACACCAGATAAGGACGCCTTTTCCATTGAATTATACAATAATCCATCAACTGACACTACTATCTCCTCTTGGGAGGCAGCTGATGCAACAGCATTATTTTCTTTGGATGAAACACACCAAGCTGTCTGTACGCAGAAAGCAGGCAAGGCTCCTGGTCCGGCTAAGATCGTTGAGGGTTTATATAAATCAGAGGCAGACATTTGGGCACAGTTTTTAAATCCACAGTATTTAAATCGAAGTGCTAATGCCATCATGGTCAGGTGCACCAATTCCCTCTACCTGGAGAGGAGCAGAGATTCGCCCTATTTTCAGAAGGGCTCAAAATCTGACTCAGCCAATTACCCCCCAATAAGTTTGATTGACACTGCTCAGATAATATTCAGTACACACATTTTGAACCGATTGATCTCCTGGACGGAGGATAGCAAGATACTATCTCAGTTTCAAGTGGGCTTTTGTTGGAAAACAAGCACAGTAGACCAAGTTTTCAGATTACAGCTATTGAGAAGGAAAGTGGTGGACATAAAGGAGGTAGTCTAAATGTAGCATTGGTTGATTTGAAGGCTGCCTTCGACATGCTCCCTAGAGATAGATTCTGGACCATTTTAAGAGATGTTAGGTTGCCGTCCTCTTTATTGGATATCATAGTGCATCTCCACACAGTTAATTGTGCACAAATTAGATAGGGTGCTAATGGGGCAACAACAGACCGATTATTGGTCGATAAGGGTGTTAGACAAGGTTGCCCCTACCCTATTTTTGTTATTTGTAAATGATTGAGTTTTTTAATGGGTTGCAAAAATGATTATTCACAATGGGAGGGACGAGGGCGTTTTAAGAGTAGGTTCAGCATACATGCCCATATACCTAGAAGTAAACCAGAAGGTATGCAGTTCCTTTGAGGGGGGGGGGGGTTCTGGAAGGTAAAAGGGATTCGAGGTGAGTGAATGAAGGTCAGGAAGGGAGAGCTCCAATAAGGAGCAAGGGCCCTCACACGGCCATAGAGGTGTCATGCTTCAGCATAGGGCAGCTCCACCTTGGGCCGGCGCTGCAATATCCAACGGGCCCCGCCGGGGGGGCTCTTTCTCTGAGGTCTTCTATGTTGTTTGCCGAATGGCCCTAGAAGGTGGGGTGTTGGAGTGAGTATGTAGTGAGTAGAGTGGGGGTGAAGATGAGTCTAAAAATAGCTATGAGTGTACAAAGGTACTTTATTCGCTGGATACTGTTGCTATGGTTAAAAACTGACTAGGAGAGTCGTGGCTGGCGAGGAAAATTAAACCTGCTGCAGCTCGATGTGTGGGGTAAGAAGTGAAAGTGGTCAATAGGTCGACATGTTTCATGCCTTGATTCTCCTAAAGGATGAGCGGCATTTCATCAGGGCCGGGGGGGAACAAGAATCCTCATCTACTCTGAAGTCAGAGGGATCAGTCGAGAGGAAGTCCTATAAAGTACAGTCCCCGTGTTGTGGGTTTGTGTGTAATCCAGAGAAAAGGGGGGTGTGGGTGAGAGAAATATTTTCCTTCTGGCAAAACCTAGAAGAGAATCGCGGTAATCCCCAACCTGGACATACGAATCTCCCACAACAATTGCGGGGGCGAACCACCGCTATGACGGGGTTCCTGCCCGTGGGACATATCCACGTCCGGACGCCTTGGAGGCCACCCTCACCCCCCTTTTCTCTGGATTACACACGAATCCACAACACAGGGATGGTAATTTATAGAACACCCTCTCGACCGTCCCTCAGACTTCAGAGTAGATGAGGATTCTAGTTCCTCCCCTCCAACCCCCCCCCCCCCCGGTCCTGATGAAATGCTGCTCATCCTTTAGATGTTTCTTTTCCATTGCTTAATATCTTGAAACAACATGTCCCATTGGTACCAAGATTGTATCCCAAGTGGCAACTGTAACTGTGCCTGAAGTTCAATCGGGTTATTGGGTTGCAGTGATGAGTTTATTGTCTTCAATGCAGACCAGTGTTACAGTATCTGTTAGCAAAGCATATTGCACTTTATTGTTCTGTTATAGTGGGGACCACTAATATTGATATTTCTGTCGATAGCTCTCCACCATTGTTGGTGCTCTTTTTATTTAAAAGAAGCAAAACATTTTTAGTATTAATTCTTACATTTTAACACACTAAAGTATTTTATTACACTAGTGTTTTCTGCAAGATTTTCATGTAAAGTTTTTATATGTGTATTTCTAAAATTCCCAGACACGTTTTTTGGTCTTAAATCTTGATTGCTGGAATTTTTGCTTTGTACGAATGCATAAATAAAGTGATGTTTACTATGTTTTTAAGGTCTTTAATTGAAATAAAGTGTTTTATGATGTCTCCAGTTAGTCACAGTCTCTAACAAATGATCCCATAATCATAGTCACACTTTTAACCTGCAGGCTGACCCTGGAGCAAACACATATAACAGGCGCTTATCCAGGGGGAGCTAAGGGCACTGTTGCTAAGGGGCAGGGTAATTCATAGGAGAGGGGGCATAAAATAACTTGG
The DNA here is from genome assembly GCF_964204655.1 of Triturus cristatus. NCBI lineage: Eukaryota > Metazoa > Chordata > Amphibia > Caudata > Salamandridae > Triturus > Triturus cristatus. Next base: position 1,106,860,834 of record NC_140583.1, read on the forward strand.
GCATGTCTAGACTCACTGAACATTTCTCCAGTGTATGTTTCAAAGACATACAGGCTGGACCTGATCACCACCACTTCCTTCTACACTGGGGAGGTACTAAAAACAATATTGCCATGAGGCAGCTGTAACCCCTATCCATTCATAAAAAATGCTGACTGTTCTTCATATTTTTGCAACTGGGGCAGACCAAAGCCCAGTTATCCAACAAATATTATATCCCAGCCAAAGACAGCAGAGGTAAAATTAAATAAATAAAACCACTTACCTTATGACGGCGCATCGCTGAGTCGGCGATGTGGTCGAGCGCAAGGTAAGTGGCTTTATTTCATTTTTTTATTTAAGTTTACCCATCCCATGTCTGTCGACTTCCCCACCACCACCCTGCCCCCACCCCACTGCTCTTACCTGTCCCGGTCGTGTCTGGTTAATGGGCGCACTGGTGACCTCAGTGCCTCAACATATAATTTGCCCATCAATCCTCAGACAGTCAGTGGCACTAAGATAAAGTTCTATGCGTTTAGGGGGGCACCAAATTAGTTAGGAGGCATAAACTACATCCACATAGACCTTTCACCAGCCACAGAACAACCACAACAACCCATCACTGTATACAGGTGGTGAGTAATGCACATCTTGTGTTCACCCCCTGCTGGGCACGATTCTTAGTAGCAACCCACAATGGCGCCATCCTCCGTAACAGCAAGATCTCATACACCATGGAGACCTACCCCCTAACAAGGACATAGCTACTGGGTGAATACTTGCGTCTCCCAGCCCCCACTCAGGGAGCCTGACAGACCCCAGCAGCACACAAGCATCACAGCTGCATGACACTAGTGAGCATAAAGTATGCCATCACCTGCAGACAGATCTGGGAAAAGCACAACGGAAGTACATGATCGTGGAGGTTGTTGAACTGATCTAACAGAAGCATACTTTCAAATGCGACATAAAGGTTACATTGGAAAATGTGCTACGAATTACCCTAATCTGCTGCTCACACTCCGTGACGTAACTCTTGATATTCCCTCCATCCCTGGCTGATAACCCCCCTCCATGGCCTTGGAACAGCAGCAGAAAGGGGGAATAACCAGTCACACTGCTGCTCACAGAATACAACTCATCATGGTTTCGAACCGCTTTAGGCACAGTTTGTGTGCCTGCAATGGTTGAGGGGTGCGCTGGCATGCGCATCTGAAAAGGCGTGCAACGTCATCCTCCACTGCGGCTTGCTCCACAACATCTGTTTGAGGTGACACGTGTCCATGTCGGAGGAAGAAGAGAAGACCCTGATGACGAGGAGGAAGAGACACATCCAACTGTGGGAAGAGGACAAAAGCAGCAGGACGCAAATGTCGTTGGCCGGAGAGACAATATTTTACATCATTATTTCTAGATCTTTTGTTACACCTGTTTAATAGTTCCTAAATTAGCTCCCTCGCACAGCGCAGTTGAACAGTGACCTTTGTTACAGCAAAGCTGTATTACCATGACACAGATCCATCATCTGTCACACTCAATAAGGATCGCGACACCATTAACCTAGACTAAGAATCCTACTATCACCTAATGCCATCCCAACTCTCAACCACATCCAAACTTGCTCTTTACCTACAATAGCACCCCCCCCCCCCCCACGAAAATGTCACAATAACTCATTCTGGCAGCTAACACCTAACCAACTAAATATTTACAGACTCCTCCTACCCATCTAATGATACCCAGCACACCAGATGACCACAGACAATGCGTACTACATGTAGTAGACTCATGATACACTTTTTTGCAAGGGTTCCGTCTTGTACGTTGAACATTTGGGTAGACCTTCTCTGAGTTTGTTTGGGAGAGAAATGGCAGGAAGATATAGAAGATGTTAAATGGCTAGTGGTTGGCTGCTGGAAGTGCTGGTTCCAACACACATCTCTGTGGTGGCTAAATGCCAAAACTGTCCATGTTGAAGGGCCTCGTGTGCCTCCTGTGACAGCAACATGACCAGCTGTCGTCCTTGATTCATGCTGGTGAAATAACGCACAGCATGCATCATGCAACAAATTGCCCGTTCTGCAAAGTCTCTTTGTTCTGCAAAGTCATCAAAAGTTGGCTTTAGGCAGCCTTTATGTTGCGCCTCATTTAGATGTGATGTGATGTGGTGTTGCTAATCTTCGCTGCTATTCCTGCACCCTCACCAGCTAACTGATAGTGTCACATAGATTGCGCAGGCAACAACACTTTGTCGCAATGGCTTATGTGGAGTTACATGATTGGACAAACAGTAATACTTGCTTTATCCCTGGCAACAAGCCTTTGTGAGTTTTAGTCCGATGTCTGGGCCATGGTGCTGATGATGCTGATGGTGGTGGTGGACACAGGTGGAAGTTGTTCATGTGCCACTGGCTGCACAGCATCCTCTGAATGTGCCAGACCAAGGTTTTGTCAGAGACACATGCTTTTCCTTCTCCTTCTCCTCTTCCTGCATGGACACATCTATGACGCTTAGAAGAATTGACCCGCAGCAACAGATGTAGTTATGGTGACAACAGCAGCAATCATTATAGTCCTGGTAGAAGCCTAATGAATTGATATATTGCCAATGGTGTCCTTCACTACTGTGATAATGGTGTATGTTGATACAGAGGTGATTGAACCAGTTATGCTTACGTTGTGTGACTTGTCCAGAACATGTGGGTACGTCAGCTGCAGCGCCTGTTACTGCAGGATTGGATCCAATAGTTGCAGTGGTGCTAAGTGTGGCAGAACTGGCCACTCTGTGTGTGCTTTACCCACTGTTTGCACTGGATTGGTGTGATATCTTTTCCTTTCTCCATCTAGTTGGTGGTGGTGATGCGTACCCACTTGATGGCTTTCCTAAGGCATTCTATGTTGTCAACTGCAAAGATAATGGTACTGACCTCATAATCCCATCTCAGGACCTCAGTATCATGATTTCACGAGTCATCTCTGACCATTTGTCTGTATGTTAGAAATGCTCTTGGCATTATAGCCTTGCTGTGGCATGCTCATAGTATTCACCAGACACATAGGCTGCCACTGGACTATTTCTCATTGATGACGTTTTAGCAGACAATACTCCCACATGCCCCTGCCAGTTCAGTTCAGTTCAGTTCAGTAAAACTTTATTCGGCCAAGTTCTGGTCATGAAAGTACATTACACAGAAAAAGACCTATACATGTAAAGTTTAAAACTACAGTACAAATGCAGTTGTGAACACGATTTTTTTAAATCAGAATAATAAAAAGAAAAGGCCTTTCCAGATCAGACCAATAAAACCCAAGTCAACACTGTGGACAATCCATATTTTTCCTTCTGCGCATTGCCCCTGATAAGAAGCTTGCGAGTCCATAACAAATAAATGGGGAGGGGAGCATTTGCAGATAAATCAGGGCTGGTCTTACTTGTGCAAAATAGCAATTTTTTAAAAGAGGTAAAATATATTTTGATAGCAGATCACTATAAAAACAACAGAAAAACATAAAGTGCAGCAAATCTTGGTCAGAAAAATTATCACATGCACATGGCTGTAGGGTTCCTAACTTTGAGAAGTCTTTAGGTACAGTAAGGTACCAGTGAATACAGTTACATCTAAATCTAGATAAAAGAAAACGATGATGCTTATAATTAATAAAAGATCAAAAACATTGATCTAAAACCTCCGGACTTGTAATCATAAAATGTCTGCATGTAGGTTTCCTAAGTTCATTTGATTCCCTTTCCAGATATCTCCTAGTTAAGAATTGAGTTTTTATAACTTTCATCTCATCTGGGTACAACTTCCTTGGTTGATTAAATAGCTCAGGGTGCCCTGCAGTCATCTAAAATATTCTGATTTAGGTTAGGCTCAGGTCTGGACCATGGTTTCAGCCACTATATCAAAGGGGCTGCAGCAATATTATCTGTGATGTAGCCTTATCTTAATTCCTCATGCACCATAAAGGCTGGTATGCTTGAGGGAGCAGTTAAAAGTTTTTGAAGGTGTTTATTCTCAGCCCCTTGTAATTAATTACATTCCTTATAGCCCCATACCACACTTCCATACACTGTCATTGAGATTCATTTCTCGTTATAAATCTTCAGTAGTGGTAATAGGGGTATACTCCCTAATCTTCTGGCTAAATCCAACGTCACTACTGCGGATCTTGCTAAAATGTTTTTTTTAAGTGCACGTTGTGCCACCCACGTGCCATTTTCATCAAATAGCACACCCAAGTATGGGTAGGTTGCTACACTGGACAGCACCCCACCTTTACATATGAGGGTTTTTTTCTCCCGATTTAGCCGATTCAGTTGACATTATGTGCGATTTAGTAAAACTGACCGAAAGGTCAAGAGCTACCATAAAATCATTAAAAGTATTAACTAGACATTTCAAAGCAACCGGAGTCCTGGTGAGTAAAACTGCATCATCTGCATATAAAATGGGCTGGGATTGATTTAGAGTCTACTCTCTGAATGTCTAAACTTGCATCGGATAACACGGCTCCCAACTTATTTACATAAAGTGCAAATAAAACCGGTGCAAGAATGCACCCCTGCTTCACTCCTCTTTTTACTTTCCAAGATTTTGTTAAGGAGCCGTTTTCATTTTATCTGGCAGAGGCAGTTAAGTTAAGATGGGACCGATGCAAAAAACATACTAAATTTGTGTGCATCCCTATTTCTAACAGCAGTTGCCATCATTTAAATCTGTTCACCCTATCGAAAGCAGATGTTAAGTCCATAAAAGCCAGGAACATGCGAACCTTTTTAGCTAGGGTGTATTTGTTAGTTATCATGAGTAGGTTCATACATTGTTCCACTGTACCCCTAAATTGTTTAAAGCCAAATTGCAATTCAGATAACACATCTTTTTCTTCCAGCCAAATACTTAGACAATCTAAAATTACCTTACCCATTATTTTTGCTGCTGAATCTAATAAAGAAATCGGGCGATAACAGGCTGGATCGTCCCTGGCACCCTTTTTATAAATGGGCAAGATCACTGCAGTTGATCATGAATGAGGAAAACCTAACATTTTAGCAGCATTAAAAACCAAAGTTAAAATCTTTGCCCATGTGCCAGTATCTGATTTATAGAGGTCCACAGGTATCCCGTTGGGACCTGGGGCTTTCTGAGCAGAAATATCCTCAATCGCTTTCTGTACCTCATTCACCCCAAAACCGAGAGTGGTGCGGTTCTAGATGCCCAGAAGGAGTCTGTTTGTTCTGCAGCCACCTCTGCATAAATCGGCTCGAAGTGACTGACCCACCTATCTGCAGGAATTACCCACTCAGTCCTTGTCATATTATTATTCTTAAAAAAGTGACTGTTTACCACCTTCCAAAATTTGTCACTATCGGCGTTAGCGCTAGCCTGAGTTAGACCCTCCCATGCCTGTTCCCTTAAGGTATCCTTCCTTAGATTTAGAGCCTTATCATATGCTTTCCTTCGAATTTTAATCAGTTCCAAATCCCTAGGTGTACTTTTTGATTCAGCCATAAGGGCTTTGTGTGTTTTAGAGCAATCAGCACTGAACCATTTAGCCTCTTTGGGACCCACTACGCTCCTTTTAGCAGTTAACTTTTTTACAATACGCTTTATCAGATTGTCAAATGCCTCTAGGACTTCCTTGGGCTCATTATATATGTTGAGGCACTGCTCAATATCTTCTTTGCCCTCAGTATATAACTCGGCTAAAAAGAGCTCAGGGACAATTTTCCCCCATCTTATTTTCCGGTCTTGATCCGTAGGCTGAAAATCCCCATTTGCAAGGGTTCTTAACTCAACGCCCCGGAAGACAATTAAACCCTTGAATTCTGCAATAATTGGGTTGATTTGATTTGATTTGATTTAGTATTTTGTAAAGCGCAGTGAATCACCCCGAGGGGGTATCTCGGCGCTCGGAGGCGGCATTGAAGCATAGATCGAGGTAATCAGGCTGGGAACAGAGCGGTTTTGAGAGCTTTCCTAAATTTCCAGTAGTCGGGGCATTGTCTTAAAGCCAGCGGTAGCTGGTTCCAAATGCGGGGGGCCTGGTAGGAGAAGCATTTTCCTCCTGTTCGTGCTTTCCTAATCTTGGGGACTTGTAAGAGCGATTTGGAGCTGGAGCCTAGGGATCAGAGGGGAGTGTAGAGGTGGAGTCTCTCCGCCAAATAGGGAGGGCTGTTTCCCCAGATCGCTTTGTGGGTGAGGCAGCAGATCTTGAATTTTACGCGTAGTCGTATGGGCAGCCAATGTAGTTGATGGAGGAGGGGGAGAGAGGCAGATCTGTAAGGTGCATTTAAGATCAGACAAGCAGCGGTGTTCTGTATCACCTGCAAGCGGTCAAGTGACGACTCGTTGGCTGCGATCAGGAGAGCATTGCAATAATCTAACTTACTCAGCACTAAGGTCTGGGTAAGTGTCTTTCTGATGGAGTCGGGGAGATATGGGAAGGCTTTCCTTAGAAGGCTCAGTATGTGGAAGCATGAGCCCACTGTGTGTGATACGTGTTTTTTCATAGTGAGGGACTGTTCGAGGAGCACCCCGAGGTTTTTTACTGAAGTTGCCGGAGTGGGAGGGGTGCCCAGTTCTGGAGGCCACCACTGCGGGGTCCACAGGAGAGGGGCATCACCGAAGCGCATGACTTCCGTCTTTCCGGCATTCAGCTGGAGGAAGTTGTTTTCCATCCAGCGAGATATGGCCATTATGCCGGAAGAGAATGTGCACTGAGCTGTCTGGGAGGTTTTGTTGAAGGAGAATGTGAGCTGTGTATCATCCGCGTAGGATATTGGGACGAATCCATAGTGTCTCAGTAAGGTAGCCAGGGGGGAGATGTATATGTTGAACATGGTCGGGCTAAGGCAAGAACCCTGTGGAACTCCCTTGGTAAGATCTTGAGGATTAGACCGGAAAGGTCCGAGATTGATGGTCTGGGAGCGATTAGCAAGGAAGCTGTTCATCCATTTCAGGGCCGTCCCCCCAATTCCTGCCTCTCTGATTCTTGTGAGCAGAATCTGATGATCGACCGTATCGAACGCCGCCGAGAGGTCTAATAGCACGAGGAGGGTAGGTTGGTTTTGATCTAGGGTGCGTCTGATGTTGTCGGTAACGGCTACAAGGGCAGATTCTGTGCTATAGTTTGGGCGGAAGCCCGATTGGGTCGGGTCAAGGTAGCCGATTGCTTCGATGTGGTCGGATAGATGTTTGTTCACATGTTTTTCTATGGTTTTGCTTAGATAAGGCAGGAGGGAGATGGGGCTGAGGTTAGACAAGTTATCTGAGGGTAAGTTAGTGTTTTTCCTGATGGGGATGATTTGGGCCTCTTTCAAGGCGAGAGGTAGATGTCCTTCCTCCAGTGATTGGTTTAGAATGGAGCAGACTGGGTGAGAGAGTTGTTTTGCTAAGTATGCCATGATCTTGGCCGGAATTATGTCTAAGGGAGAGCCGGAGGTGATTTTGGCCATTATGGACTCAGTGTCTTCTTGTGTGAGTGGTGGGAATTTTAGGAGGGTAGTGAGGTTGGGTGGGGAGAGTGGGGGGATATCAGGGGTAGTATCTGAAGAGGGGGGGTTCTTTGAGGAGACGATTTTGTTATAGATGGTGTCTATTTTTTGTATAAAGTGGTTACTAATTTTATCGCAGATTGCTTGAGAAGGGACTTCTGTAGTCTCACATGCTATGGGATGAGTGAAAGTTTTCAGAATTTGGTACATTGCTTTAGGGGTGTTTTTAGCTGTACTGAGTTGAAGAGCTATGTAAGATTTGCGAGTATGTTTAATATTTTTATGGTAGAGAGACAAGGCGGTTCTGTACCTTTTTTTTTTGGCTTCAAGATTGGTGCAACGCCATTTCCTTTCAAGGTTTTTACAGCTGGTGTTTTCTACATGGAGTTCCGGGGAGAACCACGGTGCCTTGGGTGACGTGGGTTTGGATGAGCTCTTTTTTATAGGAGCAATCTTGTCGATGGCCGCCAGGGCGGATTGATTGAAGTGTGCTAGGCTGTCTTCTAGTTTGTCATGGGGAGAGTTTATTGGTGCGATAAAGGTGGCGGCAAAAGTGTCAGGGTTGATCTTATACCATTGTCTGTATGAGGGTCGTTTTTGAGTAATAGAACGATGGGTCGCATTAAGCTCCTGTAGCTGGAAATTAATGATGGCATGGTCAGACCAAGTGACTGGTTTAGGAGTGTTGCATCTGAGAAGGGGGGAGTTAGAGAAGATGATGTCCAATGTGTGTCCGGCTGAGTGGGTGGGGCCATGGTTAATTTTATTAAGGTTGAGGTTGGAGAGATCGTTGAGGAAGGATGCGGTATCTGTATTGGCTAGGATTTCACTATGGATGTTGAAATCTCCCATTAGCATAAATTTGTTGGAGGAGATTACATGGGGGGCAAGTAATTCCAGTAGCAAGAGAGAGAAGTTAGCTAGGGGGCCCGGGAGGCGGTAGACCAGAGCTCCCTTCCAGTTTATTTGTGGGGAGAGGTCGAGCTTGAAAATCAGGATCTCAATTGTGTTATTAGAGTGTTGTTCCAGGATGGATACTTTTGCCCAATCGTTGTGGATTATTGCAATCCCACCACCGGTTCTGGACTGTCTGTCGAGCCTAAGGATTTTATACCCATCGGGTAAGGCAATGGAGATTGCTGGAGTGTTTGAGGGTTTTAGCCATGTCTCAGTGATGAGGCCAATGTCGGGCGAGTCGTTGTCCAGAAGATCCCAAAGCTCTACTGCATGCTTAGGGAGAGATCTAACATTCCCCAGGAAGCCTTTCCAGTTACACCGAGGGGGGAGAGTATTCCCAGAGGGTTTGAGGGAGGGTGCCCACCTTATGTTCTCTTGGTGGTGTGTGGTGGGCGGGGAGGAGGGGGAGCAGGTGTTACAGTGGTCTGTAGCGCAATGTACGCTTTGAAATTGACAATGGGGGCAGGAGAAGAAGCCTTCCAGGGTTAGAGGTAGAGTTGGCCCTTTGCTGTGGCAGTGGAGGGGGGGAGGGGGAGCTGTTTCCAATCGACAACAGCTCTTTGCTCGAGTAGATGAATTTGGCGTGGGCGCCATGGTCTATGTTGGATTGGGCAGGGTTTCTGGCGGCAGGCGGTGTTCGGGCGCGGACGGGCGCAGACTGGCTAGCCTTTGGCGCGCCGCCGGTGCTGCGCGCTCCGTTGCCCATGAGTTTTATAATGAGCAAGCAAGGAAATGGGTTATGGTCACTGAAGCCAGTCCAGGCCAATCTCACTTCCCTTATATTTTGGAGTAATGGGGCAGATATCACAATATAATCTATGTTGGGGCAGCTCCCTGTCCCAAAAAAGGAAGGTATTGTCTTGGCTTCATCTATCGACTTTAGGCAATGTAGCTTATTACTAGCAAATAGGCTTTGTAACCGGGCGCCCTGAGGCGAATGTTCAAAATGGGCCATGGGGTGTAAGTTGTCAAATGTTCCCCTCTCTAATAAACATTTTGAGGGGCAGCGGTGTACATTAAAATCCCCCATTATAATGATTTCATAAGGAGTATTTCTGTCCTGTGCAAGATCCTATATAAAACTTTCAAGAGCAATTAAGTGCTCACTATCGTTTTCCCTACAGAATGAGTTATACAAATTTACAATCACCAAAGTTGGGCTACTTGGAAAAATTAGTTCTACTGCTAACAGGTGTGGGGAGGAGCTGAGCAAACCCTTAACAGTGCATGACAGTTTAAGTGATATTAAGATGAGCTGTCCACCCTTTGCTTGACCTATACTTCAGCACTCGGATGCCTCCGGGTAGCTACGCGCTTTATAAGTGCTGTTTCATTCATTCATTCATAGCTGACGGAGATGCGGATTTGGAAAATGTTGCAAAACCATCCATAACAAAAGAATCGGACGTGTCCCAAGTTTCTTGCTGTGTATATAACCCACTTTTATTATCGCTACCCACTGCTCGTCATCTTTTTTCGCCTTCAACCCTGCAATATTCCAAGACATGAAGGTACAGACAGAAGGGTCTGTCACTTTATGGTCACAGTCGAAAGGTGGTTGTGTGCGCTATTAAAGGAGGGTTAATACTCGTCATAGTGTCAATAGAGGCTGGCCGTCAGTCAATACTATCAAGATCCCATAATGGGGCAAATCTATTTGCAAGAGGAATGGTTGTATTCAAAGTAGTGCACACTTTGTGATTTTGAGACACCATCCCTTGAGGCCTACTTAATCTTATACCCCTAGTACTAGGATGTGGTCACCGATCTGGGTAAAAAAAAGGAGAGAGGGAGAATCTGGATTCCCATATATGAATCTGCTCTCATCTGGCCTTGTATCATGGCTCTTGCATGTAAGGAGTGAGTTACATTAACCACAATAAATCCCCGCACTTGTCTTTACTTGTAGCCTTCCCCACCCGACCCACTCTTCTAGCCATGATGACATGGGGTGGGGAAAAGATCAGCCTTTTATTAGTGATTTGTCCAGCTAGTGTGTTACCTTGTGTATTAAATCTATTGTTGTATCTTTGGAATTCTCCTGCAGAGCGGGACACCTACTAGGACCGTCACTAGAGGGGCTGATTTGGGGTGCAAATGTAGAACATCAGTTCTCTGTCCCAGTGGGCTAATAGGGTTAGAGGGTTTCAGGCCAAGGAGCTCAGTCCCATGGGTCATCCGAGTTTCTTTTGGCACAGCCCCTAGTGATTCTTGCAGGGCTTCATCTCGGGTAACTCCTTCAGCCCTATCGTTTTTGGAATCACCCAATCTTCCCTGTATGCCAGTCCTATCTAGGGTTTGTATACTAGGCCTGATAACTAACTGCTGGTTCGTCCTGTGTGCCCTATTGATTCAGCGGTGTACCAACAACAGATACTCTGCTACCATATACTCACCTAGGCCCATAAACACACAATTGAGTAGACGCTGGGTCTAGTTAAAGTTTCTATACTTTTCCACAATAATCAGGATTAGTTATTTGATACCTCTTATTCATCTCAACCTAACCCTTCACTGATCAAAAAGTTATTTCCTCTGGTCGAAGGACCATTAGTTGAACTAGCTGATGGTGATAATTAACATCATTCTAACTTTTCTATACCTTGAAGTAAATAACCACAGACTCAGGAAAGTTTTAAAGCTTTATCTAAATTAAATGCATGTGAACCACTTTAAAAATACAGTGCAGTCACCATCATTCTTAGGAGAGAAAATTCAATTGATTAAACATCAAGCATATACTTCGGTCTCACACAATAACTAATGCTCTGAAAGTGAGAGGACAGAGAGAAAAGAACATCTGCAAATAACGTGAAATTATAGTTACCAAGAATGGTGTGAAAGACCAACCCCCTGGCAAAAGGGCTGGTAAAGGTCCCCCGGGACAAAGACTTCAGGACAGGATAGTTGACCTCTCTAGAATACCGACGATTTGCTCCGCAACCCTCTCGGTCACTCTCTTCCTCTTTGAGATTCTTCCGCGATCTTCTGGTCTAACCCAATTATATTGAGATAGAAATTTCCGCTTCAAGTTCTGCATTCGGCTCTTCATCAGCATCTCACAGCATCTCTCCTAGCAGCAGCATCTCCCGCTACAGCATCCACGACTCGCAGCATCTCGTTCTCTCCTTTTCTATAACTAACTAAAGCTATCTTAATTATACCTTTCGTTCTTCATGTTCCACCCACTAAAGTTTCAATATCGTAAAAATACGAAATATGATTGGTCAGGCAAGGAGGGAAGCTCCATCACTCCATTGTTACATGTCATTAAAATCAGTTCAAGTATTGTTCGCAAACCCATCCCCTTCATTTTTATTCATAATTGTTAGTTCCCGTACACATTCCCATTTCTCTTGCAACAAATGTATTAACATTCTGAATGCAAGTCCTCATCTTTGAACTCTTCACCATCCATTTCCAGAGTATATCACTTGTGTCCTTGGCTCCCGTTCAACATCCAAGTCATCATTCCATGTTAACTTTCAGTGGACATGCGCAGTCTTCTTATTACTCAGCTTTATTCAGTTATACATGAGAGGCTCAAATGCGCACTAATAATAAAGTCAGAAAGACAAATATTACTTTCACAAATAAAGTGGTCGCACCGTATACCACCCACCTCTACTCTATTCCCCTTTACTCATTAATACTTTTCCCACATTAGCGTTAGTAGAATAGCCTGTTTTCGTTTCAGCCAAGCAGATGCCATGCATGCGAGTCTTCAAGACTCCATTTTAGTATCTTCTGCTCATGCGCAAGAATTTCCCTCCAAGCGATAGCTCATCATTCTACGTAGATGTAGTTGACGCATGCGCAGTAAAGATTTCTTGTTTATAACGTTTTTAGTCCTTCGTTCATGTTATCCACGTTAGTAAGCACATAAGCAAGCTTCACTAACCCACATATTCATGTGGTGCGCATTCGTTTTTAATAACTTGTTAGTGAGTTAAAGAAGCGGATCGCTTCCAAGCAAGTTCTTTTCTACGAGTCCTTGCTCCATCAGTATGCATGCTTTTAATGGTTGACTTCCCCATACTATGTGAATTTCCTTTTGCGTCAGGACCCTCCGGCGCCAAAGGACGCTTCGGCCCCACCAGTTCTGCCCCCATACTATCCATTGTACGGCTACTAAAATACTCATTGACTGACACAGTAATAGTTCTAGCTTATCCTACCATGTGATAATGGGAGATACATGTGTCTTTAAAATGTCTTCTATTTTTAATGAAAGACTGTTTATGATTTCGCTCAAGCCCCCATTAACTTGATCAGGGGCGGCTGGTTCCGCTTGTTTTTTTGACTGCTGTGCCGTTCTCTTGCCTCCACTTCCGCCTTTTTTCTTCTTTACTGGGAGTTCCAGCATAGATACACCTTCACCTTGGTTGCCCTCATTTTTATTTTATCTAACAGATTGGGGACAACTAACAGAGAAGGCAAAGACTTGCTTTGCACTGTATGGACTGGGGTGAATGGTACCGTGCTGGGGGGGGGCAGGGTGCTCAGTTCCAAATACAGTCTCCTTTTGGTCAGGGTGATTTCATTTGACAAGGCATTTGCTGCCCTAGCCAAAAAAGAGTCAAGGGTTGTCCCCGCCACCCCCCCACTAGGCCCTGGCATAGACTGTTTTCTCTTGCCCATGTCTTTTCGATCAGCCGGCAAACAATGGCTCAATACAAATGTGCTACAAGCAATGAATCCCTGGATGTTTAGATGCTGGATTTGGAGCAAAGTTCCTGGATGTCTGTGGAAGCCTTCTATAGGATTTTATAGCCCCACCTGGTACTATGTGCAAAAATCGGTCTGCTCATAAGTCTAGGGGGTCAGAGGACCCACTACTCAAAATTCATACAGATGCAGGCTGCCAGTGGAGTAATCTGGGAAGTAAGCAAGTTATTTGTGCCTTTAATCCTTTAATCCTTTACTGCAGGTGATGCCTCACAATGTCAAACCGGAGACCAAATGGAAGAGTGGTGGCCCAGCCCTGCCTCTTCCTGTCAATGACAGGAAGAGCCTGGGATACAGAGTCCTTAGGCCTGCTCACCCCAGATGGCAGAACAAGCGTCCCACGCAGCGGGAGCTCGCCAATTGATTTATGCGCCTTCGGGCGCGTCTAGCAGCGTCAGCGGTGCAAGGGGAGCCTGGGATACAGACTCCTTAGGCCTGCTCACCCCCAATGGTAGTCCGAGCATCCCTTGTCAATCGTGGCATTCCCCGCCATGGCATATGACACGTGTCATTTAAGTTAATGTTTGACGTGGGAACAAGGATATGTATAATCAAGGGCTGCTTGTCAAACACACTCGACTGCTCCAGCTTCATCTCCACCTTCAACTCTTTCTATACTGGTGCACTTAATTATGCTGAAAACCTGTTCCTCTCAGGTTGAGAACTTGAATTCTGGTACAAGTCCTCTACTAATTGCAAGAGTCTGGTGTCTGCTTTTGGAAAGTACTTCCTGGATCTGGCAACAGAAAATAGCATGATTCCTATTGGTTAATGTTATTTCCTGGTGACATGCTATTTCCACACACGTGTCAGCTGGTAAAACAGGCTGAGAAATTGTCTTTCGAAAGAGGAGGTGAGAAAAGTGGCACTGGGTATTACTGCTTCCATGGGACCCTGCAGATACTCGTAATCTAGGTAACTTGTGGATCCTGGGGTTGGATTTGCCGGCGATATTACCAAAGTCGATTACCTCATCTCTTGTAATTGGGACCTTAATGGGGTGTACAGCTGAGATTGCACCTGTTGGATATGGTGTTACGCATGCATCGCACTGATTGAAAACCCTTGATTTCACTGATTCTGACGTGCAATAACCCATGCCATGCTAACGAAGCAAAGGATCTGTGAGCCAGGCGCAGGGCGTTCTTGCAGTGCTCCCTTCCATTTCTGTGGAGTAGACACAGCACTGGTAATGAGCGCTAACCCCACTTGTGAGTTCATCTCTCCAGCCCAGGAGAGTGCCTGTTGCAACTCCTAGCCCTGCTGCAGTCTAACAACTGCTGTGGCCCTCCCGGGGCCACCTTCACTCAGTGAATTTGTGGCCTTCTCGCTTCCGGGTATGGGAAAAAAAGAGAGAAAGAAGCATTATTTTGTTTACTTCAGCAGTCTCACTTTGGAAGACACCTTCTAGTGTTTTCATCCTTCCTCTGCTAGATGGAAATTAAATTAACCTAAAGGAAGGCGTCATACACTATTCACCTGCACCAGGTATCACTTCTGTGCAGTTTCTGCTTGACATTGTGATTATGTGCTCTTCAACTGCACCATGGCTGGCTTACCCCTCAATGAGCCCATTTACACTGGTTACCTCTACCTGTCCTGCCAAGCACCAATATCGGGGTATTCTGACTGGAATTATTCTTTGACTTAAGAAATTTGAAGATGGGGTCACTGATCAGGGCTTTTTTGCCATATTCCAGCTGCGATTGTGCCTCAAGGTGACAGAATCGCCTTATGCATATTCAATGCTGATTGAATCCTTGAACGCTAGCTTCACTCCGCTAACCAACCCCGAATATGAACAATTCCGTCTTAGCCATACCAAGCAAGGCACTGATGAAACCACTGACTACTTTTATTCTCACCTGTCAAAGATTACTTGCACCTCTATGCTCCACAATGAAGCAGAGGAACTGCGAGCAAAAGTAAATCCAGGGAGGTGTATTTGCAAGGGGCAAACTAGGTCTTAATTTCAGGGGTGGGCTTACATGGCAAATGAAGGGGCGTGGCTGGCTAACATTAATCAATAATGGCGGGGCTAAAATGGTAGACAATCAGAATCGGGTAATGCTCCGGCCAAGCTGAGAAAGAGAAGTGGTGAATTCTACATTTGAAACTGGACAACAGTTGGAGCACACATTTTTGTTAATTTAATTGTCCTATGAAAAAGGGACAGAGTGTACTGAAAGCTGAATTAAAAGTCCACTTCAATATATTTGACTACAAAGCACTTTAGGAACACAATACAACCAATTTTCACAATGCCATTTCAAGGTGACGGCCCTTTGTCACTAGGTCATCAACAATTGCTTCTTTAGGAGGACAATATGCTTGTGAAATGTTTATCATTGCAAGTCCACGGAGTCATTCGTGCCCCATTGTTGACCAAAGATAGGTTTTCAGTCTGCAAAGACAACTGAGGCAACTGAGACACCTTTCTGGGGATGCGGGGTGTCAATAGCAAAGTGGCAAATAATTTTAGCAGGCAGTATATGTTGGGATAGAAGTCAATGTGAGCATGAGTTAAGTTATCCATTATATTCCCTGCCCTGTCTTCCATAGGTACCTTTAGACATGTAATTACCCATATGTCACATTCATTTTTGAAATCCTCATGTGTACCAGGTAAATCATACTCATATATGTCAAGAGCATCCTTCAAGTTTTTAAAAGGCTCTTGGGTGACAAACCTTGGTGCCAGAAACTGCATTGTGCATGCCTTTTTCTCATGCTGTTTGAATCTTTCTGACATTTCATACAATAAATTGTCTATAAATGGTAAAAATATTGAAATCCTATAGTAAGCTACAGGATCACTAGTCTTGTAATTGGCCCGTTGTGTCTGCCTGCCAGTAAGGCGTGCATGGTCAGAGGTTACCCAGCTGTGGTTTGGGCTTTCACAAAAATGTCATTAAATGCTTCTTCAGCTTTGTCTCTGCTTTCTTGAATCGCCTGTTTAACTTTTTCAATCTGTCCTATGCACTCCAACATATCCGTATTAGGATTTTGGAGTGCATCTGAAAGAGGAAGCAGTTGTGATCTTGCCAGTCTGAGATCTCAAGCAAAGAGTCAACCACAGCTGGGTACATATGAACAAAACAAACAACAGATGCCTTCCTTTCAACCCACCGTGTTTCACATACACCACTTACCAGTTTCTTTTTTATATCTGGAAAAGTAGCAAATTTCACCTTTAGGCCAGCCATTCTTTTTGCAGAGCCTCTTACAAAATTAGACACTTCTTTAAGTGTTGAAAGACAATTATGGATTGGACGTATAGCTCATGAATGTCCAATCACAAGGTTCAGTGAATGACTTCCACAATGTACATAAAATGCTGTTGGCACACGCTCTGAAACTAGCACTTGTGCACCTTTAACAGAACTTTTCATTGCAGCATAACCATAGTATGTTTGCCCACGCATATGATCTATATTCAGGCCATAGGTTTCTAAAAAAGTGAGAATTGTCTTTCCAATTTCAACCCCTGTTCCATCCTGAAGCTCGTTAAAGCCAGGGAATTCTTCATACACAGACGAACCTTCTTTAAAACGAATTACCAGAACAAGATGCTCGATGTTGGCACCGTCAGTTGTCCCATCTGCTAAAATGGCAAATAATCTTGCATTGTTTGCGCGCTCCACCACTCTATTTCTCATTAGAATGTTGCAAGCAGAGATAATATCATTCTGAATCTTCCAACTTGTGTAAGCTGCATTGGAGGGACATGTTGCCAGATGCCATGCCAGAACTTCATCACCAGCTTGAAGTCGTAGGCGCAAAGCAGCACGGAAATTGCCATCATTCTCTTCAGGTTACTTTGATGTAATAGGTCATCCACTGTCTCTGTGTCCTCAAAGAGCTATACCTTGTTTGGCACAATGGAGAACTGATTCCACTATTGGCACAAGTCTTTTTCTGTTTTCCAAAATAGTTTTCTACCAGTTGCTCTCAATCATAGTTTTAACAGCAACAGACTTCTCTCCAAAAACAGATGAGAAGTTAGCTGCCGCTGTCATACTCTCTTTGTGATACATGGAGGAAGCATGAAAATGAAAATCACATATTACATGTTTCTATTTTGTCAAGGGCTGAAGCACTAATTTTCCCACAGCTTGATGAGAACCTCTTCCAACTTCTTTACAGGCAAAGAGTACACACATCTTGCATAATGCTCACGCACGTTTAGCACTGTAGGCAAGCCATGGGCGATAGATTTTCAACCATTCATATTGAAAGCGACAGGCTTGAATTCCCTGCTGAACTACTGGATACTTGTATGATGTTATGTTATGTTATGTTTAAATTACTGTAAACTCTATGCAAGCTAGAAGTACCCTGATTTTCTGTCCAATTATGATACCAAACACTTACCAAATGTCTAAACTTCAAAGAGATGGCCGGAATTTCTTATAATATGAAAATGTCCAATGCAAATCAGCCCGAAACAATTGTGCAAAACTATCTGGGTATATAATTAGAAGATTACAGTTTCCAATGTTTGACGCAGGCTATGTCATACCCCCAAAACTATACGAATGGCTGGAGCAGCAAGTGTTAGTAATTTTATTGTATATTTCATTAATAAATAACTCTTGTGCTAATCTCTAGATTGAACAAGCAATCCACCATGCGGCAGATTCCTATAAGTGCCAGTAAAACACCAGCTCAAATGAATCATTGCATGGATCTCAAAACTATGCAAGACGAACCACAAAGCGAATTGAATGAGAATTTCACAGGTGCATCTAAAATACAGGTTTGACTGAAACTTCAAGCGTTATCCTTTCTGTCCGGCCGCTGTCCCATGCTGTCTTACACGAGTATTAAAGCTTGCTGCCTGCAGAAAAAAGTTGACCTTGTAGTAGAAACACTAACATTCTGAGCTACTTACTGTGATGGAGGAATGAAGCCTGGTGATCTCTCTAACACAAACATCTCTGAGTGGTCAAATTAGGTCTCTGAGATACTTTAGAGGCAGTGTAATCAACCACCAAATGAATGCATTTGGTGCATAAAGAGCTTCGCCCATCCTACTGGCTTTGGAAGATATGACCTACAAATGTTAGCTCCAGCAGTATAATGGAAATAAACTATCTAGCAGTTATCGACGTTGCAAAACTCTGTATAACACACACACCTCCCGAATTGACCTGCAGGTTACAAAGTTCATTGCAAAGTGTGTTCACCTAATGTGGATGTTATGCTCTCATAATTGCAATATTAGTGAGTGGTGCTCATCAGCAAGCAACGTAAATACCCTCTAAATGGCTCAGTACCATGATGTGATTGCATGTTTCAAGTCAGGATAGAGGCTCACCAATGGGGCCTGTAAATGTCCGATCACTGCGCTCTCATGTAAAAGTCTAGCCCTAGTAACGTCTGAGTAACCAAGATGGTGTTTTCAAAATACCCCCCAATCTACACACCGTCTGCTTGATGTACATCTGGATACACTGCATTACCTGCAGGAAAATCTCACACTCAAAGAGCCGATCAACATACTAAGGACGTGCTTAAAAAACAGTGTGTGTATCTGGCCTGAAATCAATAATCTCAAACTTATTGAAACCGAAGAACACCTGCTAGCGGAAGCTTCTTGACACCCAAAATTAAAGTTACTGAGAGGTGTCTGCATCTATTAAGGGCTGAAAAATTCCTCACATCCTGGGCAAGCAATTTGAATCTGTATTCGTACAACTATTTTTTTTAGAAAGGTATACCACAACTAAATTTCATTTTAGACTATGACGTAATGTGCAGGTCTGTAGTACTAGATAAGAAGTTACCAGATTATGACATGTATTAATGCTGCTAACTCTTGCGGATCCGTAAGATCAGAGTGGAAAATCTACTGCTTCTCCCATCATAGGCAGGAGCCACAAGCCCAATAAAGGGACTTGCAGGGTTAATGAGAGCTTCCAGCATAAAACCTAATATAGAAATGCTCTCCTATCTTGCACACTTCCTCATCCATCACACTACTAAGCGCTGAGTCCCATAGCTTGGTAACTGCACCTTGGTATTCATCATGAACCGCATGGAGATGCTTTCCACAGAGGCTCAATGCAAAGACAACACTCTTCCACCCACACACCCACAAGGTGTAACCTGCTACTTGCAGTGACAGGTGCTTCAGCATCGCACACATGTATGACGGCATAACACATGCCATCACAATGCATGACATTACAACGCGGTTGTAACAACTCAAGTGCTGTTACAACGCGTTACCATTACAACGCAAACTTTTACTCTCTGCAAGTCTCTCTCCCTCATTCACAACACCTCCCTAAACAAAACCCACCACAGAGATGCCATCCAGAAAAAGGATACCCACATCAGCCTCCCCCAAGCTTCTGCCTCTACCACAAGCGTGACCACAAACTTCCCACCCACCCAGATCAGGAACCCTCAGAACACCAACCACACAAATAGAACTACCACTATCAGCACAGACCCGAACCCCTACGTCAATCCTCCCACTCAACCCATCTCCGTTCCCAAAATCCCGCACCAAAACCACACACCCTTCTGTCCATCCACCCACATCATTAGTGAAACAGCTCCCACTCTGAATAGACACAACCCCTCCTCTCCCCCTCCCAAACTGCGTGCTGACCCATTGCCACCTCCACTTAAAGCACCCTCCGAAACTGCCCCTAACAGACAAAGCACCAACACACCCCCCGCTCCCACACCCACCAACCTGCTCCCTGCATACTTTGAACACTTCACTCCCAACAAGTCACCCCCGCTCCCTCCCTCCCTAACTAAACCCCCACACCAGACCTAAAGGTAAGTCTAAATCTCATGGTAACTCAGCTCAATAAAGTGATTCTAGGTATCAATAAAATCCTAACGTCTCTCAAAACCGGCACTGACCATGCCCTCTGCTCACCCCTCTACCCCTCGCCCTACACCAGACCCCCACTCCAACCCCCAGAATCTCAGCCTAACAAATTACTCACCACTCTTTCAAAAAAACGCGCTCACAGATCGATTCGATCCACTCCCAAGATGTCACACAGCGAAGCGACAGAGCTGGCCAAAACATACAAATGGATATCAACCAGAAAAAGGGAACCCACCTCAAAGATCCAGGTCATCACTGGTATGGGAAAAAACCCTGTTCCACCCAGGTCACCGGCCAGACCACCAGCAGACCTCTCGGATATCCCCAGCGCTCCCACCTCTCAGAAATACAACAGCAACTCGAGGAATACCAACTGTCTACTTAAACTGTAGATCTGCCTCCAAGCATGCGACAGAACTGGCTGAAACAATCCTTAACTATGACATTGACATTGCATTCATCACAAAGACTTGGGTTAATGGATCATCCTACCCAATCCTCGAACTAGTTCCTCCTGGATTCTCAATCATCAAAAAAGACAGAATTGACCAAATAGGCGGGGGATTAGCCATTATCCACAAGAATACCATCACGATGGTGGAATCAGTCTCCTCTACTTACAGCACCTTTGAATATCTCAACACCTCTATTCGGTTGAAAAACAATAAGTCAACAAACTGCCACCTTCTCTACCACCCCCCAGGTAACACTCTCCCTTTCCTCAACCACCTATCAGACTTGGTAACACACTGCTCACTCTCAGATGCCAACAACATAATCCTAGGCGATTTCAACCTCCACTGGAATGATGATAAAAAACACCCAAATCCAACCCTTAAAAGAACTCTTACTCGAGCACAACCTCAACCAACACTGCAAAGAACAAACCCACAACAGAGGCTCAACCCTTGATGCCATCATAGCCCAAGAGAAGTTGATAACCATCAACAACATCCTCCCAGTTGATTGGTTAGACCACCGCATCATCCTGTTTCACCTACACCAGGAAGATTCATACCCCATCCATACTAAGAAAACCCTTCAGTGGTCCAGAAACCTCAGCCAAGCTCCCCGAGCTGAGCTAGAAAAAGCAATGATCCCTAGCCTCCCCCCTAAATCGGGCAACCTCTCAACGGTCAAACTCACAACCCACTTTAACTCTACGATGACAGCCGTCCTAGACCAAGTAGCCCCTCTGAAACTAAAAAAGATTAGAGACACCCCTTCGAGATCCTGGTTCACCAAGGACTTCAATTCAGAAAGACGACAACTCAGTGCTGCAGAAAGACTCTGGCGATCCAACCTTCCTCAACTCACCTCCACCGACTCAGAGCAGAGCGCAGAAAATACAAAAACCTCATCATCAATGAAAAAGCATCCTTTTTCCGCAGCACCCTTGACAATGCAATAAACCGTCCAAAAAACCTTTTCAACATCATAAAAAAACAGACTTTGAAACCTCCCGCTAATGCCCCTCAGGGCTCTAAAGAACTCTGCGATAAATTCACCAAATTCTTTGATGAGAAAATCATGTTGATCAAGTCCTCCCTCGATGGCCACACACAAGCACTTGACTCCGAAGTAGAAATCCCCCTCCCTGAGACAAATGAGGGCAACCAATTTGCAGGATCCCTCTCCTACCTTAATTGCTGGAAAGCATTTAAGCTACTCTCAGAAATGGACATCTCCAAACTTATTGCGAACTCTAAACCCTACTCTCACTTCGCAGACCCCCTCCCGGCCTCCATGGCAAAAAACCTCAGTCACATCATTTCACCCCTCTGGACAACGATAATAAACAGCTCGCTAAACATGGGGGTCATGCCAGACTGCCTAAAGCTTGGCCAAGTCTCTCCACTACTAAAAAAACAGGCTTATACCCCGAGGACCTTAACAACTTCAGGGCAATCTCAAACCTGCCTTTCCTGGCCAAAATCCTCGAGAAATGTGTCCTTCTCCCACTCAACCAGCACATCGACACAAACAATCTCTTGGACTCTCACCAATCAGGCTTCAGAAAGGGCTACAGCACAGAGACAGCCTTACTAAATATAGCAGACGACATCCACAAATGTATGGATGCCGGTCGATGCTGCCTGCTCATCCTCCTAGACCTATCCGCGGCCTTCGACACGGTGGCCACAAACTTCTTCTCAACACACTAAAACAACGGACCGGAGCAGACGACATGGTGCTGAAATGGTTCACCTGCTTCTTTCACAACCGTTCCCAACAAATCAAAATAATCAATGCAATCTCCGATACCTCCACCATAACCAGAGGTGTCCCTCAGTGCTCAGTCCTCTCACCTACTCTCTTCAATATCTACATGAAGCCCCCCACTACCATAATCAATCAAGCCAACATCACATACCACCTTTATGCAGATGACATCCAGCTCTACCTGGAAGTCTCCTCCCCAGAAGACATTTGCCATCTCAACGACACTCTAAAACAAATTCAAAACTGGCTATCACACAACCACCTTAAACTTAACCCAGATAAGACGGAAATCCTTCTCCTCTCCAACGACAGACAAACCCTCCAGGTCCAAGAATGGATTAAACTTATGGATTCCCTAAAGTTCGACCGTACCCTGACCGGCTCGGCCAAGTCGCTGGTCATCCTACAGGACCCTAACCTGAACATGAGCGCGTACATAAAGGCCACCGCTAGGAGTGCCCACTACAAACTAAAACTACTCAACAAAACCAAGCCCTTCCTCCAGCCTAATGATCTCAAGTCCGCAATGCAAGCCCTGGTTCTATCCAGACTAGACAAAAAGGCACGATCATATCTCACCCTCTCTGAAAAAACTCAAATGGCCCCCCATTGAAGCTCGCTGCCAGTTCAAAACTGCTTATCTCACCCACAAAGTCCTTCACACTGACAAACCAGTCTACCTTGCAGCCAAGCTCACCAAGGCAGGCCAGGCAAGAAACCTGAGGAGCACCAACAACCTACTTCTCATTCCCCCAAAAAGACTCAAACAAAAAGCCCTGGCATGCGCCTTCTCAGGAAATACCCCCAAAATCTGGAACTTCCTACCAGCAGATCTCAGAACCAATCCCTCCTTCGTGACCTTCAAAAAAAACCTCAAGGATCTCCTCCTCGCTCGACACCTTTAACCTTCGGACAAATAAACCACAACACCTTCCCATAGACTCTCCTTTTTGCTCTGTTTGTCTACCCTCTCTTATTTATTTGTGTACTTGTTGTAAAGCGCTCTGATACCCTCGGGTCTTGCCAGCGCTTTATAAAACTCTCTAAATAAAAAAATAAAAAATAAATTACCATTCATATGCCTTTACAACGCATGCCTTTACAACAAATATCATTCTAAAAGCATGTTTGGTAAAGGCATATGCATGGTAAAAGTTTAGTTTTAAAATATACCAAGACAGACTGGTAACCCACTTGGAGCATAAAAACACCTGAC
This sequence comes from Triturus cristatus, assembly GCF_964204655.1. Lineage (NCBI taxonomy): Eukaryota > Metazoa > Chordata > Amphibia > Caudata > Salamandridae > Triturus > Triturus cristatus. The sequence goes on from NC_140583.1 coordinate 1,106,884,294, forward strand.
ATTTGGTATATACAGTCCTGATACTGTGCATAATGGACGTGAGATCACTATGAGCTAGTACGCTTACATAACCCATCCCAACTGTTGTGACATACATGCTATTCTATATAGTTTACATTATAATTTAATTATATTATAATTTGTCACTTGATGGGTTACAGCTTGCATGAGTTTGACTATTTTCAAATGCACTGCGGATTTCCATCTATGCATTTCAAGATGGCAACCACTGTGTAATACATATGTGTTTACTTCGTAGTCTGTTCACTATGTTCATGACATATGCCGGTCCTACCACTATGTCTTGGTTTGTTCATGTATTGAAGCTGTTCCTTAACCTCACTGTGTGATCAAGACCGCTGGTCAGTCGAAACGTGTTACAATAGATTTATGATTTAATAAATCTTCTTTTGTGCATCTACCCTCTTGGCCTGAGAGCACGCTTCACTATTGTATTGTGTGTATATATATATATATATATATATATATATATATATATATATATATATATATATATATATATATATATATATGTCGATGCAAAGGCCTGAAAGCTTGAAGACGCACTCACAGCATTTGTAACCAAGCGGCTTTATTTCCAGAAAACCAGCATCTACACTTGTGGTGCAAGTTCTTGTGCCGACGCGTTTCAAGGCCGTAGCCTCTTCTTCATGGGCAGTTCAAGGTAAGGCACAGGTGGCTCCAATTCAGCATTTTTAAATACACGTCCTCAGTGGGTCATGTGCGGTGCATACGTATAGTACGGTGCACGTTGGGACATTGAGTCCGTGATTGGAGAAAATTAAACCTTGTAGTAAGTCCCGTGTCTCCTTCAGTTAAAACATGTATTTTCACCCTCAGTGGGCCCCCAAGTGCCATGCTGGTTGATTAGCTGACAGCTGCTGTGCTGAGCGCGGCTTTAGGCAAAGTTCCGAACTGCCGCGTAGCCCCTCCTTTACATTATGGAGACGGTGCAGTCTTCTACGGCGAGGCAGCCGTGTGATTTATGTCGATGCAAAGGCCTGAAAGCTTGAAGACGCACTCACAGCATTTGTAACCAAGCGGCTTTATTTCCAGAAAACCAGAATACCGCACATGACCCACTGAGGACGTGTATTTAAAAATGTTGAATTGGAGCCACCTGTGCCTTACCTTGAACTGCCCATGAAGAAGAGGCTACGGCCTTGAAACGTGTCGGCACAAGAACTTGCACCACAAGTGTAGATGCTGGTTTTCTGGAAATAAAGCCGCTTGGTTACAAATGCTGTGAGTGCGTCTTCAAGCTTTCAGGCCTTTGCATCGACATAAATCACACGGCTGCCTCGCCGTAGAAGACTGCACCGTCTCCATAATGTAAAGGAGGGGCTACGCGGCAGTTCGGAACTTTGCCTAAAGCCGCGCTCAGCACAGCAGCTGTCAGCTAATCAACCAGCATGGCATTTGGGGGCCCACTGAGGGTGAAAATACATGTTTTAACTGAAGGAGACACGGGACTTACTACAAGGTTTAATTTTCTCCAATCACGGACTCAATGTCCCAACCTGCACCGTACTATACGTATGCACCGCTCATGACCCACTGAGGACGTGTATTTAAAAATGTTGAATTGGAGCCACCTGTGCCTTACCTTGAACTGCCCATGAAGAAGAGGCTACGGCCTTCAAACGCGTCGGCACAAGAACTTGCACCACAAGTGTAGATGCTGGTTTTCTGGAAATAAAGCCGCTTGGTTACAAATGCTGTGAGTGCGTCTTCAAGCTTTCAGGCCTTTGCATCGACATAAATCACACGGCTGCCTCGCCGTAGAAGACTGCACCGTCTCCATAATGTAAAGGAGGGGCTACGCGGCAGTTCGGAACTTTGCCTAAAGCCGCGCTCAGCACAGCAGCTGTCAGCTAATCAACCAGCATGGCATTTGGGGGCCCACTGAGGGTGAAAATACATGTTTTAACTGAAGGAGACACGGGACTTACTACCAGGTTTAATTTTCTCCAATCACGGACTCATTGTCCCAACGTGCACCGTACTATACGTATGCACCGCACATGACCCACTGAGGACGTGTATTTAAAAATGTTGAATTGGAGCCACCTGTGCCTTACCTTGAACTGCCCATGAAGAAGAGGCTACGGCCTTGAAACGCGTCGGCACAAGAACTTGCACCACAAGTGTAGATGCTGGTTTTCTGGAAATAAAGCCGCTTGGTTACAAATGCTGTGAGTGCGTCTTCAAGCTTTCAGGCCTTTGCATCGACATAAATCACACGGCTGCCTCGCCGTAGAAGACTGCACCGTCTCCATAATGTAAAGGAGGGGCTACGCGGCAGTTCGGAACTTTGCCTAAAGCCGCGCTCAGCACAGCAGCTGTCAGCTAATCAACCAGCATGGCATTTGGGGGCCCACTGAGGGTGAAAATACATGTTTTAACTGAAGGAGACACGGGACTTACTACAAGGTTTAATTTTCTCCAATCACGGACTCAATGTCCCAACGTGCACCGTACTATACGTATGCACCGCACATGACCCACTGAGGATGTGTATTTAAAAATGTTGAATTGGAGCCACCTGTGCCTTACCTTGAACTGCCCATGAAGAAGAGGCTACGGCCTTGAAACGCGTCGGCACAAGAACTTGCACCACAAGTTTAGATGCTTGTTTTCTGGAAATAAAGCCGCTTGGTTACAAATGCTGTGAGTGCGTCTTCAAGCTTTCAGGCCTTTGCATCGACATATATATATATATATATATATATATATATATATATATATTATCTACTGGCGGTCGCCAGTAGATAGTTATAGTTAGGACCGAGTTTCCATAGGAAATCTAAAAATTCTATTTTGAATAATTTTGGCGCCGGTTGACGAATCCTCGCGAAATTTTCAAAACAAATGGGGCACTCTGTTCAGCTCCTACCCTGAAAGTCTCGGGGTGATTCGTCAAGCGGGGGCCGAGAAAAAGGGGGGGTCCCAAAACGCGTTTTCCCCATGTATTTTTCCATAGGACATTTAGTCGCAGCTACAGCCCGAACGGCTGAACAGAATTACTTGAAATTTGGCAGAGAGATAGTCATAAGGTCAAGGAAGTGCCTTTTGCAGGTCTGGTGTAAATCTGTTCAGTATTTCCTGAGAAATAAATATCTATACGCGTGCACCGTGCGCGCACTGTGCGCGCACTCTGCCGTGCGCGAGCGCAATTCTGATTGGTTGTTAGATGTCAGTAAACATTCGAATCGGTCGAAATCAGGAATTGTTGGCCGCCATTTTGTCTCTCGCAGTCTGAGGTAGTGAAAAACAAAGGTGGAGAACGTGAAAAGGGGCCAGGGTGGACAGTTCCTGACCCCCTAGCCTTTGTCAGGGGGTTCATGAAGGACTCCCCAGGGTGAAAAAACGTTTTTTTATTTTTTGGAAAAGTCGCGAGCTGCGCCCACCGTATGTGCACGGCACGCACTACGCTTCGTGGGCGTTCGGTGCGCGAAGCGCACCGAACGCCCAAATTGCGCGCACGGTGCGCGCACAGTGAAAAACCTGAAAAAAAAATAATAATAATAAATACATAACTTAGCATTTAAAAAACCGTACAAATTCACTTAAAAAACCATAGGTTTCACACACGTTATAGTTAGGAATTAGCATTTAAAAAACCTTGCAAATTCACTTAAAAAACCATAGGTTTCACACATGTTATAGTTAGCTGGACATTTCACTCGTAAAAAACCAATGAAATTCCCCCGTTATAGTTAGTGCAGGCAACTATAACTCACGCGACCGCAATCCTCTGCTGATGATGTCAGATATTACATCACTGATGACATATGTGTCTTTCTGAAAAATAAATATTTATAATATATGTATAGCTAAAGATTAATGGAAGAAGACATGGGTAAATAGGTGTCTAAATACAGTGATGTAATATCTGACATCATCAGCAGAGGATTGCGGTCGCGTGAGTCATAGTTGCCTGCACTAACTATAACGGGGGAATTTCATTGGTTTTTTACGAGTGAAATGTCCAGCTGACTATAACATGTGTGAAACCTATGGTTTTTTAAGTGAATATATATATATATATTATGTATATATATATATATATATATACGCACACACATTTACTTAAAAATCAACAACTCCTCAACCTATACCAACCCTAAAATTACCCCCCTGGCACCCCGAAACCCATACCCACCCAGAACCCAAAAAGTACCCCCTGACACCCCAAAATGACCCCCTGACACCCCAAAATGCATACCCTCCCTGAACCCCAAAATTACCCCCTGGCACCCCAAAGCCCATACCCACGTTGAACCCTAAAATTATCCCCAGCACCCCAAAACCCAAACCCAACCTGAACCCTAAAATTACCCCTGGCACCCCAAAACCCATACCCAAACTGAACCCTAAAATCACACCTGGCACCCCAAAACCCATACCCTCCCTGAACACTAAAATTACCCCCAGGCACCACAAAACCCATATCCACCCTGAACCCTATAATTAGCCCTGGCACCCCAAAACTCATACCCACCCTGAACTCTAAAATTACCCCAAAACTCATACCCACCTGAATCCTAAAATTACCTCCTGGCACCCCAAATCTCATACCCACCCTGAACCCTAAAATCACCCCCCCCCCCGGCACCCCAAAACCCATACCCACTCTGAACCTTACAATTACACCCTGGCACTCCAAAAGCTGAACACTACAAGCTAACACTACATTTGAATATTCAAAGGGGACTGTCCCCTGTGACATACCCCTTTTCCATGTATGTAAGTCCAGGACACCGTTCACTTAGAGTAACCTAGATATGCAGCCCGTAGGTAATGCTGATGCAGTGGAATTCATTAAAGTTACTGGAACTTTCTTTGAAACCTGCTGCCTCCTCTTCTGATAGTTTTCTCTGGAGTCGGGCTGATCAGCAGCACTGTGTCCTGGCATCCAGCCTCTCCCGAAGTTTTCACTGTGTAGATAGATGAGGGTCAAATATCTCCTGGTTTCTCCTTGCCTGGACCTCCTCTACTTCTTCGTCACTACCATTTATCTGGTGAGCAGCGCCATGGATGTGTATTCCATACAAGTGCACAGACAGCAGGGGGAAAGGGATGGCCAGTGCAGGTGAAATTTTTCCTTTGTAAATGAATTCCTGCTAGCATCATAGCCCAGGGTTTGCTGTCTGTGCACTTCTATGGATGTGTATTTCATACAAGTGCACAGACAGCAAACCCTGGGCTATGACGCCAGCAGGAATTCCTGTACAAAGGAAAAGCGTCATATGCACTGGCCATCCCTTTTCCCCTGCTGTGCACATCTTACCACTCCCACCCCATGCTGCACAGTACATCAAACGTTCTTAGGTGAAATCCCTGCCTTCAGGCAAGGGTATCACCTCAGTGGCAGCAGTCTTAAAGAAAACAAGGGGGCAGATTTACAAGCCCCTTGCGACACTTTAGCGACGCCGTTGCGTCACTTTTTGTGACGCAACGGCGGCATAAACAATGTGCCACATTATGGCCTATTTACAATGTGATGCATCTAGGGAGATGCGTCACGTTGTAAAGCCCTGCGCCACATTATACCTGCGTCAGGTATAATGTATGCAGGGTGGGTGATCCCACGCAAAAAGCCATGAAGAACTGATGCAGTGAAATTTACAACATTTCACTGCGTCACTTTACGCCATCACTGTGTCTAAATCCCTATGCAAGCTAGGACCAGGCGCAAGGAATGATGCAGGGCTTTTTGAATGGGACTCACCTATCTGTTGTGCCGCAGTGCTGGAGCTGCGTCACTTTCATGGGCAACTCCAGCAATGCGTCACTTTCGAGCCAACAGATGCATCAGAATTTCTGTCTCATCTGTTAATCCTTGTGCCATGGAGCACCGTATTGTAAATACAGCGCATCCATGCAGTTGCATTAGTTCCTTGTAAATGAGGCCCAAGAGGACGGGAGCAGGGAGGGTTGATGAAACCGTTCAGAGGCTGGCTGGCTCAGGCTGGTACTGGGCCTCTCGGAAGGGGTCATTAAAATCACATTCTCGGATGCTAAAACATCCTTCCAATGCTCACCCCATGCGCAGCCTTTTTTCATTATTTTAGTGCGTGTCATCTTAGCCCGGGCTGCAGAAGATGACTGGGGAGGCTGAAGCCCGTTTAGCCCAATGGGTGTTGCATGCCTGGTATTTGCCACACCTTATTCTCAGAGACCGTGACATACTCTACCTAGCTTGCTGACTATGGGGAGTTCCCAACTAGCATTTGCAATGCACTTTTTCTCGCATTTACGTAAGTGTGAGCTATTGGTTTTGTAAATGACAGTGACTTTTATTTATGTTTTGGTTTTTAAAACATAAATAAAAGGCATTGTTATTTACAATGCTAATAGCTTAAACTCTCGCAAATGCGAGACCTATTGCGTTCCAAATGCTTGTTTGTAAAAGCACCCTGTACTGCAATTTCACTTTAATGGCGGCCACACCCTTATCTTTAGACCACCCGAGTCTAAAGAAAGGTGCACGCCATCATTTAAGTGAAAGTGCGGTATGGGGCGATTTCACAAAAAAATAATTTGTTTAAGTTGACGAACAAATGGCTTTTTTTGTAAAAGTGCCCCATGCCGTGCTTAGACTTTAATGGCGGCCACGCCCCTTTCTTTACATGCGGCTCGTGTTATGAAATGTGCGTAGCTGCCATTAAAGTGAAAGAGCGGTATGGGGCGATTTCACTAAACAAAACACTTGTTAGTCAAGTTGCCAAACAAAGGTTTTCTTTGTAAAAGTGCCCCATGCCGCACTTTTACTTTAATGTCGGCCATGCCCCTATCTTTAAGACGTAGCTCGTCTAAAGAAAGGTGCGTCTGCCATTAAAATAAAAGTGCTGTATGGGGCGCTTTCAGAAACAAAAATAATTCGTTAAGCAGCATAGTGCGTGCAGAAGTGCTGCGCTGAGCAGGGAGCATTTTTGAAAGATAAAACGCAGCGTCCATGATTGGGCGCCACGCTGTAATGAAAACAGGGTAGGTTAGGGTGAGCCTGTCATGCCTTCAAAAGCAGCTAGATTAAAGACCTTAAAGAAAATAGTGCTCACAGACTGTAGCTAAAACAGACTGTGTAACAAGACAAGTAAAAGGTCCAGTCCTCATGGAGGGTTACAAATGCAGACAAGGCGGGACTAACAAGCCTATTAACGAATCAGAAGCAACCATTTAGAAAGTACAGTAGAAGGAGCCAATTGAAAATATGGGCAGAGAGTGGGCGGAGCTTCAAGCCTATACCTGAATACAGCATGCTGGGCAGAGCAGCACATGCGCTGCCCAGGTGCAACCTAAAAATGCCTTACACATCGAACTAACCCCACTAGTCAACAGAAAGCATTTTATGTGATAAAAGATTAACTATCAGTGAATGCTACTCTCCAATACCATGACCAGTAGAAAGAAAATGGCTAACTGTGAATGCTAGGTCTTAAAATGTGGGAATTACCAACGGGACCAGAGAAGCAGCTAGCAGCACTGCCTCTGGGACTAAGAATGAGGAATTACCATTGGGAAGAGAGACACAGCTGCAGCACTGCCTAGCGGATTTAGAATGGGGGAGTTACTGATGCGACCAGAAAAGCAGCCAGCAGCACTGTCTGGACAACTAAGAATGAGGAATTACTGAAGGGACCAAAGAAGCTGCTAGCAGCATTGCCAAGAGGACTAAGAATGAGGCAATACCACTGGGAACAGAAACATATCTGCCGCACTGCTTAGAGGACTTAAAATGTGGGAATTACTGACAGGACCAGAAAAGAAGCTGCAGCACTGCCTGGAGGACTAAGAATGAGGGATTACCATTGGGAATAGAGACACAGCTGCAGCACTGACTAGAAGACTTAATATTTGGAAATTACAGACAGGACCAGAGAAGCAGCTGTAGCACTGTCTAGAGGACTTAGAATGAGGAATTACCGATGGGACTAGAGAAGCAGCTAGCAGCACTGCCTAGAGGACTTAGAATGAGGAATTTCCAACAGGACCAGAGTAGCAGCTAGCAGCACTGTCTGGAAGACTTAGAATGGGGAATTACTGATGGGACCAGAGTAGCAGCAAGCAGCTCTGTCTAAAAGACTTAGAATGAGCAATTACTGACAGACCAGAGTAGAAGCTGCAGCTCTGTCTAGCGGACTAAGAATGAGGAATTACCACTGCGAACAGAGGGAGGCAGTTGCAGCACTGCCTAGAGGATTTTAAAAGGGGAAGTTACTGATGGAACCAGAGAGGCAGTTTGCAGCACTGTCTAGAGGACTAAGAATTAGAAATTACCACTGGGAAGAAAGACACAGCTGCAATACTGCCAAGAGGACTTGGAAGAAGGAATTACTACTTGGACCAGAAAAGCAGCTGCAGCACTGTCTAGAGGGCTTAGAATGAGGAATTACCAACAGGACCAGAGAAACAGTTAGCATCACTGTCTAGAGAGACTTAGAATGAGGTATTTCTGACAGGACCAAAGAAGCAGCTGCAGCACTGCCTGGAGTACTTAGAATGAGGAATTACTGATGAGTCCAAAGAAGCAGCTAGCAGCACTGTCTAGAGAATTTAGAATTAGGAATTACCACTGAGATCAGAGAAGCAGCTGCAGCACTGTCTTGAGGACTGAGAATGAGGAATTACAACTGGGAAAAGAGACACACCTGTGGCACTATCTAGAGGACTAAGAACAGAGAATTACCCCTGCGACCAGAGAAGCAGTTAGCAGTACTGTCTAAAGGACTTAGAATGAGGTATTATCACTGGGACCAGAGAGGCAGATAGCAGCACTGCCTAGAGGACAAAGAATGAGTAATTACCACTGTGACCAGAGCCACAGCTGCAGCACTGCCTAGAGGACTTAGAATGAGGAATTACAGACAGGACCAGAGTAGCAGCTAGCAGATCTGTCTAGAGGACTTAGAAAGAGGAGTTTCCTCTGGGACCAGAGAAGCAACTAGTAGCACTGCCTAGAGGACATAGAATGAGGAGTTACCAATGGGGCCGGCCTGAGAGGCAGCTATCATCACTGCCTAGAAGACTTAGAATGAGGAATTACCGACAGGACCAGGGAAGCAGCTTGCAGCGCTGCCTAGAGGACTTTGAATGAGGAATTACCGACTGGACAAAGATAGCAGGTAGGAGCACTGCCTAGAGGACTAGGAATGAGGAATGACCAGAGCCACAGCTGCAGCACTGTCTAGAGGGCTTAGAATTAGGAATTACAGACAGGACCAGAGTAGCAGCTAGCAGATCTGTCTAGAGGACTTAGAAAGAGGAGTTTCCTCTGGGACCAGAGAAGCAACTAGTAGCACTGCCTAGAGGACATAGAATGAGGAGTTACCAATGGGGCCTAAGAGGCAGCTATCAGCACTGCCTAGAAGACTTAGAATGAGGAATTACCGACAGGACCAGGGAAGCAGCTTGCAGCGCTGCCTAGAGGACTTTGAATGAGGAATTACCGACTGGACAAAGATAGCAGGTAGGAGCACTGCCTAGAGCACTAGGAATGAGGAATTACCAGAGGGGCCAGAGAAGCAGCTGCAACACTGTCTAGACAACTCAGAATGAGGAATTACCACTGGTACCAGAAAACCAGCTAGCAGCACTGTCTAGAGGACTCTGGATGAGGAATTACAACTGGAAACAGAGATGCACCTGTGGCACTGCCTAGAGGACTAAGAATAGGGAATTAGCATTCGGATCAGAGAAGCAGCTAGCAGCACTATCTAGAGGACTTATAATGAGGAATTACTACTAGGACTAAATAAGCAGCTAGCAGCACTGCCTAGAGGACTAAGAATATGGAATTAGCACTGGTACCAGAGATGCACCTGCAGCACTGCCTAGATTGCTTAGAATGAGGAATTACAGACAGGATCAGAGTAGCAGCTAGCAGCACTGTCTAGAGGACTTAGAATGAGGAATTGCCATTGGGACCAGAGAAGCAGCTAGCAGCACTGTCTAGAAGACTTAGAATGAGGAATTACCACTGGGACCACAGAAGCAGCTAGCAGCACTGTCTAGAAGACTTAGAATGAGGAATTATCACTGGAACCAGAGAAGCAGCTGCAGTGCTGTCTAGAGGACTGGGAATGAGCACTGACCATTTGGACCATAAAACCATCAAGCAGCACTGTCTAGAGGACTATGATTGACGAAATACAACTGGGAACAGAGACGCAGCTGTGGCATTGCCTAGAAGACTAAGAATGGGAAATTAACACTGGGAACAGAAAAGCAGCTAGCAGCGCTGCCTAGGGGACTAAGAATGGGGAATTCCCTCTGTGACCAGAGACAAAGCTGCAGCACTGCCTAGAGGGTGTAGAATGAGGAATTACAGACGGGACCAGTAGAGCAGCAGCAGCACTATCTAGAGGACTTAGAATGAGGAATTTGCACTGGGACCAGAGAAGCAAGCAGCTAGCAGCATTGTCTAGAAGTCTTAGAATGAGGACTTACCACTGGAACCAGAGAAGCAGCAAGCAGCACTGTCTAGAAGACTTAGAATGAGGAATTACCACTGGAACAAGAGAAGCAGCCACAACACTGTCTAGAGGACTTGGAATGAGCAATTACCACTTGGACTAGAAAACTCTCAAGTAGCCATGTCTAGAGGACTTAGAATGAGGAATTACAGAGGGGACCAGAGTAGCAGCTTGCGGCACTATTTAGGGGACTAACAATGAGGAATTATCACTGGGACCAGAGAAGCAGCTAGCAGCACTGTCTAGAGGGATCAGAATGTCCCGATCCATGCAGTAGACCATTCCCTACCCCAATAGTCGCAAATACCAGAGTTTTTGTGACATCATTGTATGGAAGGAATATGGAATGAAGCTTATTCTCAGTCCTGTGCAAAATTTGGCAAGTCTGCAAATAAATATGAGTGCACAAACAGAAAGCAAAAAATATAAATTCTCCCAACTCCTAATTAAACTAAGTAAAATCTTGCATCTGGAATAAAGGTATTGCATACATGTTAAACAAACCCAAAAATAAAGGAACATTACGAGAACAAAAATGTAGTCTGCAACGAAAATAAACATGATGCAAACAGTGGTCATTTTTACAAAATGTGAAGAGTTTACAAATAATGTTTGTCATCGGCTAATAGGCTTTGCATTAGAGTGGGAAAGTTGTTTTAAATAAAACAGGAAAGAGGATTTTATCTACAAACAATGCACGTTAAATAATGTTTGTCATCGACTAATAGGCGTTAAATTTGCACCTGAAAGTTGTTGTAAATAAAATGGAAAAAAAGGATTTAATCTACGAAAATTACACGCCATACTATATGTTGGTCAAAACAGTGGTATTAGCGTACAATACATCGACCATACAGCGCAGAAGAGACCAAAAATGAACATTCTTTACAAAATGCCGCAGCCTGCACAAAAATAAAATAACGCGCAAACACAAAGGTAAAAAGAATTTAAAGAAGGGATACAAGTAATAGGCCAAAACTCCAGGGGAGGAGCGAGATCTAAATGTGGGACAAATAAAGGCCATAAACCGAACAAAAGCAAACTTTTAGGAACGACACACATTTGAATGAATTGCCAGCGAGGGGTGGAATTAAAGCCCACATACCAAACACAGCATGCCTCGCAGAGCAGCGCATGTGCTGCCTAGGCTCGACATTAAGAACTCAGGGGCAGATTTATGTTGCGTGGCGCATCTCTGCAAATCAGCAGGGATGCGCCAGGAAACATGTGGCACGCAAGTATACCCTTGCGCCACCCATGATGTGCCGCATTTACAATGCGGCGCATCATGGCGCAGGAATAAACAGATGCGTGTCGCATCAGGGGCGTAAAGTTGGCGCAGTGCTGAAGTAGTGTTGCGTGCAGCACGCAACTCCAGCACTCTTCCAACTTGCCCTATCTGTAACGTGGTGCGTCAAGCCTTATGCCTGCTTCAAGCAGGGGCAGGGTTTTGACGCATCAGCGTTGGAAAAGTGACTCAGTGAGATCTTGTAGATTCCACTGAGTCACTTTTCAGGGGCGTTCCTGCGAGGGAACAACCCCCCCTGCGTGGAAACGCCCACATGAAACCTGACGCAGGTAACATGTGGCGCATGGCTTTACACCGTGACGCATCTCCATAGATGCGTCACGATGTAAATAGGGTGCAACGTGCCGCAGGGTTTACGGCGCCGCTGCGTCACAAAAGTGACGCAACAGCGGCGTAAACGTGGCGCAAGTCCAACATAAATCTGCCCCTCACTCTATAACAAATGTCAGCGCTGCCTATAATCTGCAAATAAAGCGTGGCATCACTACACTTTTGAAAAGTTAAAAACTTTAAAATTGGGTTTAAAAGGTGACTAGAAAGCGGTCTAAATTATCTAAAAAAAACATAGAAAGCAAAAGAGAGTCGCCATTGCATGGGTTGACCAAAGTTGTGCAGCAAAAAGCACTCAGGCCATCTGAAACACACAGAAGGTGTTATACTGTTCTCCTCTATAACAGAAGTTACCTTTCCTACCGAGTCAGAGCGAATATTAGATGGAGCATAGAACCGCTTGGTCCAGTCCCTAATAGAGCTGTTGGTGGATTCCATACATAGGGGCAGATTTATGTTAACTGGCGCATCCCTGCATATCAGCAGGGATGCGCCAATTATTATGCGCCACAGCTGCGCCACCATGGATGCGCCGCATTTATAATGCGGCGCACCATGGGGCAAAAACGGCACAGATGCGTGACGCATCTGTGCCGTAAAAGTGGCGCATTGCTGGAGTTGCGTCGCAAGCGCGACGCAGCTCCAGCAATGTTCTGGGGGGCCCTATCTGTACAATGCTGCGTCAATCCTTACGCCTGCTTCAAGCAGGCGCAGGGTTTTGACGCAGCATGGGCCTAAAAGTGACTGAGTGAAATCTTGTAGATTTCACTCAGCCACTTTTAGGAGGCGTTCCTGCGCCGGAACGCCCCCACCTGCCCTGGAACGCCTACATGTGGCGCAGGGCTTTACAACGTGACGCATCTGCCAGATACGTCACGTTGTAAATACCACGCACCATGGCGCAGGATTTGCGCCGCTGCTGCGTCACAAAAGTGACGCAACGGCGGTGCAAAAGTGGCGCAAGTGCAACATTAATCTGCCCCATAGTCTCTAAAGCTGACTGAATTCTAAGAATCAGAGCATTCCCAGCTGCTTATCAGCCTTAGTTAAAGAAGAAGACAAATCAAACATATTGGACAAAGCTAACTCTTTAAACGTAAATATATATTTTTTTGAAATTTATATAGCACGAACTAGACCTGAAGATATCAGGTATCAGAGCGCTTTACATAGCAAAAGTTTCGTTACACAAGGACACATTCATTTTTGTTAGGCACAGGGAGATTACGTGATTTGCCCAGAATCACAGGATGTTGAGCATCGTTCACGAGACCCCAACCCGGTTCGCCAGCATCGACGTCGACCGCTCTAGCCGTAAGGCTACATCCTCTCCCGTATATTGTGCTTAGCCTATCCAGGAGATCTTTAAGCCCTGCTCAACTGTGAGCCAGTCCCGTATTATGTCCCTGTTCAGGCTTGCCGCCTTATTAGCCAGGATCATTACTCACAGCAACAAAGGAGCCAACTTAAACGGTTCCAATATAAACTGTAGGCTCAGATCTGAGTGGATGACAAAATGAGGGCTGGTTGGGGGAAGGGAAAGGAGTGGCAGTTTTCCTCCATCTGAAAAGAGAGAACGTAAGATTACCCCCAACACCTGCTCCAGTCCAAATTGCTGAGACACACTGAGACTTATAATAGTAAGCAATGCTGAAAGTGTGGTCCTGACTGCAGACTGCGGGAGATTAAAAATCGATCCTGTTGATTTAATTAATTTAAGGCAGGAATTTCTTATCAGTGACTGCCAGGAGCCCAAAGAGTCAAAAGATACCCCTAGCTAGGGGAACTGTTGACTCTACTTAAGGAATGATTACCAACCATCATTTTGGGCCACAGGCCATGATATAGGATTTACCAAAATTCGAGACTAAATCCAAATTACTCATAAAGATCACAAAAGACTCCACCAGTCTACGCTGTGCTCTTGGGTTGAGGGCAATGAGCGGCACGTCATCTATGTAGAGTAACGCAGGAATAGCTTGTAAGAAATGTGGTTGTTGGTTGACTGGAGTGTGAACTCTAGTCAAGCAGCAAGTACAATCCTTGTCAGGGTGAGGCAGAAGCCATTCCCAAATTAACTGATGATTAACTCTCTGGTAGCTTGGCACAAAGCAATCAGGCTTAACTTAGAGGCTAATGTGTAAGGTATCTATGCAGTACAAGCACATCAATAAAGTGAAAACACAACAAAATTCCCACACCCTTTTAGAAAAATAGAGAACATTTTAATAAATTATTTGACACCAAAACAACAAAAATCCAATCGGCACAACTGGAGTTAGGAATGTTTAAAGATTTTAGCAAAAATAGTGCCAAAAAGCATAAAGTGCCAACTAGAGATATCTGGTTGCACTGGGCGGGGCCAAAATGAAATGACTACACTTTCCACGTACACCAAATAGTCTCTAGGCCTTTAAATAATAGGTAGCACTGTCACCAAGCTGAACAGTCTTCAGCTTATCACCCTCAGAATGCTAAACTACTGATTAAGCTTTCAGATATGGACACCTCTGAACTGTACTAAAAGTCAGTCCTGGTCTAACAAGTGCCATAAGGCCATAGCAATGGTAAACAGTGCTCACTGTACTGACGAGTGTAACCAGGATGCTAGCTACACAGGGATTTCCACCATAGGTGCTTGTAAATGCAAAACTAAATTACCAGGTTGTATACTGATCCTGGCAGCAGGTCCATTAAATACCTGGGTGACTTCCTTGTAGTTGACATGCATGACCAACAGTCAGCACACCAGTTCCGAGGCGTACTCACCTTTTCTTTCAGCTGAGCAATCTAGCAGTCTGGAGAGACATATTGACAGAAGGCAAGGTGTAGCCTTCCACGCAGCTTCTGCAGTACATTTCCGTGGATAGCGCACAGAGAGCGATTTGAGTTAATGCTGGTTGCATTCCACAGTGCAGGAGACATTCACTACCATAGGAAGGATTGGGGGTTCTGCAGGGTGTGTCACCATTCAGAGTGCAATATTACCCTTGCGGCTGTAGCGGTCTAGTTGTTGCGTGAGCTGACGACCCCAGGAAGCACACACACACTATGTATCACTCTCTGGCCAGGCGTGGCCAGAGAGACTATAAATGAAAGGGCGGAGGTCGCTCGGGACCTTCCGGCCCAGAGCAGTACACCTGTCTCACGTGTAGTCATTAGCCCTGCTGCAATCCCCACGTGGCACCCACTAGTAGGCCCCATTGCACTGCAGTGCCCTCATCCACGGGCAACTCCACACTTGCGACGAGGGTGGGCCCCTACCTGCCTCACCGATTTCCCCGCACGGTGGAAGAAGCGCTTCTGGGACCGCGTGTGCCGTCCGACGTCACCTCGGGAGCCCCGCGTTCCATCCTGCTGTCAGGCGGTGGCTGCCCGGATCCGGCGGACGTCGTCGCGCATGCTGGAAAGCGCGTGTTCGGAGGAGGCGGTGTGCACGAGCCTGCGTCTGCCTCGTGATGACGGCGGAATGCCGGTAAGCCGAGGGGCGGTCCCGCCCGTTTCTGTGCACGCGAGCAGCCTGTTTTGGGGGTAAACAACCACCGCCAGCATCGAGTGGCGTTCAGGAATGTGTATGGCCTGCACCAGTTACAATAAGCATCCAATCCTGAGAGCTTGCACCAATAAGCACTGGAAACTGCACCCAGCTACAATACTGACACCTCAGGGAGGCTCACCCGGCACGGGGAAAAGTGCGCACAGCTGTGGGATTGGCAGGCAGCATGGGAAGGCACGGACCAGCCCGCCTCGCGGACAGGGCGCATCAAGCATTGGCAACTGCAAATAACCCAGGCAGGGCAGTTTGGGCTCCACACAAGCCGTTGACATGGTGGACCAGGCAGCAGCAGGGTCAGGACAACAACAGGTGGCACCTGCTCCGCTAGCGACACCAACACACTCGCAAGTGAGCGCGTTGCCCCCATTCAGTGAGCTCATTGACCCCGCAACAGCGTCTCCAAGGTGGAAGGTGTGGCTGAGCCGCCTCGACAACTATTTCATTGCCACTAGGGAAACCGATGACAAAGTCAAACGATCGCTCTTACTACACTTTGCGGGGAATGACATCTACAAACTGTTTGCGCACCTGCCCAACACAGGGCCAGCAACAGACTACGATGCAGCGGTCAGGGCGCTACATGCACATTTTGATCCTCAACTAAACCCAGACTATGAGCGATTTAAATTGCGACAAGCACGACAGCGGGAGGGCGAATCCATGGATGCATTTCACGCCCGTCTTCGAGAATTGGCTAGCACCTGCACAGAGGATGACCCCGTGAAGGAAGCCCGCGCACAACTAATTCAGGGCTGCTGAAACAAAACCCTGAGGACTCTGATCCTCCGCCAACCTCGCATATCTCTGGAAGACATCCTTATCTTGGCACGTTCACATGAGCTGTCGGACGTCCGAGCGTCTGCAATGGAAGCGGCTCTCCATAATGCAGCGGAACCGACAGTGACTGTCAAGACAGAGAGGGCCGATGCGCTACACACAATGCCGCGCGGGGCCCGCGGACGGTGGCCCACCCGGACGCCACGTAGATCGCAATGTGGGTACTGCGGAAAGGAGGAACACCCCCAAGACAGCTGCCCAGCACGAGGGAAGACATGTACCAAGTGCTGCATCCCCAATCATTTCGCGAGCGTATGCAGAGGAGGGGCACGGCCGAGAGGATTCTCAGGAAGGAAAGCACCATACAAGCAGGTGAAACAACTCTCGCTTGATGAACCAGCTCAAGCTAAGACACACAGCCCACGGCCGGTGCACCGACACTATGCGGAAGATTCGTCCTCAGAGGAAGAAGAAGAGTGCCATTTCGTATCGTTTGTAAATGATCTAAAGAAATAACATCGCCCACAGCCGACCTGTGAGGTCAGGATAGCTGGGACACCTGTCACTGCCCTAATAGACACAGGAGCATCCGTCAACGTAATGGGTTTCCAACATTATCAGACACTCACATCCAAACCCCAGCTGACACCATCGAAGGTGAAAATCCTCACATACGGGAGCCAGGTTCCGCTCCCGCTAAGAGGGAAGATACTAGTAACTGTCCAATCGGAAGACCATGAGGTCACCACGACGTTCCACGTGGTAGACAAGGAAGCAGACATCTTACTCGGAAGCCACACGGCCGAAGATCTCTCGCTAGTCACATTCGCCAACGCGGTGAAGACAACACAAACGGAAGACATCTTAGCACAGTTTCCACAACTGTTTCAGGGTCTAGGTACCATAAAAAGATCTCCTATCAAACTACACATTGACACTGCAGTAACGCCTAGCACTACGACACAGGAGGATACCTTTCCACTTGAGGCCGCTAGTGGAACAAGAACTGGTGAAGCTCGAACAACAAGGGGTCATAGAAAAGACGTCGGGCCGACCCCATGGGTGTCCCCGATGGTGATCGCACAGAAGCCTCGCCAACCGGGAAAAATACGAATATGCATCGACATGAGGATGCCGAACCAAGCCATCAAGAGGGAGCGACACCTGACGCCCACGGTCGATGATATCCTCGCTGATCTGAACGGTGTACAATGGTTTTCCAAGCTAGACTTGAATGCTGGATACCACCAACTAAAACTGGATAAGGACAGCAGGTACATAACCACGTTCTCGACACACTTGGGACTGCGGAGGTACAGGCGTTTGAACTTTGGAATATCTTCCGCTGCGGAAATATTCCAGAATGCAGTAAAGGAAGTGCTAACGGGATTGCAAGGAGTCATGAATGTGAGTGACGATATCCTAATACACTCAGCGACACTAGAGGAACACCACCGCCGACTAAAGGCAACCCTCAAACGGCTGGCTGAACATGGGGTGACACTGCATAAGGAAAAGTGCCAATTTTTCCAGCGCTCTATCGAATTTTTTGGATATGTGTTTGGTCCCGAGGGAGTGAAAGTTGACCCGAAGAAGTCGGAAGCCATCCAACTGGCGCCAGCACCGAGCACCTCGTCGGAGGTGAGGAGCTTCATGGGCATGGCAACATACTGTGGGAGGTTCATCCCAAACTTAGCAACGATAGCTGAACCCCAAAGCCAGCTAACAAAGAAGGATGCCGGGTGGCAATGGGGCCACAAAGAAGAAGAAGCGTTTCAGAAGATCAAGTCAGCGTTGCTAGCCAGCACGACGATGGCATACTTTGACGTCAACCGGCAGACAGAACTGTTAGTGGATGCCAGTCCCGTGGGACTGGGAGCGGTGCTGACACAAGAAACGGAGCCGGGCACCTGGGCACCCCTAGCGTTTGCCAGCAAAGCGCTCACAGCCACTGAAGCGAGATATATTCGCAAATTGAGCGAGAGGCCCTCGCGATCAAATGGGCCTGCAACCACTTTCACTTATATATAAGCGGGCACTCGTTCTGAGTGGTGACAGACCACCAACCACTCCTACCACTGTTCCGAGGAACTGCACCACATCCTCCCCCGCGGATTGAACAATGGGCTATACAACTTCAGCACTATCAGATGGAACTGGTTTACCGCCCTGGCGCCAAAAACCAAGCCGATTTCCTATCACGACACCCGGCGCACCAGGAGGGTTCGAACATGAAACAAGAGCGGAGAACCGAAGAGTTCGTAAGCATGATATCACAGTGGGCCTGCCCGCAGGCGGTGTCAAGAGAAGAAGTAACGTCACATATGGAATCGGACATGGTCCTCAAACGAACGGTGGACGCGATAACAAGATGGTCATGGGACCGGCCAAGGGGGGAATGAGGCCGAAAGAACATGGCTGGGGAAAATGTGGAGAGTACGGGATGAGCTGAGCACGACGGAAGACGGAGTCCTGCTACGAGGGTCCCGGATTGTCATCCCGCAGAGCCTGCAAGACCGGATAACTGTCCTAGCACACGAAGGACACCAAGGGACCGGAAGGATGAAATCCCGATTGCGGGAGAAGCTATGGTTCCCCGGGCTCGAAGAAGTTGTGGACAGAACGGTGAGAAACTGCCGGGTATGCCAATTGACCGGAAACGCAGAAGTGCCAGCCCCTGTGATCACGGAAGATCCTGCAACTGCACCCTGGGCGAGGGTGAACTTAGACTTCGGGAGCTTCCCGGATGGGAGAGTCACCGCAGTACTAGTGGACAGCTATTCAAAATACCCCTGCATGGAAATACTGCCATCCACAGCGTTCAATCATTTGGCTCCAGTTCTCCTAAAAGTATTTGCACTGTTCGGATTGCCGCAATCAATCAAGACGGACAATGGACCCCCCTTCCAAGGGAGTGAATTCAACGAATTTCTGTCTAGACTTGGAATAAAACACCACCGCATAACCCCTCAGTGGCCTCAAGCCAATGGTGAGGCTGAACGATTTATGCGGACTATTAACAAAATCCTGCGCATAGCTGTTGAGGAACAAACCGATCCAGAAGTAGAGCTTCAAAAGTTTCTGCAAGAATATCGCAGCACACCACACTGCACCACCCAAAGAACACCATGGTCATTAATGCTAGCCGGACCCCGGCGAGACAGCTTTCCAGTGTCTGACAACTGAGAGCCGGAGCCGTACGATGCATCAGCGATGCAGCACCGCAGAACCAGGACCAATGAGAAAGCAAGCCACAGAAGGAGAGCAAAGAGCCGGACTCTGAAGCCGGGCTGCAGGGTCCTAATAAGAAATCGGAGAAATGGTGGAAAGTTTCGAACACCCTATGAAGTTGGATTATGGCTGGTACAGGAAGTCAGAGGCACAGCAATAACGGTGGAGCGGAACGGAGAAGTTGTAACCAGAAACATTTCCTGGTTCAAAGAAGTGCCGGAGGGTGAACAAGAAAGCCAGGCGTCAAGAGAAGCGCCGAACACAGATATGACCCTGAATGACTCAGGCATACCTGGCCCCGACGAAACACGACAAGATTCGCAATACACAAGGGAAGAAGAAGAAGCTGCAGCATCAAGGATAACCGGTGAACCTGGAACCGGTAGTCCGACCAGGGTACGGAGCACCGTGGAACACAGATACAACCTGCGTCCCAATACGCAACCAAACAGCCAGCTCACTGACTTTGCATGGAGTGCACAGGCCGGCTGGAAAAGAAAAGAAATAAGTTGTAATGGGATGTAGAGGTCTAGTTGTTGCGTGAGCTGACGACCCCAGGAAGCACACACACACTATGTATCACTCTCTGGCCAGGCGTGGCAAGAGAGACTATAAATAAAAGGGCGGAGGTCGCTCGGGACCTTCCGGCCCAGACCAGTACACCTGTCTCACGTGTAGTCATTAGCCCTGCTGCAATCCCCACGTGGCACCCACTAGTGTCAATGTCATTGTCAAAGATTTTTGTATAGCGCACAAATCACCAAAGGTCTCATGGCGCTAGCAACCAAGACAAAGAGACCGGGAGTGACTGAAAGTGATCATACGACAACAATTAATGGGAAAAAAGCCAAGTTTTCAGCTTTTTACGGAAGAGTAAATGGTCAGGTATAGAAAGCAGATCCAGAGGAAGTTTATTCCAGAGCAAAGGGGCCAGGTATGAGAAGGACCGACCTCCGTTGCGAACTGTCTGAATGCGAGGTTGGACAAGAAAGAGTCTGGAACTGGACCGCAAGGGGCGTCGAGGAACATACCATTGGAGTTTTTTTGCCAAATAAAGTGGACCAGTGCCATACATTATCTTATGCGTAAGACTTAGAAGTTTGAAATGCCCTCTTTGGCGGATCGAAAGCCAGTGCAAAGTTTTTAATGTGGGGGCAGAGGGGGTGCGGGAAGGAAAATTCAGAACAAGTCTTGCGGCCGTGTTCTGAAGGATTTGAAGTTTGGAGATTAAATCCTGGTTGAGTGCTGTGAAAAGGGCGTTGCCGTAGTCCAAGCGGCTAACGATGAGACCCTGGACCAGAGGTTTTCTTGCTTCAATGAGTAGCCATTTAAAGATCTTGCGTAACATACGCATCATCCCACAGCAGGTCCCAAGCACTTGATTTATATGGGTCTTCAAAGATAAAGAATTGTCAATCGTGATGCCTAGGTTGCGTACTGCGGACTTGGGGAAGGGACAGGTGCCCAATTCTAATGGCCACCAGGCGCTGGTCCAGAGCTGTTCAGCTTTCCCAAATAAGATAACTTCAGTCTTCCCGCCGTTCAATTGGAGCTTGTTTAGACTCATCCATTCATTTACACGGATCAAACAGCTCTTAAAACGGGTTTGGACATCAGACTGGTCGGGGTCACAGGTCACTAACAGCTGGGTATCATCGGCATAGGATAGTGTGTCAAAACCATAAGACCTGATGATATCAGCTAAAGGTGTTAAGTATACATTAAACAGCATAGGGCTGAGAATAGAGCCCTGCGGGACCCCCACTGTTACAGGATATGAGCTGGAAACGATCCCATCCACGGAAACCGCAGTGGATCGGTCTGCGAGATAACTATCGAACCAGTCAAGGGCCCTCCCTCTGACACCAATCTCCCACAGACGATGTTTAAGAATACTGTGGGAGATGGTGTTGAATGCTGCAGATAAATCCAGGAGGACCAGGATTGCAGATTCTCGACGGTCCAAAGCCAGTCTGATGTTGTCCACTACTTCAATAACGGCGGTCTCCGTGCTATGAGCCGCACGAAAGCCAGATTGAGAAGAATCAAGAAGCTTATGAGTTTCAAGATAGGCGGTGAGACGTTTATTAACTAAAGACTCCAGTACCTTTCCAAAATAAGGAAGCAAAGAAATAGGACGATAGTTTGCGGGTATACTGGGGTCGGCAAGGGGTTTTTTAAGGATAGGCTTAACCTGGGCTAATTTCCACCTATGCGGAAACGTGGCTTGGTTCAGAGACAAATTAAAAACAATAGTTAAGATATCCACAAATAAGGGTAACATTTTAGCACAGGGGCGGGGGGGGGAGGGATCGGCTGGGGAACCGGACTTGATCCGTCCCAGGCATTCGCTGACTTCAGTTTTTGTTATGGGATCAAACTCAGTTAATAAGGGGGCTTTGTTTAATTCTAGCAGAGGGCTAAGTTCACTCACGTTAGTATTATGACAACCGAGGTCTTCTGCCTGAGAGGGGAAAGAGGCATATATGGTTTTAATTTTATTGTCAAAGAATAGAGCAATAGAGTCAACCCATTCTTGGGTAGGCGTAAAAGAAGGTTGCTCGACCTGGGGAGCAGTAAATTCCTTCAATATTTTATATAACTCTTTACTCGAGTGAGCTGCATTATTGATACGCTGGGTAAGGTAAACCTTTTTTGCTGATTTAATATTATTCATATATATCGAATGGAGGATAGTATATTTCCTACGGTGTTTGTCGGTTTTAGATTTTCTCCATTGACGTTCAGCGGCGCGACATTGTTGCTTATCCGCTTTTAATGCATCGGTAAACCATGGTGAGGCTTTGCTTTTTTCTAGAACGCTTGTAAGGGGAAGAACTTTGTCAAGGGTCGTCAAAATAGAAGATTCTAGATTACTAACAACATAGTTGACTGCATCGACTTTCTCACCCTGTAGTAGAGGCCCAAAATGAGAAAGAAAGGTGTCAATAGAGAGTTTGCGCCATGGTCGTATCCACATGCGATTCTTTAGGCTGTTGTTGCATTGCATAGTTATAGGCATACTAAATTTAAGAGTGGAATGATCAGTCCATAATAGCGGGCACGGAGATTTAATGTTTAATTTAGAAGAATTTGTAAATATCAAATCTAAGGTATGGCCCGCAGAATGGGTAGGTCCGGTCACCCTTTGTGTCAATCCCAGTGTAAGCATTGCCTCAATAAGGTGGGCTGAGTCAGGGTCTTGTGTCAGTTCCGCATGGTAATTAAAATCGCCAAGAAGGATGAAATTGTCAGCTGCTAGTACATAGGGTGCAATATATTCTAGTAGGCCCCATTGCACTGCAGTGCCCTCATCCACGGGCAACTCCACAGCGGCTTCTACAGCAGGCGGATTACAGTCCCTGCAGCATCTCACAGTGCAGGACAAAAAGTCACCTCGCTGTCTCTTCTGCGTGAAGGCTGACGGTACTGCGGGGTCACATGCTTTAGTACATTAGAGACAGATTTATTGGCTTCACTAATACTTGTTGTCTTTTAGGTCTAGAGACAGCTGTAGCTATTTTGCACACGTCATATTTTTTTTTAAAATAGCATACGTATATATGTGCATATGAATGTGTGTGTGCGCATATATACACACACACTCAAGAATACATAGAAAGGTTTAGGGACAGATTTACAAAGATTCTTTCAGGTTGTTTGCTCCCACAAAAAAGCATTTTTTTATATACATATGCCCAATTTACAATTCGTTTACCTAGTACCGAATAGAAAATTGTGATTGTGATTCGGTATTAGGAAGCGGCACGTTTATGGCATCTCTTCCTAATGGCGGTTCGTAGTGGTATGTGTGAATGTTTTGCGACCGAAATGCAGTCACAAAACATTTTCATGTAAGCTCCAACTTCGAGTTGGTGGTAATCCGTTTGAAAAGAAGAAAGGGTTCAGAAGGGACCCCATCCCCTATGTGAATGTTGGGGGAAACATTTTTTTAGAGCAGGCAGTGGACCACGGAGTAGCCGAAAAGAAAAACAGGTTGCATTTACAAATAAATATTGCTTTAATTTTAAGCAATCACAGACACAGTGTTCTGCTGACCCCAGCAGACCACCATCCCTGTGATTTTTGCGATTCTCAATGGGTCGCAAACCGAAACCTACCTCATGAATAATAATGAGGTAGGTCTATGTGCGACCCACTGGGAATCGCTAAGTGTGTAGGACACACATTTTTACATCGCTGTTTGTGATCACCAAATAGCGAATCACTAAAATTCGCTATTTGGTCATCTCAAACCCTAGGATACGCACATATGGCCCTTAGTCCTTTATATTCACTGATCTGTTGAGGCACCACACACATTTTGCTTCTGCCCTACTTGGCCTACAGCATAGGGTAATGAGTCAGACCACCCCAGCCATTAGCTGTCTTCAGCTGCGGTCCGTGCAGGTAACAGGATGGGGCAGTGGGGCTGGGTGGGGGGGATTTCAAGGGACGATGCAGAGGGAAAATTAAATAAATAAATAATTTTCCCTCTGCATCGTCCCTCGAAATCCACTCCAACGCGGCCCCACTGCCCACCGCTGTTACCTGCACGGACCGCGGCTGGCTGTCTTCACTGAGAGTAATAACATTTCGCTTTGTACGTGCACACCTTCTAAAAACTGTTCCTCTTCGGTGCCAAGGCTAGTAGTAAAAGATTTGTTTTTATTTCATTATTGTTTTTGTTATACCCCTACAACGGTTCATTTTTCCTTTTTTATGGTGCAAACACGCAGATCACCTTTAGACTGCGGTATTTTTACTTTTTTCTATTTTTTCTCTTCTAAAAATTACATTTGAAAATTGCAGATTTGTCAAGGCCAGGTTTATTAGCGTTCCAATGCTTGTTTAAATAGCAGGCATCCAGCACACACTTGGGCTATCTTCCGATAGGCGTTGGTGCAGTCGGGGCACGTGACAGTATATTTTCAACCCAAACCATGATTGCATCCCTCACTCCCATTACGATTGAGATCATTTTCTGTATTTTTGGGACAACATGTTGCTCCCCCAGGTCCCGATATTGACACCCAAGGTGGCTGTGTAGTATTTATTTCATTACCTCAGAACCAGTCATTAATATTGAGCATGGCTGGGGAATAATAAGTGCCATCAAGCACACTTTTGTGGTTCTGCAAAAATGTTATATGAATTATAGAAATTAACAACTCTTGCTTAAATGGCTAAAATTAAATAAACCTATACTGAATTGGGTGCTTGGCACATCTGCAGTAACTATTTGAAGCGGCTCCAGGCATATCCCAAAATTTATTTGGCAATCTGAGCGTTATGCCTCTGTCGCTACAATTAGTGATCTCAGGGCAGTGTAGTTCGAAAAGCAAGGGGATTAGCCGCACCTGGGCCTCCCTAGTCCCATTGGCAGGGGGCTAGTTTATTCCCCTAAAGCGAAATGTACATTGGAATGAAGCATTGCCAGTAAATAAACCCTGAGCATTTCCTGGTTTCTAATCAGTCGAGGACGTCGTCACATCCTGAGCCGCTTCCTGTTTCCGTAGGCGAACTGTGCTGGACGTGGCCTGTTTCTATAGCTGCTGGTGTGTCTGTGTGTGATTGTACAGCATTTTGCAGATCAAAAGCCATTGCAAGTTGAAAACGCTGCTGTGGCTGGATCCTAGAACGGTGTATCCATAGAGGCTCGACAGCCTAAGGCCACTTCAAAGCACAGTTTTTAATAAGTTCTATCATGGATGTGACAGATGCCATCATATTTTTATACCATATTGCACGGATACCCACACTTACTCCTGATTGGTTGTATGTCATTATATTGAGGTCAGTAATGCTGACCTACAATTGTGTTGAAACTAGTACATAGGGTTAGTTATGGTAATATTACAACTACTTTTACATCCACATCAGGATCCACCCTAGTAACCACATCCACCCTAGTACCCAGTATCATCACCTATTGTACTTATAGATGCTTACTTAGCTACATTGTGGTTAGGACCACATTTTCGGTCCCGCATTACCGCCATGAGTTATAAGGCATGTAATATAGTGAGGGTCCACCGTCCTGATCTGACCCTCTCTCTCTCAGAAAGTGACTCATTTAAACTTCTTTAACGCTGTTTCCGTCCGAGGTGTGGGTTTGCATATTCACATTTGTGAGGGCCTGTGCCTTGGGCCCTTGAGCATTACTGACCCAGACATAGGGTGTAGTCTGGGAGTCCGTTGAGTGTCTGGAAAATCACCTGGAAGTTGAAAAATCCTATTTTCTGAACCCCTCAGAAGGTTGCCTTCACGGAGGCCCACAAGGGCCCCTTTGGGGACCGAACACATCAGTAACCGAGAGGTGAACAAGTGAACACTTGGATTACCATGAGCCACTGGCAGATGCTCCTCTGGAGAGTGTGGTCTCCACACAAATCAAAAGAATGGAGCGACCAGTAGCCTTTGGTGACACATTGCGGAAGCAGGAGCGGCCCGTGCAGGTAAGAGAGGTGGGCGTGGGGCCGGGTTGGGGGAGGGGGGGGAGGTTCGACAGACAACCACGAGGAAAAAATAAATAATTAATTAATTTTCCGTTGTCGTCTGTCGACCTTCCCCCCACACACTGCCCCACTGCTTTTACCTGCACAGGCCACTCCTGTGTGGAAGACTGTGGGGTAGGAAGTTGGCAAACATGTAGGGTGCCAGTTCACTATCACCAGCCCTGCTGCAGGCAATTGGAAGTCCCCTATTACTATCCTGGGTGGCCTAAACAGTAGCCTGGATCATTCGTACACTACACCTGTGCAAGGGGACATTAGGGTTTTCTCTCAAATTAGACCCATAAGCCTATCATTACCCACCACGCAACAATTTTCCGTTTCCACTATGTCAGGGAAGTGCTCCAACCTTTGGAAGGCCCTGTGACCAGAATTTGGGGTGGACTCGAACGTCTGGTATGAGGGAGGGCCAAGGGAAGCTGTGTCATCCCGCTTCCACACTTCTATATCCTGTATATGAAGCAGCCAGAAGGTTCAGAGTTCAGAGTGAGTGTGTTCTTACCAAGGTTGGAAGATGTGTTCTAGGACGTACTTGCCATGGTTTTCACACTAGAACTTTTATAGGACTGCAACAGGAGGAAGGAGGAGAAGAATGCAGAAGGACAGGGAAAGCACATCTACACATTCTTTACATTAATTAGACCTCCTTGTCATCTTATTAGTTCATCCCATCAGGTGGTGAAATAAAAATTCATATCTTATCTCTACCGACTACCTGCTATCACACCATGGATTTGAAAATGTGTACTTGTTGGGTTCATAGCCCTTTATTGGGACCTCTTGGTTACAGGATTAAAACAAAAGCTGAGTGAGGGGGGGATCACGTGAGACAGACTTCATGAACTAAAGCTCAGGAGAGAGGAGTACAAGTCCATTGCCACTGATATGGCCGAAATACTAGGAAGAGAAAAAGAGGGTAGGCTATATGACTTGGGGAACAAGGCCAGGAAGCTCCTTGCCTGGCTAGATCAAAAGGAATTGGGAAGTGGACTAGTGCCTGAACTTACGGATGTATTGGGTGAGAGAATAACAGACCCACAGGCTATTGACAACCAATTTGCCGAGCATTACAGCCAGGTATATCGAGCAAGCTCCACCTTGCTGGAGGAAGACTCACATGCTATGCTCTCGGATATACGGCTGCCCACGCTGTCTCCAGAGGAAAATAAGTCACTAGATAGCACTTTTACAACTGATGAGATTGCGCAGACGATTAGGAATCTCCAGTCCGGAAAGGCACTGGGCCCAAATGGCCTACCAATTGAGTTGTACAAGCTCAAACCTGATGCCATAGCCCCAAATCTCAGGGGCCATGTTTGAGGAGAGCCGGGATGTGGGACGACTTCCCTATGACCAAAGAATAGTGACCCTAGTAAAAATACATAAAGAAGGTAAGCCTAGGGATAAGTGCTCATCCTACAGACCAATCACCCTGTTAACCCCTTCCATGCTGCGCAGATTCCGCCGCTGTGCTGACGGAATCTTGCGCGGGCGTGGTCATGACGGAACGGTTCCGTCATGAGCACAGCTCAACCGTGGCTCATGACGGAACCGTTCCGTCATGAGCACCGAAGGGGTTAAACGCAGAGCCCAAGATATTGGCCAAGTTGCTCGCAATTCGCCTGGCTCCTGTCATAACTAAACTGGTACACCCTGACCGATCGGGCTTTATACCTAACCGAAACACTGCACTGAACCTGAGGAGATTACATGAGGTACTGGGCAGACTTGGCACAATCCAGGAAGCTGCAGTGGTGGTCTCATTGGACGCCACTATGACATTTGATATTGTCGAATGGTCATACCTGTTCGCAGTCTTGGCAAAGATGGGTTTCGGACCCGGGTTCATTGGATGGGTGAGGCTATTGTATGCTGAGCCCTTGGCGCAGGTGGTGGTCAACAACAAGAAGTCGGAGGTGTTTACTCTGGGTCGTGGGACTCATCAGGGCTGACTGTTGTCACCTTTATTGTTCGCTATCTCCCTTGAACCACTGGCAGCCTGGATCCGCAGAGAACCGATAATCCGTGGTCTCAAGTGGACTGACTCATGGGAGGACCGCATCTCCCTATATGCGAATGACGTTCTCCTGTATCTCGCTTCCCCTAAGTCTTCGCTTCACAGAGTCCTCAACATATTTACGAACTTCAGGAAATACTCAGGTTATACGATGAACTGGACCAAGTCCTTAATGTATGTCCTCAGTGGTGATCCTCCAACCCCGCCAAAGAACTGTCCAATTCAGGTGGCCTAAGAGGGCTTTCAGTATTTGGGAATCTTTGTATCTGCAGGCCATGGGAACTGATATGACCGTAACTTACTCCCTCCCCTTCAAAGACTGAAGGGAGATGTTGCGCACTGGAAGACACTCTCTCTCTCCCTGTTGGGTAGAGCAGCACTCTTTAAAATTGTGTCGTTGCCACGTTTCCTCTATGTTCTGCAGAATTACCTAGACCTGGTCCCCGCACGATATGTTAAAGAAATAGAGGGCCTCCAAAGAGAATTACTTTTGGATGGCAGACCCCGCATTGCCTTACAAAAGCTAGTGCTGTGCTGGTATTGTGGAGGGATTGGTCTCCCAGATATAAAAGAATACTATTGGGCAGCCCACCAGGCTGCAATTAACCACTGCGCATATCGTTGCGGGGATGACCCTAGGTATAGAATGGACAAATGGTTGCTACCGGGTAGAAAATATAATGCAGCCCTATATTCCAGAACTCAAAGGTTCCCACTAACAGGACCGACTAAACATTCAGTGCTAGTCTGGCAGGCAGCAAACAGAAGTCTGGGGTGGGACCAGAAACTTACACTTGCTACTCCTTTGTGGGACACTGAACAGCTAGGCACCCTGAGGACCTCGAAGGGGTTTGACAAATGGGATCTGATTGAGATCTCAAAGATTGGAGACCCATGGAAGAAGGGGGAGGTGATATCATTCGTCTCCTTACAGCAAGAATATGAACTAGCAGACACTGAGTATGTGGTAAATTACTTGTTAGCTTTTCTTCACTGTGCTCTGATGGAATGTTGCATGACATCATGGAATGCCTGGGTGCCTCTCTAGGGGAGATTGTCAGTTGGTGTACTCAGGCTGAGCTGAAAGGAGCTTGCTCCTGGTGGGGCTATCCTTGTACTATCTAACTTCCTCCTGTTATCCTGACCACCTGTGATGGAACCAAGCTACCATTAAAGAAGTATCTTACATGAACTAATGGACTCCTGTACTTCTTTACCACATTTTGGCGACGATTTTGAATCTACGTGTGCAACAAGGAGAAAGAGTCAACTAAGGAACTAAAGGACTAGTCACTTAAGACTTTAAGGATTTTAAGGACTTTCAAAACGTCAATTGAAAGTTGGAGGTAACGCCCTGCCAGCCCCACCAGTGTCCTGTACCATCTGGACAGCCTGCACCCTGGGCGTTTGTTTTTGGGGAGCTTGCTGTCACCTGTAAGACTTCAACAATGAACGGTCTCTCTGGCAACAAGCCTGCTGAGTTCTCTTGTTTTATTTGAGCACTTAGCCTGCCTAGAAGTGTCGTCATTTGTCTGCATTCTCAGTGAATTACCATCAACTCTTATTGTATACTTCAACGCCTTCGTTAGCTGAGAGTTGCGGTGTATAAGGGAAAGGAAGAGAGACTTCTTGTGTCATTTTGAGCACCTTGCAGCAAGCAACCTTTATTCAACTGGTGAGGAAATCGGCTGTTTCTGTGTTTGGCTGGTGTGACGGAGGGCTACATGCAGCTCAAGCCTTTGGATCGGTGACTGTGCCTTAGGTACGTTCTGCTTAACTGTTTGCTGAGGTATGATTTGGGCCCAAGCGGACTTACACTGTCGGGGTGCCTCTGTGAGCAGATCAGCAAGCTGTGTTTGTTTGGGTCAACGGACTGCTGCGAGTCTCGTGTAATGTAAAGCAGAGTTTTTTTCAACTCATTGACTTTCGTCAAGCTGCGTGTGTCTCCTTGGCTTTACTGTAATACCATTGCTGAGGTGAGACAGTTGGTTGTTTGCCGTTCGCCATGCTGTGCGCATTTTTGAAAATATTTTCATATTCGCCGCGAGCACCAGCATGCGCGCTCTTACCTCCGTCACAAACCCCTGAAGTTCTTCAGATATTCCCGCAGCTGCTCTTGGACGCTCTCCAGTGCATGCGTGCCATGAGCCACCCGGCCCAACGTCAAAAACGTGCCGCCATTTTGTGGTTAGCCGTGGTTCATAGTTTCAATTGGTGCAAGCCCTCAGATTGCCAACCACGTACCTCACGTGTGTTCTTGCGTGGCAACGGCAGCGACGGTACAGCATCGCAGGAGGTCTTTGTGACTTTCTTTCATTTGCCGGGAGTCCTTGTTTGCTTCGCAACTGGTGGTGCTTCGCTACGATGACGCTTGGAATCTTCACATGGTGCTACAGCCCTTCATCTTATCCATTAAGGTGAACTCGTTATTTTTTGGGCATGGGTGAGACATCGTCCACCAGGTCTCCGTTGATATAAACTGTGGTTAAGAACTACTCCACCCAGATTCATTCTTGTTATTGTGTGCGTCTTCATTGCCCTAGTATGTCGTTTATATTTATACCATGCAGATTAATTTTTTTTTTTTGTTGCATTTGTGCTTATGTATCTTAACAAAATGCTGTGTAACTCTCTTGGTGGAAGCTCTGGGTGCGCTCAATGCCGTTTTTCAGTTTTTTTTCTAGGGTGACGTTTATCCTTTAGTGTATGCTTTTTATGAGGCTACCAGTTAAACCTTCTCTAGTGTACCCTGGTATGGGGAGGTTGTACCATGCCATGGGGAGGTAAGTTTTGTTTTAGGGTGATGTATGCCTTTTGGGTCTACCCTGCCATGGGAGGCCTGTTGTTCTATTGGTGTTTTGTCCATTCTGTGTTCCCTACGGGAAGCTGTGTTGTTTTCTACAGTGATTAATTTGTAGTGTACCCAGCTC
Organism: Triturus cristatus; assembly: GCF_964204655.1. Lineage (NCBI taxonomy): Eukaryota > Metazoa > Chordata > Amphibia > Caudata > Salamandridae > Triturus > Triturus cristatus. The sequence goes on from NC_140583.1 coordinate 1,106,915,458, forward strand.
TTTGGGGTAGTGGTGGGGGTAGTCAATGCTTCCAATTTGGTGCTATTTTTCCATGGCAAGTAACCTGTGTTTTTCTCAATTTTCTGGGGGTGGTTATGTGTGTCCAGGGTGTGTATCCTTCGGTGTACCCTATCAAGGGGAGGTTGTTGTTTTTCCAGGGTTAGTACCCTGTGGTGTTCTCTCCAAAGGGGAGGTTGTGGTGTTTTTCCAGGGTTGGTACTCTGTGGTGTACCCTTTTTAGGGGAGGTTGTTTTTTTTCAAGGGTTAGTACCCTGTGTTTTTTTTTTGGCGTGCTTGACTAATTTCCAGCGCTATCAATGGGTCTTCTTTTCTAGTTGACACTGTGTTCCAGTCGAAGTCCTCCTCTATGGAACTCGTGGCCAAGGGTTTCATGTTTGGAGGACTTTGAATGTGCAGTTTTGTGTTTAGATCTCTTTGTTACTCCTAGTGGATTTTAAGCGTCAGCATGTCTTCTAGCCTAATCAGGGGAATTTTTGTGTCTTTCCAACATGTTTTCTCTCTAGTGTCTTTCTGGTTGTGGTTGCTCTCCACCTGGTTAACAGGGTGTTTTCCCTGGGTGTACCCGCTTTTGGGGAGGTTGGGTGGGTGTTCGCCTTTCTTGTTGCATTGTGTTTTTCATCTGTGCCATGCATTGTTTTCCCTAAGGGAGGGGGATGGGGCGTGTAGTGATGTTGTTTGTGATCTTTAACATATGTCTGTTCATGCCAGTCATTTTTGTGATACCTCATGCATTACACCTGAGGATAGGTGCACCTTATTGCTGCACCTTCTTGCCAAAGGTTTATTGGGTATCTTGCTTTACTTCTTTTGTTCCCTAAGGAGAGAGGATGTGTGGTAAATTACTTGTTAGCTTTTCTTCACTGTGCTCTGATGGAATGTTGCATGACATCATGGAATGCCTGGGTGCCTCTCTAGGGGAGATTGTCAGTTGGTGTACTCAGGCTGAGCTGAAAGGAGCTTGCTCCTGGTGGGGCTATCCTTGTACTATCTAACTTCCTCCTGTTATCCTGACCACCTGTGATGGAACCAAGCTACCATTAAAGAAGTATCTTACATGAACTAATGGACTCCTGTACTTCTTTACCACAGAGTACTTTCGTTATCTACAGGTGCGGCATGCGCTAATGTCGAGCAGGCCAAAGGGTGCCTCTCCCCCAGAGTCTTCACCATTGGAAGATAGGTTACTGGACAGTTACATGCCCACAAAAGCGATCTCCCTGACATACAAAAAGTTGATAAACAATACGTCCGATCCCCTTAGATTGATTAGGGAGCGGCGGGAGAGAGAGCTTGACGATGAGGAGTGGCAGGAGGCAGTGTCCTCCCCGCGAGAGGTTGCGATCTTCTCCGGGCTGCGTTTGGTTCAGCTAAAGATTCTTCATAGAGTGTATATATGTGGGGCCCAACTTGTCAGCATGGTAAGAGTGAATGAAGGGATGTGTAGGAGGCAGTGCGGCCAAGGAGGTACATTTAAGCATATAATATGGGAATGTGGATACATCCAGAATTATTGGAAAGGGATACACAAGTTTATGAAGGAGGTCCTCTGGGTAAGCCTCAGACCTGAAGCCAAACGATGTCTATTGAACGTCTGGGAACCCACTGACTTAAATACTAAGGATAAAATATGGGTCACATTGGGTTTGATGCTGGCTAAAATGAATATCGCCCAGTTGTGGTGTTCGGGAGTGTCACCTAAAATGTAACTTTGAAAGGCGGACTTGGACTGGTTCATGGTTAGAGAGAAGACAGTATATATTGCACGTGGGTGCCCTAAAAAATGGTCCCCAATTTGGAACAAATGGAATGAATATCGGGGTAACACATGTGTTTTTCCTGCTGCCCCTCCCACGAGGAACCTTCAACTCCAAGATCCCTGACCTTATTTGTAATACTTGTGTGATCTTTTGTCAACAGAACCAACTGTAAATTAATACTGCATTATTCCTCCTTTTTGTATTCAGAAATGTCGATTCTCTCTGTTTAATAAAAAGAATTATAAAAAAATAAAAGCTGAGGCTCCAGGGTTAAGAACCTTGTTCTTGTGGCCTATATGTTTCAGCACCTCAAGTAAAAAAAAACAAGTGCCTTCATCAGAACTAACCCCAGGTCTGCTGTTAGATAGATTTAACAATCCCATGGTTGGATTGGCCTCTTAATCCTTATCCTTGCCTCAACTGCATTAATTTAATTTAGTTTGTTTTTCAATACCTTCTTTAGCAGTCTTAGAGGATTTCCCAAGCGCTTAATAATCACTGATTTAGAAAGATGCTCTCCCCTCACAGTCAAGCCGGATGCCCTCATGAGACAGCACCAATTATACAAATTATAACTATGCTCTGGAGATACAAATTACTTTTAGGACCACTTTTTCAATCTGCACCCCCCCCCCCCCCCCCAGCAGCCAGTCTTTGCTCTAATATGAAAATCATAACTATATTCAGAGCTTCCTGTGGCTGAAATACTCACTGCTGGACATGTTTCTATTTGTGCTCATAAGCCACTCTACTAATATGCCTGCTGGGCAGAGTAACATCCACAGAAAGGTTCAAACAAATGTAGATAGGACTAGAACAACAGCATATTCACCCATACACACATAGAAAAAAAGTATTGAGCCTGTGAGTTTGGGGTCTGGTGAGCGGTGGAATGAAACAACTCTCAGAGTGAGGGTGCTAGCTAATGACATCACCTTATTAAAGTTAGACAGCTTGTGACAATCTACCTAAGTGTAATAAAATAGAAATGAAACAGTTTTAGATCGGAAATCCTTACATTTTTCAATTGTTTTTCAAACCATCTTTATTGACATTTTTAGAAACTTCACATGCATGTCACCAACCAGTCTAGGATGAGTGCAGAGTCCCAACTGTAGATTCAGGAGTGGTCTGGCTTAATAATATAATAACTTTTGGGAGCATAAGAAATAATGAGAGCCTCCACAAGAGAAGAGTGGTACTAGGCGAGTTCTTTACTCAGGTAGTTTATATCGGCTCCAAAGTTTAACACATATAGGACGAAGGAAAGGCACAGTGGCTGTGCACTTTAACTTAACCCAGGAAGAATAACTGTGGTCAGAAAGCAAATGGGGCTGATGCAATGAGGGTTGAAAACACCTTGTGAATATAGGTATTTACCGGGAAATTAGTGGGTGAATAGGAGAGATGTCTTCTGAGGAAGGGGTCGTGCCTTGGTGTGGGATGAGAGGGGGTGTAATTTCAATGTAGCTGATGTCAGAGAGGCAATTGATTGGGCAGCCACTAAGGAAATAATTAACTTTACTACTAGTCTCTGCGTAGGGGTGAGGTCACTGCAGGGGCCCTGGTCAGATGAGCCACGGGTCTCAAAAGAAGGCATAGAAAAAGCTAAGGAGGAAGTGTGTCATCTCTGAGTGACCCCTTAAGACTTTGTAACATGACCCTGGCAATTGGGAATTTGTGAAGGCCTCTATCTTCTATGCAGGGCCTTGCTTTCGACCAAAGTCCGTTTTATAGTCACTTGGCACTACGTCCTCTATATTGGGGAAGCCTTTTACTTTCAGCTTATGGTGACAGCTTGCTTGGCTAAGAGCAGGGCGAAGTAGAAGGAGAAAGACGTGGGTGTCCAACTTGTTTTTTGGCCCTTTTTAGGTTGAGCCTAGTGCAGTGCGCATGCGCTGCCCTAGGAGAGGGCCTCTTTTGAATATCTCCAGACTTTCATAAAACTCGCGCGTGTGGCTATAGTTTTGCCACATGTTCTATTGGCCTTTGCATGAGGCTTTCAAAAAATGAAAGCCTGCAATTGGCCAAAGGCGGGTGCATGTACCACCTTCTCTCTAATCATTGACACCCATGGCCTAGGGGTCTCGGGAGTGAGCAGCAGTGCGGTCAGGTGCCAGCTGCATACCTTACATTCCTTGCAGTGCGCGCGCACCACACGTGGAATATGTGACGTTACAACGGATGCCATTACATCGCATGCCGTTGCAACCGCAATCTTTCCCCCGACTTTCTCTCGGGGTAGCGCTGGAAGTTGGAATAGATTAATTTTCTATTCCAACTCCAGTGTTTGCAACAGTAGGGAAGGTGTTGGAGTTATATCCAACTCCTTCTACCCACTGCTGCACACCTCTTTCGTTGCAACAGCATGCCATGTAAAGGCTGTTTCCCCCACACGCGGTCTTGTGTTTTTTACCTGCTCAGCCACAGTTCTAAAGAGGCAGGAACCGAACCATCCTTTGCAACTTTCTTTGCGTAGAATCCATGGGAAGCAGGTACTGGTCCATCAGTGCCTCCCCTGTCAGCTGCTTCTTTCCCCCTCCAGTGATCTCCTAGCTTGCCCCGCCGGTCACCTCCATCTGTGCCCTGGGCTTCACAGATTGCCACTCGCATGGACGGACGGAGGCGCACGCACTACTAGACATGCATACAGCCTCCCATGGTCGACAGGTGCTAGGGTGCCGTTCTCCCCGTCTCGCACCGTCTGCGCACTGCGATTAGATACATGTGAGTACCCCGGTGGTAACGAGGCTGCCCAGCCCTTAGCCACTCCCTGCCTCATATCTCAAAGTACCATCAGGAACCGGGATTTATGGACCCACAGAAGCGCAGACACTGCCTGCAGCTGCCTAGAA